>NC_134399.1:82412878-83052834 GCF_050003625.1 Haematobia irritans | reverse complement strand
CAAACTGAATTATATACGTATTGGATCGATCTTTTTTGATTTAATATTTACCCCGCATGGACTTACATACAATTTAGAGGATGGTGTTAGGAGGTTTTAAGATATCTTTCCATCGGCAAGCGTTACCGCAACTTAAGTAATTCGATTGTGGATGGCAGTGTTTAGAAGAAGTTTCTACGCAATCCATGATGGAGGGTACATAAGCTTCGGCCTGGCCGAACTTACGGCCGTATATACTTGTTTTTAATTTCACTTTTTATTTTTATCAGTATTTTTATACCCTCCACCATAGGATGGGGGGGTATATTAACTTTGTCATTCCGTTTGTAACACATCGAAATATTGCTCTAAGACCCCATAAAGTATATATATTCTGGGTCGTGGTGAAATTCTGAGTCGATCTGAGCATGTCCGTCCGTCCGTCCGTCTGTTAAAATCACGCTAACTTCCGAACGAAACAAGCTATTGACTTGAAACTTGGCACAAGTAGTTATTATTGATGTAGGTCGGATGGTATTGCAAATGGGCCATATCGGTCCACTTTTACGTATAGCCCCCATATAAACGGACCCCCAAATTTGGCTTGCAGACCCTCTAAGAGAAGCAAATTTCATCCGATCCGGCTGAAATTTGGTACATGGTGTTAGTATATGGTATCTAACAACATGCAAAAAGTGGTCCACATCGGTCCATAATTATATATAGCCCCCATATAAACCGATCCCCCGATTTGGCTTTCGGAGCCTCTAAGAGAAGCAAATTTCATCCGATGCGGCTGAAATTTGGTACATGGTGTTAGTATATGGTCTCTAACAACCATGCAAAAATTGGTCCACATCGGTCCATAATTATATATAGCCTCCATATAAACCGATCCCCCGATTTGGCTTTCGGAGCCTCTAAGAGAAGCGAATTTCATCCGATCCGGCTGAAAATTGGTACATGGTGTCAGTATATGGTCTTTAACAACCATGCAAAAATTGGTCCACATCGGTCCATAATTATATATAGCCCCCATATAAACCGATCCCCAGATTTGGCTTGCGGAGCCTCTAAGAGAAGAGAATTTCATCCCATCCGGCTGAAATTTGGTACATGGTGTTAGTATATGTTCTCTAACAACTATGCTAAAATTGGTCCACATCGGTCAATAATTATATATAGCCCCCATATAAACCGATCCCCCGATTTGGCTTGCGGAGCCTCTAAGAGAAGCAAATTTCATCCGATCCGGCTGAAATTTGGTACATGGTGTTAATATATGGCCTCAAACACCCATGCAAAAATTGGTCGAAATAGGTCCATAATTATATATAGCCCCCATATAAACCAATCCCCAGATTTGACCTCCGGTGCCTTTTGGAGAAGCAAAATTCATCCGATCTGATTGAAATTTGGTACGAGGTTTTACTATATGATATTTAACAACCATGCCAAAAGTGGTCCATATCAGTCCATAATCATATATAGCCCCCATATAAACCGATCCCGAGATTTGGTTTTGGAACCTCTTGGATGAGCAAATTTCATCCGAGTCAGTTGAAATTTGGTACATTGTGCTAGTATATGGCCGTTAACAACCATGTCTAACTAGGTCCATATCGGTCTATAGTTATATGTAGCCCTTAGATAAATCGATCCCCAATCACACAAAAATTGGTCCATATCAAGTTCATAATGTATATAGCCCCCATATAAGAGACACCCATATTTCAATTCTGGCTCCCTACGTACCGTGTAAAAGTCCATATCGATTCGTAATTATTTGTAGACTTAAATACGTATTTGTCTAATATATACCACGTGTGGACTAACTCACAATTTAGAAAACGATTTAAGATACCACAACCCAAGTAATTCGATTGTGTATAACAGTCTTTCGTAGAAGTTTCCATGGTGGAGGGTATATAAGATTCGGCCTGGCCGAACTTACGGCCGTTTATACTTGTTTTGTTTCCTTATTATCTAATTTTTACAAATGGAAAAACTTCTTCGCTTCCACCGGGGGTTGAACCTGGGTCTGTTGTCACCATAACAGTACGCCTTAGCACACTCAGCCACAAACGCCATTGAACACGATGCATCAAAACGTCTACTCAAATGTTTGAGATATAAACCTAATATGACACCACGGCATGACATTCTAAGTACTTCCTGACATGTTCTTTATTATTATGAATGAAAAAATAAAGAACGCTGGTTCAAATCTGACCAGTGGCAAATTTATTATTAAATATTTATACCCTGCGCCACACTGTGGAACAGGGTATTATAAGTTAGTGCATATGTTTGTAACACCCAGAAGGAGATGAGATACACACATGGTGTCCTTGGCAATAATGCTCAGGGTGGGTCCCTGAGTCGATATAACCATGTCCGTCTGTCCGTCCGTCTGTCTGTGAACACATTTTTGTGATCAAAGTCTAGGTCGCACTTTAAGTCCAATCGCCTTCAAATTTGGTACATGTTCCTAATTTGGGTCACAATAGAACCCTATTGATTTTGGAAGAAATCGGTTCAGATTTGGATATAGCTCCCATATATATCTCTCACCCAGCAGCCAGAGTTTTATACCGATTAGCTTGAAATTTTGTACAAACATAACACTTAGTCGTATAGTCAAGTGTACAAAATTGGATTGAAATTGGTTCAGATCAGGGATCCGGAGCGGTCCATTTTTTTCGCTCCGCTCCGCTTCCGCTCCGGAGAAAAAAAAACCGCTCCGCTCCGAGAAAAAAAAATCGCTCCGCTCCTCTTCGAGAAAATTATAGTACAAACATTGTATTATTTGTTCAATTGAGTTTTATTTTATTTAGAAAAATCGGTACATATATGGGAGCTATAGCTAAATTTGAACCGATTTCGATGATTTTTTGCACATATAGTTAGTGCTATAGAAGATTACATTTCGCCAACTTTGAGTAAGATCAGTTGATAAATAAGGGTTTTATGACCTAATTTGACAAAATCGGGCGATACATATATATGGGACCTATATCTAAATCTGAACCGATTTCGATGAAATTTTCAGACTTAAAGGGCGATACAGAAGATTATTTTGTGCTAAATTTGACGACGATCGGTTAGTAAAACTAGTGCAACGTGACCCCATTTGTTGAAATCTGGCAATACATATATATGGGAGCTATATCTAAATTTGATCCGATTTCTTCCAAATTCAATAACGTTCGTCCTTGTGCCCAAAAAACTCCCTGTACCAAATTTCATCAAAATCGGTTAATAATTGCGACCGAAATCCTGTGAACAACAAATACATGGACAGACGGACGGATGGACGGACGGACACCAAGCGCTAGATCGACTCAGGAGGTGATTCTGAGTCGGTATATATTTTATGGGGTCTAAAATCAATATTTCTTGTAGGCACATTTTTTGGCAGATCAAACTTATTATACCCTAACCACTATGTGGTTTAGGGTATAATGACTTTAAAACAATGTGTTGAAATATTTTATTAATTTTGAAGATTTTTTCAGAAATATTAAATCCATTTTGACTTCATTAAAACGAAATTTGCATTCATGTTAGGATACACATTTTTATGTCGAATCACTTAGCTATAAGGACAAACAGACTTCATTGAAAAGTTTAGAGACTTTTAGACAAGGAAAAACTTTTTTTCAGAGAAATACGTCTTCTATTCTAAGCAAAATTCGTATTCGTATTTTAGGCATGTGAAATATTTGGCCTCCCGACAATATTCTTTGCGGTGCACCATCTACTATTTAATATGTGATAGAAACCAAATTTATGAAAATGGACCAAAATGGACCAAATTCTGTTTGGTCTGACCATCGGACCAAATTTAAAAATTAGAAATCTTTTGGACCAATTTTGGTCCGATCGGACCAAAACGGAAACGCTGATTGGAATTGAAAGTCTATACACAGAGTAGAAGTAACTACTCTCCGAAAGTTATTTTTTGTTTTGCAACAGACGTAGAGAAGAGGTTTTGTTATATTTGTAATGTGTGTGTGTATGTTTATGTTTGCAACAACCTCCATCGAAATCAGCCCGTGGTATACCTACGAATATTCTTACTCAGATCTAGTGATACCTAATTTCGCTTTTTTCCCCTTTATTGTATAATAAATGTATATGCACAGAAAAAAAAGTGTCTCGTAAATTTAAGAAGATTTTTACAATAATTTATTACAAGAATTTTCCAGAATTTTAGTTCATTTTTCGCATCTTCAACGAAAATTAACTACTCGGAAGGAAATTTTACAAATTCTAAGTAGCAATCGTTTAGTTCATGGCCTACAAAATACGATGGAAATTTCCTTAAAAAATTTCTTAACTGGTAGTTAAAAATTCGTTTGTCATGCTATAAAACTACTTGTGAAATGTAAAGTATTTTGTAAATAATAAGTGCAATTTACTATAAGATTTTTTTGTATGAGAAAATATTTTTTTACGAAAAATGAACTTGAAAGTGGATAGCAATTTCTTACTGACAATTCCTATAGTTAATAATTGTTGGTAAAAAATTACCCAATGAAATATTTTTAGTTCACATGTAATTAAATTTATAGACATTTTCGTCAAAAATGGTAGATAACATTTCTTGAAAATTTTGCAAATTTTAAGTTAAACGTTTCATTGTTCGTAAATTGGTGTGCCTTTACGAATATTATTCTTAGAGTAAATTGTCAGCAGATGCGATGAACTAATGCATAGTACAGAGATCTTTATCGGCATAGTGGAATGTGATTAATGTAAAGATGATGTTACTTGAGTTTTGTTGTGTATACATGAGCGTGGGGTTGTTTTTATTTTTGTTCATTTAGTGGTTTGCGTGTGTGTGTGTTTGTTATTCGCGGATGGTTTATTTGGCTGGATGAGGTGTTGTTTTCAATAAAGGCACATGTGTTTTTGTTGTTGTAGGAATGTTTTGGCTTTGCTTGGTTTTGTTTGGCATGCTTCAGTTGTATAGTTGGCGTTGGCGTGGGCTGTTGCATCTTTTAAGTAGGTATGCAACAAGGGAGTATAAAGGCATGGAATATTTTGGATTTTTGAGACATATATTGGTGTTTGTTTATTAAACCTTTTAAATGAAAGTTATTAATATTTTATCGGTAGTTTAGAAAAAAGTTATTACGAATATTTAGGAAAATATGTTGAAAGTGTATTGAAATTTTTATTATTCTATGTAAAAAATTAATATTCAATTCCAGATGAATTTAGAAAATTTTTGTTATATCTCAGCGTATAGTTTATTCATAAATTGGTAAGTATTTTTTTAATATGACTTTCTTTTAAAAAGAATATTTTTTATGTATATTATTTTTTGTTAATTAATTTTTTTGGAAAGCAGTTTAATGTTTTTCTTTGTTGTAAAAACAATATTTAATTTCAGAGCAACTCCAGATGGGTTCGAACAAATAAAAAATAGAGAATTGGTAAGTTTTCTTTTAAAAATTGGCTTTATTTTAACTAGAATATTTACGTTTTGTGACCTTTTTATCATCAAAATTACAGGTTTTTAATGCCTTATTTTAGTATTTCTTTAATCAAATTTTTTGGAAACCAATGTAATATTTTTAATGTAAAAACAAATATTTAATTTCAGAATAACCCCTTAAACATTTGGACAAATTTTTAGTACTCCTTTGCCTGTAATTTAATAGTGAATTGGTAAGGATTCTTTAACTTTCTTTTAGCCCTGGACAGTCATCCTTATTTTTTGTACATTAACGTCAGCCTTCGTCATTTTGACTACGGCTCATTTCAAGACGCTAAAATTTTCATCGTGAGCGAAAAAGTGAACCAAACTTGAGTTTATTTTCTTATTCAATTTGGTTTTAAGTAGTATAAAACAAAAATGTATAAAACGGTCGAATTAGTATAACTTAAATTCACCATTTACCAATAGACTAAAATGCATTTTAAATCGAAAATTAAATTACGTGTCGTCATTTTGACGAATGATGACTGTCTAGGGTTATCAAGAATATTTGGTTTTTAATGCATATTATTATTTTTTTCATTAGATTTTTTGAAAACTTATTTAATAATTTTATTTAATATTTAATTTCAGAGTAACCCAAATAAATTTGGACAACTTTTTATATTTCCCATCAGCGTATAATTTAATAGAGAATTGGTAAGTTTTATATTAAAACTTTGGCTTTCTTTCAACTAGAATATTTATTTTATTATATCCTTCACATCGATAACAACACATTTTTATGAGTTTATTTAGAATACTTCATTATTTCTCTAATTGTTTCAGGTACAAATTTTATGAGATACGTTTTCCAAAGAAAAGTTTAATTCTTTACACCATTTGATAAAATGCCCCAAATATGGTAAGTTACAAGCTAAAATGAAGAATTAAAAATTATATTTCATTACATGGTGTTAATTTTTAACAATTTTCATTTTTGTTTCCATTTTTTCCAGCAAGATATGTGAAAAAAACCTACCTACGATGAATAAAAAAAAGGATAAGTCAAAATGTCCAAACAGCGGGTTCAAATGAACTACTCTCTGTTCCACGTGGTCATAATTATTATTCACAAAAAACATTGTATTATGAACTTTCATCATAAGTTTTTATAATAAAGTACTTTTGCTTAAAGAAAGTTTAATTTTAATGTATGAAAATTTTCATAATAGTAAAACGGTTTGTTGTTCCTTTAATTATTTAATTTCTCTGTACTGTGGAATGATTGATTTAAAAATAGTTTAGTCGTCGACATTTTAAAGAGAATGTTAACCAATTTTTATTATCGGGTTTCCCACAAAATAAGCAAGTAAACCAAAATAATACTGACTTTTTAACTTGGTAGGGGTATATAAATCTTATGGTGTTGTAAAAATGAACTAAACTATAATGTTATAGATGAACTAAAATTTAAGAAAATTATAAACTAGACAAGTTGAAAAAAATCTTAAGGGCTAAATCATGGTCAATATTACTACAGTTTAGTTCATTTTGCAATGGAAAAGGGTTCATTGTTTTTTCAGTGTGCGCACATTTTTCAACCAAAATTGAAACTATCCATAATTTTAATTAAATTTTCGAGAACTAATATCAGAAATAAGAGAATGCTAGGATATAGTACAATAGTAAAGCAAATATGAATGTCCTTACACTGAAAAAAAAGCATGCCCGATTCCAAAGATTTTGTCTTTACTTTAACAGTTTGGGTATTAATTCCGAGCCAAAGAAGCGGAGAATACAAGTAAGGATACTTTAAAGACGTAATTCTCTTTTAAATTTGGGGGTTATGTAATTGCTTCTAGGAAGCAAATGTTAATTTTTCCTTTTTTTTTAGGTTTTTTTCGTCAGTTGTTATCAAAATCCTTTAAAAACGAGTAACGAGTTATTTTTTTCCATATTAAGACTCGACTTCCAGTAGAAATTATGCTATGTTTCAAGTAAAAAGCGTCTTTAAAATAAAGTGTTGAAAAACATGTCTTATTTTTTAACGATTTTTTGCTTTGTAGGCAAGATGCAAAAAGGAAACAAATTTAAAGACAATTTTATTAATTTTAAAGAATTTTTCTTAATTATTAAAGTCACGTTGACCTTACCTCAAAAATTTTATCTTTCATGTTATGATACACATTTTTAAGTAAAATCGCTTAATTATAAGGACATTACAACTTCATTCAAAAGTTTATTGCTTTTTGGACAAGAAAAAAAACTTTATTTTAGAGAAATGCGTCTTCCATGTTAAGCAAAATTTGCATTCTTCTTCTAAGGACATTGAATCTTTGACTTCACGACAATATTTTTTTCAGTGTAGAAAACTAAAAAATTAAATATAAATAAGATCGTTTAATTGCATTTATTTGACGTTCATTACAAACATCTTTGTAGTAATACGAGATGAAATTGATCGAAATACTGTTGTTACTTTTACAACACATACTACACTGAAAAAACAGTGAACCCTTTTCCATTGCAAAATGAACTAAACTGTAGTAATATTGACCATGATTTAGCCCTTAAGATTTTTTCAACTTGTCTAGTTTATAATTATCTTAAATTTTAGTTCATCTATAACATTGTAGTTTAGTTCATTTTTACAACACCATAAGATTTAAAGGGTGATTCTTTTGAGGTTAGGATTTTCATGCATTAGTATTTGACAGATCACGTGGGATTTCAGACATGGTGTCAAAGAGAAAGATGCTCAGTATGCTTTGACATTTCATCATGAATAGACTTACGATCTGCCACAACGTCGAATTTTCAGTGAATGGGCCCTAGAAAAGTTGGCAGAAAATCCGCTTTTTAATCGACAAATTTTGTTCAGCGATGAGGCTCATTTCTGGTTGAATGGCTACGTAAATAAGCAAAATTGCCGCATTTGGAGTGAAGAGCAACCAGAAGCCGTTCAAGAACTGCCCATGCATCCCGAAAAATGCACTGTTTGGAGTGGTTTGTACGCTGGTGGAATCATTGGACCGTATTTTTTCAAAGATGCTGTTGGACGCAACGTTACGGTGAATGGCGATCGCTATCGTTCGATGCTAACAAACTTTTTGTTGCCAAAAATGGAAGAATTGAACTTGGTTCACATGTGGTTTCAACAAGATGGCGCTACATGCCACACAGCTCGCGATTCTATGGCCATTTTGAGGGAAAACTTCGGAGAACAATTCATCTCAAGAAATGGACCGGTAAGTTGGCCACCAAGATCATGCGATTTGACGCCTTTAGACTATTTTTTGTGGGGCTACGTCAAGTCTAAAGTCTACAGAAATAAGCCAGCAACTATTCCAGCTTTGGAAGACAACATTTCCGAAGAAATTCGGGCTATTCCGGCCGAAATGCTCGAAAAAGTTGCCCAAAATTGGACTTTCCGAATGGACCACCTAAGACGCAGCCGCGGTCAACATTTAAATGAAATTATCTTCAAAAAGTAAATGTCATGGACCAATCTAACATTTCAAATAAAGAACCGATGAGATTTTGCAAATTTTATGCGTTTTTTTTTTTAAAAAAGTTATCAAGCTCTTAACAAATCACCCTTTATATACCCCTACCAAGTTAAAAAGTCAGTATTATTTTGTTTTACTTGCTTATTTTGTGGGAAACCCGATAATAAAAATTGGTTAACAGTCTCTTTAAAATGTCGACGATTAAACTATTTTTAAATCAATCATTCCACAGTATAGAGAAAATAAATAATTAAAGGAACAACAAACCGTTTTACTATTATGAAAATTTTCATACATTAAAATTAAACTTTCTTTAAGCAAAAGTACTTTATTATAAAAACTTATGATGAAAGTTCTTAATGACCACGTGGAACAGAGAGTAGTTCATTTGAACCCGCTGTTTGGACATTTTGACTTATCCTTTTTTTATTCATCGTAGGTAATTTTTTCACATATCTTGCTGGAAAAAAATGGAAACAATAATGAAAATTGTTAAAAATTAACACCATGTAATGAAATATAATTTTAATTCTTCATTTTAGTTTGTAACTTACCATATTTGGGGGCATTTTATCGAATGTTGTAAGGAATTCAACTTTTCTTTGGAAAACGTATCTCATAAAATTGGTACCTGAAACAATTAGAGAAATAATGAAGTATTCTATATAAACTCATTAAACTGTGTTGTTATCGATGTGAAGGATATAATAAAATAAATATTCTAGTTGAAAGAAAGCCAGAGTTTTAATATAAAACTTACCAATTCTCTATTAAATTGTACGCTGAGGGGAAATATAAAAAGTTGTCGAAATTTATTTGGGCTATTCTGAAATTAAATATTTATTTTTTACATTAAATAAAATTATTAAATAGGTTTCCAAAAAATCTAATGAAAAAAATAATATTATGCATAAAAAAACAAATATTCTGGTTAAAAGAAAGTTAAAGAATCCTTACCAATTCACTATTAAATTACAAGCAAAGGAGTACTAACATTTTTTTTTCAAATTTTTAAGGGGTTATTCTGAAATTAAATATTTGTTTTTTTACATTAAAATATTACATTGGTTTCCAAAAAAATTGATTAAAGAAATACTAAAATAAGGTATTAAAAACCTATAATTTTGATGATAAAAAGGTCATAAAAACGTAAATATTCTAGTTGAAAGAAAGCCAAATTTTAAAAGAAAACTTACCAATTCTCTATTTTCGAACCCATCTGGAGTTGCTCTGAAATTAAATATTGCTTTTACAACAAAGAAAAACATTAAACTGGTTTCCAAAAAAAAAATAATTAACAAATAATAATATACATAAAAAATATTATTTTTAAAGGAAGCCATATTAAAAAAACAATACTTACCAATTTATGGCTAAACTATACGCTGAGATATAACAAAAATTTTCCAAATTCATCTGGAATTGAATATTAATTTTTTACATTGAATAATAAAAATTTCAATACACTTTCAATTTCAACATATTTTCCTAAATATTCTTAATAACTTTTCTCGAAACTACCGATAAAATATTAATAACTTTCATTTAAAAGGTTTAATAAACAAACACCAATATATCTCTCAAAATTCCAAAATATTCCATGCCTTTATATTCCCTTGTTGCATACCTACTTAAAAGATGCAACAGCCCACGCCAACGCCAACTATACAACTGAAGCATGCCAAACAAAACCAAGCAAAGCCAAAACATTCCTACAACAACAAAAACACATGTGCCTTTATTGAAAACAACACCTCATCCAGCCAATAAACCATCCAAGAATAACAAACACACACACAAACCACTAAATGAACCAAAATGAAAACAACCCCACGCTCATGTATACACAACAAAACTCAAGTAACATCATCTTTACATTAATCACATTCCATTATGCCGATAAAGATCTCTGTACTATGCATTAGTTCATCGCATCTGCTGACAATTCACTCTGAGAATAATATTCGTAAAGGCACACCAGTTTATGAACGATGAAACGTTTAACTTAAAATTTGCAAAATGTTCATGAAATGTTATCTACTATTTTTGACGAAAATGTCTATAAATTTAATTACATGTGAACTAAAAATATTTCATTGGGTAATTTTTTACCAACAATTATTAACTATAGGAATTGTCAGTAAGAAATTGCTATCCACTTACAAGTTCATTTTTCGTAAAAAAAAATTTTCTCATACAAAAAAATCTTATAGTAAATTGCACTTATTATTTAGAAAATACTTTACATTTCGCAAGTAGTTTTATAGCATAACAAACGAATTTTTAACTACCAGTTAAGAAATTTTTTAAGGAAATTTCCATCGTATTTTGTAGGCTATGAACTAAACGATTGCTACTTAGAATTTGTAAAATTTCCTTTCGAGTAGTTAATTTTCGTTGAAGATACGAAAAATGAACTAAAATTCTGGAAAATTCTTGTAATAAATTATTGTAAAAATCTTCTTAAATTTACGAGACACTTTTTTCTGTGTGTAGAGATATATTTTGACATTTGCCGTTTTTGAAAACAATTACTAAAAAAACACGTTGTGTTTTCCCCAATGTACGTACGTACAAAAATACATATCGTACATTTTAAACGTTTACTCACACTACGCTAAGTACTAGCTAAATTTGAAATTACCTACACAGTGTAATTTCAAAGTTACACATTTCATTCAAGTAATATTTTATTCGGAGCGGAGCGGTTTTTCATTTGGAAACCGCTCCGCTCCGGATTTTAGAAATGCCGCTCCCGCTCCGGCAAAAAAAGGGCTTGCTCCGCTCCGCTCCACGCTCCGCTCCGGATCCCTGGTTCAGACTTAGTTGTGGCTCCCATATATATCATTCGGCCGATATGGACTAATATGGTCCTAAAAGCCATAGTTTTAGCCCAATTTGGTTTGCACAGGTAGTAGATGTAGCATTGTAGCTATGCGTTCTAAATTTGGTTGAAATCGGTTCAGATTTAGATATAGCTCCCATATATATGTTTTTCTGATTTCGACAAAAATTTTCAAAATACCAACATTTTCCTTGTAAAATCGCCACTGCTTAGTCGAAAAGATGTAAAAATGACTCTAATGTTCCTAAACTTCTAATACGTTTATATCGAGCGATAAATCATAAATAAACTTTTGCGAAGTTTCCTTAAAATTGCTTCAGATTTAAATGTTTCCCATATTTTTTTACTAGCATTGTGTTCCACCCTAGTGCATTAGCCGACTTAAATTTTGAGTCTATAGATTTTGTAGAAGTCTATCAAATTCTGTCCAGAACCTTTATATATATCACCCAACACATTTGACGAATGTGATATGATATCAAAAATTTAGATCTACCAAGTGGTGCAGGGTATAATATAGTCGGTCCCGCCCGACTTTAGACTTTCCTTACTTGTTTTCTAATAAATTATTTTTTTATGTTTTACATCGTTTTTATTTTGTTATTTTTTTCGGCATATATTTTTGTATAAATATATTTTTTCCATGGAAGTAAAATAGTCAAACGGCACAGGTTCAAATCCCATCGGGGATGATTTTTTTTATTGATTTTCTATTCTTTTTTTTTGCGAAATTTAATTGTCCAAAACTTAAACTTTCACTTAAAACGGCCTAATTCAGTACTTTCTAAGACCAAAAGAACTGCATCGGGATGCGCTTGAAAAGAAATATTTGTGGATTTTTCCAAAAGAACTGCATCGGAAGTGGAAAAAATATGATGGGCGATTCCGGGATGCGCTTTAAAAGAAATGATTGTGGAACAATTTCCAATTTTTTTTTTGCTGGTGTTAAATGAATGCGGCAACCATGTCCAAACATGTTTTTTCTGTGCGTGCAGATTTTGGCCTATTCGAGTTTTCCAAACTTTTTCCAAAATTAAATAAGTCACTTTTTCGTCTTTTCAATATATTGGAAAAGTCGTGTTCCGAATTTTGCAATTATTGAAAACACGACTTTTTGTTGAATTTTTAGCACAAAAAGATCCACATGCCATTTCATTTTAGACGTTTTAATTATTTCGTTAAAAATCGATATTTGTCGCTATCAAAAGCCGATTAGTCGAGTTGACTCGATTTTGAAAATATATTGTAAAAACCGACACAGATTAATCGGTTAACCGGATTTAGGTTTTAACCGGCTAACCGGTTTTGAGCAAAATCAAAAGCTGGTTTGGGATTTTCGGATAAATCGAAAATCAACTTTTCGAAAAAAAACTAGTTATTTAGACACCCTAATGTGGAGTTTACTAACTTTGTCATATATTCTTGATCGTGGCAATATTCTGATTCGATCTATCGATGTCCGTCTATTGAAACCCCGTTAACTTCCGAACGAAAACAGCTATTGACTTTCGCTCCCATTTAAATTTGGTATGTGATGTCAGTATATGCTATACCGACTGGCAAGACTTGACTTTTGCAGACTACGGGAAGAAGAAATTGCATCCGATCAAACTCGTTAATTTTTTAAAGGTGTATTTTAGGTAAAATTATTTTTAAGAACACAAAAAAGTTGTCCTTTAAAATTTCCTTTCGATTTTCATTGTAAAACCGAGCTTTGGCCGTATCTGTGTTCTGATTTATAATTTTCATTAGTTTAGAAAAGTTAACTGCGAAAATAAAATTATTTTCAACCGAACGCAGTAATGGACTAAAAGTTTTCAAATTTTCTACTCAGTACTAAAAGCAAACAGACGTAATATTGAAGCTTAAATAATTTTTCCTCTTCATTCCCCCATCAGTTATTCAGATATATTTATATGTCAAATGATAAAGCCATCGTAACAGACACCCCAGTGGAAAAAAAACAACAGGCAGTACTTAAATTAAAATTTAATGGAAATAGTAAATCCAATTAAATATTAATACTGGTATTTACATTTGGCCAAGTAACCAGGCGATACCCCCAACTGCGAATGTCCCTTGAATTGTGCAAATATACAAAACCAACAAATTAAATTGGCCAACTAGAGAAATAATAGCAAAAAGAGTAACAAACAAGTAGACAATATCACCAGAAATTACTGCCATGGTCGCTAGAGTACTCTCGCCCAGCAATACAGACCCAAACGAAAGGAAAACACCAAAATTTATAATAAAACCAACCGCAGTGCTAAGCAAATTACAATTAAACGAGGTAATACTAAATTAGCCACAAGTTGTGCCAAGGAATCTCCAAGAAGCCAACTACACGGCACACATACCAGGATACAAAGATAATTCTTGGGATTTCCACAAGTTACCACCACCTTCACTATGTCTCCCCTTTTGCTACAGTTTAGCTTGTTGCTTATGAAGTTCAGTTGGCTACTGGTATTAGGGCATTTGGCAGAGCAACTTTAATTAAGCACTTGTATGGAATACTCCCTTAATGCGATGGGGGTACGTAGGTACACAGGAATCGTCCATCCATTACCATAGAAGTCACTAAGCCAGCCATTACCTTGGATGCCGGAAGAGTGAAATGTAGTTGCTCCCATCATCTAGTCCATGACTTTCGAATGAAATCAACTAACATTGGGGTCATGTGGTAGCACCGAAACTTATTCTCTTGCTCTCTGTGAAGGCCTACCAATGTCAAGTCAAGGAATAATAAAAATACCACTGTACTCATAGGTAACTATGGAAAACCCCTAAAGTGTGTCTATGTTTGGAGGGTGCATGTGGCCTGTCACTGTGCCGAAGGTTATGTTGGTAGCCCATAGACGAGCTTCCAAAGTAATGCTAGTTTGTGGTATTATTCTATGTTGTAATGTAGTAACACCATTTGCTTAAGGTTCGTATTAAGCGAATTTTATTTATTCGAGTGAGACAAACCATGTGCTGCTCCTGCCACTGCAGTTTCATGTTTCCATGGGCATTTATTGTCACTATGTAGTAAGTACGGTGGTCATTATAGATGAAAACCAAAAATTTTACACAATCTCTTTGAATAGAAATAAGATGAAATTACGTCGTATTTTTTCAAAGGTAATTTACGATTATATTGAATACAAAATAATTGCGACGGACGGACACCAAGCGCTAGATCGACTCAGGAGGTGATTCTGAGTCGATCGGTATATATTTTATGGGGTCTAAAATCAATATTTCTGGTGGGCACATTTTTTGGCCGATCAAACTTATTATACCCTGACCACTATGTGGTTTAGGGTATAAAAACAGGGTGGGATTTAAGACGCAGTTCTCTTTTAAATTTGAGTTTTGCGTACGTGTGATACTAGGGAACAACATTTTTGTATTAATTTTTCTGATTTTTGGTGTGAAAGCCCTTTAAAAGTGAGTTAGATTAGTTTATGTTAGGTTGAATAGAGGATTCAGGTTGCCCTATCCCATGTCGGCTAAGCCAGTATTCGGCTTGTTGTGCGCTCTAACTTCTTTTTTCCATCGCACTCTTCTTTTATTGGTCAGGTTCCGAATGAACTCTTCTAGGTCCCCGGTCATTATTCTCACGGTCCTCTTGACTGTCGTTCTATTCTCCTTGAGTAGTCGCCCCATAATATTTTCGTCGCCCTTCCGACCGTTGCATTGGTGCCTGTATATACTTTACGTTCTCTTCCATATATGTCCTATAAGTTCACTCTCTTATGTTATATGTCCTAGCTCTTATCGCCAATTTATTTGACTTTACTTTTTTCTCATTTCGGAATGTCCCGAATTCTGAATATGCATTAATCATGCTTTTGACTTCAAATACGGTTCACGATCGGACCGTAATGTCTGCTTTTGCCTTTATTGCCCTCCGGCAATCCGTGAAAAAATTCACGCTTTATGACCTTGGGTTATTTCCGAGCCATTAGACACATTCTGCAGGCAGAATTGTGCTGTAGTCCTGTACTCGTAATAGATCTCGGTTTTGCTTTTGATTTGAACCTTTATAGATCTTAAGTCCAGTATGGTCTTTAAGGCTCTTTTTCTGACGTGGCATTCAGGCTTACTGAGGCTTCTCCCGGTGTCTATTCCAATCCAGTTGCGCTTGAGACTCGGAGTTAGCAATCGTTTCACTCATGTGTCTTGTAGGAACCGAGCATGCTTTTTTCAGTGTGGGATGAAACACAGTGTTAGTAAAAATATATGGGAAATATAAAGCTAGAGCAATTTTAATGCAATTGTACAAAATAGCATTAATGATTTATGGGGCGATACATATGTATTCGAGATATAGGACAATTTGAGTAATATTAACATTTATTGCTACTTAGCAGTGGCGATTTTACAAGTCTATAAGTTAGATCTCGCAAGATATGTGGTCAATTGTGGCTTGTCATATATTATTTGGCCATGTCGGGCGATATTTCCTTATTTAAAACTCAGCTATTCTGTGGAAAGTCTGACATTACAGTATGCAGGATATGACTACGATATGGAGAAATCATCACAGAATTTTGTGTTAAATGTGGGTACACACAAAAAAAAATTCTGATTCAATCACGAAATTAATTGATCCAATTAATTTTTTAATTGAAATGTCTTCAATCACAGAAATGATAGTATCAATTAAAAAATTAATCGACATTCAATTAAAAAATTAATTGATCCAATTAAATATTTAATTGATACTATTAATTTGTGTGATTGATTTTTATTTCAATTAAAAAAATTGTTGAATCAATTAAATTTTTAATTGAATATTTTTTAAAACTCAATTAAGATTTTAATTGGAAAAATTTTCGTGAAATTTTTTCTGTGTAGTTTGGCCATATTTGTATAAACCGGAAAAACAAATATATGAAGGCTTTATCCCAATCTGAAACAATTAGATCAAGATGACACACTTAAATTTCACGTAAATGAGAGAATAAATTTGGCCTCCGTGGTCATATGAGTCTATATCAGGCGAAAGATATATATGGGAGCTATATCTAAATCTGAACCGATTTAAACTAAATTTGGCACACTTAATGACACTATTAAACGTACTCCTTGTACAAAATTTGAAGCAAATCAAACTCTGGCTTTTGAGGCCATATAAGTGGAAATCGGACGAAAGATATATATGGGAGTTATATCTTAATCTGAACTGATTTCATCTAAATTTAGCATAATTAACGATATTTTTGAATGTATTCTTGTGCAAAATTTGAAGCAAATCAGGGCAAAATTCTGGCTTTTGAGGCCATATAAGTGCAAATCGGACGAAAAATATATATGGGAGCTATATCTAAATCTGAACCGATTTCAATCAAATTTGACACACTTATTGATACTATTAAAAGTACTCCTTGTGCAAAATTTGAAGTATATCAAGGCAAAACTCAGGCTTTTGAAGCCATATAAGTACAAATCGGAGAAAGATATATATGGGAGCTATATCTAATTCTGAACCGATGTCAACCAATTAACACACACAATTAACGATACTATTAAACGTACTCGTTGTGCAAAATTTGAAGGAAATCAGGGCAAAAATGTGCCTT
Source organism: Haematobia irritans (assembly GCF_050003625.1). NCBI lineage: Eukaryota > Metazoa > Arthropoda > Insecta > Diptera > Muscidae > Haematobia > Haematobia irritans. The sequence goes on along the minus strand of NC_134399.1, from coordinate 83,035,497 downwards.
TTGAGGCCATATAAGTGGAAATCGGATGAAAGATATATATGGGAGTTATATCTAAATCTGAACCGATAATATTTTGCATATTTTACGAAAGTCCCAAAACATTTGGCTGTCCGAAATTTTAAACAAATACGTTGATAAATACGTCAATTACGACCAGATCGGTGATAAATATATATATGGCAGCTATATCTAAATCTGAACATTATGATTGTTATATATTTACAATCATAATGAATTATGAAAATAAACAGGTAATATAGTTGCTAACAACATAGGTTTTCGACCTGAATGCTCAAAATTTTGTTTCTGCCCAATTGTATATTCCCCCACATCTTTCTCACTTCCACGAGATTTTTTAGTTCTTAGCACCTTTTTCTGTAATACAAACATTGTAGAAGAAATTATTCAATTGTATGATTTTTTTTATTTTAATTTTACCTTTTGCCGGACGGGGATTCGAACAGCGGACCACACAGTTTGTAAGGATCAAAGAAGTAGCTGATCAATTGCCCAAGGAAAAATAAAATGTTAATTTTGTAATAACAAGCAACAACCACCAACTTAATTCAATACCGCTCCCTGTTAAATAGCGCTCCAAGCTACTAAACACATATATGTTTATAGGCTATTTCTAAATTAATATATGTTTGCATCCAAGCATATTATATTTAAAAACATTTTATGTCCCAAACATAATATGTTCTAACATATTAACATGTTATGCTAGTTTATGCACATTATATGCTTGCACTCAAAAGTATTGTGTTTAAAAATTTGTGTTTCAAACATATAATGTTTATAGCCAAACATATGAAAAACAGTCTTTTTCAACCGTGCAGAGAGACGGACGGACAGACAGACAGACGGGCATCGCTAAGTCGACTCAGAATTTTATTCTAAGACGATCGGTATACTAAACGATGGGTCTCCGACTTTTCCTTTATGGCGTTACATACAAATGCACAAACTTATTATACCCTGTACCACAGTAGTGGTGAAGGGTATAATTACCTGAACTGTAGCATTGTTCGACAGTTTCCAATTTTTTAGTGGCAATTTTATTGTATTTAAATTTTATAAAATCAAAATAATTTATACAAACATTTGGATAATTTATAGCTGATGTCTGTTGGAATTGTTACAACTATTTATTCTACCCAACCACTGTCCACTATATCTTATACACGATTCATTTGCAGCTTCAAGAAATAAAAGCAAAATTAAAATAAGGCCAAAACAGTTTCTTTTTCGACACATAAAAAATCTTGATCTTATTTAATAATACAACGATGAGGGCGGTTGGTAGTGGTGGCGACGAATATTACTTTTGTGCTATGCTGTATTATTGTTGTTGTTACAGTTCATGGTACAACTGGTTCCTGGCCCTGAATAGCGATGACTACCTATTTGTACACATTTGTTCATTTCATTCGTTTTAGTTGATTTTCTTCGTCTTTGTATCGTTGCAATACGGTTTGGAGGATATTTTACAAGCGACCATATCATTTCCAACATATTCGCACACTTATGCGGGCCGTTGGATTTAACTTCGTATCACTGCAGTGTACAGTATGAAATCCTGTCATGGGGTTACGTTAGCTAGCTAGCAACTCTCCTTCATATATTCGTGTAGTTTCTCCTGATAAATATTTTATGAATTATAAAGGATATCTGTGTTTGTGCAGTAAGGTCATGTGTTGGGTTCTAGCGCTTGAACAATTACACGATGAGATACCCCTGTAGGAAATGGAGCTAGTGGAGGTATGTATACTTAATGAAATATACCCTCCACCATAGGATGGGCACTTCGAAATATTGGTCTCAGATGACATAAAGTATATATATATATATATATATATATATATATATATATATATATATATATATATATATATATATATATATATATATATATATATATATATATATATATATATATATATATATATATATATATATATATATATATATATATATATATATATATATATATATATATATATATATATATATATATATATATATATATATATATATATATATATATATATATATCTTCTAAGTCCATCTAGCGGTGCCCGTCAATCTCTGGAAATCGCACTAACTTCCCAACGAAACCAGCTATCGACTTGAAACTTGGTATAAGTTGTTTTTATTGATGAAATATTATTTTTTATTGATCTGAATACACAGTACACTTCCTGTAAAATATTACTCATGTGCACACCTCCAATTTATACACTTCACCACAATTTTGGGACAGTGTATAAAACGCTTGTGCATTTGTTTGTAATGCCCAGAAGGAACAGCCATCGTTTAGAATACCGATCGTCTTAGATTAGTCGATTTATCGATGTCCGTCTGTCTGTTCATGCATTTTTGTGTGCAAAGTACAGGTCGCAGTTTAAGTCCGATCGTTCTTAAATTTGGCACAAAATCGTTTTTCGGGACATAAACAATCGCTATTTATTTTGGAAACAATCGGTACAGATTTAGATATAGTTGTCGTATATAGTTATCACCGATTTGGTCACAATTGTCGTGTTTATCAATCGATCTTCTTCAAATTCCGTACCGTATTTTGTAAGTCTCGGAAAACTTAAAATTCACATATATGGTCGCAGAAGCCAGAGCTCTACCACGATTTGATTCAAATTTTGCACAAGCAGTACAGTTGGTAGTAACGTCAGTTATGACAAATTTAATAGAAATTTCAGATTTAGATATTGCTCCCATATATATATCTCGCCCGATTTGCACTCATACACACAAATTTTTTTTTATTTCAATCACGAAAATCGCGGATTCAATCATTTTTTAATTTAATCACGGATTCAATCATTTTTTAATTCAATCACGAAAATTATAGTATCAATCACCCATTTTGATTGAAAACCAACACGATTTTCAATTAAAAATTTAATTGACTTTTGTCACGGAATCAATTATTTGTGTTATTGAATCAATTAAAAACGTGATTGATTTTTGACATAAAATTCAATCACTGTTTTAATAGAATCAATTAAAATTTTAATTAACTTCGCGACAAAAATCACTTTACTTACTTGTTTTTAGAATGAATTAGAGTCTTACAACCACTCAACAAGAAAAGCGTTTTTATACCCTCCACCATAGGATGGGGGGTATATTAACTTTGTCATTCCGTTTGAAACACATCGAAATATTGCTCTAAGACCTCATAAAGTACATATATTCTGGGGCGTGGTGAAATTCTGAGTCGATCTGAGCATGTCCGTCCATCCGACCGTCTGTTGAAATCACGCTAACTTCCGAACAAAACAAGCTATTAACTTGAAACTTGGTACAAGTAGTTGTTATTGATGTAGGCCGAATGGTATTGCAAATGGGCCATATCGGTCCACTTTTACGTATAGCCCCCATATAAACGGACCCCCTCTTGCAGACCCTCTAAGAGAAGCAAATTTCATCCGATCCGGCTGAAATTTGGTACATGGTGTCAGTATATGATCTATAACAACCATGCAAAAATTGGTCAACATCGGTTCATAATTATATATAGCCCCCATATAAATCAATCCCCAGATTTGACCTCCGGAGCCTCTTAGAGGAGCAAAATTCATCCGATCCGGTTGAAATTTGGTATGTGGTGTTAGTATATGGTCTCTAACAACCATGCAAGAATTGGTCCATATCGGTCCATAATTATATATAGCCCCCATATAAATCGATCCCCAGATTTGTCCTCCGGAGCCTCTTGGAGGAGCAAAATCCGATCCGGTTGAAATTTGGAACATGGTGTTAGTATAAGGCCGCTAATAAGCATGCCAAAATTGGTCCATATCGGTCTATAGTTATATATAGCCGATCCCCAATCACACAAAAATTGGTCCATATCGGTTCATAATCATGGTTGCCAGTCGAGCCAAAAATAATCTACCAAAATTTTATTTTTATAGAAAACATTCTCAAAATTTTATTTCTATAGAAAATTTTGTCAAAATTTTATTTCTATAGAAAATTTTGTCAAAATTTTATTTCAATAGAAAATTTTGTCAAAATTTTATTTCTACAGAAAATTTTTTCCAAATTTCTATAGAAAATTTTTTCCAAATTTTATTTCTATAGAAATTTTTTTCCAAATTTTATTTCTATAGAAAATTTTTTCCAAATTTTACTTCTATAGAAAATGTCAAAATTTTATTTTGTCAAAGTTTTATTTCTATAGAAACTTTAAACTTAATTATATACGTATTTAATCGGCCTTTTTAGTTTAATATATACCACGTATGGAATATGTGGTATATATTACAGTGTTAGGAAGTTTTAAGATACCTTGCCATCGGCAAGTGTTACCGCAGCCCAAGTAATTCGATTGTGGATGAGAGTCTTCAGTAGAAGTTTCTACGCAATCCATGGTGGAGGACACATAAGCTTCGGCCTGGCCGAACTTACGGCCGCATATACTTGTATTATTTCAATCACGAAAATCGCGGATTCAATCATTTTTTAATTGAAATGTCTTCAATCGCGAAAATGATAGTATCAATCACCCACACGGATGAAAAAGACTGTTTTTCATATGTTTGGCTATAAACATTATATGTTTGGAACACAAATTTTTAAACACAATATTTTTGAGTGCAAGCATATAATGTTCATAAACTAGCATAACATGTTTGTGACATATATGTTAATATGTTAGAACATATTATGTTTGGGACATAAAATGTTTGTAAATATAATATGCTTGGATGCAAACATATATTAATTTAGAAATAGCCTATAAACATATATGTGTTTAGTAGCTTGGAGCGCTATTTAACAGGGAGCGATATTGAATTAAGTTGGTGGTTGTTGCTTGTTATTACAAAATTAACATTTTATTTTTCCTTGGGCAATTGATCAGCTACTTCTTTGATCCTTACAAACTGTGTGGTCCGCTGTTCGAATCCCCGTCCGGCAAAAGGTAAAATTAAAATAAAAAAATCATACAATTGAATAATTTCTTCTACAACGTTTGTATTACAGAAAAAGGTGCTAAGAACTAAAAAAATCTCGTGGAAGTGAGAAAGATGTGGGGGAATATACAATTGGGCAGAAACAAAATTTTGAGCATTCAGGTCGAAAACCTATGTTGTTAGCACCTATATTACCTGTTTATTTTCATAATTCATTATGATGGTAAATATATAAATAAATAAATAAAATTTTGAGAATTTTTTTTAAGCATATAATAATTTTGGGTGCGAAATGCTTCCAAACATATTATATGTTCATATAATAACATATTGCTTTTTGGAAGACAACATTATTGAATTTGGATGCAAAAATACAAAATGTTTGGAACTTAGACTACCCAAACATATATCGTTTAGACCAATATGCTTTCAAACATATTATATATTGGAAGAGATCAATCATATAAATGTTTGGGCAATACCCAAAAATGTATATGCTTGAAGCAAAATATGTTTGGGAGTATATGTTACAGAAGCGATTTTTTGTGAGCGTGCATTTTGATTGAAAACCAACACGATTTTCAATTAAAAATTTAATTTACTTTTGTCACGGAATCAATTAATTGTGTGATTGAATCAATTAAAAACGTGATTGATTTTTGACATAAAATTCAATCACTGTTTTAATAGGATCAATTAAAATTTTAATTAACTTCGCAACAAAAATCACTTTACTTATTTGTTTTTAGAATGAATTAGAGTCTTACAACCACGCAACAAGAAAAGCGTTTTTATTCTTTACTTATTTAACTTACTTATGATCTTTTTCAGAGCTACCACTGTGTCTCTTAAAGTTTTTAAACTATGGGAAATAAAAAAAATACAAACTCAAAATGCATTAAGCATTCCCAATTCCTATCGGGTATTCGAAGTATGAATATGGCTGTTTGAGCAAATAAAAAAACGATAAGAAAGGGAAACGTAATAATGATAATAATAAAAACAACAGCTACTGGGAAAAGAAATAACCAAATGCAAGGAAGCGGAAGGAATTCGAGAGTGTATTTGTATTTCATAACAAGTGGTTATTAAATTTGTTGACACAACTACCGAGTTTTCATAGCCACCCAAAAGAGAATTAAACATGAATGAAAGATACTTTAGGACTTTTACAATTTTCTGCATATTATATGTCCAAAGTATGTTGAAATTCGTAAAAGGAATTGATAAAAGAAGCATGGGAAGACGGTGAAATTTGTATAAGATTCGGATAAAAACAAACATTGAATTACTTAGAATGTTATGTGATCTGGAGCAACAAAAAAAATGGAACTAGAATTAGAAGTTGAAACTAAAAACAAGTAAAGGGTGATTCTTTTGAGGTTAGGATTTTCATGCATTAGTATTTGACAGATCACGTGGGATTTCAGACATGGTGTCAAAGAGAAAGATGCTCAGTATGCTTTGACATTTCATCATGAATAGACTTACGATCTGCCACAACGTCGAATTTTCAGTGAATGGGCCCTAGAAAAGTTGGCAGAAAATCCGCTTTTTTATCGACAAATTTTGTTCAGCGATGAGGCTCATTTCTGGTTGAATGGCTACGTAAATAAGCAAAATTGCCGCATTTGGAGTGAAGAGCAACCAGAAGCCGTTCAAGAACTGCCCATGCATCCCGAAAAATGCACTGTTTGGTGTGGTTTGTACGCTGGTGGAATCATTGGACCGTATTTTTTCAAAGATGCTTTTGGACGCAACGTTACGGTGAATGGCGATCGCTACCGTTCGATGCTAACAAACTTTTTGGCGATCGCTACCGTTCGATGCTAACAAACTTTTTGTTGCCAAAAATGGAAGAACTGAACTTGGTTGACATGTGGTTTCAACAAGATGGCGCTACATGCCACACAGCTCGCGATTCTATGGCCATTTTGAGGGAAAACTTCGGAGAACAATTCATCTCAAGAAATGGACCGGTAAGTTGGCCACCAAGATCATGCGATTTGACGCCTTTAGACTATTTTTTGTGGGGCTACGTCAAGTCTAAAGTCTACAGAAATAAACCAGCAACTATTCCAGCTTTGGAAGACAACATTTCCGAAGAAATTCGGGCTATTCCGGCCGAAATGCTCGAAAAAGTTGCCCAAAATTGGACTTTCCGAATGGACCACCTAAGACGCAGCCGCGGTCAACATTTAAATGAAATTATCTTCAAAAAGTAAATGTCATGGACCAATCTAACGTTTCAAATAAAGAACCGATGAGATTTTGCAAATTTTATGCGTTTTTTTATGCGTTTTTTAAAGGGTGATTCTTTTGAGGTTAGGATTTTCATGCATTAGTATTTGACAGATCACGTGGGATTTCAGACATGGTGTCAAAGAGAAAGATGCTCAGTATGCTTTGACATTTCATCATGAATAGACTTACGATCTGCCACAACGTCGAATTTTCAGTGAATGGGCCCTAGAAAAGTTGGCAGAAAATCCGCTTTTTTATCGACAAATTTTGTTCAGCGATGAGGCTCATTTCTGGTTGAATGGCTACGTAAATAAGCAAAATTGCCGCATTTGGAGTGAAGAGCAACCAGAAGCCGTTCAAGAACTGCCCATGCATCCCGAAAAATGCACTGTTTGGTGTGGTTTGTACGCTGGTGGAATCATTGGACCGTATTTTTTCAAAGATGCTGTTGGACGCAACGTTACGGTGAATGGCGATCGCTACCGTTCGATGCTAACAAACTTTTTGTTGCCAAAAATGGAAGAACTGAACTTGGTTGACATGTGGTTTCAACAAGATGGCGCTACATGCCACACAGCTCGCGATTCTATGGCCATTTTGAGGGAAAACTTCGGAGAACAATTCATCTCAAGAAATGGACCGGTAAGTTGGCCACCAAGATCATGCGATTTGACGCCTTTAGACTATTTTTTGTGGGGCTACGTCAAGTCTAAAGTCTACAGAAATAAACCAGCAACTATTCCAGCTTTGGAAGACAACATTTCCGAAGAAATTCGGGCTATTCCGGCCGAAATGCTCGAAAAAGTTGCCCAAAATTGGACTTTCCGAATGGACCACCTAAGACGCAGCCGCGGTCAACATTTAAATGAAATTATCTTCAAAAAGTAAATGTCATGGACCAATCTAACGTTTCAAATAAAGAACCGATGAGATTTTGCAAATTTTATGCGTTTTTTAAAAAAAAAAAGTTATCAAGCTCTTAACAAATCACCCTTTATATACGGCCGTAAGTTCGGCCAGGCCAAAGCTTATGTACCCTCCATCATGGATTGCGTAGAAACTTCTTCTAAACACTGCCATCCACAATCGAATTACTTAAGTTGCGGTAACGCTTGCCGATGGCAAGGTATCTTAAAACCTCCTAATACCATCTTCTAAATTGTATGTAAGTCCACACGTGGTATATATTAAATCAAAAAAGATCGATCCAATACGTATATAATTCAGTTTGACAAAGTAGACATAAAATTTTGACAACATTTTCTACAGAAATAAAATTTTAACAAAATTTTCTATAGAAATAAAATTTTCACAAAATTTTCTATAGAAGTAAATATTTTGACAAAATATTCTATAGAAAGAAAATCTCTACAGAAATAAAATTTTAACAAAATTTTCTATAGAAATAAACTTTTGACACAATTTTCTATAGAAATAAAATCTTGGTAGATTATTTGTGGCTCGACTGGCAACCATGATTATGAACCGAATAAAATTTGAACAAAATTTTCTATAGAAATAAAATTTTGACAAAATGTTCTATAGAAATAAAATTTTGAAAATGATGAAAATTTTATTATGAATCGAATAAAATTTTAACAAAATTTTCTCTAGAAATAAAATTTTGACAAAATTTTCTATAGAAATAATATTTTGACCAAATTTTCTATAGAAATAAAATTTTGGTAGATTATTTTTGGCTCTAGTGGCAACCATGATTATGAACCGATATGGACCAATTTTTGTGTGATTGGACCAATTTTGGTATGGTTGTTAGCGACCATATACTAACACCACGTTCCTAATTTGAACCGGATCGGATGAATTTTGCTCCTCCAAGAGGCTCCGGAGGTCAAATCTGGAGAACGTTTTATATGGGGGCTATATATAATTATGGACCGATACGGACCAATTCTGGCACGGTTGTTAAAGATCATATACTAACACCATGTTCCAAATTACAACCGGCTTGGATGAAATTTGCTTCTCTTGGAGACTTCGCAAGCCAAATCTGGGTATCGGTTTATATGGGGGCTATATATAATTATGAAGCGATGTGGACCAATTTTTGCGTGGTTGTTAGAGACCATATACCAACATCATGTACCAAATTTCAGCCGGATCGGATGAAATTTGGTTCTCTTTGAGGCTCCGCAAGCCAAATCTGGGATCGGTTTATATGGGGGTTATATATAATTATGGACCGATGTGGACCAATTTTTGCATGATTGTTAGAGACCATATACCAACACCATGTACCAAATTTCAGCCGGATCGGATGAAATATGCTTCTCTTAGAGGCTCCGCAAGCCAAATCTGGGGATCGGTTTATATGGGGGCTATATATAATTATGGACCGATGTGGACCAATTTTTGCATGGTTGTAGAGACCATATACCAACACCATGTACCAAATTTCAGCCGGATCGGATGAAATTTTCTTCTCTTTTAGGCTCCGCAAGCCAAATCTGGGGATCGGTTTATAAGGGGGCTATATATAATTATGGACCGATGTGGACCAATTTTTGCATGGTTATTAGAGACCATATACCAACACCATGTACCAAATTTCAGCCGGATCGGATGAAATATGCTTCTGTTAGAGGCTCCACAACCAAATCTGAGGGTCCCTTTATATGGGGGCTATACGTAAAAGTGGACCGATATGGCCCATTTTCAATACCATCCGACCTACATCGATAACAACTACTTGTGTCAAGTTTCAAGTCGATAGCTTGTTTCGTTCGGAAGTTAGCGTGATTTCAACAGACGGACGGACGGACGGACATGCTTAGATCGACTCAGAATTTCACCACGACCCAGAGTATATATACTTTATGGGGTCTTAGAGCAATATTTCGATGTGTTACAAACGGAATGACAAAGTTAATATACCCCCATCCTATGATGGAGGGTATAAAAATATATACGACCGAATCTTATGTACCCTCTACCTCTCAATGGATTGTGTAGAAAGTTCTTCTAATCACTAAAATTCATAATTGAATTACCTTGTTTGTGGTAAAACTTGCCGATGGAAAGATTGTATATCATAATATTGTCTTCTAAATTTTAAGTTAGTCCATATGGTGTTAATGTTAAATAAAAAATCAGACTACATGCCTACATAAGCCTGTTTATGTTCATGATCGGTTTCTATAGAGGTGTCTATAAATAGTTATGAACCAATAGAAACCAATTTCTGCATAGTAATTAGCCAATCTTCACCCGTATCGAATAAACTTTGTTCCTCCATAAGGCTACAGAAGTCAAATCACTTTATATTTTGGGGCTATATATAATCTTGAACCAATATGAAATAATTTTTATTAAATTATCAGAATATCACCAGGGATGAAATTTGCTTTTCCAAGAGGTTTCGGTAGTCAACTCTTAAGATGTGTTTCTATGGGGGCTACACCCTCAAAAAAAAAAAAAAAAAAAAAAAAAAAAAAAAAAGTATATACGGCCGTACAGTCGGCCAGGCCGAATCTTATGTACTCTCCACCATGGATTGCGTAGAAACTTCTACGAAAGAAATTTTCTACATTGTGAGTTAGTCCATACGTGGTATATATTAGACAATACGTAGAGAGCCAGAATTGAAATATGGGGGTCGCTTATATGGGGGCTATATACAATTATGAACTTGATATGGACCAATTTTTGTGTGATTGGGGATCGATTTATCTGATGGCTATATATAACTATAGACTGATATGGACCTAGTTAGGCATGGTTGTTAACGGCCATATACTAGCACAATGTACCAAATTTCAACTGACTCGTATGAAATTTGCTGCTACAAGAGGCTCCAAAACCAAATCTCGGGATCGGTTTATATGGGGCTATGTATGATTATGGACTGATATGGACCACTTTTGGCATGGTTGTTAAATATCATATACTACCACCACGTACCAAATTTCAACCAGATCGGATGAATTTTGCTTTTCCAAAAGGCACCGGAGGTCAAATATGGGGATCGGTTTATATGGGGGCTATATATAATTATGGACTGATATGAACCAATTCCTGCATTGTTGTTGGATACCATATACTAAATTCAGGTACCAAATTTCAACCGAATCGGATGAATTTTGCTCTTTCAAAAGGGTCCGGAGGTCAAGTCTGGGGATCGGTTTATGTAGGGCCTATATATAATTATGGACCGATTTCGACCAATTTTTGCATGGGTGTTTGAGGCCATATATTAACATCGCGTACCAAATTTCAACTGAATCAGATGAATTTTGGTCTTCCAAGAGGCTCCGGAGGTCAAATCTGTTGATCGGTTTATATGGGGGCTATATATAATTATAGACCGATATGGACCAATTTTTGTATGGTCATTAGAGACCATATACTAACATCATGCACCAAATTTCAGCCGGATCGGATGAAATTTGCTTCTCTTAGAGGCTCCGCAAGCCAAATCGGGGGATCGGTCGATAGCTTGTTTCGTTCGGAAGTTAGCGTGATTTCAACAGACGGACGGACGGACATGCTTAGATCGACTCAGAATTTCACCACGACCAATAATACATACACTTTAAGGGGTCTTAGATCAATATTTCGATGTGTTACAAACGGAATGACAAAGTTAATATACCCCCATCCTATGGTGAAGGGTATAAAAAGCTAAATTACTCATTAAAAGTATGAAAAAACCAAGATATAAAAAATTGAATTAAAAGAACTTCTTGGGTAGTTAAAATAAAGAACATCATTGGGAGTGCATCTTCTGTAAGTGCTCTTAAAGTTATGCCTTTGGAAGAACTTCCAAATTTTTTTGCTGGGTACGTAAATAATTCAGTTCGACAAAATTTTCTATAGAAATAAACTTTTGACAAAATTTTCTATAGAAATAAAATCTTGATATATATGTACATATATCTATAGACCGATGTGGACCAGTTTTGGCATGGTTGTTGGCGGCTATATACTAGCGCAATGTACCAAATTTCACCACGTATCAAATTTCAACCGGGTCGGATTAATTTTGGTCCTCCCTTAGCTCCGGAGGTCAAATCTGGAGATTGGTTTATATGGGGGCTACATATAATTATGGACCGATATGGACCAATTCCTGCATGGTTGTCAGAGACAATATACTAGCACCACGTACCAAATTTTAACCGAATCGGATGAATTTTACTCATCCATGAGGCTCCGGAGGTCAAATCTGGGGATCGGTTTATATGGGGACTATATATAATTATGGACCGATGTGGACCAATTTTTGTATAGTTGTTAGAGACCATATACTTACACCACATACCAAATTTCAACCAGACCGGATGAATTTTGCTCCTCCAAGAGGCTCCGCAAGCCAAATCTGAGCGTCGGTTTATATGGGGGCTATACGTAAAAGTGGTCCCATATGGGCCATTTGCAATACCATCTGACCTACATCAATAACAACTACTTGTGCCAAGTTTCAAGTCGATAGCTTGTTTCGTTCGGAAGTTAGCGTGATTTCAACAGACGGACGGAAGGACATGCTTAGATCGACTCAGAATTTCACCACGACCCGGAATATATATACTTTATGGGGTCTTATAGCAATATTTCGATGTGTTACAAACGGAATGACAAAGTTAATATACCCCACATCCTATGGTGGAGGGTATAAAAATTGAATCAAAAGAACTGTGTAGTTAAAATGTAGAACATCGTTGGGAGGTCATTGTCGGAAGTGTTTTTTAAGTTGTGGCTTTACAACAACATCCAAATATTTTTGCTGTGTTATTATACCAACCACCACAAAATGGTGATTTGTCTGAAAATGGAAATATGAAGGGACTTTAGGTTCACAAAGACCTGTGTCTAATTTTGTGTACATCGGTCCTTTTTTGATAAGTTCCCCGATCGATAGATTTGCCGTTTTTTAATTCTTGTGCATCTAGACACCGCAATTTTTATCCGATTGTTCTGAAATTGTAAATCTAAAGGTATGTTACAATTAGAGATGTGTCAAATTTGGTTTTTATCGGTAATGATTTTATATAATCCTTATATATACCGGAATCCCGATCCCGATCATACAAATTGTACGAAACTAGAAGTACAATTTCTCGATTTCACATCTCGTGCATATTCGAGTATTGGGTATAAAAATCTATAGTATTTCGATTTTAAAACAAATTATTTCATTGGATTTTCTTGAAGGTATAGACAAAATATTTAAAATTCAAAGAGAATTGAGCCGATCTACTTCGGTGAGTAGCTGTTATCAAATTCACTTGAAATTTTATATATTTGGTAATAACACGCTACGATGAAAATTTTAATTTTCAAAGGAATCCTTCATATTTGATTCATGATGATGAGTATTTAAGATTCGTTCTGGTCGAACTTTAGTCCGTATATAAAGGGTGATTTGTTAAGAGCTTGATAACTTTTAAAAAAAAAAAACGCATAAAATTTGCAAAATCTCATCGGTTCTTTATTTGAAACGTTAGATTGGTCCATGACATTTACTTTTTGAAGATAATTTCATTTAAATGTTGACCGCGGCTGCGTCTTAGGTGGTCCATTCGGAAAATCCAATTTTGGGCAACTTTTTCGAGCATTTCGGCCGGAATAGCCCGAATTTCTTCGGAAATGTTGTCTTCCAAAGCTGGAATAGTTGCTGGCTTATTTCTGTAGACTTTAGACTTGACGTAGCCCCACAAAAAATAGTCTAAAGGCGTCAAATCGCATGATCTTGGTGGCCAACTTACCGGTCCATTTCTTGAGATGAATTGTTCTCCGAAGTTTTCCCTCAAAATGGCCATAGAATCGCGAGCTGTGTGGCATGTAGCGCCATCTTGTTGAAACCACATGTCAACCAAGTTCAGTTCTTCCATTTTTGGCAACAAAAAGTTTGTTAGCATCGAACGATAGCGATCGCCATTCACCGTAACGTTGCGTCCAACAGCATCTTTGAAAAAATACGGTCCAATGATTCCACCAGCGTACAAACCACACCAAACAGTGCATTTTTCGGGATGCATGGGCAGTTCTTGAACGGCTTCTGGTTGCTCTTCACTCCAAATGCGGCAATTTTGCTTATTTACGTAGCCATTCAACCAGAAATGAGCCTCATCGCTGAACAAAATTTGTCGATAAAAAAGCGGATTTTCTGCCACTGATTTTGGTAATAAAATTCAATGATTTGCAAGCGTTGCTCGTTAGTAAGTCTATTCATGATGAAATGTCAAAGCATACTGAGCATCTTTCTCTTTGACACCATGTCTGAAATCCCACGTGATCTGTCAAATACTAATGCATGAAAATCCTAACCTCAAAAGAATCACCCTTTACTTGTATTTTGTTACTTTTATTTTGCGAATTGCATTCGAATTTTATTTATATTTAGGACAATATTTTTTTCAGTGCATTGTAAAATTTTAAGAGGATTTATTATTAAGTATAAATCCTCCTAAAATTTTACAACTAGTAACTAAATGCAATTCACACGTTTCTCTTACTGCCAATATCACTAATGTAATAGGGTGGATATATTCTTCCCCATACACGCATAGAAAAAATCATGAACGGCGTGGTCATTTCGGAAAGATCCGTTCATGAAAGTGAATCAACACACATGTGTTGTCAAACTGAGAACAGATGGGGTCAATCTGACAACGTAAAAATGACACCATACGTTGTCAAAACAACAACCAGCGTTCATGATCTGAAAACGTAATGGTTACGAATTTATAAAGAAAATTAAAAAAAGATTTCCGCTATCGTGACTCGAACCTGTGTTGCCTGCACATTGCACCAACGGCGGAGTTGCCATAACAACGATTAACGATTATTTTAAAACTTTTCATGACCAAAGAAAAACGAATATTGTTCATGAAATTGTGAACGCCCGTGGACGAAATCGTGAACATTCCGTTTTAATTTTTTTTTAACGTTTCCCTTTCATTTTGACAACGTCCGTTCACGGTTGTGAAAATCAATTTTTTCTATTAGTGTAGCTGTAGAATATCATAGAGAGCATTTGTAAAGCCCCTAAGATACACAGAAGTGTCATTTGTTAAACTTTATGAGGAATAGTTTGGGTCTTTATTTCCACCAACGATGACTACAAAATGCAAGACCACATACTCGTAGTACTGCTGTTCACAACCACAGCAAACTTCTATACCACTTCTATTAGGTATAAATACAATCCTTAGGCCCATATTCCACTATGGACCTTTGAAATGCTTGTGATAATATTTACGGTTTCCGGAACAAATATTAATCTCTATATGAATAAATACGAAAACCATTCCTAAGATAAGTAAACTTTCATTTATTTTATATTCTATCTTTTCCCCCATACAGACAGTACGTATTTCACAAGCCTAACCGTAAAGTGAAGTTCCAATTTTTTGCCCTTTTATTTGCCTACTCCGCTGGCTGGCCGGTTGGTTCACTATCTCCCATACGAAGAAGTGTTATGTGGCATTTAAACAGTGTCTATTATTCCAAACACAAGAAAAAAAAATCATTTAGGAAAAACAAATACCTAGAATGTCCTTTGATGTGGTTCTGTGGAATTGCCAAGTTTTGTCGGCTAGCAAAAGGCGGTATGGTAAAGGAGAAAACTGTCGTTTGTCATGTAAAGGCAGTGTCCAAGTGCTTAGACACTATGTGTTAGCCAGCTTTGAAGAGTATTTAGCAATCCACTGACCAAAGGAGGTCCCCACAACCAAAATTTCTGTAGTGTCTACAGAACCATTTGACTTCTGCCTTGGGTTGCTTGTATAGCGTAGTTGTGTTATGTTGCTGAGCCATGGGTTTGGTTGGCAATGGTTTTTTTGCTGGAAACATTTGACTGGAAAAACGGAATACTTAATAACGTTATTGTTATTGTTCCATAGACGACGAAAACCCAGCCACATCAACACCAACAATTCCTATGGAGTCCAGGCGTAAAAAAGTCCGAATGAATCTTTTTTTCTTTATTATTTTTGTGTCCATTTTATATTTCTTTGCCATAGAATAGGAAAACAAGAAAAGTCCGTAGATCTGCATAAATGCAAGTACAAAGCGGGCCAAAAACAAGAAACCAAGTTTGAGTACTGCCTCAAACGAAACAAAAAACGAAAAAAGCAAAAAAAAAACCAAAACAAAGGCAAGGAAACAAGTCAAGCGCCAGAGAAACGGAAACTTTTTAATTAAAACAAAACAACGATTTTTAGCATTAAAAAATCAACGTTTTTTTATAATTTCGTGTTCAGGCTGAAAATTTGCAAAACTAGCATAATAATTTTCGTTCAGTTTTTATTTTCTGCTAAGACATGAACAAAATACAGGCCAATAATAAGACCATACACCATTGCTGTACATTACTGGTCATAATATTCATATTTTAATTTATTTATTAGTCTACCTCACAATGAAATTGAAATTAAAAATGTGGTTGATATTTTGGGATTTGGGATTTTTAAACTGGCATTTGTTTGTACGTGAATAGTTTTATTAATATATATTAATTATTGCTCTAGATTTAAAGCCAGATAGGTCGCTAAAAATGTCTTTATTTTAACAGGCCGCATCTTTGGCTCGGAATCAACACCAAAATTCTTATGGGTCAAAATCTTTGGATCAAAGTAAACTCTTTTTTTTTTGAGAGTAGGAGTGCTTCATTGGTTATTCATTACACTGAAAAACATATTTACGTGATATTAAAGATTACGCAACCTACATTTTCGGATGAGAAATTTTCGAAATATTAAGGACAAATTTCCTTAAAATAATAAAATTGTAATTAAAATAAAGTTTATAATCTTTGCTTCAAAATTTTTTCTCATTAAATGTAGGACACAAATTTTATAAATGTGTGTTCCTCCGTTAATGTCGCGTGTCTTTTAAATAAGGCCAATTTTCCCTAAAGTAAAGAAACACATCTTTGATTTAAAGAAATTGTCCTTAAGTTAACTGAAATATTGAAACTTTAGATTGAAGATAAAAACGCTTCAAATATAGGCTAAAACTTATTTTGAGGATTTAGCGTCTTTGGTTTTACGTTTTTTTGGAATTAAGAAATTTTTTTTTTACTTTAAAGTATACGTTTGAATTTGGATTTTTAAACTAACATTTGTTTGTACGTGCGTACCTTTTTTGATAAACGGCGAAAAGAGAATGAAAATTTGATGAATAAGATCTGTATACTAATCTTAATTTTACTAGTCCTAGATTTAAATCCAGATACGTCTCTAAAACAATCTTTACTTTAAAGAAGCCGCATCTTTGGCCCGGAATCAATACCAAAATCCTTAAGGAAAAGTCAAAATCTTTGAATCCAAGTAAACTTTTATTTGAGTGTGGTTGGTATTTTGTAGCTAATTTCGATTTTTGTCCCAACAATTTTCACAGTTTCAACAATTCGAAAAGTTCTTTAAATGCCTGGTTCTTTGGAAATAAAATTGCAAATTACTTTGGAATAAAAATTACAAATTTTTATTATTATAAAAATTTCTTCAATATAGCGTTTTCAAAGTAAGGAATATTAAAACAAGTATAAACGGCCGTAAGTTCGGCCAGGCCGAATCTTATGTACCCTCCACCATGGATTGCGTAGAAACTTCTACGAAAGACTGTCATCCACAATGGAATTACTTGGGTTGTGGTATCTTAAATCGTTTCCTAAATTGTGAGTTAGTCCATACGTGGTATATATAAGACAAAAAGGTATGTAAGTCTACAAATAATTACGAATCGATATGGACTTTTGCACGGTACGTACGGAGCCAGAATTGAAGTATGGGGGTCGCTTATATGGGGGCTATATACAATTATTGATATGGACAAATTTTTGTGAGATTGGGGATCGATTTATCTGAGGGCTATATATAACTATAGACCGATATAGACCTAGTTAGGCATGGTTGTTAACGGCCATATACTTGCACAATGTACAAAATTTCAACTGACTCGGATGAAATTTGCTCCTCCAAGAGGCTCCAAAACCAAACCTCGGGATCGGTTTATATGGGGTTTATATTGGGGTATATATCATTATGGACTGATATTGACCACTTTTGCCATGGTTGTTAAATATCATATACTACCAGCACGTACAAAATTTCAACCAGATCGGATGAATTTTGCTTCTCCAAAAGGCACCGGAGGTCAAATCTGGGGATCGGTTTATATGGGGGCTGTATATAATTATGGACCGATGTGGACCAATATTTGCATAGTTGTTAGAGACTATATACTAACACCATGTACCAAATTTCAGCCGGATCGGACGAAACTCTCTTCTCTTAGAGGCTCCGCAATCCAAATCTAGGGATCGTTTTATATGGGGGCTATATATAATTATGGACCGATGTGGACCAATTTTTTCATAGTTGTTGGATACCATATTCTTACATCACGCACAAAATTTCGGATGAATTTTGCTCTTCCAAGGGGCTCCGGAAGTCAAATCTGGGGATCGGTTTATATGGGGGCTATATATAATTATGGACCGATTTCGACCAATTTTTGTATGGCCATTAGAGACCATATACTTACACCATGTACCAAATTTCAGACGGATCGGATGAAATTTGCTTCTCTTAGAGGCTCCGAAAGCCAAATCGGGGGATCGGTTTATATGGGTGCTATATATAATTATTGACCTATGTGGACCAATTTTTGCATAATTGTTAGAGACTATATACTAACACCATGTATCAAATTTCAGCCGGATCGGACGAAACTTTCTTCTCTTAGAGGCTCCGCAAGCCAAATCTAGGGATCGGTTTATGTGGGGGATGTGTATAATTATGGACCGATGTGGACCAATTTTTGCATAGTTGTTAGTAGCCATATACCACCACCATGTACCAAATTTCAGCCGGATCGGATGAAATTTGCTTCTCTTAGAGGGTCTGCAAGCCAAATTTGGGGGTCCGTTTATATGGGGGCTATACGTAAAAGTGGACCGATATGGCCCATTTGCAATACTATCCGACCTACATCAATAAAAACTACTTGTGCCAAGTTTCAAGTCAATAGCATGTTTCGTTCGGAAGTTAGCGTGATTTCAACAGACGGATGGACATGCTTAGATTGACTCAGAATTTCACCACGACCCAGGATATATATACTTTATGGGGTCTTACAGCAATATTTCGATGTGTTACAAACAGAATGACAAAGTTAATATACCCTAATCCTATGGTGGAGGGTATAAAAATAGTGTAAAATAAAATCTGTAAAAATAAAATACTGTAAATATTTCTGACATTTACTGCGTTTTTTACGTTTTATACAAGAATATGACGAATGAAATTTGCTCTTCTAAGAGCTTCCGCATGTCAAATCTGCACGCACAGAAAAAACATGTTGCCGCATCCATTTAATGCTTATCTAGAGCCTGTAATTGTCGCGAAAACCACGTATTTTGTCTTTGTAAAAAGAGAAAAATGTATGCTGGCAATAAGTATTTAAATGGTTCTCAAATGCCGCAAACATGTTCTATCATTTAAATGATAGAGACTATAACATGGTCGGGAAAATCATGCAGCTGACCATTCAAATTTGTTGACTTTTTTTAGGGAAAAAAGTATTTTTATATATAGGTTACATATAGATATGTCCAGAACCGTTCATTACATGGTCAAAAAGACCAAGTACATTTTTTTCGTGACCAATAAATTTTGTAACTTTTTGCAGCGAAAAAAATTTTATAACAACATGGAGCAGGTACGATTTTCATTTTGCGCGTCAATCGTGTGTTGATTGTTGCTTGGAATGGATGCTGAATGCGGAATTACTGTGTTTTGTGTTAATTTCTTTATTCAGAAGTGGCACGTGATTTTATGTTAACACAAAAAAGGGAAGCGTAATTGAAACAAGTATTTACGGCCGTAAGTTCGGCCAGGCCGAATCTTATGTACCCTCCACCATGGATTGCATAGAAACTTCTACGAAAGAATGTCATCCACAATCGAATTACTTGGGTTGTGGTATCTTAAAACTCTTAACATCGTTTTCTAAATTGTGAGTTAGTCCATACGTGGTATATATCAGACAAAAAAGTTATGTATAGGTAAGTCTACAAATAATTAAGAATCGACATGGACTTTTGCACGGTATGTAGAGAGCCAGAATTGAAATATGGGGGTCGCTTATATGGGAGCTATATAGAATTATGAACTTGATATGGACAAATTTTTGTGTGATTGGGGATCGATTTATCTGAGGGCTATATATAACTATAAACCGATATGAACCTAGTACGGCATGGTTGTTAACGGCCATATACTAGCACAATGTACCAAATTTCAACTGACTCGGATGAAATTTGCTTCTCCGAGAGGATCCAAAACCAAATCTCGGGATCGGTTTATATGGGGGCTATATATGATTATGCACTGATATGGACCACTTAGGGCATGGTTGTTAAATATCATATACTACTACCACGTACCAAATTTCAACCAGATCGGATGAATTTTGCTTCTCCAAAAGGCACCGGAGATCAAATCTGGGGATCGGTTTATATGGGGGCTATATATAATTATCGACTGATATGAACCAATTCCTGCATGGTTGGTGGATATCATATACTAACATCACGTACAAAATTTCAACCGAATCGGATGAATTTTGCTCTTCCAAGGGGCTCCGGAGGTCAAATCTGGGAATCGGTTTATATGGGGCATATATATAATATTTGACCGATTTCGACCAATTTTTGCATGGGTGTTTGAGGCCATATATTAACACCATGTACCAAATTTCAACTGAATCAAGTGAATTTTGGCCTTCTAAGAGGATCCGGAGGTCAAATATGGGGATCAGTTTATATGGGGGCTATATATAATTTGGGACCGATGTGACCAAATTTTGCATGGCCATTAGAGACCATATACTAACACCATGTACCAAATTTCAACTGCATCAGATGAATTTTGGTCTTCCAAGAGGCTCCGCAAGCCAAATCGGGGGATCGGTTTATATGGGGGCTATATGTAATTATGGACCGATGTAAACCAATTTTTGCAAGGTTGTTAGAGACCATATACTAATACCATATACCAAATTTCAGCCGGATCGGATGAAATTTGCTTCTCTTAGAGCAATCGCAAGCCAAATTTGGGGGTCCGTTTATATGGGGGCTATACGTAAAAGTGGACCGATATATCCCATTTGCAATACCATCCGACCTACATCAATAACAACTACTTTTGCTAAGTTCCAAGTGGAAAGCGTGTTTATAACACATCGAAATATTGATCTAAGACCCCATAAAGTATATATATTCTGGGTCGTGGTGAAATTCTGAGTCGATCTAAGCATGTCCGTCCGTCCGTCTGTTGAAATCACGCTAACTTCCGAACGAAACAAGATATCGACTTGAAACGTGGCACAAGTAGTTGCTATTGATGTAGGTCGGATGGTATTGCAAATGGACCATATCGGTCCACTTTTACGTATAGCCCCCATATAAACGGACCCCCAAATTTGGCTTGCGAGTCCTCTAAGAGAAGCAAATTTCATCCGATCCGGCTGAAATTTGGTACATGGTGTTAGTATATGGTCTCTAACAACCATGCAAAAATTGGTCCACATCCGTTCATAATTATATATAGCCCCCATACAAACCGATCCCCCGATTTGGCTTGCAGAGCCTCTAAAAAAACAAATTTCATCCGATCCGGCTGAAATTTGGTACATGATGTTAGTATATGTTCTCTAATGACCATGCAAAAGTTGGTTCATATCGGTCTCAATAAATATATATGCCCCATATAAACCGATCTCCCGATTTGGCTTGCAGAACCACTAACAGAAACAAATTGCATCCGACCCGGCTGAAATTTGGTACATGATGTTAGTATATGGTCTCTAATGACCGTTCATATCGGTCCATAATTATATATAGCCCCCATATAAACTGATCACCAGATTTGACCTCCGGAGCCTCTTGGAAGACCAAAATTCATCTGATTCAGTTGAAATCTGGTACGTGATGTTAATGTATGGCCTCAAACACCCATGCAAAAATTGGTCGATATCGGTCCATAATTATATATAGGCCCCATATAAACCAATCCACAGATTTGGCCTCCGGAGCATCTTGGAAGAGCAAAATTCTTCCCATTCGGTTGAAATTTGGTACGTGATGTTAGTATATGGTATCCAACAACCATACAGGAATTGGTCGATATCGGTCCATAATTATATATAGCTCCCATATAAACCGATCACCAGATTTGACCTGCGGAGCCTCTTGGAAGACCAAAATTCATCTGATTCAGTTGAAATTTGGTACGTGATATTAATATATGGCCTCAAACACCCATGCAATAATTGGGCGTTATCGGTCCATAATTATATATAGGCCCCATATAAACCGGTCCCCAGATTTGACCTCCGGAGCATCTTGGAAGAGCAAAATTCTTCCCATTCGGTTGAAATTTGGTACGTGATGTTAGTATATGGTATTCAACAACCATGCAGGAATTCGTTCCTATCAGTCCATAATTGTATATAGCTCCCATATAAACCGATCGCCAGATTTGACCTCCGGTGCCTTTTGGAGAAGCAAAATGCATCCGATCTGGTTGAAATTTGGTACGTGGTGGTAGTATATGATATTTAACAACCATGCCAAAAATGGTCCATATCAGTCCATAATTATTTATAGCCCCCATATAAACCGATCCCGATATGTGGTTTTGGAGCCTCTTGGAGGAGCAGATTTCATCCGAGTGAGTTGAAATTTGTGGATGACAGTCTTTAGTAGAAGTTTCTACCCAATCCATGGTGGAGGGTACATAAGATTCGGCCTGGCCGAACTTACGGCTGTATATACTTGTTTTTATTTGCAGTTTCATGATGTCTGCATTTGTACATTTGACACGCAGTAAGTATGGAATGATTACTTATTGTTGACATTGAATCAAAATAGAGTGTGTACTAATATTTGATGTTAGCTTGCACGGCATTATAAATACAAATAAACAATGAATTAATTTATAAATAATTAAAAACAAATAAATAAAGTTAATTTTGTGTTTTCTTTTCTCAAATGGCATCCTTTTCTCGACGACGAAAAAAGCTTTTCGCAAAGATCAAAACATTTTAGGTTGTGACCTTGTTCTTTTAACTAGAAGAAAACATTTTTAACGAATACCACAACATCGTGACCATTGTCTTTATATTCATAAAAAATTCTTTTTATCAATATAATAACATTTTAGATGACGACAATTTTATTTTTCTTATAACCATGTTCACTGAACCTACAGGATTGCAGTTGAAAATGTTACACTGTCGCCGCAAAAATAGCTCCTATCATATTATTTTGCTCTTCGGTGCCTTTTGGAGAAGCAAAATGCATCCGATCTGGTTGAAATTTGGTACGTGGTGGTAGTATATGATATTTAACAACCATGCCAAAAATGGTCCATATCAGTCCATAATTATTTATAGCCCCCATATAAACCGATCCCGATATGTGGTTTTGGAGCCTCTTGGAGGAGCAGATTTCATCCGAGTGAGTTGAAACTTGTGGATGACAGTCTTTAGTAGAAGTTTCTACCCAATCCATGGTGGAGGGTACATAAGATTCGGCCTGGCCGAACTTACGGCTGTATATACTTGTTTTTATTTGCAGTTTCATGATGTCTGCATTTGTACATTTGACACGCAGTAAGTATGGAATGATTACTTATTGTTGACATTGAATCAAAATAGAGTGTGTATTAATATTTGATGTTAGCTTTCACGGCATTATAAATACAAATAAACAATGAATTAATTTATAAATAATTAAAAACAAATAAATAAAGTTAATTTTGTGTTTTCTTTTCTCAAATGGCATCCTTTTCTCGACGACGAAAAAAGCTTTTCGCAAAGATCAAAACATTTTAGGTTGTGACCTTGTTCTTTTAACTAGAAGAAAACATTTTTAACGAATACCACAACATCGTGACCATTGTCTTTATATTCATAAAAAATTCTTTTTATCAATATAATAACATTTTAGATGACGACAATTTTATTTTTCTTATAACCATGTTCACTGAACCTACAGGATTGCAGTTGAAAATGTTACACTGTCGCCGCAAAAATAGCTCCTATCATATTATTTTGCTCTTCGAATACGATCGTGACAATCATACCTAAAGGTAGTCCGATATGGCTCATTTACAATATCTTCCGACCAGCATCAATAGTGGCTGCTTGTGCCAAGTTTTAAGACGATAGCCTACTTTCGTTCGCAAGGGTGATTTCTCAGAGCTTCACCGCGACCCAGAATATATACCCTTTATGGGGTCGGATATCATTTTTTTTTTTTTGATTTGTTGCAAACAGAATATTACAGTTAGTATAGCCCCATCGCATGGTGGAGGGTATAAAATTAAAAAAAAAGAAAAACTTTTTTTTTTGGTTTTTACAAAATTATTTCTTTAATTTTTTTTTTTCACAGAAATGAAAATGGAAAAATATATGTGAATGCATAGAAGAACTTTTTTATGGCTTGCCAATTCCCTTCGAATTGTAATGAGGATTTGCTGAAAACGCTACTGTGGATACCACAGTTTGTAGAATTCCACTAAAAATTGTAGATTTTTTACTGTTGGGTATATTGGTAGAATTTTTGATGTTTAGGTAGATTTTGCAAAATAATCCTATCCAACCTTTTTATATAAATAAAATTTTGATCCAAATTTTTTATAGAAATACAATTTTGACCAAAGTTTTCTATAGAAATAAAATTTTGACCAAATTTATCTATAGAAATAAAATTTTGATCAAATTGTTTTATAAAAATAAAATTTTGACAAAATTTTCTATAAAATGCATTTTGCATCAGTGATGCACATTCGAGACTGTTTTGTTGTATGAAGTACACATAGTGTCCTGTAGTACATGCAATGATATAATGGCTAATTTATTAGCATATCTTTACTGGTTACTTTTGTGGTGTATGGAAATGAAAAAATGGTATCCAAAATGGTTGGAACGACAGCTGTCCCTTTATTGGACGATCCACTATAGATATAAAATTTTGGCCAGGTTTTCTATAGAAACAAATCTTAACAAAATTTTCTACAAATTCAAATTACAATATTTCTTTCCAATAAAAAAAATATACTAACTACAAAAATTTGATCAACAACTTCAACATAAGATTTTTTAATTAGGTAAAAAAATTGCAATCATGTCGTGACAATCACTAAATAATTTATGAAGTCTAAAACTAAAATTTCAATCCATTAAAGACAAAACAAACTGAATTAATATTCTGTAAAATTTAATTGTTTTCAAAGAATTGTAAGGCACCCTAATATGCGAAAACATTTACAGCACAAAGTGTTTTTATAGTCGTAATAGTAAAGAAATATGTAACAGCCATTAAATCGGCTCATCAGCTAAATTGCTAAAGAACCCATTGAAAATTTGAACTTGGAAACAACTACTTTGTATATGTGAATGAAATACTATCCAAATCTTGTGGAAATGACTATATCAGCGGTCTTCGTTTCTGAACCGACACAAAGCGAAAAAACGGAGTTTTTATCGCATTTTAATTTATATACCTTTGGAGTTTCCTTCTTGGCTCTTTCCGTTTGCCATTTCGTTATTTCTGTTGCACGTCCGATGCTAAGGTGACAATTGGTTTTGTTTAAACCCTTTAACCAAGTTGTTGATTTGGCTAGCAACATTTTTTAAAGGATTTCATAATAAGATTCTAAGCCGATATGAGGCCGGACAGGATTGCGAATTATGACAATCTTTAAATTAACAATTAATACACAACCTAACACTTAATTATTTAATAAATTTGAAATTTGAATTTGAAGAAAACTAAGATCTTGACTAGGAACTGTTGAAAGATACCATAGCCGCTGAGTTGTTAGCAAGATGCACAAACTTTAATATGCTAGGTGGTTTCAATGATAATTTAACCTAATCTCGCTTGCACTTAGAGACACAATTCTCTTTTAAATTTGAGTTTTGCGTACTTGATTCTAGGGAACAAATTTTAATTTATTAGATTTTTTCAGCTTTTTTCTTCATGTGATTAAAAACGTTTTAACGACAACTTAAATTTCCAAATTCTGAGTCGACTTCAAATAGAAATTATGATATTTTTCAATTTAAAAAAGTATTTAAAGTAAAGTGTTGGAAGATATCTACTACCATTTTTATACCCTCCATCATAGGATGGGGGTATATTAACTTTGTCATTCCGTTTGTAACACATCGAAATATTGCTCTAAGACCCCATAAAGTATATATATTCTGGGTCGTGGTGAAATTCTGAGTCGATCTAAGCATGTCCGTCCGTCCGTCCGTCCGTCTGTTGAAATCACGCTAACTTCCGAACGAAACAAGCTATCGACTTGAAACTTGGCACAAGTAGTTGTTATCGATGTAGGTCGGATGGTATTGAAAATGGGCCATATCGGTCCACTTTTACGTATAGCCCCCATATAAAGGGACCCTCAGATTTGGCTTGTGAAGCCTCTAACAGAAGCAGATTTCATCCGATCCAGCTGAAATTTGGTATATGGTGTTGGTATATGGTCTCTAACAACCATGCAAAATTGGTCCACATCGGTCCATAATTATATATAGCCCCCATATAAACCGATCACCAGATTTGGCTTGCGGAGCCTAAAAGAGAAGCAAATTTCATCCGATCCTGCTGAAATTTGGTACATGGTGTTGGTATATGGTCTCTAACAATCATGCCAAAATTGGTCCACGTCGGTCCATAATTATATATAGCCCCCATATAAAGCGATCCCCAGATTTGGCTTGTGGAACCTCCAAGAGAAGCATATTTCATCCGATCCGGCTGAAATTTTGTACATGGTGTTGGTATATGGTCTCTAACAATCATGCCAAAATTGGTCCACGTCGGTCCATAATTATATATAGCCCCCATATAAACCGATCCCCAGATTTGGCTTGCGGAGCCTCAAAGAGAAGCAAATTTCATCCGATCCGGCTGAAATTTGGTACATGATGTTGGTATATGGTCTCTAACAACCATGCAAAAATTGGTCCATATCGGTCCATAATTATATATAGACCCCATATAAACCGATCTCCAGATTTGGCTTGCGAAGCCTCAAGAGGAGCAAATTGCATCCGATCCGGCTGAAATTTGGTACATGGTATTGGTATATGGTCTCTAATAACCGTGCAAAATTGGTCCACATCGGTCCATAATTATATATGGCGCCCATATAAACCGATCCCCAGATTTGGGTTGCGGAGCCTCAAAGAGAAGCAAATTTCATCCGATCCGGCTGAAATTTGGTACATGATATTGGTATATGGTCTCTAACAACCATGCAAAAATTGGTCCACATCAGTTCATAATTATATATAGCCCCCATATAAACCGATCCCCAGATTTGGCTTGCGAAGTCTCCAAGAGAAGCAAATTTCATCCAATCCGGTTGTAATTTGGAACATAGTGTTAGTATATGATCTTTAACAACCGTGCCAGAATTGGTCCATATCGGTCCATAATTATATATAGCCCCCATATAAAACATTCTCCAGATTTGACTTCCGGAGCCTCTTGGAGGAGCAAAATTCATCCGATCCGGTTCAAATTAGGCACATGGTGTTAGTATATGGTCGCCATACCAAAATTGGTCCAATCACTCAAAAATTGGTCCATATCGGTTCATAATCATGGTTGCCACTAGAGCCAAAAATAATCTACCAAAATTTTATTTCTATAGAAAATTTGTAAACATTTCATTTCTATAGACAATTTTGTCAAAATTTTTTTTTCTAGAGAAAATTTTGTTAAAATTTTATTCGGTTCATAATAAAATTTTCATCATTGTCAAAATTTTATTTCTATAGAACATTTTGTTCAAATTTTATTCGGTTCATAATCATGGTTGCCACTCGAGCCAAAAATAATCTACCAAGATTTTATTTCTATAGAAAATTTTGTGAAAAGTTTATTTGAAAAAATAAAAAGTTAGTTAAAATTTTATTTCTGTAGAAAATTTTGTCAAAATTTTATGTCTACTTTGTCAAACTGAATTATATACGTATTGGATCGATCTTTTTTGATTTAATATATACCACGTATGGACTTACATACAATTTAGAAGATGGTGTTAGGAGCTGTTAAGATACCTTGCCATCGGCAAGCGTTACCGCAACTTAAGTAATTCGATTGTGGATGGCAGTGTTTAGAAGAAGTTTCTACGCAATCCATGATGGAGGGTACATAAGCTTCGGCCTGGCCGAACTTACGGCCGTATATACTTGTTTTTTTATTTTTTGTAGTCAAGCTACAAGAAGTAAACAAATTTAAATACGTTTTCAATAATTTTGAAAACTTTTTCAGAGTTACCACAGCCAAGTTGACCTTAGGCAAAAAAAAATTTTTAATTTAAACCTACCAATTTTTAAGTCGAATCACTTAATGACAAAATGACTTCATTGAAAAGTTGATCGAGTTTTGGACACAGAAAACAAAATTAATATGAGAAATGCGCAAACAAGAAAAGTTCGGATTCGAATTTTAAGGACAGAAAATGTCTGGCTTCATGACAATATTTTTGTCAATTTGCTTACGAGACAAAAGAGTCTTGAAATCCTTCTTAATGGGAAGGAAGTTAGCTTAGGTTAAAGTTGCATCCCGCTTTATTCCAGGCTCACGTATACTATTCAGTCCATTATGATATCACATTGTATAAAAATACCTGTTACATATAGGCACTTCTAGTTTTTCACCATAAAATGGTGTTGGGGTTTAATAAGTTTACCATTCCGTTTGCAACCCATCGAAATATAGATTTCCGACTATACAAAGTAAATATTCTTGATCAGGTTCGTCTGTCTGTCTGTTGTAATTGCGCTACAACCTCAATAATGGCGCTATCGTCCTAAAATTTGGCACAGATCTTTTGTCTGCATGCAGGCCAACTTCGAAGATGGTCTATATCGGCCCAGGTTTTGACATAGCTCCCATATAAACCTATACCCCGATTTAGGGTCTTGAGCATATATACAACGCAATTTCCATGCGATTTGCTTGAAATTGGAAATCTAGCGATAGTTTATTTCCACAAAGAGCTGTGGCGACCAATCTCCAGATTTGACTTCTTGGGCTTCCCAGCAAAAACTAGGTAAGCACTAGTGATTCTTTCAGTAATACCGGTAATCAAAAAGTTACTACTTGCAGTATTATCTGGGATTTAAAAATAATAACTTACCTGTGTAGGCAAAAAGTGATTCTTTCTATTAATACCGGTAATGAAAATCATATATTGAGGTCCGGGTTCGGCTCTACAGTGGGCACCGTTAATAGTAGCGATAAGTAATGCCAAATTACATTTCATAAAAAAATTGCCAATAAAATATACCTTTGTTTTCTAAAGTTGTATAGTATATAATTTATATTACAAAATAACATCGTTGAATCCATGTCGTGGAGCGTGGTATAGTGTGTCGGATTACAAAACAACAGGGGTGAGTTCTCACTTTTTGGGTATCTTTATGGTAAAGATATTATTTTTCGAGAGCTGGTATGCTTGCACGGAAGTCCTTTCCTCCAATGTCATGCCCGTGTAAAAGTACTACTACTGATATATGTACATGGAAGTTGTTACCAATTTGGCGCAGGCATACTTGTACTCATACCTGGTAATAGAAGTTTTTGCTGGGTTCTAAACACCACAATTTTTATTCGATTGGTGACTCAATAAAATTCTCGTAATTCGTGAAATTTCTCGTGACTCACAACAATATTCTTGATTCACGAAAATGTTCGCTGCAATTACTACTGATGAGTAACTAACATTCATAATTCACAATGGAACCATTAACACAATTAAAATATGTCCCACATCCAAACAATGGGCGCTATTGAAATCTTAAGCGTGATAAACTACGTGAAGGTGATTTTTTGTGTCTCTGTTTTACCTTGAGTGTGAATTTTATCGTGAACGTGAATTTTATCGTGAGCGTGATTTCGGAGAAATTTTACTCACCCACAAACACAATTTGATTTTTACTCACGCACGACACATTTTTGTTTAGTCACGTTCACCCACATTCACGATATTAAGTTTAAAATTCATTCACTGCTTCGCGTAAATCACGCAAAATTTTCAGAAATTCGCAAATATTTTTTTCTTGAGGCACCTGCGTAATAATGGACAAATTTTGCCAATTGCCAACCAAATTCGGTATTTTTATACCCTCCACCATAGGATGGGGGTATATTAACTTTGTCACTCCGTTTGTAACACATCGAAATATTGCTCTAAGACCCCATAAAGTATATGTATATATTCTGGCTCGTGGTGAAATTCTGAGTCGATCTAAGCATGTCCGTCCGTCCGTCTGTTGAAATCACGCTTCCGAACGAAACAAGCTATCGACTTGAAACTTGGCACAAGTAGTTGTTATTAATGTAGGTTGGATTGTATTGCAAATGGGCCATATCGGACCGCTTTTACGTATAGCCCCCATATAAACCGACGCTCAGATTTGGATTGCGGAGCCTCTAAGAGAAGCAACTTTCATCTGATCCGGCTGAAATTTGGTACATGGTGTAAGTATATGGTCTCTAACAACCATGCAAAAATTGGTCCACATCGGTCCATAGTTATATATAGCCCTCATATAAACCCATCCCCGGATTTGGCTTGCGGAGCCTCTAAGAGAAGCAAATTTCATCCGATGCGGCTGAAATTTCGTACATGGTGTTGTATATGGTCTCTAACAACAAACTTGGCACACGTAGTGGTTATTGATGTAGGTCGGATTGTATTGCAAATGGGCCATATCGGACCACTTTTACGTATAGCCCCATTTAAACCGACGCTCAGATTTGGATTGCGGAGCCTCTGAAATTTGGTACATGGCGTAAGTATATGGTCTCTAACAACCATGCAAAAATTGGTCCATATCTGTCCATAGTTATATATAGCCCCCATATAAACTGATCCCCGGATTTGGCTTGCCGAGCCTCTAAGAGAAGCAAATTTCATCCGATCCGGCTGTACAAAATTTTGTCAAAATGTTATTTCTATAGAAATTTTGGTCAAACTGAATTATATATGTATTTAATCGGCCTTTTTTATTTTTGGTTAATATATACACCGTATGGACTAACTTGCAATTGAGAAGACGGTGTTAAGAAGTTTAAAGATACCTTGCCATCGGCAAGTGTTACTGTAACCCAAGTAATTCGAATGTGGATGACAGTCTTTGGTACAAGTTTCTATGCAATCCATGGTGGAGTGTACATAAGATTCGGACTGGCCGAACTTACGGCCGTATATACTTATTTTTATTCAACTTGAAGAAAACACTTGTACCTTTCGATACCGTTACAGTTTTATGAACAAAAACAACGCTGATAGTTAGTCTCAAAACACAAAAAGTTGCCCACAGGCAACTTTAGGGTCGAAAGGGTTAAGTTAATATTTTCCAGGTCTGCCTAATGCTATATGCCCCTAAAATTCACTTACGCCTTTCATAAATGCAGGATGCTCACACATGAAGTGTTTGATTGATTCTTTTTCCTCCGCATCATGAGAGCTCATGCCTATAGATTTTGCAAAACTCACTTATTAGGCAGTGTATAACTATCTAGTGTGCGGTTTAAGTTTAAATGGGCCATATTTTCTTGATGTCGTTCAACCCCTTGTAGGTTGACTATATATATATATATATATATATATATATATATATATATATATATATATATATATATATATATATATATATATATATATATATATATATATATATGTATGCGTTGCGTTAATTTCGAGGACACTTTTTTAACCCTGCGTTAATTCCGAGGACATTTTGTTGCTATGAGGACAGTCCCCAAAGCTCTACCGATCTTGCGTTAATTTCGGGGACACTGTAAGATTGGGGACACTTTTTATACAATCCATGTTTATGGGTTAGAATCAAAGATCTCGATAATTAGATTCATAAAAATTCTACATTTCCATTATGTACTCCCAGTTTCTGTGTTTTTAGCTATGTTTTAAAAGTCATTCTTAATCCCAGGGTTACCGTGTTTGCTTAGAGTGTTTGCATTCATGACGCCGTCAAAAAAAAACATTGCCCTTGGCTTTGAGTTTTTTTGAACAACTGTCCCGGAACTTAACGCAAGGTCGCAATAGTCTTGTGTTCTGTCCTCATATTTCCATAATGTCCTCGGAATTAACGAAAGGTTGAGAAAGTCTCCCAGAAATTAACGCTGGACATATGGATATTTGGTATCGGAACCATTTTGTAAGACGATTGACTTGTGTCTATCTGCCCTTATAAATCTTGTCCAGTAGAGCGTCTGCGTGATAAAAATGAAATTAGTTTTATTCTAAAATTCGAATATGAGCTATATACAATGAATCCTCTCAGAAATGTACTTCCACGGTCGCCTTTAGGAGTTGAGTTGTCCATAGCAAATACTTCCACTTCGACGTAATTTATTTAGTTCTCAGCACCTTTTTCAATAATACAAACAATGTAGATAAAAAAATTCAATATTATAAATTTTGCAAATTTTACCTTTGACGGAGATTCGAACCGCGGACCATAAAGTTGGTAGGCGAACACAATGCCCACTGAGCTATGCAGCTCTTATTTTCATCCACGTTCAATTATCACAATAACTATCAACGCGCAAGCAACACATACACTCAATCAGTTTTATTTATAGACGAGATTGCTGGGCGAGCACACAGCCGAAGACATTTTGGCAATACGAGGATTGTCAAAGATCGAAGATCTTGCATTTACCGTTAAGTTCGGGGACATTGTAAGTTGAGGGATAATTTTAATAAAACTCCCCTGTTTAAATCAAAGCGGCTTACAATATTTCCGCCAAATTTAACTGAACAGTAGTCGATTAATTAAAATACAGTTAAAATTTTATTACAAGTCAAATATGAACCGTCCATATATAGATTTTAAAATTTTATTTCCGCCATGGGTATACAGTGTATTGCGTACTCTGATGCAATTTGAAACAACTCTTAAAATACAGCATGATATACCATATATCTGCTTCACTCGACACACTCAATTTTGTATGTGAGACACAATGCTTTGTTAAATTTTGTAAAAAATTCACCCATTTTTCCAAAAAATTTTAAAATATTTAAATTTTTAACGATCGATATCTCGAAAACTAAGCTTTTTAACAAAAAGTTTACTTAACATTTGCTCTTTAGAATACACCATTTATATCCATAAGAAGGTTAGGTTAAGAAACTTTTTGCTAAATTTTGTAAAAAATGCAGACGGTTTACCAAAAAATTTTAAAATATCTAAATTTTCAACGATCGAAATCTCGTAAACTAAGCTTTTTTGACAAAATGCAACTCTGAAATTTTCGCACGGAAAAATAGCATACATATTATTTCGCACAAATCAGTTAACAACCCTGTGTTTGTGAACAAGCTGTGTTTTTAAAAATTTTGATATTCAAATTTTTTTTGTACAAATGGCTGCATTGTTTACAAAATTTAACAAATAAAATGCATATTACGTATAAATAGTGCATTTTAAAGCGAAAAGGTTAAGTAACAATTTTGCAAAAAGGATTAGGATTTTCGAGATATCGATCCTTCAAAATTTAAATATTTTATAATTTTTTGGAAAAACGGCTGCATTTTTTACGCAATTTAACAAAAATCCGATTATTTGGTATAAATAGTGTATTTTAAAGAGAAAAGGTTAAGTAACACTTTTGCCAAAAAGGCTTAGTTTTCGAGATATCGATCGTTGAAAATATAAATTTTTATAATTTTTTGGCTGCATTTTTTAAAAAATTTAACCAAAATAGTGTATTTTAAAGAGAAAATGTTAAGTAACAAGTAAAATGCTTCGTTTTCGAAGTATCGATCGTTGAAAATTTAGATATTCAAAATTTTTTTGGAAAAATGGCTGCATTTTTTAGAAAATTTAACATAGAAAGTGCATATTACGTATAAATAGTGTATTTTAAAGAGAAAAGGTTAAGTAACACTTTTGCCAAAAAGGCTTAGTTTTCGAGCTATCGATCCTTGAAAATTTAAATATTTTTTAATTTTTTGGAAAAATTGCTGCATTTTTTAGAAAATTTAACAAAAACCCATATTATAGGTATAATTAGTATATTTTAAAGAGAAAATGTTCAGTAATAATTTTGCCGAAAAGGCTTCGTTTTCGAGATATCGATCGTTGAAAATTTGGATATTAATTTATTTTGGAAAAATGGCTGCATTTTTTTACATTTTCTTGCATTTTCTTTTCGCAGGTTTTGCGCCATTTCATTTACACATGTGTGTTTGGCTGTTTCGTTGTTGTTGCTATGGCCAACCAAAGCGAGTCATGTTCACAAAAAGAACAACAAACACACATAAAAAGCAGAAATACATTTTCCAAAAATGAAATTTGTGGTGCGAGAACAAAAACAATTTGTTTTTTTATCGTCGTTTGACGGGCTTTTCAACTAGTATTCTATGATTTGTGCAAGTTTTATAGGTAAGCGTTTTTCAAAATAAAACCTCCAGCTTTTCTTCAACATCTTCGATAAGATTTTTCTATGCAGCTAAAAATATATATTTATTTATATAAAAATATTCATTCATTTCGGAGGGGGGGGGGGTTTGATCCCCCTCATCCCCCCCTGAATACGGCCTTGGGTACAGGAAAGCGTTCGCGTACATTTCTGCCACTTTTTTCAAAAAATAGAATTAAAATTACTAACTCAAGTTTTACTCTCTTGTATGTATGCAAACAGACCCATTGTAAAAAGTTTTGATTTAAAAAGGAGGTTTTATTAAAAGTATCCCTGAACTTACAATGTCCCCGAAATTAACGGTCAATGCAAGATGTTTGATCTTTGACAATTCCCGTATTGCCAAAATGTCTTCGGCTGTATGCGTGCTCAGCAATCTCGTCTATAAGTAGAACTGATTGACTGTATGTGTTGCTTGCGTGTTTATAGTTATTGTGATAATATAACGTCGATATAAATGAGAGCTGCATAGCTCAGTGGGTATTGCATTTGGCTACCAACTTTATGGTCCGCGGTTCGAATCTTGGTCCAAGCAATATAATTTGTAAAAATTATATAAGATTTAATAGACTTTTTTACGCTGTTCGTATTACAGAAACAGGTGCTAAGAACTAAATAAACCTCGTGGAAGTGAGAAATTTTGTTTTGAGTTAGTCTTTATGAAATTGTTTCCGCATCCTGTAAAAACATAAACGTTAATCACAAAAAGTATATGCTACACTCAAAAACAAGTGAACTCTCTATTTCACTAAAGCTAATTTAACTTTATTTTAGTTCATGGAATTATTATATATGCTATGGAAAAAGTTTCCTTTACTTGAATAATTTTTTGCGTACGTTAGTTTAATGAACTAACAAATGTCATTGAGCTTAACATGGAATCGGGCAGCACTCAGTGATAAGAGAGAAGTTCACCACTGTGGGATCACAATGGACTGAATAGTCTAAGTGAGCCTGATACATCGGGCTGCCACATAACCTAACCTAACCTAACCTAACAAATGGGGAAAAATTATACACAAATTACGCATACAGATTAACTAAATTCGTATTTCTCACAAAATAGTTCATTATTTCTTTAAATTTGTAAATTTTACTACAAATTCATTCATCATGAACTTCGTATGTCACTAAAGACATTCTTGCAACTTTGAACTCCAATTTTTTCTTCAAACTACAAAATTTGCTTTAGCAAGTAAAAAAAATATTTATGTCTAATAAATTTTCTTGAATTTGTGGAAATTATTTACTTATTTCTGTGATATCGGCGTGATGCCAGCGATTGTAATATTGTTTAGTTAAAATTTTCTAAAAATATACAAAATTTTCTAAAATTAACCAAATGTTTTCTTCCTGGTGGTTCACTGTTTTTTCAGTGTGTTCTTCTAATCAAACTTTGATATAGCAAAAAGAAAATCGGAAATGATTTTTGTTTGCCTAAATTTCCTTTGGGAGGAGAATAAGTTTTTGCGTGTAACATCATTCGTATTTCTCAAAAAAATATTTCATTATTTCTTTAAATTTGTAAATTTTACTACAAATGCGTTCATCATGAACTTCGTACGTCACTAACGACATTCTTGCAACTTTGAACTCAAATTTTTCCTTCAAACTACAAAATTTGCTTTAGCAAGTGAAAAAAATTATTTATGTCTAATAAATTTTCTTGAATTTGTCGAAAATTATTTACTTGTTACTGTGACCTCGGCGTGATGCCAGCGATTGTAATATTGTTTAGTTAAAATTTTCTAAAAATATTCAAAATTTTCTAAAATTAAACAAAAGTTTTCTTCCTGGTGGGTTCACTGTTTAACAGGTTGGCTGATAAGTCCCCGGTCTGACACATAGATGGCGTCACTAGTATTAAATGCATATTATTTTTATATAGTACCAACCTTCAAATGATTCGTGTCAAAATTTGACGTCTGTAAGTCAATTAGTTTGTGAGATAGAGCGTCTTTTGTGAAGCAACTTTTGTTATTGTGAAAAAATGGAAAAAAAGGAATTTCGTGTTTTGATAAAATACTGTTTTCTGAAGGGGAAAAATACGGTGGAAGCAAAAACTTGGCTTCATAATGAGTTTCCGGACTCTGTCCTAGGGAAATCAATTGAACAATTGAAATAATTGATTGGTATGCAAAATTCAAGCGTTGAGAAATGAGCACGGAGGACGGTGAACGCAGTGGACGCCCGAAAGAGGTGGTTACCGACGAAAACATCAAAACAATCCAACGCACCGTGCCACAAGTCATTGAGAACGATGGCAAAAATTCATGAATTGGGCTTCGAATTGCTTCCCCACCAAGATCTGGCCCCCAGCGACTTTTTCGTGTTCTCAGACCTCAAAAGGATGCTCGCAGGGAAAAAATTTGGCTGCAATGAAGAGGTGATCGCCGAAACTGAGGCCTATTTTGAGGCAAAACCGAAGGAGTACTACCAAAATGGTATCAAAAATTGGAAGGTCGTTATAATCGTTGTGTTGCTCTTGAAGGAAACTATGGTGAATAATAAAAACGAATTTTGGCAAAAAAAATTGTTTTTCTTTGTTAGACCGGGGACTTATCAGCCAACCTCTTATACCCTGCGCCACACTGTGGAACAGGGTATTATAAGTTAGTGCATATGTTTGCAACACCCAGAAGGAGACGAGATAGACACATGGTGTCTTTGGCAAATATGCTCAGGGTGGGCTCTTGAGTCGATATAGCGATGTCCGTCTGTCCGTGAACACATTTTTGTAATAAAAGTCTAGGTCCCAGTTTTAGTCCATTCGACTTCAAATTTGGCACAAGTACGTGTTTTGGCTCAGAATAGAACCCTATTGATTTTAGAAGAAATCGGTTCAGATTTAGATATAGCTCCCATATATACCTTTCGCCCGATATGGACTAATACGGTCCCAGAAGCCAGAGTTTTACCCCAATTTGGTTGAAATTTTGCACTAAGAGTACAATTAGTACACTGAAAAAAAAAGCATACCCGGTTCCAAAGATTTTGTCTTTACTTTAAAAATTTTGGTATTGATTCCGAGCCAAAGAAGCGGAGAATAAAAGTAAGGATACTTTTAAGACACAATTCTCTTTCCAATTTGGGATTTGTGTACTTGCTTCTAGGAATCAATCGCTTTTCAGCTTCTTTTCTTCATATTATATCAAAGTTCTTTAAAAACGTGTTAACGACAACTTTATTTTCCATATTAAGTCTCGACTTCCAGTAGAAATTATGTTATGTTTCAAGTAAGAAACGTCTTTAAAATAAAGTGTTGAAAAACATGTCCTATATTTGAACGATTTTTTGCTTTGTAGTCAAGATGCAAAAAGACAACAAATTTAAAGAAAATTTCATTAAATTTAAAGAATTTTTCTGAACTATTAAAGTCAAGTTGACCTTAACCCAAACATTTTTTCTTTCATGTTATGATACCCATTTTTAAGTGAAATCACTTAATTATAAGGACAATACGATTTCATTGAAAAGTTTATCGACTTTTGGACAACGAAAAAAACTTTATATTGGAGAAATGCGTCTTCTATGCTAAGCTAAATTTGCATTCGTATTTTAAAGACATGAAATCTTTGACCTCACGACAATCTTTTTTTCAGTGTAGTGTAGTCAAGTGTGCCAAATTTTATTAAAATCGGTTCAGATTTAGATATAGCTCCCATATATATCGTTCGCCCGATTTACACTCATATGACCACAGTGGCTATGCGTGCCAAATTTGGTTGAAATCGGTTCAGATTTAGATATAGCTCTCATATATATGTTTTTTCTGATTTCGACAAAAATGGTCAAAATACCAATATTTTCCTTGTAAAATCGCCACTGCTTAGTCGAAAAGTTGTAAAAAATGACTCTAATTTTCCTAAGCTTCTTATACATATATATCGAGCGATAAATCATAAATAAACTTTTGCAAAGTTTCCTTAAAATTGCTTCAGATTTAAATGTTTCCCATATTTTTTACTAACATCGTGTTCCACCCTACACCGAAAGAATTCTCTTCGTTAATTTTACGAAGAATTCTTCATTAACTATTCTTCCTGAATTCTTCATTAAAATAACGAAATTTTCATTCATTTACGTAAATTTTACGAAGAACATTTTACGAATATACGAAACTTCTACGAAACATTCTACATTAACTTTTCTTCGTAAAAAGTTCGTACTTTTAACGAAACTTTCTTCACATTTCATGAATTTTGTGAAGAAGTTTTTACGAATATTTTACGAAACATTCTGCGTTAAAATTTCTTCATAAAAAGTACGAAACATTTTCTTTGAAATAACGAAGAAGTTTCATTGAAGTTGTAAAATTGCCGTTCGCGGCATTAAATTGTCTTTTATAATGTGCTTGAGTGTATTCCTTTATTCTATTTTTTATGCAAGTCTATGCTACTTCTCATTTGGGTGATAGCGCGCTATGAATAAAAGTGAAGCAATAAAACTAAAAATTATTCAAAAACTTAAGATGTAAAGTAGTGATGTCATTTTTCACACTTGCAACTAAAGGGTGATTTGTTAAGAGCTTGATAACTTTTTTTTTTAAAAAAACGCATACAATTTGCAAAATCTCATCGGTTCTTTATTTGAAACGTTAGATTGGTCCATGACA
This sequence comes from Haematobia irritans, assembly GCF_050003625.1. Lineage (NCBI taxonomy): Eukaryota > Metazoa > Arthropoda > Insecta > Diptera > Muscidae > Haematobia > Haematobia irritans. The sequence goes on along the minus strand of NC_134399.1, from coordinate 82,996,184 downwards.
TTTACTTTTTGAAGATAATTTCATTTAAATGTTGACCGCGGCTGCGTCTTAGGTGGTCCATTCGGAAAGTCCAATTTTGGGCAACTTTTTCGAGCATTTCGGCCGGAATAGCCCGAATTTCTTCGGAAATGTTGTCTTCCAAAGCTGGAATAGTTGCTGGCTTATTTCTGTAGACTTTAGACTTGACGTAGCCCCACAAAAAATAGTCTAAAGGCGTCAAATCGCATGATCTTGGTGGCCAACTTACCGGTCCATTTCTTGAGATGAATTGTTCTCCGAAGTTTTCCCTCAAAATGGCCATAGAATCGCGAGCTGTGTGGCATGTAGCGCCATCTTGTTGAAACCACATGTCAACCAAGTTCAGTTCTTCCATTTTTGGCAACAAAAAGTTTGTTAGCATCGAACGATAGCGATCGCCATTCACCGTAACGTTGCGTCCAACAGCATCTTTGAAAAAATACGGTCCAATGATTCCACCAGCGTACAAACCAAACCAAACAGTGCATTTTTCGGGATGCATGGGCAGTTCTTGAACGGCTTCTGGTTGCTCTTCACTCCAAATGCGGCAATTTTGCTTATTTACGTAGCCATTCAACCAGAAATGAGCCTCATCGCTGAACAAAATTTGTCGATAAAAAAGCGGATTTTCTGCCAACTTTTCTAGGGCCCATTCACTGAAAATTCGACGTTGTGGCAGATCGTAAGTCTATTCATGATGAAATGTCAAAGCATACTGAGCATCTTTCTCTTTGACACCATGTCTGAAATCCCACGTGATCTGTCAAATACTAATGCATGAAAATCATAACCTCAAAAGAATCACCCTTTACAACCAAGTGCACTTTCGACTATAATTTTTTTTCTAAAAGTTCGAACATTTTTCAGAAAAAAGTACGAAAGTTTTTCATAAAAAGTACGAACCTATTTCATAAAAACTACGAAAATTTTTCATAAAAAGTACGAAACATTTTCATAAAAAGAACGAATTTGTTTTTTCATAAAAAGTGCGAAGATTTTTCATAAAAAGTACGAATTTTTTTCATACAAACTACGAAAATTTTGGAAGAACTTTTCTTCGTATAAAGTACGAAATATTTCGTACTTTTAATGAAAAGTTTCTTTGGTTGTAAAACAATGACAAATTTCGTACTTTTAACGAAATTTTTCGTTCTTTTTACGAAGAAAATTCTTTCGGTGTAGAGCATTAGCCGACTTAAATTTGAGTCTATAGATTTTGTAGAAGTCTATCAAATTCTGTCCAGACCGAGTGATATTTAAATGTATGTATTTGGGACAAACCTTTATATATAGCCCCCAACACATTTGACGGATGTGATATGGTATCGAAAATTTAGATGTACAAAGTGGTGCAGGGTATAATATAGTCGGCCCCGCCCGACTTTAGACTTTCCTTACTTTTTTTCAGTGTGTTCTTCTAATCAAACTTTCTTATAGCAAAAACAAAATCGGAAATGATTTTTGTTTGCTTAAATTTCCTTTGGGAGGAATGAATTAGTTTTTGCGTGTAGCATCAATATCAATTACATTCTTTCAGAAAAATATCAAATCAATTTGAATAAAATGTTGTTTGTAGGAAAATGGGTACTTTGGAAATTTTTGGTAGAAATTGCTGCATTTTTTATTAAATTTAAAAAGAAACATTGTTATATAAAATCTCTAATGTTGAGATATCGACTTGTTAAAATTGTTCCGATGTTTTTTTAATTTTGGTAACTGCGGCAGCATTTTTCATTAAATTTTATAAATTTTTGGTATGAAAATGTACACTCAAAAAAGTGTGAACCTATATGACACTAAGTTCATATGACATTTAGTTCATGGAATTGTTAAGTTTTGAGAAAGTTTTCTCGACTTTAATAAATTGTTATGTACGTTAAAAAGAGGGAAAATTATACAAAAATGAAGCATACAGATTTTCTCAATTGGTATATCCAAACTAAAATTTCGTTTGGGGGAAGAATTATTTTTAAAATCCTTTAAAATAGAAGTTTTTTATTAACTTTTATTTTTTATTCCGAATAATGGAACATGGGGGTATATTTTGGAAGATTTTGTGCGACGGATACCAAGTCCAATTTATATGCAGAAAGAAAAGAAAAAAATATGGAAAGATAATTTCTTTAAAAGTAATAAAATTAAATAAAGAAAATACTTCATAAATATAGGAAATTTCGTTTGTATAAAGCTTCATTCCGGAGTAAATTATTATAACCTTTACAGCATTGTGCAACACAGTATTATAAGTTAGTACACCCAGAAAGAAACAAGATTGAAAATATTGCTCAAGGCCGGCGTCTGAGCCGATCTTGCTATATCCGTCTGTTTGCTCACACAATTTTGTATTCAAAGTTATAGTTCGCTCGGCTACTAAAGCCTAAAACTCTGGCCTTGATTTACTTCACATTTTGCACAAAAACCGAAATTAGTACACTCAAAAAAAGTTTACTTGGATCCAAAGATTTTGACATTCCTTTAAGGATTTTGGTATTGATTCCGAGCCAAAGATGCGGCTTCTTTAAAGTGAAGACAATTTTTACGGACCTCCCTGGCTTTAAATCTAGGATCGATAAAATTAAAATTGGATACATATCTCCTTCATCGACTTTTTATTCTCTGTTTGCGATATATTAATAAAGGTATTCATGTACAAACAAATTCCAGTTTCAAAATCCAAATTATGCTAAGCAAAAACTGTTTTCTTAATGCTAAAAAAACTTTAAACCAAAGATGCAAATCCTTAAAATAAGTCTTAGCCTATATTTGAAGCATTTTTATCTTAAATTTAAAAATTCAATATGTCAGTTGAGTTAAAGACGATTTCTTTAAATTAAAAATGTTTTTCTTTATTTTAAGGACCATTTGCCTTACTTCAAAGATCTACAACTTCAACAGAAGGACGCAAAATTTCAATATTTGTGTCCTAAATTTAATGAAAAAAATGTTTGAAGCAAGGATTATAAACCTTCTTTTAATTAAAATGTCATTATTTTAAAGATTTTTGTCCTTAGCATTGCGTAAATTTCGAGTCCTAAAATTTAAGTTGCGTAATCTTGCATATTAGGTCAATATTTTTTTCAGTGTAGTATCGTTAAGTTTCTATATCCAATATGTATATTTCGCCCGATTTACACCTATATAACCACATCCCTTCAGTGTAAGATATTCTCACTCCGATTCATTTAAATTTTACGCAGAGAGAAAAAGATTATATTCTATCTATTCATGCCAAAGATGTGGTTGAAATCGGCTCAAATTCATATATAGCTCTCATATATATCTTTCGTCGGATTGACACTGTTATAACCACAAACTCAGAACTGCCAATTTTGCCGATTTTCCGATTTTTGCCCAAAAATGACGATATTAGCTCCGTTCAAAAATTTGAATAGAAAAAGTTCAGAGCCAGCAAAAAAAGAGTTTTTGCTAGCATTTTCATAAATGTAGGAGCTATACCTCATTTTAAATCTACAGTATTAGTATCACTGTTGCCACTCGCCCCAAAAATAAACCACCAAAATATGAAGGAAATTTTACCAAATTAAAAAAAAGTTGTTGATCAAATTCTTGTGGTTAAGATATAAACAAATGTTGTTTTATTCGAAAGAAATGTTTTATATTGAATTTATAGAAAATTTTGTTAACATTTTATTTCTAAAGAAAAAGTTGTCAAAATTTTATTTCTATAGAAAATTTCGTCAAAATTTTATTTTTTTTTCAAAATTTTTTTTCTATATAATATGTTGTCAAAATTTAATTTCTATAGAAAATTTTTTAAAAATTTTATTTCTATAGAAAATGTTGTCAAAAATTTTATTTCTATAGAAAATTTTGTCAAAACTTTATATCTGTAGAAAATTTTTGCACATTTTTATTTCTATAGAACATTCTTGCAAAAATTTATGTATATAGAACATTTTTGTCAATTTTTTTATTGTAAATTCTTTATTATTTTATTGCTAAAAAATGTTTGCAAAATTTCATTTCTATAGAAAATTTCGTCAATATTTGATTTTTATAGAAGATTTTGTTAATTTGATTTCTATAGAAAATTGTACCTCCTTATTAGAGAGTCAATCAATAAGAGTTTTATGATCAAATTTTGGAAATTGGTTGCCCGATACGTATATACTAAAGATCTTTATTGTTATATTTAAATAAAAATCACAAAAATATTTGTTTTTTTTTATTTTTGTGTTTACAAAGCTGAATTCATTATTCTTTTGTTGTTGGAATGCATAGTAACGTATGTTAATTTTCTGTTTTTTATATGAAATAAACACTTACATATGTTGTTAACCAAAAATTTAGTTTGGTTTTAATATTATTTACATTGCAGATTTTTTGACAATTTTTAAAATAGAAATGACGATTATGACAATTTATTCGGAAAATAGTGACGATTTTTCTTGAAATTTTATTGGCAGTCCTGCACAAAGCCCAAAGTTTTATACCTTTCTCTCAAATTAGATTCATATACCGAAAAAACAGTGAACCCTCCAGGAAGAAAACTTTTGGTTAATTTTAGAAAATGTTGAATATTTGTAGAAAATTTTAACTAAACAATATTACAATCGCTGGCATCACGCCGATATCACAAAAATAAGTAAATAATTTTCGACAAATTCAAGAAAATTTATTAGACATAATTAATTTTTTTCATTTGTTCAAGAAAATTTTGTAATTTGAAGGAAAAAAATCGGAGTTCAAAATTGCAAGAATGTGTTTATTGATATACGAAGTTTAGTAAAAGTTACAAATTTAAAGAAATAATGAACTAGTTTGTTAGAAATACGAATTCAATATATCTTTATGCTTAGTTTATGTATAATTTTTTTCCCATTTTTAGTTAGTTTAACTGACGTACGCAAAAACTTATTAGAGTAAAGGAAACTTTCTCCAAACATAATAATTCCATGAACTAAAATAAAGTTAAAGTGGCTTTAGTGAAATGAGAGTTCACTTTTTGTGAGTGTAGACCACGAGGCCAATGTTTTACTTCGAAAATTTACCCGCTTGAGTACATAAAATTGGCAACTTTTAAGCGCGCTGTACTTTGTTTATAAATGAAATTAGGCAACGTTTCTTTTTGGTTTTTTGTTTTTTAATTCCTCTAACGAGGATTGTCTTCGGCTGTGTGCGTGGCCAGTAATCTCGTCTGGAAGTAGAACTGATTGACTGTATGTGTTGTTTGGACATTGATAGTTATTGTACTAATTGAACGGCAATGGGAATAAGAGCTGCATAGCTCAGTGGGTAGTGGGTTTGGTAACCAACTTTATGGTCCGCGGTTCGAATCTCCGTCCAAGCGAAAAATATTTAATAAACAGTTTTTTTTTTATATATAGTTTGTATTACAGAAATAGGTGCTAAGAACTAAATAAACCTCGTGGAAGTGAGAACATTTTTATTCCCTCCACCATAGGATGGGGTTATATTAACTTTGTCACTCCGTTTGTAATACATCGAAATATTGCTCTAAAACCCCATAAAGTTTATATATTCTGGGGCGTGGTGAAATGTTGAGTCGATTTAAGCATGTCCGTCCGTTGGTTCAAATCACGCTAACTTCCGAACGAAACATGATATCGAGGAGCAAAATTCATTCGATTCGTGTTAGTATATGGTCTCTAACAACCATGCAAAGATTGCTCTATATCGGTTCATAACTATATATAGCCCCCATATAAACCGATCCCCAGATTTGATCTCCGGAACCTCTTGGAGGAGCAAAATGCATTCGATTCGGTTGAAATTTGGTACATGGCGTTAGTATATGGCCGCTAACAGCCATGCAACAATTGGTCCATACCGGTCTTTAGTTATATATAGTCGCACAAAAATTGGTCTATATCGCCAAAAATAATCTACCAAAACTTTATTTCTATAGAAATGTTGTAAAAAATAATATTTCTATAAAATGTTTTGCCAAAATTTTATTTCTGTAGATAATTTTGTCAAAATTTTATTACAATAGAAAGTTTTGTCAAAATTTTATTTCTATAAAAAATTTTGTCAAAATTTTATTTCTAGGAAATTTTATCAACATTTTATTTCTATAGAAAGTTTTGTCAAAATTTTATTTCTATAGAAAATTTTCTCAAAATTTTATTTCTATAGAAAATTTTGTCAAAATTTTATTACTATAGAAAGTTTTGTTTGTTTGTCAACATTTTATTTCTATAGGAAAGTTTGTCAAAATTTTATTTCTATAGAAAATGTTGTACAAATTTTATTACTATAGAAAGTTTTGTCAAAATTTTATTTCTATAGAAAATGTTGTACAAATTTTATTACTATAGAAAGTTTTGTCAAAATTTTATTTCTATAGTAAATTTTGTCAAAAATTTATTTCTATAGAATTTTTTATATATAGATTTTTGTTTATCTAAAATTTAATTTGGAGGTGAGAATTATTTTTTTGGGTGTTGCGTCGATATCAATTCTACTCTTTCAGGAACTTTTACGAATTACGTGGGTTGCAAAAACACTTGCCAATAGCAAGGTATCTTAAAACTTCTTAACACCGTCTTCTTAATTGTAAGTTGGTTTGATTAAATTTGATAGAAATAAAATTTTGAAAACATTTTCTATAGAATTAAAATTTTGACAAAAAAATTGACAAATGTTGAACAAATTTTTTATAGAAATAAAATATTGACAAAATTTTCGATAGAAATAAAATTTTGATAAAATTTTCTATGGAAATAAAATTTTGACAAAGTTTTCTACAGAAATAAAATATTGACAAAATTTTCGACAGAAATAAAAAAAATAAAATTTTGGCAAACTTTTCTATAGAAATAAAATTTTGACAAACTTTTCTATAGAAATAAAATTTTGACAAAACTTTCTATAGAAATAAAATGTTCTATAGAAATAAAATTTTGACAAAATTTTCTTTTGAAATAAGAACGCCTTCCAGTACCAACTTACAAGTTACAAAAATTAAATGTGATTTCTTTCTGGTTTGTTGAAGTACACGGATGTCTTCCAGTACAAATTTGTAATGATTATCAAAAATTATCGGGTTCTCGCCAATATGTTAATTCAGTTAAAAATGTACGAAGTTGTTTCATACAAACTACAAAAAAATTGAAGAACTTTTTTTCGTGAAAAGAACGAAATCTTTCGTACTTTGAATGAAATTTGTCGTTCCGTTTACAAAGAAATTTGTTTCAGGGAAGTCAAGATATAAAATGCCAACAATATTAAACACAATTTTATTAATTTTGTAGAATTTTTCAGAACTATTAAAACAAAGTAAAACAAAATTTTCTTTCATGTCAGGATATCCAATTTTAACTATAAGTACAAATCGACTTTTTTGAAAAGTCGATCGACTTTTAGGCAGGGAAAAAACTTTATATCAAAGAAATGGGTCTAAAAAAATTGGATTCGTATTTGAAGAACATGAAATCATTGGCCTCAAAACAATATTTTCTTGAGTGTGAACTGAGTAAGATCGACTTCAACATTCCCTACATTCAAAATTAAGTGAACACTATATTTCACTAAAGCCAATTTAACTTTATTTTTCTTAATGCAAATGCGTAAGTCAGTTGAATGAACTAAAAAACGCGATAAAATTAAGAGTACAAAATTTTCTAAATTCGTACTTCGCACAAAATAGTTTATTATTTCTTTAAATTTGTAAATTTTACTACAATTGCGATCATCTTGAACTTATGGTACTAAAGACATTCTTGCAATTTTGAATACCAATTTTTTCCTTCAAACTACAAAATTTTTTTAACAAGTGAAAAAAAAATAAATATGTTTAGTCAATTTTCTTGAATTTGTCGAAAAACATTTACTTATTTTTGTGATACCGGCGTGGGGTCAGCGTTTGTAATACTGTTTAGTTAAAATTTTCTAAAATAAACCGAAAGTTTTCTTCCTGGTTCACTGTTTTTTTTTCAGTGTAGTTTTGCCTACAAAACGTCAAAATGGACTTTAGGAATTGTAAAAGCCTCAGTCAGCAATTGCAAAATTAATTCACAAACAATACGACATTTCAAATAATCAAAAAATTTGTGTGTTAATTGCGAGACACTTCAAAATATCTTTCACTTAATTACATCCGCAATTTTTTGTAAAATAAACAGGACAGACTAAGATTTTATGGCCATCTTCCAAACCCAGCAAAAAAGTGTCCCAAAAAGTATTGAAAATGTTATTTTTCGATCCAGAAGTGGTGTGAAATTGGCGTAGAAGCGATGTATTTAACATGGGCTTGTCATAGGATGGATGTCCACCATTTCAACGGCCGATGCACTGAACTTGCATAACATATATATATAGTTTGCTAATATTTCAGCCTATATATTTCAGCATATAGTTTGCTAATATTTCAGCCTGTTTTGTAATGCTATTAACGGTGCGTATTTGTAAAATAATGATTCTTTTTTATACCCTCCACCATAGGATGGGGGTATATTAACATTGTCATTCCGTTTGTAACACATCGAAATATTGCTCTAAGACCCCATAAAGTATATATATTCTTGGTCGTGGTGAAATTCTGGGTCGACCTGAGCATGTCCGTCCGTCCGTCTGTTGAAATCACGCTAACTTCCGAACGAAACAATCTATCGACTTGAAACTTGGCACCAGTAGTTGTTATTGATGTAGGTCGGATGGTATTGAAAATGGGCCATATCGGTCCACTTTTACGTATAGCCCCCATATAAACGGACCCCCAAATTTGGCTTACGATTGCTCTAAGAGAAGCAAATTTCATCCGATCCGGCTGAAATTTGGTACACGGTGTCAGTATATGGTCTCTAACAACCATGCAAAAATTGGTCCATATCGGTCCACTTTTACGTATAGCCCCCATATAAACGGCCCCCAAATTTGGCTTGCGATTGCTCTCAAAAAAGCAAATTTCTTTCGATCAGGCTGAAATTTGGTACACGGTGTCAGTATATGGTCTCTAACAACCATGCAAAAATTGGTCCATATCGGTCCACTTTTACGTATAGCCCCCATATAAACGGCCCCCAAATTTGGCTTGCGATTGCTCTAAGAGAAGCAAATTTCATCCTATCCGGCTGAAATTTGGTACATGGTGTTAGTATATGGTCTCTAGCAACCATGCAAAAATTGGTCCACATCGGTCCATAATTATATATAGCCCCCATATAAACGGACCCCCAAATTTGGCTTGCGATTGCTCTAAGAGAAGCAAATTTCATCCGATCCGGCTGAAATTTGGTACATGGTGTTAATATATTGTCTCTAACAGCCATACAAATATTGGTCCACATCGGTCCATAATTATATATAGCCCCCATATAAACCGAACCCCAGATTTGGCTTGCGGAGGCTCAAAGAGAAGCAAATTTCATCCGATACGGCTGAAATTTGGTGCATGGTATTAATATATAGTCTCTAACAACCATGCAAAAATTGGTCCAAATCGGTCCATAATTATATATAGCCCCCATATAAACCGATCCCCAGATTTGAACTCCGGAGCCTCTTAGAGGAGCAAAATTCATCCGATCCGGTTGAAATTTGGTACGTGGTGTTAGTATATGGTCTCTAACAACCATGCAAAAATTGGTCCATATCGGTCCATAATTATATATAGCCCCCATATAAACCGATTCCCAGATTTGGTTTGCGGATCCTCTAAGAGAAGCAAATTTCATCCGATCAGGTTGAAATTTGCAACGTGGTATTAATATATGGCCGCTAATAACCATGCCAAAATTGGTCCATATCGGTCTATAGTTATATATAGCCGATCCCCAATCACACAAAAATTGGTCCATATCGGTTCATAATCATGCTTGCCACTCGAGCAAAAATAATCTAGAAAAATTTTATTTCTATAGAAAATTTTGTCAAAATTTTATTTCTATAGAAAATTTTGTCGAAATTTTATTCCTATAGAAAATTTTGTCAAATTTTATTTCTATAGAAAATTTTGGCAAAATTTTATTTCTGTGGAAAATGTTGTCAAAATTTTAATTCTATAGAGAATGTTTTCAAAATTTTAAATCTTTTGAAAATTTTGTAAAAATTGTATTTCTATAGAAAATTTTGTCAAACTTAATTATATACGTATTTAATCGGCCATTTTAAGTTTAATATATACCACGTATGGACTACGTGGTATAAATTACGGTATTAGGAAGTTTTAAGATACCTTGTCATCGGCAAAAGTTACCGCAACCCAAGTAATTCGATTGTGGATGACAGTCTTCAGTAGAAGTTTCTACGCAATCCATGGTGGAGGGTACATAAGCTTCGGCCTGGCCGAACTTACGGCCGTATATACTTGTTTTTAACTATTAGTGTTATTTTATTTGTACATGGACGAAAAGACTGTTTTCATATATTTCGGTGTAAAAATGATATGTTTGGAACTCAAATATTTAACATATTACTTTTAAGTGCAAGCATATAATGGTCATATAGACTACCCAGCAAAAAGTTTCGAAGTTGTTCCAATGGCACAGCTTTAAATTCACTTCTTAAAATGCCCGACCAAAGATGTCCTACACAGCAAGTTATTTTAATTCACTTTTTTCATATTTTTAAGGCTTAATTTTAACTTTGTTTAACACCACTTCAGGATCTAAAACTAACATTTTTACTATTTGTTTGGATACTCTTTTGTTGCTGGGTAGCATAACATATTTGCGACATATAATAAATACATTTATTAGATCAAAATATTATGTTTCACTCATTATAAATATTTCGTAGTTTGAAGAACAAATTGGAGTTCAAAACTGCAAAAATGTCTTTAGTGTTATAGGAATTTAAAGATGGGTGCATATTTCGTAAAATTAGCAATGTTAATAAATTCTGAACTATTTTGTGGGATACATGAATTTAGCTAATCTTTATGCATCATTTCTGTATGATTTTTTACTCTGTTTTAGTTAATTTAACTAACGTGCGCAAAAAATTATTAAAGTCATCGAATCTTTCTTAAAAGCTACTAATTTCACGAACAAAAAATGAATTAAATCGGTTTTGCTGAAATATTGTAACCACTTTTTTGAGTGTGAAGAAAGAGATAAATTGGCTGGATTTTGACGAAATTTAATGCTGATTCCAAAGATTTTGTCTTTAAACTAAAGATTTTTGGTAAAAATAATTGCGTGTGCCGTGACTCGAACCTGGATTTTCTGCTCCACACGCATTAGCAGTCGCCTTATCACATTGCACCACCGTCGGAATTTCCATAACAACGTCTTAAGATTATTTTAAGACTTTTCATGCGTAAAGAAGAACATCATAGCCAAGATTGCATTGGGAACGGCGTTGATAAAAAATGCTAAAATATAAAGGAGATGGTGGTAATCATGTGTGGCATATATCTAGCGTTAGTTTTGGGGACGCGTCCTCAAAATTCACGATGCGTACCCTGCTGTCCTCATAACTAACGGTGCGTAGGAAATCGCCGAAATAAATGGAATATGTGGTCCATATAGTGCAATTTTGGGTTAGATGAGCTTAAAAAGATGTGGAGAATATTTCAGACTCGTAAAATCATATACATTTTTGTGTCCCCAAAATTAACGCAAGGCATACATATATATATATATATATATATATATATATATATATATATATATATATATATATATATATATATATATATATATATATATATATATATATATATATATATATATATATATATATATATATTCTGGGTCGTGGTGAAATCATGAGTCGATCTGAGCATGTCCGTCCGTCTGCTGAAATCACGCTAACTTCCGAACGAAACAAGCTATCGACTTGAAACTTGGCACAAGTAGTTGTTATTGATGTAGGCCGGATGGTATTGCAAATGGGCTATATCGGTCCAATTTTACGTATAGCCCCCATATAAACGGGCCCCAAATTTGGCTTGCGAATCCTCTAAGAGAAGCAAATTTCATCCGATCCGGCTGAAATTTGCTACATGCTGTAAGTATATGGTCTCTAAAATTGGTCAACATCGGTCCACAATTATATATAGCCGCCATATAAACCGATCACCAGATTTGACCTCCGGAGCCTCTTGGAAGACCAAAATTCATCTGATTCAGTTCAAATTTGGTATGTTATGTTAATATATGGCCTCAAACACACATGCAAAAATTGGTCGAAATCGGTCCATAATTATATATAGGCCCCATATAAACCGATCCCCAAATGTGACCTCCGGAGCCTCTTGGAAGAGCAAAATTCATCCGATTCGGTTGAAATTTGGTACGTGATGTTATTATATTGTATCCAACAATCATGCAGGAATTGGTTCATATCAGTCCATATTTAGGTATAGCTGCCATATAATCCGATCCCCAGATTTGACCTCCGGTGCCTTATGGAGAAGCAAAATTCATCCGATCTGGTTGAAATTTGGTACGTGGTGGTAGTATATGATATTTAACAACCATGCTAAAAGTGGTCCATATCAGTCCATAATCATATATAGCCCCCATATAAACCGATCCCGAGATCGGAGCCTCTTGGAGGAGAAAATTTTAGCCGAGTCAGTTGAAATTTGGTACATTGTGCTAGTATATAGCCGTTAACAACCGTGTCTAACTAGGTCCATATCGGTGTATTGTTATATATAGCCCTCAGATAAATTGATCACCAATCACACAAAAATTGGTCCATATCAAGTTCATAATTGTATATAGCCCCCACATAAGCAATTCTGGCTCTCTACGTATCGTGCAAAAAGTCCATATCGATTCGTAATTATTTGTAGACTTACCTACACATACCTTTTTTGTCTAATATATACCACGTATGGACTGACTCACAATTTAGAAAACGATGTTAAGAAGTTTTAAGATACCGCAACCCAAGTAATTCGATTGTGGATGACATTCTTTCGTAGAAGTTTCTACGCAATCCATGGTGGAGGGTACATAAGATTCCGCCTGGCCGAACTTACGGCCGTATATACTTGTTAAGTATTATCTTTTAGGCAACACTAGTTTAAACAGGTGACACGCGTTTCCTGCAATAATTTCCAATCGAAAATCATGAGTGAAAATCAGCTGGAAGCATTGTGAAGAGATTAGTCGTTCTAAATGGCACAGACTTTTGTCTGCAGGCAGTTCACGTTTGAAGATTGGCTATATAGGTCCCCTCATTTTGGGTCCTTAAACAAGTGTGCCGAATATGGTGTCTATCTATAGACCGATCTCCCGATTTGATTTCTGGGCATCTAGACACCTCAATTTTTATCGGATTAGCGATGACAAATTTTTAAAGGAAACTATTATCTTTGGTTCATGCAGTGAAAAAAAATTAATGTGGCGAGGACAAAGATTTCATGTGCTAAAAATACGAATGCGAATTTGTTTAGCATTTCTCTGATATTAAGTTTTTTCTCTGTCCAAAAGTCGGTAAACTTTTCATTTTGTCCTTATAGTTAAGTGTATAGACTTAGAAATGCGTATCTTTACATTCACAATTAATGAAATCGCCTTTAAATTTATTGACCTAATGTATCTTGACCAAAAATCAAAAAAGCTTTCAAAACTAGGACCTGTTTTTCAATACTTTATTTAAAAGACGTTTTATTTAAATATAGCATTATTTCTACTTGTAGTCGAGTCTGAATTTGGAAATTTAAGTTGTCATTAAAATATTTTTAGAGGACTCCGATAACACATGAGTAAAAAAGGAAGAAGAACGAATCATTTCAAATTTGTTTCCTACACGCAAAAAAAATTCACTAAAAATTTTCCAATTAAAATTTTAATTGAGTTTTAAAAATATTCAATTAAAAATTTAATTGATTCAACAAATTCTTTAATTGAAACAAAAATCAATCACAAAAATAATAGTTTTTATTTTATTAACTTTTTAAGTGACCTTCAATTAATTTTTAATTGATACTATTATTTCTGTGATTGAAGACATTTCAATTAAAAATTAATTGGATCAATTAATTTCGTGATTGAATCGGAAAAAAATTTTTGTGTGTAGTATTAAGTACCCAAAACTTAAATTTAAATGAGAATTGTGTCTTAAAGTATCCTTACTTCTATTCTCCGCTTCTTTGGCTCGGAACCAATACCAAAACATTAGGGTAAATACAAAATCTTTGGAACCAGATATGCTTTTTGCAGTGTACGACCGGAACCATTGCATGTTATGAGATCTTCATCCTTAACCCCAAACAAAAAAGCCGTGGTCAATCCCACCGATTAATTAAAATCAGTATTAATGTGAATTTCGAAAATAAATTCAAATCTTTTGGATTTTTTTTTCAGAAGGATAATCTTATTTCTAATCCTTCGAAATAGTTTGTGAAGGGTATGGTTGACGTAAAATGTTCTTAAAAATGCGATATATTAATAAATAACCACTCAGTTTTAAAAGTCGGTCAGGCACAGCGTAGTGGGCCGTGTTTTGCTAGTACTTTATGTATTTGGAAATCGATATTTCGATATGCTACAAACGGAATGGCAAACGTATTATACCCCTCATCACCATTCTATGGTTTCCGGCATAAAAAGTTTATATTCGAATTCCTATGACCAGTTTGAATTGTGAAAGTACGTGACAATAACTTTTTAATCGGCGTTAGCTCTTTTCCACTTGTTGGATCTGCGTAAGACAGTGAATGTGTCTATTCTTCAATATGAGTATCATTTAAGTGTCTCTTTTGTATGGTGTCATTTATTTGGAATGTATTGAGAATATCGTTTATCATGCTTTGAATACATTTAATTTTATCGGATTTAAAATTATTAAATCTTTGATATCAAGACAATGTAAAAACAAAATCATGAAACAAGATTTTAAGCATTATGTTAAAGCAAATTTAGTCTGTATATAAATATATCTAATTTTTGGGTAAGGCAAACATTAGGTGGAACTACTAAGGGTTGAGAGAGAGAGAGCAATGTTAACTACATTGTGTTGCTATTAGCGCTCAAGCAAAGTATAACTTTTAAGAGAGATAAACACTGTTTTATATTTGAAGAATATCTAAGATATATTATATACTACTGTTGATTACATTCCGGCTCATCTAAATATTCTAGATAATGAATGTGTTATACATCCATAATTATAACAAAAATTATGTAATGAAACATTACAATGTTAAATACTGCGCATGTCATTAAAGTCGTCGAAAATCTCAATTGCTCTTAAATTATCTCTTTTAGATAAATGTGCAAATGAAAGAATGTTTCGTCATTATAGTAAATTTGTTTTATGCTTTATCCAATAGTATGCATGGGTACTCTATTGTTGATTGAATTATGTTAACATAAGGCAGAGCTCTCTTCGGAGGGGGAATCTGGTGTTTAGTGTATACTAACTACCCAGTGTTGAGAGAGCAATGTTAACTGCAATGTGTTACTGTTACTGCTCAAGAAATTTATAAAAATAAATATGTTTTCATTTTTAAAGGATATCTAAGATACATTACATCCTAATGTTAATTACAGCCATCCCCCTGAATAACCTTGATAATAACTGTGTTATATAGCCACATTTATAGCAAACATTATGTTATTATACGTTACAGTTCTATATACTGTGCGTATCATTAGATAAATGCCCTTGTGAGAGAATGTCTGTTCATCTGTATAGTTGCTGTAAATTTTATAAAAGAAGATAACTTTTTATAACATTATAGTTAGTTTTATCCTTACTATATCCAATAGTATACATGAATACTTAAGTCTCAATTGTCAATGGAGTTGTATTAACACAAAACAAAATAAATCACACAGACCTACATTGGGACGGGGATTCTGGTGTTTGATCCTTTTAAAGAATACTTTATTACGATCCACTAAGTGTTGAGGGAGCAATGTTATCTGTATTGTGTTGCTATTGCCGCTATTACACATTAAAAAAAAGACAAATGTTAATTTATATCTACAAGATATCTGCTATATATTACATTCTACATCCCATCCACATAATATCTGTATTATGTAGTAACAGTTATAGCAAAAATTATGTTATGACACGTTACAGTTGTTCACAAATGTCCAAGTGATAAAATGTCTGGTAATTTCCTGTACAGATGATGTAAGTAAAAAACTAAATATTTTTTTATCTAAAGGATATCTAAGAAACATTATATCCTACTGTTAATTAAATGCCGTTTATCTGAATAATCTAGTTAATAACTGTGTTGTATATCCACTATTATAGCGAAAATGATATTATAGTATGTTACAGTTTGGCATACTGCGCATGTCATTGGATAAATGTCCATTGACTATTCATTTATCCTATAGTTGAGAAAATGACTGTTCATTTATCCAATAGTTGCTATAAGTAAATTGTATTAAAGAGGATAATTTTTATAGCATTACTTTATCCTGTAGCATTCATGAATATACTGAATTTTTATTTAAGTTGTCCTGGTTTATCTTATGTATTCGAAACTGCAATAAATATATGTTAAGTTTGTGGATATTTGCTTCAATTGCTAAATAACTAATGTTATTTAGCAAAAACGGCGACCGGACACATCGCCCAAAATGTTTTTTGGGCGTTATGACCTCGCCCAATTTTAGTTTGGGCTTTATGTCCTCCCTCATTGCGGTCATAAGACCCATAAAAAAATTTGGGTGTTATGACCGTTTGAATATAATTGAATGTAAAGAACATTTTAAAATGACAAAATATATTTTTTATACCCTCTACCATATTAACTTTGTCATTCCGTTTGCAACACATCGAAATATTGCTCCAAGACCCCATAAAGTATATATATTCTGGGTCGTGGTGAAACTCTGAGTCGATCTAAGCATGTCCGTCCGTCTGTTGAAATCACGCTAACTTCCGAACGAAACAAGCTATCGACTTCAAACGTGGCACAAGTAGTTGTTATTGATGTAGGTCGGATGGTATTGCAAATGGGCCATATCGGTCCACTTTTACGTATAGCCCCCATATAAACGGATCCCCAGATTTGGCTTGCGGAGCTTCTAAGAGAAGCATATTTCATCCGATCCGGCTGAAATTTGGTACATGGTGTTGTGGTATGGTCTCTAACAACCATGCAAAAATTGGTCCATATCGGTCCATAATTATATATAGCCCCTATATAAACTGATCCCCCGATTTGGCTTGCGGAGCCTCTAAGAGAAGCAAATTTCATCTGGCTGAATTTTGCTTCTCTTAGAGGATGGTCTCTAATGAAAATGCAAAAATTGGTCCACATCGGTCTATAATTATATATAGCCCCCATATGAACCGATTACCAGATTTGACCTCCGGAGCCTCTTGGAAGACCAAAATTCATCTGATTCAGTTGAAATTTGGTACGTGGTGTTACTATATGGCCTCAAACACCCATGAAAAAATTGGTCGAAATCGGTCCATAATTATATATAGGCCCCATCATTAGCGTAGCTAGACAACTTTCCTAGGGGGATATAGCCCCCCTAGCTAAAAATTTATAGACTGAACTTATAGGTTCAATTATTGTTTTATTTCATAAAAATGAATAAAAAAAATATACATCAAAATAATATATAATAAAGCAACTAAAAGTAGTTCCACACTTTTCCCAGCAAAAAAATTGGGATTTGTTTTAAAGACACAACTTTAAAAGCACTTCCAAAAATGTCCTCACAAAGAAGTTAATTATATTAACTACACAGGAAGTTTTTTACTTCAGTTTTTTCATATTTTAATACGTAATATTTGTTTTCTTTTTTTAAATAGTTTCAAAAAAGAGGAAGAATAAATAAAATGGTAAAAATTATTCAAATTTTGCCACAAAAATGCTAAATCCATTATAGAAAAATCGATAATTTTTGAAAATATTCTAACAAATATAAAAATTATTATCAATTGATGTTTCTTGAAGCCCGAGGTCTTTATAAATATTTATATAATTCTATCAAAAGGTCGACCAAAAATCAAATAAAAAACGAATAAATAAAAATTATTTATTTGGGAAAATATCACACAATTTTTAAATTCACATTCAAAACACTGAATTCGGAGCACACCGTAAGAAGCGATGAAAATTTATTGCAACGGCTGTTGAAACGGTGGACATTCGTTCTATGACGAGTTCCTTTTTCTCCGCCAATTTTGCACCACTTCCGGACCCAAAAAGGACATTTTCACTTATTTTTTGGCGACGCTTTTTTGCAGCATTATTAAGATATTAATTTTATAAAAACCATATATACTTTTCCCATAAATTTTGAGTAGGCTGGTTATTTCCCTAAATCATATTGCGACCCTCATACCTGTTTTCAACATTTGAAAATATTCAAAACAACTCGCCGTTACCTACCACCAACAATGTCCATTGCAACAGGTGTTAAACTTTGCAAAATAGAATATTTTCAACTTTGCAAAATAACTCGCCGTTATTTAACACTAACAATGCCCATTGCAACGTGTGTTAAACTTCGCCAACATAAAATGTTCTCAACTTTACAAAATGACTCGCCGTTAGACAGCACCAACAACTATCACAACAGGCTGTGGTGATGATCACCAACAACAACAACGAGCCATGGCAATGGAATGTGAGTAAAGGCAAACATCGTTCGGTGGTGATGTACATACAAAACAACCGTACAGAAGCATCACTGCTGAGATCTCTGCTACTACCAAGCCAGAGAGAAGCTGCGCTGCTGTGGTGAATATCACAGCCACAGATGACAATAAGAGGAGTTGAAAAACTTGAATCTGGGTCAGTCAGTGAAGTGCGTGCCTACCATCGGCAACAAAGTGAAGTGCGCGGTTACCAACAAAGGAGCTAAACCAAGCGACCCAAACCATTTGCTCAACGATAGTGCCAGACACAGCGGGTAAGTACAGTGAACAGTGATAATATCAATAAAAGTGTATTGTGACCCAGCGGGATTTCGAGAATATTGTGTACGTGGAATCTATTAGAGAAGTGAATACGCGTAAAATGATATTTATACATCAAGTGTGCCGTCGTATGCCACTTGCCGTGATCCCATTTTTCCAAGTGTGTTGTCGCAAGCCACTTGCCGTGATCCCATTTCTCCAAGTGTGTTGTCGCAAGCCACTTGACACGCTCAAAACTAATCCCCGTGACCGAAGATTCTTCCCAAGTGTGTTGTCGCAAGCCACTTGTCGTGATTCCATTCTGCCAAGTGTGTTGTCATATACCACTTGCCGCAAGCCACTTGCCACGCTCAAAACCAATCCCCGTGACCGAAGATTCTTCCCAAGTGTGTTGTCGCAAGCCACTTGTCGTGATTCCATTCTGCCAAGTGTGTTGTCGTATGCCACTTGCCGTAAGCCACTTGCCACGCTCAAAACCAATCCCCGTGACCGAAGATTCTTTCCAAGTGTGTTGTCGCAAGCCACTTGTCGTGATTCCATTCTGCCAAGAGTGTTGTCGTATGCCACTTGCCGTAAGCCGCTTGCCACGCGCAAACCCAATTACCCGTGACTAGAGATTTTTCCAAGTGTGTTGTCGTATGCCACTTGCCGTGACCCCCTTCTATACGATTAGTCACCAAGTGTGTTGTCTCAAGCCACTTGTCGCGGTTCTATCCTGACCAGGTGTGTTGTCGCATGCCACCTACCGCTACCGATATTCTTAAGCCATCGCCCGAATTCTAGGAAGTGTGGTACCATAAGCCACTCGCGTGAGACGTAAGTTTTGATAACCCGTGAACAATCTGCGGAGTGTGTTGTCGTAAGCCACTTCGTCACGACACGTGTTACGACATCATACGAAACAAATAATAAAACGCCTTTGTCGCGACCGCCCTAGCCTTTACACATTCCGTACGATCGAGAACCGCGGAAGTCCACGTTACCCCAGTCCACCACGTTGTCGAAATCCCACAGTCACTTTTACTACGCGCTGTGCCACGCCTATAGACCCCAGACCCAAGACCCGACAACGAAACACCACCGACTCATCATACTAACAGACGAAGTGTCGTACCAGGCCACGTCTCGGCGACAGTAGTTATTTCCGAGGACTAAGTAGAATAGCCAACGTACTTCCGACGTAGTGTCGTCCCAGGCCACGTCAAACATCGTGCCCTCAATATATAAGGATCGAGCTGTTTCCGCGAAGCTGTGTTGCCAACGACGAAGTGCCGGTCCAGGTCACGTCGAGGACGGGAAAGACCAGTAGATAAGGAACATTTAGATTAAATTGTATTGTAGGTGTAACTATTCCACTAATAAAAACCGATTGTTAACTTTCCAATCGAGATAAGGTCTTTTCTCTACTCGGGTCACTACAAATATAAATTTCTGTGACGAACCCTTCCCCCGCGAGTTATACCCTAGCATACGAGGGAAAACCCGTCGTTACAATTTATGAAAGAATAGTTTTAATATCAATTACTATTTTTTAATTAAGATGACTAAACTAGACTAAACAATATAATAAAGGAGCTTTAGTTATTCAACTAAACCATAAGTTCAATCATAGCTCTATTTCATAAATATCAGACTTCAAACATTGCCATCGGCAACTGCTACCACAACCCAAGTAATTCGATTGTGCATGAAAGTCTTTAGCGGAACATTGTGCGGTTGTATATACTTGTCTAATTTTTATAAAAATGTAAAATCGTAAATAGGTTTTCAAATTCTGGGGGGGCTAAATTTTTTCTGGGGGGTCTTAGCCCCCTCCCCAGAAGCCTTCCTACGCTTATGGGCCCCATATAAACCTATCACCAGATTTGAACTCCGGAGCCCCTTGGTAGGGCAAAATTCATCAGATTTTGTTGAAATTTGGTACGTGATGTTAGTATATGGTATCCAACAACCATAAAGGAATTGGTTCATATCAGTCCATAATTATATATAGCCCCCATATAAACCGAACCCCAGATTTGACCTCCGGTGCCTTTTGGAGAAGCAAAATTTATCCGATCTGGTTGAAATTTGGTACGTGGTGGTAGTATGTGATATTTAACAACCATGCCGAAAGTGGCCAATATCAATCTATAATCATATATACCCCAATATAAACCCCATATAAACCGATCCCGAGGTTTGGTTTTGGAGCCTCTTGGAGGAGCAAATTTCATCCGAGTCAGTTGAAATTTTGTACATTGTGCTAATATATGGCGGTTAACAACCATGTCCAACTAGGTCCATATCGGTCTATAGTTATATATAGCCGTCAGATAAATCGATCCCCAATCACACGAAAATTGGTCCATATCAAGTTCATAATTGTATATAGCCCCCATATAAGCGACCCCCATATTTCAATTCTAGCTCTCTACGTACCGTGCAAAAGTCCATATCGATTCGTAATTATTTGTAGACTTACCTATACTTAACTTTTTGTGTAATATATACAACGTATGGTCTAACGCACAATTTAGAAAACGATGTTAAGAAGTTTTAAGATACCACAGTCTTTCGTAGAAGTTTGTACGCAATCCATGGTGGAGGGTACATAAGATTCGGCCTGGACGAACTTACGGCCGTATATACTTGTTTCTTTTCTCTTTTAATAGAATAACCTCTACAGCTTTTGTTGGTACTGTTAGTAGTAGCGAAAAGTAATGCCAAGTTACATTTTAGAAAAATTTCATAATGCCAATAAAATATACCATTGTTTTCTTAAGTTATATAGTACAAAATTTATATTGCAAAATTATATCATTGAATAAATCCATACCGTGGAGTAGGATATAGTGTAAGTCCGATTCCCCCTGGCGTCACAGAGATTTTGAAGGTACAAATTTTACCATAAATATAAACAGAAGGAGAGAAAGGGGTAGATAGTCCGAGAATAAAATCTATAAATAGATCTGAGAGCAGAAACTCACTCGCACTTTTTGACTAAATTTATGATAAAGTTATTCTTTTTCGACAGCTGGTATGCTTGTACCGAAGCACTTTCCTCCAATGTCATGCCCGTGTATAAGTATTACTGCTGATATATGTACGAAGAAGTTGTTACCTAATATGGCGCAGGCATACTTGTACTCATACCTGGTAATAGGTGTTTTTGTTGGGAGATATCATATGTGCGGCTTTAAAGCATTCGATTTTGCACTGAACATGTCGCCGTATAACATTACTAATTCAGTAGAGCATCGGACAGCCTAATAGTTCAAGTACACGGCCGAAGTTATAACCGTCCTTAAATGATTGTAGACTGTAATAGTACAGTACAATTGTACTGTACACTCTAAGAAATATAATCATATATTTTGAAAAGCATTGTACAGTTTTACATGCATAAGCGATTAAATGTTTTAAGCAAGAGCACACGCATTTATTTTGTCGATACTGTACGCAGAATTTTATTTCCTCCACTAACTGTACTTTAATGTAATTCTTGTTTTGAGGGAAGCTTTATGTTAGTAACATTCTTACTCATATAGAGGGAAAATTTCGTGAATATGTTCTAAAAAGGTTGAAATGTTTAGAGAGCTTAGTTAAGATATGAATCCATGAGGTGAATTCAGCTTTTGACCATAAATATATTTAATGAAAAAGGATTTCGGAGTAAAATAGTACTTGAATATTCCGCTAGTTTTAAAAGGAGTTGGAAACCATTTTCACGTTGTTCAAAATCAAGCTTTGTTGTACCCACCACCATTAAATGGTGATGGCGATATAATAAGCTTGCCACTATGTTCGTACTACATCGAAATATCTATTACCGTGTATATGAACTGTACGTATTCTTGAACACGGAGAAATTCTAAGATAATCAAACGATATTCTATATCTGTCTGTTGTAATCATGCAACAACCTTCAAAAATAATAGAGCTATCGTTGTGAAAATTTAGCATAGATTAGTTTTTTGTCTGCAAGCAGGCCAAACGAAGTTGGGCAATATCGGTTCCAGGATTTGTTATAGAACCCATATAAAACGATCTCCCCATTTGGTTTGTTCATAATCTAAATACCGCATTGTTAAGCGATTCGCCTTATATTGGAACTGTAGAGGCACTTAAGGTCCACAAATAAGTATTCAAACTTTGTTGTATGCTGGTCCATGTTTTCATGTTTTGACCTCTTGGGCGTATAAACTCCACAATGTTTTATCCAATCCGGTTGGAATTTGATTTGAAAATATGATGTCAGCAAATTCTTTCTACTAATCATGCAAAAATTGGCTCATATCGGTTCATAATTATATAATCCTTATATAAACCTTCCCCAAAAATTGACTTCTGGAGCCTCGTGGATGATCAAATTTCGTCCGATCCGGTTGAAATTTGGCTCTCTGATTATCGTGCTAAAATTGTTTCATGTCGGTTCATATTTATTAATAGATTCCTCTGTATAAACCGATTAATAACTTAATTGGCGTATATAAAAATTTTAAGCTGCAGTTTTGTCTAGCATAGACTCTATATGGAAGTTGTTTCACAAACATTCCTTTTTAAGCGCATCCCAGGATCCTCCATCAATTTTTCCCACATTTGATGAAGTTCTTTTGGACAAGCCTTATAAAATATGCTATTTGGACGTTTTAAATGAAAATTTAAATTTTAAACAATAAAGAGTCACAAAACAGAAAAAAAATTTCACCCTGATGGGGATTTGAATGAATGCCAGTTGACTTTTTCACTTCCATGGAATTTCTTTTGAGAAGATTTGAAAATTGGGAAAAATTAAACATTTTTGTTGAATTTAAATGGGAAAACATATTTTTTTATAAAATTATATGCCGAAAAAAAAACACGAAGTATAACGTAAAAAAAATTGCAGAAAAATAAGTGATAAAAAATTCACCGCTGAGATTTGAGACCGGTAAGATTTGATCAAGCGTTCTTTATTTTTATACCCTCCATCATAGGATGGGGGTATATTAACTTTGTCATTCCGTTTGTAACACATCGAAATATTGCTCTAAGACCCCATAAAGTATATATATTCTGGGTCGTGGTGAAATTCTGAGTCGATCTAAGCATGTCCGTCCGTCCGTCCGTCTGTTGAAATCACGCTAACTTCCGAACGAAACAAGCTATCGACTTGAAACTTGGCACAAGTAGTTGTTATTGATGTAGGTCGGATGGTATTGCAAATGGGCCATATCGGTCCACTTTTACGTATAGCCCCCATATAAAGGGACCCTCAGATTTGGCTTGTGGAGCCTCTAACAGAAGCATATTTCATCCGATCCGGTTGAAATTTGGTATATGGTGTTGGTATACAGTCTCTAACAACCATGCAAAAATTGGTCCACATCGGTCCATAATTATATATAGCCCCCATATAAACCGATCCCCAGATTTGGCTTGCAGAGCCTTAAAGAGAAGCAAATTTCATCCGATCCGGCTGAAATTTGGTACATGGTGTTGGTATATGGTCTCTAACAACCGTGCAAAAATTGGTCCATATCGGTCCTTAATTATATATAGCCCCCATATAAACCGATCCCCAGATTTGGCTTGTGGAGCCTCTAAGAGAAGCATATTTCATCCGATCCGGCTGAAATTTGGTACGTGGTGTTGGTATATGGTCTCTAACAACCATGCAAAAATTGGTCCACATCGGTCCTTAATTATATATAGCCCCCATATAAACCGATCCCCAGATTTGGCTTGCGGAGCCTAAAAGAGAAGCAAATTTCATCCGATCCGGCTGAAATTTGGTACATGGTGTTGGTATATGGTCTCTACTAACCATGCAAAAATTGGTCCACATCGGTTCATAATTATATATAGACCCCATATAAACCGATCCCCAGATTTGGCTTGCGAAGTCTCCAAGAGAAAAGAGAAGCAAATTTCATCCGATCCGGCTGAAATTTGGTACATGGTGTTGGTATATGGTCTCTAACAACCGTGCAAAAATTGGTCCATATCGGTCCTTAATTATATATAGCCCCCATATAAACCGATCCCCAGATTTGGCTTGTGGAGCCTCTAAGAGAAGCATATTTCATCCGATCCGGCTGAAATTTGGTACGTGGTGTTGGTATATGGTCTCTAACAACCATGCAAAAATTGGTCCACATCGGTCCTTAATTATATATAGCCCCCATATAAACCGATCCCCAGATTTGGCTTGCGGAGCCTAAAAGAGAAGCAAATTTCATCCGATCCGGCTGAAATTTGGTACATGGTGTTGGTATATGGTCTCTAACAACCATCCACATCGGTTCATAATTATATATAGACCCCATATAAACCGATCCCCAGATTTGGCTTGCGAAGTCTCCAAGAGAAGCAAATTTCATCCAATCCGGTTGTAATTTGGAACATGGTGTTAGTATATGATCTTTAACAACCATGCCAGAATTGGTCCATATCGGTCCATAATTATATATAGCCCCCATATAAAACGTTCTCCAGATTTGACCTCCGGAGCCTCTTGGAGGAGCAAAATTCATCCGATCCGGTTCAAATTAGGAACGTGGTGTTAGTATATGGTCGCTAACAACCATACCAAAATTGGTCCAATCACACAAAAATTGGTCCATATCGGTTCATAATCATGGTTGCCACTAGAGTCAAAAATAATCTACCAAAATTTTATTTCTATAGAAAATTTTGTCAAAGTTTTATTTCTATAGAAAATTTTGTTAAATTTTTTTTCGGTTCATAATAAAATTTGCATCATTGTCAAAATTTTATTTCTATAGATAATTTTGTCAAAATTTTATTTCTATAGAAAATTTTGTTCAAATTTTATTCGGTTCATAATCATGGTTGCCACTCGACCCAAAATTAATCTACCAAGATTTTATTTCTATAGAAAATTTTGTCAAAAGTTTATTTCTATAGAAAATTTTGTTAAAATTTTATTTCTGTAGAAAATTTTGTCAAAATTTTCTTTCTATAGAAAATTTTGTCAAAATTTTTATTTCTATAGAAAATTTTGTGAAAATTTAATTTCTATAGAAAATTTTTTTAAAATTTTATTTCTGTAGAAAATTTTGTCAAAATTTTATGTCTTCTTTGTCAAACTGATTTATATACGTATTGGATCGATGTTTTTTGATTTAATATATACCACGTATGGACTTACATACAATTTAGAATATGGTGTTAGGAGGTTTTAAGATACCTTGCCATCGGCAATCGTTACCGCAACTTAAGTAATTCGATTCTGGATGGCAGTGTTTAGAAGAAGTTTCTACGCAATCCATGATGGAGGGTACATAAGCTTCGGCCTGGCCGAACTTACGGCCGTATATACTTGTTTATTCATAATAAAAAAGAACATCCCGAGAACTACTTAGAATGTGATGCCTTAGTGAAGTCGTATTCTGGAATGAGGACATCGATATTATCATTGAAATTTGATGTTGATGATAAATTTAGACATTTTACCTATGAAGACAAGATCAGATTCTGGATTCATAGCAACCATTTTTGTTTGAGTTTTAGAGGAATCATAAACATCTTGCATAAGTGTCCAAGAAAATGATGAAACACGCCTTCATTTGAAATCAAAAGTCCGTAGATTTGCTTTCAGTTTTAAGCAATTTTCCTGATCAGTGCGTCTTCTATACCCTCAAGAAGTGAAATCAGTCTATATGGAGGTATTACCAAATGGACCGAAAACTAAATCCATTAGAATTTCCGGCAAATCGGATAAAAACTATGGTTTATATAAGCCCAAGGAGTTAAATCGGGAGAAACATGCACCGATACACACCAAAATTCAGCACACCTAATTGTGGTTCTGAAAAACCTACAGAATGTAGATCCCAAATCGGAGGGCGATA
This sequence comes from Haematobia irritans, assembly GCF_050003625.1. Lineage (NCBI taxonomy): Eukaryota > Metazoa > Arthropoda > Insecta > Diptera > Muscidae > Haematobia > Haematobia irritans. Next base: position 82,969,536 of record NC_134399.1, on the reverse strand, counting down.
TATCAAAATCTGTACCGATACACAATTTATTCGGAACACCTATTGATGGTCCTAAAAACCTCTAGATATCAAATTTCAGCAAATTGGATAAAAACTGCGGTATCTCGAAGCCCAAAAAGTAAACTCGGGAGATTGTTCTATATGGAGGATATTCCGAAACATGGACCGATGCACACCATTTTCTGTAAACCTATTTAAATACTTCTATATTTCCAATTTCTGGAATATCGGATAGAAACTATGATTTCTAGAACCAAGAAGTAAAATCGGGAGATCGATCTATTTTGGGGCTATACAAAAACATGGACCGATGGGCACCATATTCGGCACACCTATTTGTGGTCCTAAATTACCTCTAGATTTCCAATTTCAGGCAAATCGGATAGAAAATATAGTTTCTAGACACCAAAGAAGTAAAATCGGGGTGCCATTTTCGGCACACTTATTTGTGGCCCTAAAATACTTCTAGATTTCAAATTTCAGGAAAATCGAATAGTAAATACGTTTTCTAGAACCCCGAAATCGGGGGTCGGTTTATATGGGCGCTATATCAAAATCTGGACCTGCCTGCAAACAAAAACGAATCTGTGCCAAATTGTAGGACGATAGTGCCATTAATAAAAGTTGTAGCGTGATTACAACAGACAGACGGACGGACATGATTATATCGTCTTAGAATTTCTCCATGATCAAGAATATTTATACTTTGTATAGTCGGAAATTGATATTTCGATGTGTTACAAACGGAATGACAAAATTATTATACCCCCATCACCATTCTATGGTGGTGGGTATAATAAAAAGTGAAATAGGTGAACAATTTTTGTTTTTTAGTTTTTTTTTTTTTTAAATTTCTTCATTCAAATTAACTAGGCACAACATCGCAATACAAATGATCCTAAAATGGAGTACTTCAGTCCTATGACAATCCCGTGTAAAATTCATTGGACGTGATCCAAGTTTGCACTACTTCCAGATCACAAGTTCAAACTACTTTTTTGGAAGCTCTTTTTTCTGGGGCTATAATACAATGTTACCACAACCCAGGTAATTCGATTGCAGTCTTTAGTATAACCTTCTACGCAATCAATGGTGCAAGGTATATAAGATTCGGCCTCGGTTAACCCAGCAAAAAAAGCGTAGCCAAAAAGGTAATGAAAATGTCCTTTTTGGATCCGGAAGTGGTGCAAAATTGGCGCAGAAGCGATGAATTTAACATGGACTTGTTATAGGACGGATGTCCACCCTTGCAAAAGCCGTTGCACTGAATTTGTATCACTTCTAAGGAGTGATCCGAATTCAGTGTCTTCGATGAGAATTTGAACAATCTGTGATATTTTGACAAATAAATAATCGGAAGGTTCTAGTGTGGTTCATTTTTGGGTTTAATGAACTGCCTGAATTTATTCTGATAATTGGTTGATAGTTTTGCTGCAAGTAGAGGATGCTGATGAGGAATGTGGTAATTCCGAAACGTGCGTCCAACCAACCATCTTGCAGGCTTTTCCCAAATAAATTTGACAAACATTCTGTTTCTCTGCTGGTTAAGCTACACTAGTAGTTTAGTCAATGCATGGTTTTAAGCTGAAATCAAAAACAACAACAACAATGATTAAAGAATAAATTTTTTACAAAATTTTCTATAGATATAAAATTTTGAAAAAAAAACTTTCTATAGAAATAAAATTTTGACAAAATTTTCTATAGAAATATAATTTTGAAAAAAACTTTCCATAAAAATAAAATTTTGACAAAATTTTGTATAGAAAAAAAAATTTACAAAATTTTGTATAGAAAAAAAATTTGGACAAAATTTTCTATAGAAAAAAATGTTGACAAAATTTTCTATAGAAAAAAATGTTGACAAAATTTTCTATAGAAAAAAAATTTGAAAAACTTTGTATATAAATAAAATTTTGACAAAATTTTTTATAGAAATAAAATTTTGACAAAATTATCTATAGAAATAAAATTTTGACAAAATTTTCTATAGAAATAAATTTTGAAAAAATTTGCTGTCCGTATTCGACGTATGTATATGGTCTTAAAATAAAATTAAAAAAATAAAATCGATTGTTCGAAATATTTAAAATAAATTGTTATGGTGGTGGGCATTAAAATGGATCGATTTTCATTTACAGTCATACCGTACATTGATCTAATAAATAACGCGATGGAAACCAATTTGCGTAAAAACTTGTTTAGTTGCAAAAATGTGAAGTGTTTTAAAAAATTTAGTTTATCCGGAGTCGGAGTCGAGCAAAATTTTTACGGCTCCGACTTCACAGCCCTGGTGAAAATAAAAACCAACTTTAGGAGGACATTTTTGGAAGTGCTTTTAAAGTTGTGCCTTTAGAAGAACTTCAAAATTTTTTTGCTAGGAAGTTCATAAATTAAATCGTGAACACCAGTCCGGTATGTTCAGAATCAGAAATGTGCTTAATCTAACTTCATAAGAAGATAGATAAAAAAGATGTCTCATAATAATCTGCAATACGGGGTTGTCTTTTATATTTTGTGATTATAGAACAAATAAAAAACAAAAATCGATTTTTATACCCTCCACCATAGAAGGGGGGTATATTAACTTTGTCATTCCGTTTGTAACACATCGAAATATTGCTCTAAGACCCCATACAGTATATATATTCTGGGTCGTGGTGAAATTCTGAGTCGATCTAAGCATGTCCGTCGGTCCGTCTGCTGAAATCACGCTAACTTCCGAACGAAAGAAGCTATCGACTTGAAACTTGGCACAAGTAGTTGTTATTGATGTAGGTCAGATGGTATTGCAAATGGGCCATATCGGTCCACTTTTACGTATAGCCCCCATATAAACGGACCCTCAGATTTGGCTTGCAAAGCCTCTAAGAGAAGCAAGATTCATTCGATCCGGATGAAAATTGGTCCACATCGGTCTATAATTATATATAGCCCCCATATAAACCGATCCCCACATTTGGCTTGCGGAGCCTCAAAGAGAAGCAAATTTCATCCGATCCGGCTGAAATTTGGTACATGGTGTTGGTATATGATCTCTAACAACCATGCTAAAATTTGTCCACATCGGTCCATAATTAAATATAGCCCTCATATAAACCGATCCCCAGATTTGGCTTGCGGAGGCTCAAAGAGAAACAAATTTCATCCGATCCGGCTGAAATTTGGTGCATGATGGTGGTATATGGTCTCTAACAACCATGCACAAATTGATCCACATCGGTTCATAATTATATATAGCCCCCATATAAACCGATCCCCCTTTTTGGCTTGCGGAGCCTCTAAGAGAAACACATTTCATCCGCGATCCGGTTCAAATGTGGAACGTGGTGTTAGTATATGGTCTCTAACAACCGATCCGGTTCAAATGTGGAACGTGGTGTTATTTAGTATGTGGCCGCTAACAACCATACCAAATTTAGTCCATATCAGTGTATATTTATATAAAGCCGATCCCCAATCACACAAAAATTGGTCCATATCGGTTAATATTCATGGTTGCCACTCGAGCCAAAAATAATCTACCAAAAGTTTATTTCGATGGAAAATTTTGTCAAAATTTTATTTCTATAGAAATTTTTTTCAAAATTTAATTTCTACAGAAAATGTTGTTAAAATTTTATTTCTATGGAAAATCTATACTAGACCTGTCCAGATTTCCAAAGTTCACATTTTTTAATGAGCACTTACAGTTTTAGAATCTCTCAATGACTGTAATAAGAACTGTGAAAAAAGATTTTGAAAAAGTTTTGCCAAAAAGTTGCTCAACGCGGTTGAAGTCAGGATTTTGGCAATTTTCGAACATTTTAAAGGTTACGTACAAACAAAATTTTAAATAATTTATTAGTAAAAATAAAAAATATAAGAAATAATAAAAAAATCAAAAAGTGAAATTTATTGAGCCGCTTGCTTGCTGTAGCCTCTAGAAATCAAAAAATGCAGAAAATTTTCGCATTTTTTTTAATGCATTATATTTTTTCGAAAAAAAAATATATACGTTTGCATATATTTTATATATTCTTGGAACAATAAGGTATAAAAAAATATAGATTAAGAATTTTTTGATGTGTCATTAGTCGGTAAAAAATTAATTTCTTTATGAAAGGTCTCACTTAAATATTTTACTTTTAGTTATATGTGGCAGATTTTTTCTACGTTCAGCTACGACTTGAAGCTCTTTTGCCACTCTGATTGAGGTATCTCCAAAACATACATTCTGAATGCATTAACCGCTTCTTCAAGTGTCGAAGAGTTACTGCTGTTTACTTTCAGGCAATACTGAAGGTATGCTGGTCCCACTAAGGCCAAAAATAGTATTAATCTTATTATAGGTACATGACGATATTGTAATATCAGTTGGCACTCAGCCAAGTGATTTAGGACGACTTTCACCACATTCGCCGTGTAGTGAGCTACGACCTCGGTGGAATTCTCCACTCCCTTGGGAAAACACTGGTCCTTGAGGGACACTCATCGACAAACATTAAAATAAGTTAGGTTAGGTTAGGTTAAAGTGGCAGCCCGATTAAGATTCAGGCTCACTTAGACTATTCAGTCCATTGTGATACCACATTAACTAAAAGTACCTACTACATATGGGCACTTCTAGTTTTAACCGTTGAACCTTCTCGATTATTTTCTTCTGTTGAACCAACCAGATTGTTCCAAAAACATTAGCAGACTGCTTAAGTTAACGTTTTCTAGGTCCGCTAGTAATCTGAAGCTATATGCCCCTAAAATTTGCTTACGCCTTACACAAAATACAGGACACTCACACAAGAGGTGTTTTATTGATTCCTTTTCCTCCGCATCATGACAGCTCATACAATAGTCATTATACTTCGCACCAATAGTTTTTGCAAAATCGCCTATCAGGCAGCGACCCGTTATAGCAGATATCAGGAGTGATATCTGGCGTCTCGAGAACACTAGCATATCTAGTGTGCGGTTTAAGTTTAAATGGGGCCATATTTGCTTGGTGTCGTTACAACCCTTACAATTCTCCCATCGAACATTTGCCATTAAAATAAGTTCATCGATGTTGTTAGCCACGTCGAAGTTTGTAAGAATTAATCGCAGGAAACTGTTTACAATTTAAATACATATTTTTTGCGAGATGAATCTGTAAAGATATTGTAAACAACACAAAATTGTGAAATGTCAAGCTTTACGACAGAGCTGTCAGTTGGCAGATTCACACTAGGCTTGTTCATTCCCGAAACCTAAAAGGCAACTCTCGTATTGATACGAAATAAAATCATCGAATGCTTGAGAACGACTTCCACCCTATAACAAGACATTTTAAACATTCATTGCTCTTTAGCCAAATTTGCAGAACTTCCGGATCCAAAAAGAACATTTTCATATTTTTAGCTACGCATTTTTGCTGGATATATCCAAATATAAACTTGCATAAACCCTATTGTTTGTTAAGTTAAAGAAATAGGTCAAATTGACTATATTCTATATCACTTTGTTGTTTGTTGGCATTAACATGCCATTGTCTACTATTTTCATTCAGATCTTCTATCTATCCGAAACCATTGGCATTCAAAGCATTCGAATTTAACTGAGCATGAACCATTATTATGATAAATCCTCATAACAAATGTATGTGATAAAACTTTATTGGAAAATGTTATTGCTAAAATACCTTGTTTTCACACAGTAGTCCTCACAAAACATGAATTTAAATTCATATCGAGAAAATATTAAATTTCAAATGAATGCATACAATAAACATGTATACATGACACAGTGGTTGTGAAAAATTAAACACTCTGAATAAATTGTATTTTCCTTAACCCTTTAACGACGAATGGGACATATATGTGCCATTTCGTATATCCGCTGATAAATCTACATTTACTTACCAATTTTCAGAAAATTAGATTCTATCGACGCATAACACACGTAGATATGAAATTATAAATTGATTTTGAAATATTTGTTCACACCCTTCGTATGGGAAAGTGATAAATATCACTAATACTTTTATACCCTCCACAATAGGATGGATAAGTTTGTCATTCCGTTTGTAACACATCGAAATATTGCTCTAAGACCCCATAAAGTATACATATTCAGGGCTCTTGTGAAATTCTGAGTCGATCTAGCCCCGTCCGTCTGTCTGTTGAAATCACCCTAACTTCCGAACGAAATAGGCTATATAAACCGACCCCCAGATTTGGTTCACAGAGCCTTTTAGAAAAGCAAATTTCAATCCGATCCGCCTGAAAAATGCTACGTGGTGTAAGTATATGGCCTGTAATAACCATGCAAAATCTGGCCCATATAGGTCCACAATTATATATAGCCCCCATATAAACCGATCTCCAGATTTGACCTCCACACTCAAAAACAAGTATATACGGCCGTAAGTTCGGCCAGGCCGAAGCTTATGTACCCTCCATCATGGATTGCGTAGAAACTTCTTCTAAACACTGCCATCCACAATCGAATTACTTAAGTTGCGGTAACGCTTGCCGATGGCAAGATATCTTAAAACCTCCTAACACCATCTTCTAAATTGTATGTCCATACGTGGTATATATTAAATCAAAAAAGATCGATCCAATACGTATATAATTCAGTTTGACAAAGTAGACATAAAATTTTGACAAAATTTTCTACAGAAAGAAAATATTAAAAAATTTTCTATGGAAATAAAATGTTCACAAAATTTTCTATAGCAATAAAAATTTTGACAAAATTTTCTATAGGAAGAAAATTTTGACAAAAATTTCTACAGAAATAAAATTTTCTATAGAAATAAACTTTTGACAAAATTTTCTATAGAAATCAAATTTGGTCCATTATTTTTGGCTCGAGTGGCAACTATGATTATGAACCGAATAAAATTTGAACAAAATTTTCTATAGAAATAAAATTTTGACAATGATGAAAATTTTATTATGAACCGAATAAAATTTTAAAAAAATTTTCTCTAGAAATAAAATTTTGACAACATTTTCTATAGAAATAAAATTTTGGCTCTAGTGGCAACCATGATTATGAACCGATATGGACCAATTTTTGTGTGATTGGACCAATTTTGGTATGGTTGTTAGCAACCATATACTAACACCACGTTCCTACTTTGAACCGGATCGGATGAATTTTGCTCCTCCAAGAGGCTCCGGAGGTCAAATCTGGAGAACGTTTCATATGGGGGCTATATATAATTATGGACCGATATGGACCATGTTCCAAATTACAACCGGATTGGATGAAATTTGCTTCTCTTGGAGACTTCGCAAGCCAAATCTGGGGATCGGTTTATATGGGGGCTATATATAATTATAAACCGATGTGGACCAATTTTTGCACGGTTGTTAGAGACCATATACCAATACCATGTACCAAATTTCAGCCGGATCGGATGCAATTTGCTTCTCTTTGAGGCTTCGCAAGCCAAATCTGGAGATCGGTTTATATGGGGTCTATATATAATTATGGACCGATGTGGACCAATTTTTGCATGGTTGTTAGAGACCATATACCAACACCATGTACCAAATTTCAGCCGGATCGGATGAAATTTGCTTCTCTTTTAGGCTCCGCAAGCCAAATCTGGGGATCGGTTTATATGGGGGCTATATATAATTATGGACCGATGTGAACCAATTTTTGCATGGTTGTTAGAGACCATATACCAACACCATGTACCAAATTTCAGCCGGATCGGATGAAATTTGCTTCTCTTTTAGGCTCCGCAAGCCAAATCTGGGGATCGATTTATATGGGGGCTATATATAATTATGGACCGATGTGGACCAATTTTTGCATGGTTGTTAGAGACCATATACCAACACCATGTACCAAATTTCAGCCGGATCGGATGAAATTTGCTTCTCTTTTAGGCTCCGCAAGCCAAATCTGGGGATCGGTTTATATGGGGGCTATATATAGTTATGGACCGATGTGAACCAATTTTTGCATGGTTGTTAGAGACCATATACCAACACCATATACCAAATTTCAGCCGGATCGGATGAAATATGCTTCTTTTAGAGGCTCCACAAGCCAAATCTGAGGGTCCCTTTATATGGGGGCTATACGTAAAAGTGGACCGATATGGCCCATTTTCAATACCGTCCGACCTACATCGATAACAACTACTTGTGCCAAGTTTCAAGTCGATAGCTTGTTTCGTTCGGAAGTTAGCGTGATTTCAACAGACGGACGGACGGACGGACGGACGGACGGACATGCTTAGATCGACTCAGAATTTCTCCACGACCCAGAATATATATACTTTATGGGGTCTTAGAGCAATATTTCGATGTGTTACAAACGGAATGACAAAGTTAATATACCCCCATCCTATGATGGAGGGTATAAAAAGTGAACTCACTATTTCATTAAAGCCAATTTAACTATATTTTAGTTCATGAACTTATTATATTTGGTGAAAGTTTCATTTACTCTAATAATTTTTTGCGTACGTTAGTTAAATGAACTAAAAGACAGGAAAAAATTATATACAAGTTAAGGATAGAGATTTACTAAATTCATATTTGCCATAAAATAGTTCATTATTTCTTCAAATTTGTAAATTTTACTACAAAAGCGTCCATGATGAACTTCGTATGTCACTAAAGACATTCTTGCAATTTTGAACTCCAATTTTTTGCTTCAAACTACAAAATTTTCTTTAAAAAGTGAAAAAAAATATTTATGTCTAATAAATTTTCTTGAATTTGTCGAAAAATATTTACTTATTTTTGTGATATCGGCGCGATGCCAGCGCTTGTAATACTGTTTAGTTAAAAATTTCTAAAAATATTCAAAATTTTCTAAAATTAATCAAAAGTTTTCTTCCTGGTGGGTTCACTGTTTTTTCAGTGCAGAGCCTCTTGGAGGAGCAAATTTCATCCTATCCGGTTGAAATTTGGTACGTGGAATAAGTATATAGTCTCTAACAACCATTCGTCCATAATTATATATAGCTCCCATATAAACCGATCCACAGATATGACATCCGGAGATAAACCGATAAACTGATCCCCAGTCACACAGAAACCGATCCCCAGTCACACAGAAATTGGTCATATCGGTTCATAAGTGCATATAGCCCCCATATAAACGGACGGACCATATTTTAATTCTGGATCTCTAATTACCGTGCAAAAGTTCATGTTGGTTTGTAATTATTTGTAGACTTCCCTATATATACCGGTCAAGAACTGAATTATATACGTATTTAATCAGTTTTTTTTTTCATACACACACTGAGAATACAGATTGGTTGTGATAATCGAATTAATTGTCAACCTCATTTTGGCAGTTATAGCAACTATCTGTTGGCAGTTGTGTCACCTGACTAATTCGGTCGACTCAATCGAATTATGGGAGAAGCAACTAATACTACGTATGGAATTGGTCGTTACTCCCTTCTTCATTCAGTTGTATCTCCCAACCTAAATAGCACCCACAACCGAATTGTAAATTAATGTTGTTTCCGCAAATTTATGTACTTTATATTTAATATATTTAATGTTAGCTTCATAGGGTGTAAGTAAAAATATTATATATAAATACAATACATTATTATCAATCAAAATAAACGATTTCTTTAAATATTTAAATATCCACTATGGTTTAAGATGAAGTTAATGTAACATACAGCATTTATTGTAGAATGAACGGGCAACGCGGATTGAATCACTGGTAACTTTGAATCCATCACCATATGTTTATAGTGGAATACCATAAAGATTTAGTAATAATAGCCCGTTTCACATGTAGAAAACGTAAAAAATAGTGTGGAGTTTGTAAATGTAAATAAGAACCTACCATCCATGTACTTTTTCACTTGGGTTTCATATAACATAGATAAGGCAACGTATTGAACCATTTTACATCAGACTTGCCTCAAGTTTCTTACGTGCCCTTTAACTCGCAGAATAAATCTGCATTAAAATCTTTTACAGCTCAGGATTCGTATTTTTGAACTGACTCTTGAAACTGGGTATCCAGAAACCATTTGCGGACATTATAGGTTTAATACGTCAACGCATACGAACGTAAAATTTTACTCACGTCCAAGGATCTACATAAAATAATTAAAATGTCGCTTTAAAACATTTTTGAGATATCTATAGAAAGATAACCTATACTGATCATGTACAGCGCTCGAGATTCCAAACTTCAACTTTAATGCAAAAGGCTTTTGAAAAATGTTAATTAACGAAGCAGTAACCACTAATTTTCCCGTCTGAAGAGGAAAGTAATATTATCAGAGAAAATTGCAAATTTACCTTTGAAAAGTTACAAAAATTATGTCTCTGGTATAATCAAATCTTGATCATTGCCTCGTTCTAATACAAAATCTCTTTATTGTAGAAATATACAATTTTTGGTTTGACTTTTATAGGACGAGATTTTTGTTTTTTTCCTCGACAAGAACTATAAATAATTTTTCATTGACAAAAAATAAAAATGACAATCCCAAATATTTCCCATAACATTCGGTTTGTGCAACCGTATGGTTATGATGAGTACTGAATGAAAGTGACAAAATGGTTTCTTGGTAGGTTATATCAACCAATTTCGAAAAAAAAAATATTCATACACCCAGAGAAATGATTGGTTGGAATTTGATTACGACAACTATTTGATAGTGGAGACTCACAATTTTTAATTGTGGGGAATAATTGTTAGTTATTTCTTTTGTTAGATAGTTTATATAACCAATATAATAGCGGTGTGACCGAAAGTTGGTACACACGACCAAGTATTGGTCGTTATTTATATATTGAAGTAAGCAACCATTTCAATTTATTGCACCCCGTTGTGCTAACTGACTTCTTTTGCCAATATGCTTCCATGCCCAACTGAAGGTCTGTTTAACAACTAAGTTGGTTGTGTTAACAGATTTGATATTTATAAAGGGAATTGGTTGCTATGGACTACATATACATATATAACAACAAATATATTGTGTTTTGCCTAATTAATTATCAACTTTAAATTCTTTAAATTTCAATTCAATATTTTGATGACGTTTACTCAAATTTAGAGAACATTCTGTCCATAAAGGATTGCTGTGAGTTATACATATACAGTGAATGGAAGACACAAACGGTCGTCTAACTTTTGTCCACATTTGGCAGGTGTCCAGTTAGAAAACCGTCCACGTTTAGTAGGTGCGCGTTTTCATAGTGGCCAAGTCTTAGAGATTTTTTGTATATTTTTAAATTGGGTAGCTGTAATCTTATGTGGTAAGTAATTTAAACATCAAATTAAGTTAATACTCCTCACTCTTTACCCTTTTCCCTCTTGGGATATCCCAACAAATGTGACGACTTCCGATGTAACGACAACATTTCATGATCCATGCCTGAGTTCAGAGTCACGCTGAAAATCGATCCGGTAATTATAAATACCGCAACTGAAACATTTCCATTCAGTTCTAAGCTCTGTAGGTGTTTCGGATACATTGGCTTTACTTCTGCGACAAAAACCGAATGGTATATGTAATCATGCAAGGCGTGTACTTTTAGACAAATTTTGCCATCAGACCGCGATCATGCCAAATTGGATATTAACGCAAAAATTTCGTTATGTATTTTTTTCTTTCAGGCTTTAAAAGCAAAATATTTTGAGAACTGTCCACCAATAAGATTTATGAAATCGGAGATAACAAGTTTAGAAGATTTCTTATAGGCCGAGGACCTCCTTGCGCCTGAAAATTATGCAGATTGGTTTGCAAACATCGCAACTAGCTATTTTGTGAAGTTTCTTTCCCAGTTCAAAAATATTGTACAGATGACGAATTTTTATTAGCTCAATAATCAATACAAAAAATATTAATATGTAATAAAATTAAATATAAATTAAACTTAATTCAAAGGAAGGTTTCTTAATTTCATAAGGTTGTCCGAAAAAATAATTAGTTGTTTTAACAAACGAATGAAATTTTATTGGTTGGGATTACCAATTAGAGTGTTAGTGTGCTCAAATTTTAGTTATCCAAACAATTTATGTATTGTTGTGCCAGACAAGAATTGGTTGCTCTTACAAATATTGTCGGTTATATTCTGATGGTAGATGGGACCAAATAAATCGGTTGGCAAAAAAATTGGTTGGCACAACAAATTTGTTTTCTGTGTGTAGTAGAAGCATTTGGTTAACTCAATCATTTGTCTATTATCACAAATAACATTCTCTTGATACTACTCCCAAATGGTCTTAACAATAGAATCAATGTTGCAAACATAGAATATTTGTTGATATACTTGATATTTCGTTCCATAATTAGAATTTTCATTATTATAACCGATTGCCAACCAATCTCTTCTCCGTGCACACAGAAAACAAATTTGTTGTGCCAACCAATTCTTTTGCCAACCAAATTATTCGGTCCCATCTACTACCAGAATATAACTGACAAAATTTGTCAAAGCAAACAACTGAAGTCTTGCACAACAGTATATAAAATTGTTTGGATAACTAAAATTTGGGCACATTATAAGTCTAATTGGTAATCCCAACCAATAAGATTTTATTCGATTGTTGAAACAACTATTTATTATTTTCGGACAAACAATGCTTGAGAAATTAAAGAAACCATTTGGTGAATTAATTTTAGTTTGTATTTAATTTTAATACATATTAATATTTTTATTGACTATTAACCTAAAAAAAACATCGTCATCTTTAGAACCTTTTATGAACTGCAAAAGAAACTCCATGAGATAGCAAGAGTTGCGAAATCTAAACAATTTTCAGGTCAAAGGAGGTCAAAATATTTTTTTTAAATTTCTGGAAGAAAAGCAGACATAATATAAAAAAAATGCGTTAACGTTAAAAAATGTACCTTTGATCGTGTTCTGTTTGCAAAGTTTGTCTAATAGAACACGCCTTACATGATTATATATGTCATTCGATTTGAGTGGCAGTACCCCAATGTACCCAAAACCCCAACAGAGATTAAAAACTGAATGGAAATGATGCAGATACTGCTGATGCTCCACTCACAATTACCCGATCGTGACTCACGCATGGACCTTGAAATGTTGTTATGTCTTTGCACCAGAATCTTTCTTCAGTTCTGATCGATTTTAAGTTCGATGGCGAGGTAGCCATTCACATCCTCGGAAATCGTCACATTTGTTAAAATATCTCTAGTAGGGAAGAACGTAAGTGAGTGAGTGATATTAATTTCATTTGATGATTATGTTACTTACCACTTAAGAATGCAGCTACCGAATTAAAAAGAATATATACCTAATTCACAGAAAGTCTTTATGGCCAGAATTTTCTCTAATATTGGGTACTCGACATGAAAAATTTGAATTGTATTGAAATTTTGAGAATTTAGAGTTTATAATTAATGAAATCAAACAACAACTTATTTGTTGTCATATTTATGTAGTCCATAGCAACAAATTCCTTTATAACTATACAATTTGTTAACACAACCAACTTATTGGACAGGCGGACTTTCAGTTGGGTTTGGTGACACATTGGCAAAACAAATCAGTTATCACAACAGGGTGGAATAAATTGAAATGGTTAGTTACTTCAATGTATAAATAACGACCAATATTTGGTCATGTGTACCAACTTTTGGTCACACCACCGTTATATTGATTATATAAACTATCAAACATGAGAAATAACTAACAATTATTACACACAATTAAAATTTGTGGGTCTCCACTATCAAACTGTTGTCCTAATCGAATTCCAACCAATCATTTCTCTGGGTGTGTGCAGAGAGTACAGATTGATTGTGATAACCGAATTTATTTCCAACCTCATTTTGGCAGTTGTAGCAACTATCTATTGGGAGTTGTGTCACCTGACTAATTCGGTCGACTCAATCGAATTATAGGAGATGCAACTAACACCACTTCTGGTATTGGTCGTGTCAGCCGACGAAATAGGTTATGGGTGCCTAAATTATTCGATTGTATCACCAAACCATGGCAAAACCCCCAATTGAATTGAAAAATCGTATATTTGTTTAAATTACACATTGTAGACAATATTTTTATTTAAATATATTCAGAGCATAATCAGATGCACAAAAACTGATTTTAGATCTTAATACAATAATATGAAATAAACATTTGCCTTATAAACCACCGAGTCGGTCCAAGGGAAGTGCATATGCCACAAGAGATTGAAGTCTGCGATCGAAAATCTTTGATTTTTCCCCTTACTCTTGAATGAAAAGCCTCCACAATGAAAAAGTTGTTGACCCGATGAATGAAGGTTAGCGTCCATAACTCACCGTAGTACGTTTTACGGTTAGAATACTGGACTTTATTTCTTCATGCTACATTCATTCATTGATCCCTGAAATTCGAAGTTATTTTGTGTCGTTAAGGATAACAAACAGTTCTGCTACAAACCATTAATTTTTACTTCGTTTCAATCCATTTGAGCTTTGAAGGAGAATATCTTGTATGCGGTTTATTGGATTTTTCCCCAAATGGTTATAGGGAGAAAAAGATATTCATCAGTACCGAAAAAATATTGAGACAACTTTTATTTCATTCTGACTGTCGAATAATCATCACTGCAAATGTTTTCCAACCACTCTCTTCTCTGTGTGTAAATATCACGTGTGGACTAACTTACAGTTTAGAAGACGATGTTAAGAAGTACTAAGATATCCTGATATCGGCAAGTTTTACCACAACCCAAGTAATTCGATTGTGGGTGACAGTCTTTAGTAGAAGTATCTACGATTCTACGCAATCCATGGTGGAGGGTACATAAGATTCTGTCTGGCCGAACTTACGGCCGTATATACTTGTTCTATAATTTATTTTTAATTGAAGTTACATGATGTCTGTGTTTGTACATTTGATGGGCACGATGTAAATATGAACTGATTACTTATTATTGAAAATGAACCAAAGTATAGTGTATAAAAATATGTTTGCTTGCACGACATTATAGATACAAATAAACAAAGCATTAATTAAATTAAATTAATAAAATTAATTTTGTGTTTTGTCTTCTCAAATGGCGTCCTTCTTCCACCGACGAAAAAAGTTTTTTCATAAAGGTGGGTATTAAGTTCGAGTTTAGCCGCTAAAAACGTCATTTTTTCACGATTACTTTTCTTTAATAATCAATTTTAAGCAATACAAAAATTGTAAAAATTTGCTTTGGGCTATTCGAAATTTTTAGAATGCATTTTTTTCGAAAAAATTTAAACCATTTTAGTAATTTTTACTATGTTTTTAAAGCTGTGCCTTTAGAACAACTTCCATTTTTTTTTGCTGGGTAGTTTTTAGACGTTGCCCTGTGTTGCTGATTTTTATACCCTCCATCATAGGATGGGGGTATATTAGCTTTGTCATTCCGTTTGTAACACATCGAAATATTGCTCTAAGACCCCATAAAGTATATATATTCTGGGTCGTGGTGAAATTCTGAGTCGATCTAAGCATGTCCGTCCGTCCGTCCGTCCGTCCGTCCGTCCGTCCGTCTGTTGAAATCACGATAACTTCCGAACGAAACAAGCTATCGACTTGAAACTTGGCACAAGTAGTTGTTATCGATGTAGGTCGGATGGTATTGAAAATGGGCCATATCGGTCCACTTTTACGTATAGCCCCCATATAAAGGGACCCTCAGATTTGGCTTGTGGAGCCTCTAATAGAAGCATATTTCATCCGATCCGGCTGAAATTTGGTATATGGTGTTGGTATATGGTCTCTAACAACCATGCAAAAATTGGTCCACACCGGTCCATAATTATATATAGACACCATATAAACCGATCTCCAGATTTGGCTTGCGAAGCCTCAAAGAGAAGCAAATTGCATCCGATCCGGCTGAAATTTGGTACATAGTATTGGTATATGGTCTCTAACAACCGTGCAAAAAGTGGTTCACATCGGTCCATAATTATATATAGCCCCCATATAAACCGATCCCCAGATTTGGGTTGCCGAGCCTCAAAGAGAAGCAAATTTCATCCGATCCGCCTGAAATTTGGTACATGATATTGGTATATGGTCTCTAAATACCATGCAAAAATTGGTCCACATCGGTCCATAATTATATATAGACCCCATATAAACCGATCTCCAGATTTGGCTTGCGAAGCCTCAAAGAGGAGCAAATTGCATCCGATCCGGCAGAAATTTGGTACATAGTATTGGTATATGGTCTCTAACAACCGTGCAAAAATTGGTCCACATCGGTTCATAATTTTATATAGCCCCCATATAAACCGATCCCCAGATTTGGCTTGCGAAGTCTCCCAGAGAAGCAAATTTCATCCAATCCGGTTGTAATTTGGAACATGGTGTTAGTATATGATCCTTAACAACCGTGCCAGAATTGGTCCATGTCGGTCCATAATTATATATAGCCCCCATATAAAACATTCTCCAGATTTGACCTCCGGAGCCTCTTGGAGGAGCAAAATTCATCCGATCCGGTTCAAATTAGGCACGTGTTGTTAGTATATGGTCGCTAACAACCATACCAAAATTGGTCCAATCACACAAAAATTGGTCCATATCGGTTCATAATCATGGTTGCCACTAGAGCCAAAAATAATCTACCAAAATTTTATTTCTATAGAAAATTTTGTCAAAATTTTATTTCTATAGAAAATTTAGTTCAAATTTTATTCGGTTCATAATAAAATTTTCATCATTGTCAAAATTTTATTTCTATAGAAAATTTTGTCAAAATTTTATTTCTATAGAAAATTTTGTTCAAATTTTATTCGGTTCATAATCATGGTTGCCACTCGAGCCAAAAATAATCTACCAAGATTTTATTTCTATAGAAAATTTTGTCAAAAGTTTATTTCTATAGAAAATTTTGTTAAAATTTTATTTCTGTAGAAATTTTTGTCAAAATTGTCTTTCTATAGAAAATTTTGTCAAAATTTTTATTTCTAAAGAAAATTTTGTGAAAATGTTATTTCTATAGAAAATTTTGTTAAAATTTTATTTCTGTAGAAAATTTTGTCAAAATTTTATGTCTACTATGTCAAACTGAATTACCGCAACTTAAGTAATTCGATTGTGGATGGCAGTGTTTAGATGAAGTTTCTACGCAATCCATGATGGAGGGTACATAAGCTTCGGCCTGGCCGAACTTACGGCCGTATATACTTGTTTTTTTTTGCGCTTTCACCCAATTCATATAAACTTGACACATCCTTGATCCAAAAATGTTTACAAAGACTTTTGCAATTGGTTTATATTTTGAAACCAATTTCGAAAATATTGCACTTTTTATTTATAATCGCCATAAAAGATTGACATTTCAATGTGCGATTATTAGTTTATATCGCTTTCTTTTCTACCACTGTAGATTAATTACAGCATAACGAAATACCAAATAGAATTGAATACAAACAACAATATTCATTGATGAAGAAAAAAACATAAATGGTTCGTCGTATTTGTTTAAAATCGTTTCCGATTCTTCGTTTAGTTTCAACAAAAAACAAAAGCTAGTTTTCTATTGAAATAAATACACAAAATACAGTGTATTCAATATTTTTGCTTATACGGACTATAATATGCCCATATATGGTTTAGCAAATTGATGTCAGTTCATGTATGGACATTAGGGTTATAGAAAATACCGAAAACAAAATGCATAATTTCTTTTTCAAAACCACTACAAGTAAGCACGACTTTAAGTCAAGTAAATAGAACTACAGTGAAACCACACAGAAGTGGACACCCACGGTCGCCTATTTTGCCAATATTTGAGAGGGTAATTTCAACGCGTTAATAAAGCAAACATCTCACGACAATTGTTCACTTTTGAAAGGTGAAATAAGTATATACCGCTTTAAGTTCGGCCGGGCCGAATCTAAAATACCATGAATCAGATATAATAGTTTCCTTTGAAAACTCTTCGTCGTATCGGGTTATCTGATAATACGTAGAATTTACGGGGGTTTGATACATATATTGTTCCAAGCAGATCAGTTCAACTAGTACGCTTCCCGAAGATAAATTTAAAGATTCTACCTATGAAGACTAATAAGATTCTGGATTTATAAGAAAAAATTTTGTTTGAGTTTTATACCTCATACAAATTAAGATCGAAATCTATTAAGGGAGGATTTGAAATCCCTTATTTATAAGGCACATATACAATATATATAATTTGATGACAGATACCCTCCCAAGCAAACATATATACAAAACATGGGCCGATAAACACCATAATTGGCACACCTCTTAATAAACCTAAAATGGGGGCTTGGACCCATATAGTCCATCTTCAAACTTGTCCTGTTCGCAGCAAAAAAAGAATCTGTGTCAAATTTCAACACGATTGTGTCTTTATTGAAGGCTGTAGTGTGATTAACAACAGTAATTACAACAGTAATGATTATATCGTCTTAAAATTTCCCCCTGATCAAGAATATACTTATTATACCCTCCATCATAGGATGGGGGTATATTAACTTTGTCATTCCGTTTGTAACACATCGAAATATTGCTTTAAGACCCCATAAAGTATATATATTCTGGGTCGTGGTGAAATTCTGAGTCGATCTAAGCATGTCCGTCCGTCCGTCCGTCCGTCCGTCTGTTGAAATCACGATAACTTCCGAACGAAACAAGCTATCGACTTGAAACTTGGCACAAGTAGTTGTTATCGATGTAGGTCGGATGGTATTGAAAATGGGCCATATCGGTCCACTTTTACGTATAGCCCCCATATAAAGGGACCCTCAGATTTGGCTTGTGGAGCCTCTAATAGAAGCATATTTCATCCGATCCGGCTGAAATTTGGTATATGGTGTTGGTATATGGTCTCTAACAACCATGCAAAAATTGGTCCACACCGGTCCATAATTATATATAGACACCATATAAACCGATCTCCAGATTAGGCTTGCGAAGCCTCAAAGAGAAGCAAATTGCATCCGATCCGGCTGAAATTTGGTACATAGTATTGGTATATGGTCTCTAACAACCGTGCAAAAAGTGGTTCACATCGGTCCATAATTATATATAGCCCCCATATAAACCGATCCCCAGATTTGGGTTGCCGAGCCTCAAAGAGAAGCAAATTTCATCCGATCCGCCTGAAATTTGGTACATGATATTGGTATACTGTCTCTAACAACCATGCAAAAATTGGTTCACATCGGTCCATAATTATATATAGACCCCATATAAACCGATCCCCAGATTTGGCTTGTGGAGCCTCTAAGAGAAGCAAATTTCATCCGATCCGCCTGAAATTTGGTACATGATATTGGTATATGGTCTCTAAATACCATGCAAAAATTGGTCCACATCGGTCCATAATTATATATAGCCCCCATATAAACCGATCCCCAGATTTGGCTTGCGGAGCCTCAAAAAGAAGCAAATTTCATCCGATCCGCCTGAAATTTGGTACATGATATTGGTATATGGTCTCTAAATACCATGCAAAAATTGGTCCACATCGGTCCATAATTATATATAGACCCCATATAAACCGATCTCCAGATTTGGCTTGCGAAGCCTCAAAGAGGAGCAAATTGCATCCGATCCGGCAGAAATTTGGTACATAGTATTGGTATATGGTCTCTAACAACCGTGCAAAAATTGGTCCACATCGGTTCATAATTTTATATAGCCCCCATATAAACCGATCCCCAGATTTGGCTTGCGAAGTCTCCCAGAGAAGCAAATTTCATCCAATCCGGTTGTAATTTGGAACATGGTGTTAGTATATGATCCTTAACAACCGTGCCAGAATTGGTCCATGTCGGTCCATAATTATATATAGCCCCCATATAAAACATTCTCCAGATTTGACCTCCGGAGCCTCTTGGAGGAGCAAAATTCATCCGATCCGGTTCAAATTAGGCACGTGTTGTTAGTATATGGTCGCTAACAACCATACCAAAATTGGTCCAATCACACAAAAATTGGTCCATATCGGTTCATAATCATGGTTGCCACTAGAGCCAAAAATAATCTACCAAAATTTTATTTCTATAGAAAATTTTGTCAAAATTTTATTTCTATAGAAAATTTAGTTCAAATTTTATTCGGTTCATAATAAAATTTTCATCATTGTCAAAATTTTATTTCTATAGAAAATTTTGTCAAAATTTTATTTCTATAGAAAATTTTGTTCAAATTTTATTCGGTTCATAATCATGGTTGCCACTCGAGCCAAAAATAATCTACCAAGATTTTATTTCTATAGAAAATTTTGTCAAAAGTTTATTTCTATAGAAAATTTTGTTAAAATTTTATTTCTGTAGAAATTTTTGTCAAAATTGTCTTTCTATAGAAAATTTTGTCAAAATTTTTATTTCTAAAGAAAATTTTGTGAAAATGTTATTTCTATAGAAAATTTTGTTAAAATTTTATTTCTGTAGAAAATTTTGTCAAAATTTTATGTCTACTATGTCAAACTGAATTACCGCAACTTAAGTAATTCGATTGTGGATGGCAGTGTTTAGATGAAGTTTCTACGCAATCCATGATGGAGGGTACATAAGCTTCGGCCTGGCCGAACTTACGGCCGTATATACTTGTTTTTTTTTGCGCTTTCACCCAATTCATATAAACTTGACACATCCTTGATCCAAAAATGTTTACAAAGACTTTTGCAATTGGTTTATATTTTGAAACCAATTTCGAAAATATTGCACTTTTTATTTATAATCGCCATAAAAGATTGACATTTCAATGTGCGATTATTAGTTTATATCGCTTTCTTTTCTACCACTGTAGATTAATTACAGCATAACGAAATACCAAATAGAATTGAATACAAACAACAATATTCATTGATGAAGAAAAAAACATAAATGGTTCGTCGTATTTGTTTAAAATCGTTTCCGATTCTTCGTTTAGTTTCAACAAAAAACAAAAGCTAGTTTTCTATTGAAATAAATACACAAAATACAGTGTATTCAATATTTTTGCTTATACGGACTATAATATGCCCATATATGGTTTAGCAAATTGATGTCAGTTCATGTATGGACATTAGGGTTATAGAAAATACCGAAAACAAAATGCATAATTTCTTTTTCAAAACCACTACAAGTAAGCACGACTTTAAGTCAAGTAAATAGAACTACAGTGAAACCACACAGAAGTGGACACCCACGGTCGCCTATTTTGCCAATATTTGAGAGGGTAATTTCAACGCGTTAATAAAGCAAACATCTCACGACAATTGTTCACTTTTGAAAGGTGAAATAAGTATATACCGCTTTAAGTTCGGCCGGGCCGAATCTAAAATACCATGAATCAGATATAATAGTTTCCTTTGAAAACTCTTCGTCGTATCGGGTTATCTGATAATACGTAGAATTTACGGGGGTTTGATACATATATTGTTCCAAGCAGATCAGTTCAACTAGTACGCTTCCCGAAGATAAATTTAAAGATTCTACCTATGAAGACTAATAAGATTCTGGATTTATAAGAAAAAATTTTGTTTGAGTTTTATACCTCATACAAATTAAGATCGAAATCTATTAAGGGAGGATTTGAAATCCCTTATTTATAAGGCACATATACAATATATATAATTTGATGACAGATACCCTCCCAAGCAAACATATATACAAAACATGGGCCGATAAACACCATAATTGGCACACCTCTTAATAAACCTAAAATGGGGGCTTGGACCCATATAGTCCATCTTCAAACTTGTCCTGTTCGCAGCAAAAAAAGAATCTGTGTCAAATTTCAACACGATTGTGTCTTTATTGAAGGCTGTAGTGTGATTAACAACAGTAATTACAACAGTAATGATTATATCGTCTTAAAATTTCCCCCTGATCAAGAATATACTTATTATACCCTCCATCATAGGATGGGGGTATATTAACTTTGTCATTCCGTTTGTAACACATCGAAATATTGCTTTAAGACCCCATAAAGTATATATATTCTGGGTCGTGGTGAAATTCTGAGTCGATCTAAGCATGTCCGTCCGTCCGTCCGTCCGTCCGTCTGTTGAAATCACGCTAACTTCCGAACGAAACAAGCTATCGACTTGAAACTTGGCACAAGTAGTTGTTATCGATGTAGGTCGGATGGTATTGAAAATGGGCCATATCGGTCCACTTTTACGTATAGCCCCCATATAAAGGGACCCTCAGATTTGGCTTGTGGAGCCTCTAATAGAAGCATATTTCATCCGATCCGGCTGAAATTTGGTATATGGTGTTGGTATATGGTCTCTAACAACCGTGCAAAAATTGGTCCACATCGGTCCATAATTATATATAGACCCCATATAAACCGATCTCCAGATTTGGCTTGCGAAGCCTCAAAGAGGAGCAAATTGCATCCGATCCGGCTGAAATTTGGTACATGGTATTGGTATATGGTCTCTAATAACCGTGCAAAAATTGGTCCACATCGGTCCATAATTATATATGGCGCCCATATAAACCGATCCCCAGATTTGGGTTGCGGAGCCTCAAAGAGAAGCAAATTTCATCCGATCCGCCTGAAATTTGGTACATGATATTGGTATATGGTCTCTAACAACCATGCAAAAATTGGTCCATATCGGTCCATAATTATATATAGCTCCCATATAAACCGATCTCCAGATATGAACTCCGGAGCCTCTTGGAGGAGCAAAATTCATCCGATCCGGTTCAAATTAGGCTCGTAGTGTTAGTATATGGTCGCTAACAACCATACCAAAATTGGTCCAATCACACAAAAATTGGTCCATATCTGTTCATAATCATGGTTGCCACTAGAGCCAAAAATAATCTACCAAAATTTTATTTCTATAGAAAATTTTGTCAAAATTTTATTTCTATAGAAAATTTTGTCAAAATTTTATTTCTAGAGAAAATTTTGTTAAAATTTTATTCGGTTCATAATAAAATTTTCATAATTGTCAAAATTTTATTTCTATAGAAAATTTTGTCAAAATTTTATTTCTATAGAAAATTTTGTTCAAATTTTATTCGGTTCATAATCATGGTTGCCACTCGAGCCAAAAATAATCTACCACGATTTTATTTCTATAGAAAATTTTGTCAAAAGTTTATTTCTATAGAAAATTTTGTTAAAATTTTATTTCTGTAGAAATTTTTGTCAAAATTTTCTTTCTATAGAAAATTTTGTCAAAATTTTCATTTCTATAGAAAATTTTGTGAAAAATTTATTTCTATAGAAAATTTTGTTAAAATTTTATTTCTGTAGAAAATTTTGTCAAAATTTTATGTCTACTTTGTCAAACTGAATTATATACGTATTGGATCGATCTTTTTTGATTTAATATATACCACGTATGGACTTACATACAATTTAGAAGATGGTGTTAGGAGGTTTTAAGATACCTTGCCATCGGCAAGCGGTACCGCAACTTAAGTAATTCGATTGTGGATGGCAGTGTTTAGATGAAATTTCTACGCAATCCATGATGGAGGGTACATAAGCTTCGGCCTGGCCGAACTTACGGCCGTATATACTTGTTTTTTTTTTTTTTTTTGTCGAAAACGTTTTTTTTGTATAGCAAACGTTGTTATTTTGATTTTGAGTTTTTTTTTAATTTTTTGGAAAATTTCAAAATTTTATCAGTAAAAAAAAATTTTGTTGTTAGACAATTTTTATACCCTCCACTATAGGATGGGGTATATTAACTTTGTCATTCCGTTTGTAACACATCGAAATATTGCTCTAAGACCCCATAAAGTATATATATTCTGGGTCGTGGTGAAATTCTGAGTCGAGCTAAGCATGCCCGTCCGTCTGTTGAAATCGCGCTAACTTCCGAACGAAACAAGCTATCGACTTGAAACTTGGCACAAGTAGTTGTTATTGATGTAGGTCAGATGGTATTGCAAATGGGCCATATCGGTCCACTTTTACGTATAGCCCCCATATAAACGGACCCCCAGATTTGGCTTGCGGAGCCTTTAAGAGAAGCAAATTTCATCCGATCCGGCTGAAATTTGGTACATGGTGTTAGTATATGGTCTCTAATAACCACATCAAAAGTGAACCAAAAGTCTATATCAGTCCATAATTATATATAGCCCCCATATGAACCGATCCCGAGATTTGGTTTTGGAGCCTCTTGGAGGAGCAAATTTCATCCGAGTCAGTTGAAATTTGGTACATTGTGCTAGTTAACAACCGTTAACAACCATGGCATACTAGGTTCATATCGGTCTATAGTTATATATAGCCCTCAGATAAATCGATCCCTAATCACACAAAAGTTGGTCCATATCTAGTTCATAATTCTATATAGCCCCATATAAGCGACCCCCATATTTCAATTCTGGCTCTCTACGTACCGTGCAAAAGTCCATATCGATTCATAAATATTTGTAGACTTACCTATACATACCTTTTTTGTCTAATATATACCACGTATGGACTAACTCACAATTTAGAAAACGATGTTAAGAAGTTTTAAGATACCTTGCCATCGGTAAGTATTACCACAACCCAAGTAATTCAATTGTGGATGACAGTCTTTCGTAGAAGTTTCTACGCAATCCAAGGTGGAGTGTACATAAGATTAGGCCGTATATACTTGTTCCTTTTTTGAAATAAAAAAATAACCAATGTTCCAAAATCACAGTCTATTTGATTTATAACAAGCGCTGTGTTTATGACTTTAAGTCTTTTCGTTGCCAATAGTTGTATTTTTAAGAAAGTGTCCAACTAAAGGTATGTTTCTGTTAAAGCAAGACGATCGGTATATTAAAAGATGGGTCTCAGGCTGGTCCTTCTTGGCATTACATGCAAATGCACAAACTTATTATACCCTATACCACAGTAGTATTGAAGGGTATAATGAAGGAATAGATGCTTGACGTTTTGACTTTCATTATTGAATCGCAAATCGATATTTCAATATGTTACAATCGGAATGGCAAACCTATTATACTCCAATCGTATGGTGGTGGGTATAACAATAAATGATTGTTGTATATATGAACATGATTGTCGGGAAATGGGTCCATATTTATAAGGATAGCTAAAATTGTTAAAATGCAAATCCGTTTGCAATAACTATGTGTGACTATGTATGCAAATACACATACATGAATAGAGAACAATGAAAACCTCCACATTGCTATTATGTGCAATGCTGTCTGGAACTTTATCACTTTGGCAAAAATGTGGTTGTTTTTGTCGTCAGTAAAATAAAGATTCATGCAAGAGATAAGACATTTTCTTTGTATTCAAATGCTTGTCTCCCTCTTTCTCTCTCTCTATCACTCTCTCTGCCTATAACTAAGTGCATTGAGGATTTTGCTAGGCAATTGTGATGGTGTGTGTTGATATTCATGTTACCCATAAAATACAAAATGTTTTATTATACTACACATATGGATGTTTGCGTACATAATCAAACAGCATATTCTAGTTTGTCAAAAGGAAAATCATAAATCGAAATAAAGCTAGGCAACATATTCAAATGCACAGTGGGTTAATGTTTATTATTTTTAGTGTAAAATTGCAAAATATTAGAACTTATTAGCTGCGTTCGAGAATCCGATAATTTGAATTATAACAATTTTTTACCTGCAGTCGTTCGTTTACTCCAAAAAGCCAGCAAAAGAGAGCCAGAGAGAGAGATCAATTTTGACATTTGAGTTGCAAGTTTTTGCTTGCAAGAGTTAGCCCATAATAACCAGCTATTTTTAATCATAAACAAATCATACGTGCAATATATTTAAGTGTCATTTAGAAGTTGGCAAAATTAATTGATTTAAAAGCTGTAAACTGGTTCATGGTACTGGATGGCGTTCGCGTACATTTCTGCTACACCCAGAAAAAAGTGCCTTCGAAACTAAAGGAAAAAATGTTTATCAATTCAGTTTAGCCATTTTATTTTCATTAAGTTAAATTTTTGTGTGAAATAATAAAATTTACTTGTTTCAGTAAAAAAAAATCCTAAACTGAAAGCAGTTACGAATAGTTCATTAACTAGATTAAGGTATAGAATTTTACTAATATTGTTTTCTTCGCTGGGTATAAGAATTTACTACTGAACAAGAAAATTTTATTCACTGATAACAAAGCATTCGTAAAAATAAACAAAAACCGAACTAGAACCAAGTTTCCTCAAATTTAGTAAAATTTCTTATAAAATGATAATTCTGACTTCCATTATTATAGAAAGCTTATCATACATACGAATAACACTTAGCATAGAAAAATATTTTAGTTCATTCGAACTAAAAAGTATTCAATCCTTTCAAAACTTAAGGGAACGCACTTGTTAGAATATAGGCAATTTTCCTATATTTCTTTTATTTACCTGTAATCGATACCTGTCATCGATGTAATCGATATGTTTGCGCGTGGGTTGCTTTTCTTAGTTGGAATCGCGTTATTATGGTATAAGGAGAGATTGTTAAAAAAGAATATAGTAAAATAATATAATAAACAAGTATATACGGTCAGACCGTAGCTTATGTACCCTCCACCATGGATTGCGTAGAAACTTCTTCTAAACACTGCCATCCATAATCGAATTACTTGAGTTGCGGTAACGCTTGCCGATGGCAAGGTATTTAAAAATCCTCCTAACACCGTCTTCTAAATTGTAAGTAAGTCCATACGTTGTATATATTAAATTAAAAAGACCGATTAAATACGTATATAATTTAGTTTGACAAAATTTTCTATAGAAATAAAATTTTAACAACATTTTTTATAGAAATAATATTTTGACAAAATTTTCTATAGAAATAAAGTGTTGACAAAATTTTCTATAGAAATGAAATTTTAACAAAATTTTCTATAGAAATAAAATTTTAACAAAATTTTCTATAGAAATAAAATTTTAACAAAGTTTTCTATAGAAATAAAATGTTGACAAAATTTTCTATTGAAATACAATTTTGGTAGATTATTTTTGGATCGAGTGGCAACCATGATTATGAACCGATATGGACCAATTTTTGTGTGATTGGGGATCGGCTATATAACTATAGACCGATATGGACCAATTTTGGTATGGTTGTTAGCGGCCATATACTAACACCACGTTCCAAATTTGAACCGGATCAGATGAATTTTGCTCATCCAAGAGGCTCCGGAGCTCAAATCTGGAGAACGGTTTATATGGGGTCTATATATAATTATGAACCGATGTGGACCAATATTTGCATGGTTGTTAGGGACCATATAACAACACCATGTACCAAATTCGGATCGGATGAAATATGCTTCTCTTAGAAGCTCCGCAAACCTAATCTGTTTATATGGGGGCTATACGTAAAAATGGACCGATATGGCCCATTTGCAATACCATCCGACCGACATACATAACAACTACTTGTGCCAAGTTTCAAGTCGATAGCTTGTTTCGTTCGGAAGTTAGCGTGATTTCAACAGACGGGCGGACATGCTTAGATCGACTCAGAATTTCACCATGACCCACAATATATATATACTTTATGGGGTCTCAGAGCAATATTTCGATGTGTTGCAAACGGAATGACAAAGTTAATATACCCCCCTATGGCGGAGGATATAAAAATGAATAAAAACCGAACTAAATACGAGTTTCCTCAAATCAAAAAACAGAGTACCCCATATTAACTGGATTACATTTTGGTTAGCAAGCTTTTCAAACTTTCCCTTCTTTCTAAGGTTATGTTATTAATTTAGTTATAAATTTGGCAAAAGTTAAGTTTCGAATGCACATAATTAACATGGTATCTAGGCTAAAATTTAATCTGAACCCCCTTCGCTACGCCAATGTTTTCTTTAGTAATTAAACTAAAGGCTTCTGACTTTCTGACTGCCCTAAACACATTACGGCTGTTTAAGTTCAAATTCGTAAGGTCAAAATTTATTCGTTAGATGGGGACTTAAAATCTTGTAAAATGACAATTTCCCCCTCGTTAGAAAATGTACCCTAAGCTCTGGATGCAGCTCTGTGCTTTCAGCACAATTCGTTACATTTTTCTAACGAGTCGCGCCATCACTGTCTTGCGGCATCTAAGCTTTTGTTATTATTGGTTACTGGATTACGTCCGTCCAACGATTGTTTTGTAAAAGGTAAATTAATCTCCCAAAAAAATTCAATAAAATTACGTTTTATTGAAACATTATTGAAAAGAAAAACTAAATCCTTGTGTTTTTATTTATTTTATTTCTCGGTGCTACGCATTCATTGGTCCAATCGAGCCGGATACTTGCTTACAGCAATTAATAAAGGATTTTGTTTTGTCTTTTTTTCAAAGGAAAGTGCTGATATTGTGAAGCAACAACAAAAAGCAGCCACTTTGCAGCCATATTTGTGAAGGATTTATATTGAAAATTTATTTAAATAATTATTTATCAACACACAGGTGCGTATGTCAGTGTTTTATTAAAATAATTGAGCAAATCGCGAGTGTTTTAAATTTAAACCGCGGTCGTTTTACAACATTGATTCAATTATTTCGTTTTGCCGACGGCAAATTGCATTTCAAAAAACACACATTCGTTGCTACATACATACGTACGTTTCTTTCGTTTGTTTAATTTCGTTTTGCTAAAAAATATTCAAGTGAAGGAATAGTCAAAATAAAAAGTGAAAAATCTATTGTATATATTGGTGTTGTGTGGTGAATTTAAACGTTGACAGTGCTTATTTACTTCAAAACATTATTTGCAATTACGTTGCCTTTAACTTGAAGTAAATAAAACAATAACAAAATACACGCAGACTCTAAAGGCTCTGTTGGTCGTATTACCATTGTAAACAAAGATCAATCGTCACTGCAGTCAACGTTTGAATTACATACCTACGTATGATCAGTGATACACACACGTATATACATACATATTTTTTTTGAGCTGTGTTTCTTTGGTTTATTTGTTAACCCTCACGGGGCCGCGAGTTGTAAATATTTTGAAGAAAATTATAAAAATTTTTGAAATTGAGTTTTTTGGGTTATCGTGTTGTATGACCCATTAGCGTTACGCGCATTAGTAAAAATTATCGTTTTGGTCACTGTGCACCCTACAGGCGGTCCGGTACGATCGTATAATTTTTATTTTATCATATATATTACGTATATATTTTTATTTCTATATCTTTTATTATTTGCGATATTTGATTTTTTTTTTGGGGAGATTATTTGGCGTGGAAGTGTAGAGGTGTATTTTACAGTCCGTGCACCCTACATTTGGTCTTACAGACATTTTTTTATAATTTCTTATAATTTGTTGAATTTTTTGATCATCTGGTTTTCGTGTGTGAAGTTTTGATACAGCGGCAGTATTCTTCGATACACTGAGCGTAATTTTCGTAAATTCATTCATACACTGAGAGAAATAGTTCGAAGATTTTAGTAGAATTTTGAGATTTTTAGAATTTGACTTGAATAATTTGCCCATTTTTTTGTACACGGGGAAAAATATTTTGTGATTCGGTACTCTGAACGAAAATTAATTGTCTCTACACTGAGAGAAAAATAGTCCAATAGTTTACAAATTGTTTGAAATTTTTGATTTTAAGTTTTGAAGTGGTTGTTTTACGAACAATTGTTTACACTTCAAGAAATTTTGTGGTAATTTCGGTGCAGTGTGAGAATTTGATACACTGAAAGAAAAATTTTGTAAATTTTTGTTTTTGCATTTTTGGGCATTTTGTGCAAATTTATTGATTTTTCGGCCAGTTTTCGCTGTCGATAAGTGCGTGTTCACATACTTTACGAGTTTTTGTGAATTTTTGTGACGCTAAATTATTTTCAATATGCCAGTTAATACATTCGCGCGATTCATTAGAGCCGCTGATGCGGTTGTGAAGTTTGGGACACGGGTTAGCTCTTTGAAGGAGGAGAATTTAGATGTTTATTCTCTAAGGGCTCAGGTCGAAGAGGCGAAATCACTCTGGGAGAAAGTGAAAGAGAGGTATGAGGAGTGTTTAGACGATCTTCAGGAGGATTCAGATAAGGGAAAGGTAGAATCTGCTGACGGCAAGTATGAGGCAACTTATGATGCCTATATTCGTATTGTTTCCTCTATCGAAAGGAAAATAGACGGTCTAAAAGCCGTTCCTAGGGCGTCAACTCCTATACAGCAGGCCGATGTGGCGGATATTTCTGCTCGTTCTGGTAATGTGGATGTATCGGGAAATTCTCTTTTGTTAGGTGTTGACCATGGTGCGGTCCATAGTTTGGCTTTACCACCATGCGATATTGAGGTTTTCGATGGTGACTTTCAGTCTTGGCCAACATTTAGGGATTTGTTTACTGCTGTTTATGTAAAAAATTCCCGTCTGAGTGATATTGAGCGCTTGTGTCATTTGCTCAAAAAGACTAGTGGCGACGCCCGT
Organism: Haematobia irritans; assembly: GCF_050003625.1. NCBI lineage: Eukaryota > Metazoa > Arthropoda > Insecta > Diptera > Muscidae > Haematobia > Haematobia irritans. Next base: position 82,939,287 of record NC_134399.1, on the reverse strand, counting down.
GAAGTTGTAAGAAGATTTCCTCTCACTGATAGGAGTTTCGAGTTAGCTTGGAGGACGTTAAAGGAAACTTATGACAACTTGAGAATTTTAGTCAGCAATCAGTTGAAACTACTTTTTGACCTTCCGGTCTTAGACACTGAGACAAGTTCTGGGTTGAAGAACTTGCAGCGTGGTATAAATGCATGTATTTCGGCGATGGCTGTGAATAACGTTCCTACGAACGATTGGGATCCGATTTTGATATATTTGTGTGTGCAACGTCTACCGAAGATTAGTGTTACTTTGTGGGAACAGGGTATAAGTGATAAGTCTGCGTTGTCGTCTTGGGTGGACATGGATCGTTTTCTTACGGAAAGGATTCAGACACTCACGTGTCTCCGCGATTTGAAGGGTATCGATGCTTCGAAGAAAACTGATGGCAGGAAACTGCGAACGCATTTTACGAATGCAGCTCCGAAATCTTCGCCATCTAGGTCGCGTAATTCGCAATACACTTCTCATTCTTCTAGAGATTCCGTCGATAAGATGTGTGTTCTTTGTCCACGACAAAGCCATCATCTTCGTGTTTGTCCGAGATTTAGGAATCTTTCTGTGAATGATCGGTTGACTGCTGTGAAACGGTACCGCTGTTGTTTCAATTGTCTATCTCGTAGACATGACATTAACAACTGTGCTACATCTCGCAGTTGTGAGAAGTGTCAAGGAAGGCATCATACTTTGCTTCATCGAGATTCTTGCCATTCTACGAATGTGGCGACTATGTCCTCGACAGTTTCGGCCGCTCGTCCTACGGATTCTAGCGGTTTGATTGACCCGCAGCCTTCCACTTCGTCTGGAATCGTGTCTGGTACTTCGGCCAGGCAAGTGTTTCATGTTTCCCAGAACAGGTCGGTACTATTAGGGACGGCTATGGTGAACATCGTTCATCAGGGTATGACGTACCCAGCTCGGGCTCTTATTGACCCAGCATCGGAAGCCTCCTTTATTACCGAAAAAATGCAAAAGTTGCTTAGGATTTCGATAACGAGTGCGACGTCTTCGATATCGGGCGTGAATCAATCGGTTTCGATAACTTCTCGCGGTATTTGCCCTCTGAGTATAGGGTCACCCATAGATGGATCGGTCTTGGTAGAGGCGACTGCGTTGGTCCTGCCTAAGATTTCTGGGAATTTACCGTCTTTCCAAGTGAGTCGGAATTATATGTCACGTTTGCCAAATTTGCGTTTGGCTGATCCTAATCTGTTCGATAGCCGTCCGGTTGATTTATTGTTGGGGGCAGACGTGTATCCCAGAATTATATTACAGGGGGTTCGCTCCGGCATTTTAGGTTCGTTGATTGCTCAACAGACAGTCTTCGGTTGGCTCATTACTGGTTCAATTCCCACTTCCAGTGTGACAGTTTTTTCAACGACTGTAGAATTTATGGAGGAAGATGGTCTTGACAAGACACTTCTTCGCTTTTGGGAATTAGAGGACTTACCAAGACGGGCAATTTGTTCTCCCGCAGATAAATTTTGTGAGGAAAATTTTAAGAATACCACATATAGGGATTCCGATGGAAGATACGTAGTGACTCTTCCGATAAAACCCGAATTAAAGGGACAAGTCTTGCTTGGACATTCGCGGACAAGTTGTTTGAAGCAGTTTATTAGTGGTGAGGCTTCGCTTTTACGAAAGCCTGAAACAAAATTAATGTATGACGGGGTGATTAAAGAGTATTTGGACTTGCAACATATGAGACCAGTGTCGTCGACTTCTCCTGCAGATCAAACTGTGTGTTATTTGCCACACCACCCGGTAATCAATCCGGACAAATTGACGTCCAAACTTCGAGTTGTCTTTAATGCTTCGCATAAGACCTCAAATGGTAAAAGTCTGAACGATATTCTTTATGTGGGACCCACATTACAATTGGAATTGGTGTATTTGATTTTGAGGTGGAGATTTTTCAAATACGTTTTTAATTGCGACATCACACAGATGTACCGCCAAATTAGGGTAAATTCGGCCCATACTTCTCTGCAGCGAATTGTCTTTAGGGACTCCCCACAAAAAGATGTACAAGACTATGAGCTGCAGACCGTGACATTTGGAGTGAATTGTGCTCCCTATTTAGCCATACGGACGTTATTGCAATTGGCCGATGACTCCGAAGATGAATATCCCCACGCGGCACATATTCTACGAAGGTGCATGTACGTGGATGATGTTTTGACAGGGTACCATGACGTGGATACTGCTGTTGAATCTAGGGACCAATTGATTAGAGTACTATCATCGGCAAAGTTCGAACTGAGGAAGTGGACTTCTAATGAGCTAGCCATTTTGGAATCGCTTCCGGCTGACCATTTGGTTGACGCCAAATTACTGGAGTTTGTTGAGGCTAGTAGTTCGAAGCCGTTGGGTATTAGGTGGAATGCGCAGTTGGACTTATTTTATTTTGAGATGAAACCGATTGAGCGGAAATCTCGGTTTACGAAGAGAGAGGTTTTATCGGCTATAGCTAGGCTATTTGACCCTGTTGGCTGGCTGGGGCCAGTTATTATAGTGGCGAAGATAATTATGCAACAGGTTTGGTTGGATAAGATAGGATGGAACGAGTCACTTCCGTTACAAACTGAGCGACAATGGCGAAAGTTTGTCGAGACCTATCAGGATGTGAATCACGTTCGTATTCCTCGATGGGTCAATTACTCCACAGACTGTGAGGTAGAATTACATGTTTTTTCCGACGCCTCGGAAAAAGCATACGCGGGGGTAGTATATGTTCGTGTGGTTACGCCGCAGGGACATATCTTCACCCATTTGCTATCTTGTAAGACTAAGGTAGCCCCCATCAAATCTATATCTTTGCCACGTTTGGAGCTTTGTGGGGCAGTTTTGGCCTCAGAACTTTACAAGTCTATAGCCAGGGAGTTAGATATTGAATTTCGACGTGTTTATTGTTGGACGGATTCTACGATCGTCCGCTCTTGGCTTCGAAAGACGCCATCTACGTGGTCTACTTTCGTTGCGAATCGCGTATGTAGGATTCAGGAGAATACTGGGGGACAGAATTGGTACCATGTTCGCTCTGAGGACAATCCGGCCGACTTGGGAAGTCGCGGAGTGTCGCCTGCAGAGTTGGCGGTTTCGTCGCTTTGGTGGCATGGACCAGAGTGGCTCTGCTCAGATAGTTCTCAGTGGGATATAAATGATTTCACCCCTCTTGAGACTGACGTTGAGGTACGGGCGGTCAGGACTCACGCATCATTTTTTACGAACTACGAGGACATTTTAGAGAGGTTTTCTTCGTTAGATAGGGCTCTACGAGTCATCGCATATATATTTAGGTTTTATCACAGGACCCATTATTCACATGCTAGTCGAAATGTGTATCACGGCACGACGTTGACGGCAACCGAATTAAAGGCAGTGAGATTACGTCTAGCTGTTCTTTCTCAAAGGGCTCATTATCCAGATGAGTACTATTGTTTGAGGGAAAAGAAACCGTTAGGTTCCAGGAGCTCGTTGTTGTCATTGAATCCATTCCTGGATGAGGAGGGGGTTATGAGGTTGAATGGTCGTTTGAGTAGGTGTCCTACCCTGTCGTATAGTGAGCGACATCCAATTATAGTGCCGTATAATAGTAGATTCGCTAGGTTACTAGTGAAATATGTTCACGACATATCTATTCACGGAGGGAACCAGTTGGTTCTACGTCTTATTCGGATTGAGTATTGGATTCCTCGTTTAACATCTTTGATTAGATCGACTATTAACCGGTGTAAACGGTGTCTGTTGGATAGGAAGAAGTCTTGTACGCAGATCATGGCGGCTCTCCCACCGGAGAGAACTGTACTTACCAGACCGTTTACTACGACTGGCGTTGATTTTGCGGGGCCTTTCGAAATTAAGTCATTTATAGGGCGCGCATGTAAGATAACAAAGGGTTATGTTTGCGTTTTTGTATGCTTTTCGACGAAGGCCATACACTTGGAAGCCACATCAGACTTGTCTACGACAACGTTTCTGGCCGCTTTTCACAGATTTATATCTCGACGCGGTTGTCCCAAGACCATTTTTTCGGATAATGGTACAAATTTTGTAGGCGCTTCACGCGAAATGGAAAAGGATTTGAGATGTGTTTTTAAAGAAGGACGTGATAAGGTGTGTTCCGCATACCAGTTTCAGCAGCTTTCCTGGCAGTTTATCCCTGCCGGGGCGCCACATATGGGTGGTCTCTGGGAAGCTGCTGTCAAAAGCTTCAAGACGCATTTTAGGAAACATGCATCAGGATTCAAATTTACATTTGAAGAGTTTTCGACTGTTCTTTCGAGAATTGAGGCTTGTTTAAATTCTAGGCCGTTGTGCCCAATGAGTGAAAGTTCTCAAGAATTGGTAGCACTTACGCCTGGCCATTTTTTGGTAGGATCTCCGATCTTGGCGCCTCCTGAACAGTTAGAGGAGGAATCACCACTTCATTTGGTGCATCGATTTAGGAAAATGAAGGCGCTGTCGCAACAGTTCTGCTTACGGTGGAAAGATGAATATTTGAAAGGCTTACAGAAAAGGTATAAATGGAAATTTCCGCAGCGTGATATCGAAGTAGGGGACTTGGTAGTAATTCGTGATGAGCAATTGCCTCCTACATCGTGGAAATTAGGTCGTGTGGATGACGTCCACCCAGGATCTGACGGTCGCGTTAGAGTTGCAGACGTGAGAACGGCAAACGGTGTTGTAAGACGACCGGTGGTAAAATTGGTCATACTGACCGAATAGTTTTCGATCGTTCATATAGTAAGCGTCATCTTTCTTTTCGCAGTACAATGGAAAATATGAGGGAAATTGTTAAGACTCTCCCTGACTACGAGGATGACGTCCCGATGTCCGATGAGGAAAAAGAGATTTTAGAAAATAATGTTGCACCGGTTCTCCGCGAGCCGTTACCAGCCATCGAGCAGGTCCCTGACGTCGGGATGACCCCAGTCGTCGCCTCTTCACAAGGGGTAGTACCGACGCAGAAAGTTGTCCCTCCGTCGGGGGCTGATACGGCTCCTGCTGACGTATCCGCAACCAACGTAGCCAAACCATCGTCATCCCCTACGGGGACTGCCCAAAAGAATTCAGGTGTGAATAAAAGAGGGCACTCGAATGTCTGTGTGTTGTGTATGCGAAGTCACAATCTACGGTCGTGTCGCAAATTTTTGAACATGCGTTTGGAGCAACGATTGCGCACTGTAGTGTTGCATCGGGTATGTTCAAACTGTCTGGGCAGGTCTCACATGCGATCGACCTGCAATAGTCGCGAGAGGTGCCGCGAATGTGGAGATAGCCACCATACGCTGCTACATTCATTTGACCAGCAACAACGTCCTTCCGCTCAAACCTTGTCGAAGAGAAAGTCCAAGTCAAGTTCGTCCGTTAACTCGTCCGCGTACTGTATCACGAATACCGCTCCCCTATCTGATCCGATGTTGGTTCTACAACCAATCGTCACGCTTGGTCCCACTATAGTCCTCTTGCTTGTCTTGTCCGATCGTCGAATTCCTGTCCGAGCTGTCCTCGACCCGTGTGCGGGGTACAGTATGATTTGTAGCAGTTTAGCTCTCAGCCTACGGCTTGTCTCAGCGATGACGTCGCAAGACGCATTTTGTCCGCTTGTTGCTGTCTCCCGACACAATGCAGAAAGTAAATTGGTTTTTTTCTGCCCGGGTAACAGACCTGACCCGTGTTGTCACCCCATCGTCGTCGGCTCCAGATACGATACGGGAACATTTCGAGTGTCTCCAGCTGGCCGACCCAAGGTTTTACCGTCCTTCCGGGGTGGGGTTGGTTCTAGGGCCCGATGTCTACGCACGGGTTCTAAAGACACAAATATTTTCGAGTCCTGGATTCCCATTGGCGCAGCTAACGATGTTTGGCTGGATAGTGTCAGGTCAATGCCAACCATAAGTGTCGTAGGTCATCCTGGCCAATAACCCAGACACTGCAGACCCTCCGGGTCAACGGCTCTACGAGCATTTAGTTAAGAAAGAATGAAGTTGGAAAAGATGAATACATGAACTAATAAAAAAAAAAAAAAATTGCTCAATTTGAAAATGAAACTGACATCGCATTTTATATTTATTTTGATATTAAAATATTGTATGTAATGTCTATGTATTAATGAATTTCAATTACAACATAGCTGGATGTTGCAAGGCGGGCGGAATGTTTAAGTTCAAATTCGTAAGGTCAAAATTTATTCGTTAGATGGGGACTTAAAATCTTGTAAAATGACAATTTCCCCCTCGTTAGAAAATGTACCCTAAGCTCTGGATGCAGCTCTGTGCTTTCAGCACAATTCGTTACATTTTTCTAACGAGTCGCGCCATCACTGTCTTGCGGCATCTAAGCTTTTGTTATTATTGGTTACTGGATTACGTCCGTCCAACGATTGTTTTGTAAAAGGTAAATTAATCTCCCAAAAAAATTCAATAAAATTACGTTTTATTGAAACATTATTGAAAAGAAAAACTAAATCCTTGTGTTTTTATTTATTTTATTTCTCGGTGCTACGCATTCAACGGCTTTGGAATTATTTTTAAATTGAATGTAGCACAAATTCTATCTTCAACTTTATCAAAGTAATTTTCATACCTCATAAACATACCAGCCTTCTGCCCCAACTCTATTTTTTGACAAATGCTGTGTATCGTTGTACATGTAAATTTTGTAAAAGTTCAAATAATTGAATCCGGAAGTGAAATTGTAACTGCATTAATTTTCCAACTTCCGAATGATTTTACACACTTCAATTCCATCTCACATATTCCTTGATTGGTTTTGATCCATTTGCTGCCCAATATGCCAACAATTTTGCAACGCCGTTCGCAACGTTTCGACAATATTTTGTCGTTGGGAATTTATGTTTTTATGCCAATTGTGGGAGGATTTCGTATATCATGGCGGGTGTTCTCTTTGTGTATCGCTCCAAGAGTTGCACCAGCAACCTGTAGTTGTTGTCGAACTGGTAAACATTTAAAAAATGCACGAAGCCCGTTACACAAGCATGCAAACGAATGAACCAAACGGGTGAATGAAATCAACGAAATATCCGCTTATGCCAAAGGCAATCTGTACAGAGTTTTGCAATTGGAAAGCTGATTGACTCAACACAAATGTGGTGTGTTACGTTAACACTGCACATGGTTTTGCCAAAGGCTTGTAACTAGAGTTAGTGAAGGAAATGTAAAAGGTAATACCGAAATAATGAAGGAAATTCTTCTATGCCGCTGTAAATAAAAACCGTTATGAACCATCTTGCCATAAAATATATCCACCAATGGAATATACCAATTTTTTTTAGAATCAAAATTTTCACATTTAATTTTTGAAAACAATCTCCGTATACTCTAATATCGCTTTCTTTTTGTAATGAAATTTTTCATAAGGTGGAAATATGTAGTACGTTGAACGTGTAGAATTTGCAAACTTTCAGAAAATACAGTTTCGCAAGAAACATTTCTGATTTTCTTCAATGGTGTTCAATGAAATGTCTAAATTAGATATAATTACTCTTGTAAACCGCTTATATCCTTTTAAAGGTAAAGGTGCGAACGTTTAGCAAACTTTTTCATAAACTTCTTAAAAATGTTTCCAAATCAGAAAGTTTGGTAAAACAAAAACCCTGACAATATTCTTAACAAAGTTCTAATTCAACAAGAACGCATATTGCAAGTAAATCAAGTATAATTGCTTGAACTAAGGTAATGAGTTTTTTTCTCTAGTATTACTGACAAAATATAAAATACTTTCAATGCTGCTTTCGCAAATTTTGTCAAAATTTTATCAACGTTTTATTTCTAGAGGAAATTTGTGAAGTAACTCTTAGTTGGAGAGGAATATTTTAAAAAATCTACAAAATATTAAGAATTCTAACAATCTACCAAACAGTAAAAAATCTACCATTTGTGGTAGAATTCTACCAGCTGAGGCAACCTTGATTGTGCTCTGCTCAAGGGCATTAATTATATTAGCCTATTTAAATTTTAACTCTAGTAATTTTGTCCAAATCTCAAATTTTAATATATGTATAAAGGGACATCAAAAATTATATATACCAACCAACATATTTGATAAATTTAATATGGTATTGAAAACGTAGATCTACAAACAGTTGCAGGGTATAATTATTGTTTTAAAACTTTTGTGTTTTTATAAATATATATGCTGAAAATTGTTGGTGTTTGTTCATATTATGACGGGGTCTCTATGTAGATTTATGTCATAATTTAATTTATTGATAATATGAGCCATTTAGCATAAATTTCTTTTGACTCTAAGGTTTGTCGGTATGCAATTGGCGTCAAATGTGAAATTTAGAGCTCCTTTACATATAACACATAAATAAATAAGATACGTTATATCGGTTCATTTTTGGTGGAGGATACACCATGGAATTAGAATTAAAATGCGATTTAGTTATATTACCTGGAGTCGGAGTCGAGGTTGATGAAAAATGCTGGAATCGGAGTCAAGCAAAATTGGCTGGAATCGTAGTCGAGCAAAATTGGCTCGACTCCACCGCCCTGGTTGTGACCATAAAGAATTTTTATACCCTCCACCATAGGATGGGGGGTTATATTAATTTCGTCATTCCGCTTGTAACACATCGAAATATCCCTTTGTTATTGATGTATGTCGGATGATATTGTAAATGGGCTATATCGGGCGCCTTTTAGGTATAGCGCCCATATAAACCGACCCGAAAATTTGGCTTGCGGAGCTTCATTGATTGGTCAAATTTCATCCGATCCGGTTGAAATTTGGCACGTGGTGTTAGTATATGACCTCTAACAATCGTACAAAATTGTCTTATATTAATCTTCTTTCTTTCTTTGAAAGAAGTGTTTAAAACCTTCCAAGACTCTTCATAAAAGTAAGTTATTGTTTAAATTTTGAAATAGTGACGACTTAGGTCAAGTAAGGTTGAAGGGATTAGTTGAAGGGATTCTAAACAGGTGAATAACTCTATTTCCTATCAACCTTACCTTAAATCGGCAAGTTAACAGTCATTTAAACTGCAACAAAATTATTGCATATGATTTTGAACACTTTTGCGCTTCACTATAAGTGATAAACATGCATGCGTAGTTATGATGTCAAACGCAAAATAAAATCCCAAAATATGCAAATCTTTTCGTATGTATTAGGGTACACAGAAATTTTTTTCTGATTCAATCACGAAAAAAATGATTAAGTTTTTTTAATTGCTTCAATCACGAATATGACAGTATTATTCACAAACTTTCATCGCAAACCTCAAATAATTTTTTAATTTTGGGAATTAATTCAGTGTTTGATTTTTATTTATTTATAATTATTTTACCTTCAGAAGAAATAATTTTTTTATAATTTTATAAGTTTATACTTTCGCATGAATTTTCCTATTGTAACTTTAGTTGAACGACGTTTTGAATTTGTATACATACAGAAGCTAATTATTTCAGTTAATTTGTTTACCCACAACCACACGGATGAAAAAATAAGATTAAAATGTACTCCTCGTTTTCATATGAAATGTATTATTTTGTCGGTTTTTCTTGTCTTCATAGTCGTCATATATACACTGTTAGAAAACTGTGTTTTTCATATGTTCCGATGTAAACAAAATGTGTTTCAGCAGAATTTTTGAAAAACAATATATTTAAGTACAAAACTGTAATGTTCTTAAACTAGCATTAAATGTTTGGGACACATATGTTAATATGTTAGAATATATTATATTTGGGACATGAATGTTTCATAAAAATAATATGTGTGAATATATTTACATTCAAATTTTAAAAGCGACAGAGAGAGCGACAGAGAGAGCGACAGAGAGAGTATAGGGAAAGAAATAGAAATGGAAACCGGGAGGGTGGACGAAAGATATAACACACCGAAAGAATCAAAAGAGAGCAATTTCTGTGAAACTGCTTGTACACACAAAAAAAATTTTCTGATTCAATCACGACATTAATTGATCCAATTAACCCGAATTGTGGTGTAATTATTTTTTTCGAATTTTGAAATGTCAATGGTATTTTTATCAGTGATCAACACGAGAAGATTTAGTGACGGCCTAATGTGTGTGACCACACCCTCACAAAAAATCGCTTCTGTAACATATACTCCCAAACATATTTTGCTTCAAGCATATACATTTTTGGGTATTGCCCAAACATTTATATGTTTGATCTCTTCCAATATATAATATGTTTGAAAGCATATTGGTCTAAACAATATATGTTTGGGTAGTCAATTTCCAAACATTTTGTATTTTTGCATCCAAATTCAATAATGTTGTCTTCCAAAAAACAATATGTTATTATGTGAACATATAATATGTTTGGAAGCATTTTGCACCCAAAAATATTATATGCTAAAAAAAATTCTCCCAAACAATATTGTGCTCAAAATTTTATTTATTTATTTATATATTTACAATCATAATGAATTATGAAAATAAACAGGTAATATAGGTGCTAACAACATAGGTTTTCGACCTGAATGCTCAAAATTTTGTTTCTGCCTAATTGTATATTCCCCCACATCTTTCTCACTTCCACGAGATTTTTTAGTTCTTAGCACCTTTTTCTGTAATACAAACATTGTAGAAGAAATTATTAAATTTTATGATTTTTTATTTTAATTTTACCTTTTGCCGGACGGGGATTCGAACGGCGGACCACACAGTTTGTAAGGATCAAAGAAGTAGCTGATCAATTGCCCAAGGGAAAATAAAATGTTAATTTTGTAATAACAAGCAACAACCACCAACTTAATTCAATATCGCTCCCTGTTAAATAGCGCTCCAAGCTACTAAACACATATATGTTTATAGGCTATTTCTAAATTAATATATGTTTGCATCCAAGCATATTATGTTTACAAACATAATATGTTCTAACATATTAACATATATGTCCCAAACATGTTATGCTAGTTTATGAACATTATATGCTTGCACTCAAAAATATTGTGTTTAAAAATTTGTGTTCCAAACATATAATGTTTATAGCCAAACATATGAAAAACAGTATTTTTCATCCGTGCATATGGTCACGCTAGTACAGCCCAGGTTAATTATACCCACCACCATAGAATAGTGAAGGGGGTATAATAAGTTTGACATTCCGTTTGTAACACATCGAAATATCGATTTCCGACTATATAAAGTATATATATTCTTGATCAGGGAGAAATTCTAAGACGATATAACCATGTCCGTGTGTCTGTCTGTCTGGCTGTCTGTCTGTTGTAATCACGCTACAGGCTTCAATAATGAAGCAATCATTCTGAAATTTTGCACAAGCTCGTCTTTTGTCTGCAGGCAGGTCAAGTTCGAAGATGGGCTATATCGGTCCAGGTTTTGATATAGTCCCCATATAAACCGACCTCCCGATTTGGGGTCTTGGGCTTATAGAAATCGTAGTTTTTATCCAAAATGCCTGAAATTTGAAATCTACAGGTATTTTATGACCATAAAGTGGTGTACCAAAAATGGTGAGTATCGGTCCATGTTTTGGTATAGCCCCCATATAGACCGATCTCCCGATTTTACTTCTTAGACTTCTAGAATCCGCAGTTTTTATTCAACTTACTAGAAATTGGAAATCTAGAGGTATTTTAGAACCATAAAGAGGTGTGCCAAAAATGGTGGGCATCGGTCAATGTTTTGGTATGGTCCCCATGTAAACCGACCTCCCGATTTGGGGTCTTGGGCTTATAGAAACCGTAGTTTTTATGCAATTTGTCTTAAATTGGAAATCTAGAGGCATTTTAGGACCATAAATAGGCGTGCCGAAAATGGTGAGTATCGGTCCATGTTTTGGTATAGCCCCCATATAGACCGATTTCCCGATTTTAGTTCTTGGGATTCTAGAATTCGAAGTTTTTATCCAATTTGCCTGAAATTTGAAATCTAGAGGTATTTTATGACCATAAAGTGGTGTGCCAGAAATGGTGGGTATCGGTCCATGTTTTGGTATATCCCCCATATAGACCAATCTCCCGATTTTACTTCTTGGACTTATAGAAACTGTAGTTTTTATCCAATTTGCCTGAAATTGGAAATCTAGAAGTATTTTATGACAATAAAGAGGTGTGCCGAAAAGGACGTGTATTGGTTCATGTTTTGGTATATCCCCAATAATGACCGATCTCCGGATTTTATTTCTTAGGATTATAAAAACCGTAGTTTTTATCCAATTTGTATGAAATTCGAAATCTAGAATTATTTTTGGATCATAAAGAGATACGCCGAAAATGGTGAGTATCGGTCTGTGTTTTAGTATAGCCCCCATAAGAACGATTTCCCGATTTAACTCCTTGGGTTTCTAGAAACCGTAGTTTTTATCCGATTTGCCTGAAATTTCACTTCTTGAGGGTATAGAAGGCGCACCGATCATGTTTGCTTGAAACTCAATGTAAACTTTCCAGATATTTCTTCTCGTGTGAAAATCTACAGATTTAAGATTTCAAATCAAGACGTTATTTTATAATTTTCTTGCACACTTACAAGAGATGTTAATGATTCCTCTAAAACAAAAATGGTTCTTACAAATCCAGAATCTGATATAGTCTTCATAGGTAAAATCTTGAAATTTATCTCCGAAAATTGTATTGATTGAACTGCTCTGCTTGATTTGTTTATAATATTTGATTCATGTTGGTGGGTATTTAAGATTCGGCCTAGCCGAACTTACGGCCGTATATACTTGTTTTTTAATTGAAATGTCTTTAATCACAGACATGATAGTACCAATTAAAAAATTAATTGAAAGTCAATTAAAAATTAATTGAAAGTCAATTAAAAAATTAATGGATCCAATTAAAAAATGGATTGAGATTATTAATTTTTCTGATTGATTTTTGTTTCAATTAAAAAATTTGTTGAATCAATTAAATATTTAATTGAATATTTTTTAAAACTCAAATTAGACTTTAATTGGAAAATTTTTCGTGAATTTTTTCTGTGTATGTTGTTTTGGAAAACTGTTTTATGAGTTCATTTGTTTTGGCTATGCGCTTGGCATGTTAATAAAATAAAAATAAAATTCTTCCAAGTATATAATATTATTGGGCTCAAAATGCTTCCAAATATATAATATGTTCACATAAAACAAACATAATAATATTTCAGCAATATCGAATAATATATGTGTTTCCTGCAAAATATGTTTGGAACATATGTTATAAAAGCGATTTTTTTGAATCTTTGAATTTAACCTCGGGAAATGGATTGAACCGATTTGCTGTCATCAAACCCTATCATTATCAAGTAACCCCCTATGGTGAAGAGTTTTCAAGTGAAAGTGTTATACGAATATTTGATTAATGGTGGTGCATGGACGAAATCGACTGTTTTTCATATGTTTGGATGTAAAAATTAGGTGTTTGGAACTCAAATTTTTTAACGCATAATTGTTAAGTGCAAGCATATAATGTTCATAAACTAGCATAACATGTTTACGACATATATGTTAATATGTTAGAACATATTATTTTTGGGACAAAAAATTTTGTAAATATAATATGTTTGGATGCAAACATATATTAATTTAAAAATATCCTATAAACATATATGTATTTGGAAATAGAGACCTAGAGAGTAAGCTGCAAGTAAAATAATGAAAGTAACCAATTGGCGTCTTAAAAATATATATACGCAAAGAAAATTTAATTAAATTTGTTTTCTACCAGTTTTTTTTTCTTCTACCAAACAATAGTTTGTTTGCATCAATCCTGAAAATATATATGCTTGAAGCAAAATGTGTTTGGGGTGTATGTTATAGAAGCGATTTTTTTGAGGGTGTGGGTATATTAAGCCCAAGTAGTACAGTTCAGTAGAGCTTGTATATGTTCAAGTATTTTGTTTTTTAACAGAAATGATTTTTATTATTTTTTAAGTTGTCTTTTATTATGTTTTGAATAAAAATCTTATCCCTCTTAAACTATCCAGTGATTTATTTTGTATTGAAAACGGCACTCCAACAATACAAATTTTCCAACATTACGAATAGGCCTGACATTATATAAATCGTACTATTGGACGACCACTGCACTTACTATTAAATATCAGGCCTATTCTACATTACGAATAGGTCTGACATTATATAATTCGCACTATTGGACGACCACCGTATTAACTATTAAATATCTACCCTAATATAGTACTACATAAGTGAAAATATAACAAAAATGTATTTTCACGGTAATGAATACCGTAGCAACAAGGATTTGCAACGCTATGCCGTTTCAGCGGATATTAATTTAAAACGCATGATAAATACTCTGTGAACTATATTATTTTTGCCAATTTTTCTTTTATGAAAGTCAAAGAGAAATTGTAGCTTTTGGATATTTTATTTCAATATCGAAAGCCAGTGGCATAAAAATCAGCCAGTCAGTCATTGGCAATAATAGCAGCTGCTGAATAAAGAAGGTTTTTTGTGCTCATATTTTCGAAGGTCGTTGGCGTATTTATTTTGATTCCATTTGTCCTCTCTCCCATTTATAAATATTCGCTGTAGTTATGCAATGGATCATTTGGATGGATGCTGATGCATTTTAGTCCTTTCACTAGGGAGAATCTACTTGCTTTAGAAACACTTTTGTAGTGCATCACGTTTGCAGATTATGATGATGATGATGAAGACGATGTCACGAATGCCTCTAAGGAAAATCCATCCTGCATAGATAGACACATACAGAAAAACACACGCAGATATAGAAAACTTCTTCCTTCTACATCGCGTGAAGTTATCGTAGTTAATGTTTTTTGGTTTTAACAAAATGTCCTTGCTTGTCTTGAAATGGTGGATATACTGTAGTTTTTCATGTTACTTCTTGCTTGATGGTCTCTGGTGCACTAAGAAATAAGTTAATCGATGGCGGAAATTAGTTTTCCCTTCTACGTTTCAATGATAAAGTCGCTATTGCCATCAGCACCACCACCACCTCTATTGATGCTGCACCTATGGGTATACAAAATTGCAAAATCTTTATTGCAATCGTCTCGTATGCTTTCGATCGAAAGGAATCGAAGGAAATTGTGAATGGGTGTGTGACGATAATTTTAAATTTCGGTGTCAATGGCAATTCAACGGAAGAAATCACGTTCTTTCTAAAGAAATCAAAGATAAGGATAATATTTAGCCAACATAATAATTGTTTGTTGAAAACACATTCATGTAATTGTAGAGAATATAGAACACTATCTTTTTCATTACATTTGTTCAGCATTGGCAGTAATCAACAATGGGTTACCACTAACAATAAATATTGATTACCAGTACCAGATAACAAAAAAAAAAAAATGATAACTTGGGGTCCAAGCTCGAATCCTGGCTTAATCCTTCTTTTTATAAGGATTTTCTTTTAGTTTCAAGGTCAAGTTCATATAAACAAGTTCCACATAAACCGAGTCCCGATTTGGTTTCTTGAGCATTTATACGCCTCAATTTCTTTCCAATTTGCTTGAAAATTAAAATCCAGAAATCTTTTAGGGCCACAAATAGATAGATGTGCTCAAAAAACTAAATCGGGACTCTGTTTATATGGAGGGTCAAGTTTGAACTTGATCATTGTGAATTTCGATATAGCCTCCAATGGACCTTTCTCCCGATTTGATTTCTTGAGTTTCTAGACATAGCAAGGTTTATCCGATTTATCTGAAATCAGAAATCTAAAGGTACATTAAGTCCATCAACCCCTGTGTCGAATATGAATTCTATCGATTTTGGGCTTCTATATATAGTGATTTCTATGAGATTTTCTCGGAAATGGAGAGCTATAGGTATTTCAAGTCCATAAAACCTGTGCTGAATTTGAATTGTAATGGACAATATTTTGGTATAGACCGATCTCCCGATTCGAATTCTGAGATTCCTACACATCGAAATTTTTCTCCGATTTGCCTTAAATTGGAAATCTAGAGTTATTATAGGTCCACAAATATATGTGGGTGTAGGTGTGTAACGGTCCATGGTTTGTAATAGCCCCATATAGAAATCTTTCGATTTGAATTTTCGAACCGTTAGATACCACAATTTGTATCCGATTTGCCTGAAATTGGAAATCTAAAGGTATCTTAGGTCCATATGTAGGTATGCCGAATAGGGTGCATTATTAGACGCCATAATTTTTATCCCAGTAGCCTAAAATTTAAAATCTAATGTTATTTTAGGTCCACAAATAGGTATGCCGAATATGGCGTGCGTTTTATTCGATTTGCCTGAAATCTGTATTCTTCGACATTGCCAGACTTTTTTTTAAAGAATGATGAAAGACTAAAGTCCTTAAATTTTCAGATAACCTAGAGGAAAGATAAACAGTTAATATGGAGTATAAATTTTTTCTATATATATGTGGGGAGAGATCAAGGGGAGACCGGTCAAGGGGAGACCGACTTTTTCTAAAAGTATATATAAAGAAAATTCAATTGGTTGAAATTTACAAAGGATGATAGTGGATATTATGGAATTAATAAATGAAAAAATTTTTTCCATTTTCTTGGAATTTACAGGCAAAATTCTGCTACATAATTTTTCGATGTTTGGTAACATCCCAATTTAAAAACTAATCTTTCTGATTTACTTTAATTTTACCGGGAACATGGGTAAATTTATGTGAGGTAGCAGATTTTTTGATACCTGTCCACATTTTGTTAGGAATATTCTCCAAATAACTTGAAATGTTCAAGGAAGGTTACACAAAGATCCCGAGCATGGCTACTTTAATATTTGAGTGGGGGGGGGAGAGGAAACTTCCACTTGCCCGATTTTTTTTTAGAATAGTGAAAAGCCTAAACTTCTCCGATTTACTCGAAAATTTTTGATTTTTTGAGGATGGTCCTCGATATTATTTAAGAACATACTTTCTCCGATACATACTTTCCACAGGTAATACACGGATGAAAAAGACTGTTTTTCATATGTTTGGCTATAAACATTATATGTTTGGAACACAAATTTGTAAACACAATATTTTTGAGTGCAAGCATATAATGTTCATAAACTAGCATAACATGTTTGGGACATATATGTTAATATGTTAGAACATATTATGTTTGGGACATAAAATGTTTGTAAATATAATATGCTTGGATGCAAACATATATTAATTTAGAAATAGCCTATAAACATATATGTGTTTAGTAGCTTGGAGCGCTATTTAACAGGGAGCGATATTGAATTAAGTTGGTGGTTGTTGTTTGTTATTACAAAATTAACATTTTATTTTCCCTTGGGCAATTGATCAGCTACTTCTTTGATCCTTACAAACTATGTGGTCCGCTGTTCGAATCCCCGTCCGGCAAAAGGTAAAATTAAAATAAAAAAATCATACAATTGAATAATTTCTTCTACAATGTTTGTATTACAGAAAAAGGTGCTAAGAACTAAAAAATCTCGTGGAAGTGAGAAAGATGTGGGGGAATATACAATTGGGCAGAAACAAAATTTTGAGCATTCAAGTCGAAAACCTATGTTGTTAGCACCTATATTACCTGTTTATTTTCATAATTCATTATGATTGTAAATATATAAATAAATAAATAAAATTTTGAGCACAATATTGTTTGGGAGAATTTTTTTTAAGCATATAATATTTTTGGGTGCAAAATGCTTTCAAACATATTATATGTTCACATAATAACATATTGTTTTTTGGAAGACAACATTATTGAATTTGGATGCAAAAATACAAAATGTTTGGAACTTAGACTACCCAAACATATATTGTTTAGACCAATATGCTTTCAAACATATTATATATTGGAAGAGATCAAACATATAAATGTTTGGGCAATACCCAAAAATGTATATGCTTGAAGCAAAATATGTTTGGGAGTATATGTTACAGAAGCGATTTTTTGTGAGGGTGTATGGAGGGTTATATTTGAAATAAACTACTAAATCTTGGTGGATAGAGGTGCCCTTGTCCGACCTTTAGTTTTCCGATTTCTTTGAAATTCACAGGAAATGTGGAAAGTTATCCCATGATTTAAATACAATACATAATTATACTTATGTGGTTGGGAAGCTGAAGAATTATGAACTTGATACACCCAAAAAAAAGTGAACCCACCGTGGAAGAAAATGTAGGTTTATTTTAGAAAATTTTAACTAAAATAGTTTTCTAATTGCAACATGTTACAAATAAGTGGTGCAATGGTTAGCATGCCCGCCTTGCATACACAAGGTCGTGGGTTCGATTCCTGCTTCGACCGAACCCCAAAAAGTTTTTCAGCGGTGGATTATCCCACCTCAGTAATGCTGTTGACATTTCTGAGGGTCTCAAAACTTCTCTAAGTGGTTTCACTGTAATGTGGAACGCCGTTCGGACTCGCCTATAAAAAGGAGGTCCCTTGTCATTGAGCTTAACATGGAATCGTGCAGCACTCAGTGATAAGAGAGAAGTTCACCAATGTGGTATCACAATGGACTGAATAGTCTAAGTGAGCCTGATACATCGGGCTGCCTAACCTAACCTAACCTAACCTAACCTACAAATAAGTTAATAATTTTTGTCAAATTGAAGAAAATTTATTAAAAATAATTAATTTTTTTGTCTTGTTTAAGAAAATGTCATATGTTGAAAGAAAAAATTGGATTTAAAAATTGTTAAAATGTCTTTAGCGCTATACGAAGTTCATGACAGGTACAATTTTAGTAAAATTTACTCATTTGAGAGACTTATGAACTCAATTTAAGCAAACTTCTGCAATTTTAGGTAAATATGAACTATTTTATTTTTTAGTAAAATTTTGCACTATATTTGTATACAAATTTTTTTCTTATTTTTAGTTCACGTCATTAAAGTTAGCAAAACATTATTCATATAATAGGCCATACACATTAGGCTCAAAATCTACTAAAAGTAGATTTGAAATCCCTTTTTTTATATGGGAAATGACATTTGAAATCGGTAAAGTGGATTTTGGAAGTGTAATGTGTATGAGGTATAAGGAACATTTACTCATATTGTGCAAAATTTAACTAAAACCAACTAATCTTCATGAACTAAAATAAAGTTCAGTTTGCATTAGAGCCCCTTTTTTCTGGGTGTATGGACCAATTTTTGTGTGATTGGGGATCGATTTATCTGAGGGCTATGTATAACTATATACCGATATGGACCTAATTAGGCATGGTTGTTAACGGCCATATACTAGCACAATGTACAAAATTTCAACAGACTCGGATGAAATTTGCTCCAAGAGGCTCCAAAACCAAATCTCGGGATCGGTTTATATGGGGGCTACATATGATTATGTACTGATATGGACCAATTCCTGCATGGTTGTTAAATATCATATACTACCACCACGTACCAAATTTCAACCAGATCGGATGAATTTTGCTTCTCCAAAAGGCACCGGAGGTCAAATCTGGGGTTCGGTTTATATGGGGCCTACATATAATTATGGACTGATATGAACCAATTCCTGCATGGTTGTTGGATACCATATACTAACATCACATACCAAATTTCAACCGAATCGGATGAATTTTGCTCTTCCAAGGGGCTCCGGAGGTCAAATCTGGGGATCGGTTCATATGGGGTCTATATATAATTATTGACCGATTTAGATCAATTTTTGCATGGGTGTTTGAGGCCATATATTAACACCATGTACCAAATTTCAACTGAATCAGATGGATTTTGGTCTTCCAAGAGCCTCCGGAGGTCAAATCTGGTGATCGGTTTATATGGGGGCTATATATAATTATGGACCGATGTGGACCAATTTTTGCATGGTCATTAGAGACCATATACTAACACCATGTACCAAATTTCAGGAGGGTATAATAATATTTAGCTTTAAGCATACGCAATTTTTTGCGAAGACTCAGTAAAATGCCAAACGCATAGCCAAAACGAATACACTCTTTTTGCATGGTTAGCGTAGCCGTTTTATATTATCCCGTACACCATTGCCGAGTCCACTAGCTACGGGTTATCGCTAGAAACCTGCAGTTTAGCAAACAATCAAATTTGGCAAAATTATAAAATTTCGTTTCTATTGGAATTAAACTGTGGATTTCAAAATCAAATTAGTTTTTATCTTCTCTGTCAACCATGCCAAAATTTGAGAAGATTATACAAAATTATAGCACACCTGGGTATAATTTTCCATAGCATAAGGGCATCGTATTCTTGTAACTTCAATATTTTTACATATTTTCTAATAACGCAACCCATAACAATGTCTTATTGAAAAACACAAATTTCAATGCTTGAAACTTTCGATTTTAATCTCTATAAACTGATATTTAAGAAAATAAACAAATTCCATCGATATCCAGTAAATATAATTATATTTGTATACATGTGTTCATCTATGTATGTATTTGCCATGTATATTAAACAAACACATCCATCCAATCAACAAGTTAAACGCTTAGTAAGCAATAACTTAAATACCTAATTTACCTATGCGTACAAACAAGGCGACGAACACTCATTCAAAGTCGTGAAATAAAGAGCTGAAATAAATAATCCTTAAATTAAATTACCATTACACACTGTTTGCTACCGAAGAGAACCAGAAAACGGCGCATAATTTTCACATAAAATTGATGATAAACAAAGTGTGAAAATACCGTGTAACACATTTCCAAAACTGAGGCTGATACCATCGTTATTCATGAAGCACTGCTGCTACTCCTGCTACTGTTACCTGCAATACACATGAAAAATTCTTGTGAATACTTTTTTTTCGTAAATTTAAAGAAATCTACTTAGGCTTAAAGTTGGATTTTTATTGTAATACAATAAAGGCATATTATTGCGTATAATACATGGAAATAATCTCCTCTTGAGTGTGTGTTATTCCCGCTTACGAACAAAATCACGGTGACGAAATATAACCACACGCACGGCTTGTATTAAGCGCAAAAATCTAATCACACAAACAATGTTGCAATTCCCATCACACACATTATCATAGGATACTAACTTTGTGATACCACAATTGGTGATCTTCTCTCTTATCAATGAGTTTCGATATTTAGCTCAAAAACAAAGGACCTAATCGTTTTAGAATAGCTCAAATGGTGTTTCACATTGAGGTGAAACCACTTAGAGAAGCTCTGACACACTCAGAAATTTAATCATCATTATTGAGAGTAGTCCACCGTTGAAAACTGTTTGGTGTTTGACCCATGACACTTGGAATGGAATGCAGGCATGATAATCATTGCACCTCGTTGGTATTGCGTTTTATATGAGGTATAGCCCTCATATAAAACGATCTCCAGATTTGAGCTCTGGTGCCCCATATTGTCCCATATAAACCGATTCCAAGGTGTGATTCCTGTAGCCTCTTAGAGGAACAAATATAGTTAATCCAATCCGGTGGAAATTTGACGCCTTCTTGATATTTCAGAAATGAGAGAATATTTTTTTTTTTAATATCGAAATTACTTGGAAAAAATTTTAAGGCAAATTTTGGGTTATATTACACACAAAAAAATATTTTTTGCCTTCATTCACGAAATTAGTTGATCCAATTAATTTTATTTAAATGTCTTCAATCACAGAAATGATATTATCAATTAAAAAATTGATACTATTAATTTTTGTTTCAATTAAAGAATTTTTTGAATCAATTAAATTAAGACTTTAATTAGAAACATTTTCGTGAATTTTTTTCTGTGTAGCCAACAATATCCTTCACAGAATATTTCGAAGGATGAGATAAAAATTGTAAAGTAATGGCAGTACTAGTACCCTTAGACAATCGGTGAAGTGTAAAATGGTCCCTCTTAACAACAAATCAGGGTGAGGGTGGTTCCTTCCCACTATTTTTATACCCACCACCATAGAATGGTGATGGGGGTATAATATGTTTGTCATTCCGTTTGTAACACATCGAAATGTCGATTTCTGACTATATAAAGTATATATATATTCTTGATCAGGGAGAAATTCTAAGACGTTATAAGCATGTCCGTCTGTCTGTTGTAATCACGCTACAGCCTTCGATAATGGCGCTATCGTCCTGAAATTTGGCACAGATTCGTTTTTTGTTTGCAGGCAGGTCAAGTTCGAAGATGGGCTATATCGGTCCAAGTTTTGATATACTCCCCATATAAACCGACTTCCCGATTTGGGGCCTTGGGCCTATAAAAACCGTAGTTTTTATCCAATTCGCCTGAAATTGGAAATCTAGAGGTACTTGAGGTCCAAAATGGCCGAAGATGGTGCCCATTGGTCCATGTTTTGGTATAGCCCCCATATAGACAGATATCCCGATTTTGCTTCTTGGGCGTCTAGAAACTGTATTTTCAACCCGATTTGTTTGAAATTGAAAATAAGAAGTACTTTTGGACCATAAAGAGGTGTGTCGAAAATGGGGTGTACCGGCCCATGTTTTAGTATAGCCTCCATAGAGACCGATCTCCCGATTTTACTTCTTGGCCTTCTATAAACTGTATTTACTATCCGATTTTCCTGAAATTGGAAATCTAGAGGTATTTTGGGACCATAAAGAGGTGTGTCGAAAATGGTCCCTATATAGACTGATCTGCCGATTTTACTTCTTGTGCTTCTAGAATTCGTAGTTTTCCCCTCCCGTACATATATCAAAAAATTAATTATCTAGCTCAACCAAATTTGGCACGCATAGCTACAATGCTAATTCTACTCCCTGTGTAAAATTTCAACTAAATCGGAGTTAAAAATTGGCCTCTACGGTCATATGAGTGTAAATCGGGCGAAAGCTATATATGGGAGATATATCTAAATCTGAACCGATTTCAACCAAATTTGGCACGCATAGCTACAATGCTAATTCTACTCCCTGTGCAAAATTTCAACTAAATCGGAGCAAAAAATGGCCTCTGTGGTCATATGAGTGTAAATCGGGCGAAAGCTATATATGGGAGCTATATCTAAATCTGAACCGATTTCAACCAAATTTGGCACGCATAGCTACAATGCTAATTCTACTCCCTGTGTAAAATTTCAACTAAATCGGTGTTAAAAATTGGCATCTACGTTCATATGAGTGTAAATCGGGCGAAAGCTATATATGGGAGATATATCTAAATCTGAACCGATTTCAACCAAATTTGGCACGCATAGCTACAATGCTAATTCTACTCCCTGTGCAAAATTTCAACTAAATCGGAGCAAAAAATGGCCTCTGTGGTCATATGAGTGTAAATCGGGCGAAATCTATATATGGGAGCTATATCTAAATCTGAACCGATTTCAACCAAATTTGGCACGCATAGCTACAATGCTAATTATACTCCCTGTGCACAATTTCAACTAAATCGGAGCAAAAAATTGGCCTCTGTGGTCATTTTAGTGTAATCGGAGTTAAAAATTGGCCTCTACGGTCATATGAGTGTAAATCGGGCGAAAGCTATATATGGGAGATATATCTAAATCTGAACCGATTTCAACCAAATTTGGCACGCATAGCTACAATGCTAATTCTACTCCCTGTGTAAAATTTCAACTAAATCGGTGTTAAAAATTGGCCTCTACGTTCATATGAGTGTAAATCGGGCGAAAGCTATATATGGGAGATATATCTAAATCTGAACCGATTTCAACCAAATTTGGCACGCATAGCTACAATGCTAATTCTACTCCCTGTGCAAAATTTCAACTAAATCGGAGCAAAAAATTGGCCTCTGTGGTCATATGAGTGTAAATCGGGCGAAAGCTATATATGGGAGCTATATCTAAATCTGAACCGATTTCAACCAAATTTGGCACGCATAGCTACAATGCTAATTATACTCCCTGTGCACAATTTCAACTAAATCGGAGCAAAAAATTGGCCTCTGTGGTCATTTTAGTGTAAATCGGAGCTATATCTAAATCTGAACCGATTTCAACCAAATTTGACACGCATAGCTATAATGCTAATTCTACTCCCTGTGCAAAATTTCAATTAAATTGGAGCAAAAAATTGGCCTCTGTGAGCAAATGAGTGTAAATCGGGCGAAAGCTATATATAGGAGCTATATCTAAATCTGAACCGATTTGGCTGATATTTTGCAAGTTTTTCGAGACTCATAAAATATTCGGATGTACGGAATTTGAGGAAGATCGGTTGATATACACGCCAATTATGACCAGATCGGTGAAAAATATATATGGCAGCTATATCTAAATCTGAACAGATTTTTTCCAAAATCAATAGGGATCGTCTTTGAGCCGAAACAGGACCCTATACCAAATTTTAGGACAATCGGACTAAAGCTGCGAGCTGTACTTTGCACACAAAAATACATCAACAGACAGACAGACATACGGACAGACAGACAGACAGACGAACATCGCTAAATCGACTCAGAATTTAATTCTAAGACGATCGGTATACTAAACGATGGGTCTCAGACTTTTCCTTCTTGGCGTTACATACAAATGCACAAACTTATTATACCCTGTACCACAGTAGTGGTGAAGGGTATAAAAATTATACACAAACGAAGTATGAAGATGAATTAAATTCGTGTCTCCCACAAAATAGTTCATAATTCTTTAATATTTGCAAATTTTACCAACAATGCTACCATCATGAACTTCGTATTACACTAAAGACATTTTTACAATTTTGAACTCCAATTTTTTCCTTCAAACTACGAAATGTTCTTTAATAAGTGAAAAATAATAATTTTGTCCAATAAATATTCTTGAATTTGTCGAAAATTATTTACTTATTTTTATGAACGTGACATCTCCGTTTCTAATACAATTTAGTAAAAATTTTTAAATTTTATCTGAAATTAACTAAAATTTTCTTTCTTGGTGGGTTCACTGTTTTTTCAGTGTTCCTTCTTTCCCGAAAATTTCACGCAATCGGAAAACTTAAGCCCAATTTTGAAGAAGTCGCGCAAAGTGAAGGTCGCCCTCACCACCCTTATATTAAAAAAAACCTGTTACCCTGTACTAATTGTCCTACGTAAATTGCAGGGAGCCACCGTGATGCAATGGTTAGCGTGCCCGCCTTGCATACAGAAGGTCGTGGGTTCGATTCCTGCTTCGACCGAACACCAAAAAGTTTTTCTGCGGTGGATTATCCCACCTCAGTAATGCTGGTGACATTTCTGAGGGCTTCAAAGCTGCTCTAAATGATTTCACTGCAATGTGGAACGCCGTTCGGACTCGGCTATAAAAAGGAGGTCCCTTGTCATTGAGCTTAACAGGGAATCGGGCAGCACTCAGTCATAAGAGAGAAGTTCACCAATGTGGTATCACATCGGTCTGACACCTAACCTAACCTAACCTAACCTACGTAAATTTCAAATAAATTGTAGAATTGGAGAATCGTGTTTTTTCTCTTAAAAAAGTCGAGCAAATGGGAGGTCCCCCTGCCCGACTAAATTTCGAAAAATTAAAGTAGCGCATCTTTGTCTAAATGCCTCTCCCAACCTTCCCTGAAAATTTGAAGCAAATCGAAGAACTTTGATCATCAAGTGGAGATCCTTCTTCCTATTTTCACCACAGGACAACCACCTACGTTCTGCGAAGATTTAAAGTAAATCGGTTCAGCCGATTCGGCTTACACGAAACTTACAAACAAATAAATAAATAAACAGAATTCGGATTTTACATATAGAACATTAAAAATTCTTTATTAATTTTTCCTGTGTACTTTAAACTTAAACATTACATGCATAGCTTCAGCAATACTTACGTTTATCTCCATGGCCTGATAGGACAAAAACAAGTACCATGGAATACGAGTAAGGATGGTAGAACAATTTGCCGTGAAATCTCTGGGATCTTCGGCGTGTTGTTTTTTATTCCCCATTTTGCCGTCGTTTTTTGTTTCATTTGGAATTGCTTTAATTTGTTTATTTTGTACGGTGCGCTGTGTCAGTGTTTATTTTCAAAGCGAACATATCTGTCTGCTTTGTACTCGAAACACCAAAACACCATGCACGTAGCTTCTTGTCGCTGGTTCTTTAACCCAACACCACCCCTTCGGATTTAAGGCAATTGATAGTTGAAGGCTGATGAAAAAGGAAACCATCAATAGCATACCAAGGTATGCTTAGGCACGACACCTCACTGCGGGACTCTATAATAAACATAAACAATTTGGCGGTAATTTGAATAGGAGTATGCCATAGAGAGCAATTTCCTACACATGGACACTTTTAGAGAGCGAGTGTGGATATACTAAGGATATCTCTCAATTTCTCTCTTATATTCTCTTATACTCTCAAATTCTCACATATTCTTACTTCCAATGGAAAAGCATAATAAAAGCTTTTCCTTTTTGTATAAGAGTACCAAGAGAGAGAGAGAGAGAGAGAGTAAAGAATAGATGAGAGTATTTTGAATGAAAGTTCTCGTTTACTTCAAAACTGGGTAAATGAATTAACGACGACTTTGCCACAACATATCTGATAAAAACATTAAAGCTAACACTTTTTTGTGTCCTTTAATCTACGTTGAATGCCACTGCTTCTTGTGTTCAATTCCAACAAAATGTAATTAAATGGCTTCTAATGGCTATCCTGTTGGGATACAATCTAAACGCACTTTTCCCAGTAAAGGCCAAACATTTTAGCTTGTATCCTTTCACCCAGTGCTATGGCATTAGATGCACATGTCGTATTTATTGAGCGTATTTTTTTATTGTTTGTGTTTTGTGTGACCATCTTCCATGGTGGATGAAATTGCTTTAATTTTGGCATTGTCTTTATTAATTGGTTTCTGATGGTGAATATCCTACGTGAGTTCTATTTTGAGCATTAATGACCTATGTTTGGAATCAATTAATAGCTTAAAATCTATAAATACATCTCAATTAGGTTTGTTTAAATGTTTCGATGTGCTTATTTAGTAGAACCTTGGTAACTGAGTTTTTTCTGCAAATGTTTGTGAAGGCAATGTAAAGAAGATTATAGAGTAGGGTTTTCATTACTTTGTCACCACCTTTATACATGATTTTCAAATAAGAGATTTTATTTTCGTATTCAAAGAAAATTTTAATTTTTTTGAGATACAGATCGTTATCACGGCCATGGGGAGTTATGAAATAATCTCATAATAAAATATTTTCCCTATTTAGATTATGCTCTGCAAGAAAGTCCGTAGATAAACTAACGCTAATTTTAAGATATGAAGATTAAAAAAAAATTTTTTGTTGGTCCAAATCATGACCATTTTAACCATACTTTAGTTAATTCTTACTATTTTTGGAAATCTTACGAAAATTTTCTTTTGCTTTAGTTCATATTGAACGTATGTGCACGATCATTGAACTTTATACTCATGTTTAGTTCACAAAAAACATTTTTTTTCTGATTCAATCACGAAATTAATTGATCCAATTACTTATACCCTCAACCGTAGGATGGGGGTATATTAACTTTGTCATTCCAATTGTAACACATTGAAATATTGCTCTTCCATAACAGGTTGGCTGATAAGTCCCCGGTCTGACACATAGATGGCGTCGCTAGTATTAACTGAATATTATTTTTATATAGTACCAACCTTCAAATGTTTCGTGTCAAAATTTGACGTCTGTACGTCAATTAGTTTGTGAGATAGAGCGTCTTTTGTGAAGCAAATTTTGTTATTGTGAAAAACATGGCTCCATCACTACACTCCTGAGTCCAATCGACAGTCGGCTGAGTGGACAGCGACCGGTGAACCGTCTCCGAAGCGTGGAAAGACTCAAAAGTCCGCTGGCAAAATAATGGCCTCTGTTTTTTGGGATGCGCATGGAATAATTTTTATCGATTATCTTGAGAAGGGAAAAGCCATCAACAGTGACTATTATATGGCGTTATTGGAGCATTCGAAGGTCGAAATCGCGGCAAAACGGCCCCATATGAAGAAGAAAAAAGTGTTGTTCCACCAAGACAACGCACCGTGCCACAAGTCATTGATAACGATGGCAAAAATTCATGAATTGGGCTTCGAATTGCTTCCCCACCCACCGTATTCTCCAGATCTGGCCCCCAGCGACTTTTCTTGTTCTCAGACCTCAAAAGGATGCTCGCAGGGAAAAAATTTGGCTGCAATGAAGAGGTGATCGCCGAAACTGAGGCCTATTTTAAGGCAAAACCGAAGGAGTATTACCAAAATGGTATCAAAAAATTGGAAGGTCGTTATAATCGTTGTATCGCTCTTGAAGGGAACTATGTTGAATAATAAAAACGAATTTTGACAAAAAATGTGTTTTTCTTTGTAAGACCTTATCAGCCAACCTGTTATATTCTGGCTCGTGGTGAAATTCTGTGTCGATCTAAGCATGTCCGTCCGTCTGTTTACGCTAACTTCCGAACGAAACAAGCTATCGACTTGAAACTTGGCACAAGTAGTTGTTATAAGTCGGATGGTATTGCAAATGGACCATATCGGTCCACGTTTACGTATAGCCCCCATATAAACGAACCCCAGATTTGGCTGGGGGGGGGGCTGAAATTTGGTACATAGTGTTAGTACATGGTCTCTAATAACCATGCAAAAATTGGTTTACATCGGTCCATAATTATATATAACCCCCATATAAACCGATCCCCAGATTTGGCTTGCGGAGCCTCTAAGAGAAGCAAATTTCATCCGATCCGGTTGAAATTTGGTACATGGTGTTAGTATATGGTCTCTAACAACCATGCAAAAATTGGTCCAAATCGGTTCTCGTGATTCACGACAAATCTCATGCCGCAATTACTGATGAGTAAGTAACATTCATAAATGCAAATATAAGCAATGAAAAAAACAAGTAAGGAAAGTCTAAAGTCGGGCGGTGCCGACTATATTGTACCCTGCACCACTTTGTAGATCTAAATTTTCGATACCATATTACATCCGTCAAATGTGTTGGGGGCTATATATAAAGGATTGTCCCAAATACATACATTTAAATATCACTCGATCTGGACAGAATTTGATAGACTTCTACGAAATCTATAGACTCAAAATTTAAGTCGGCTAATGCACTAGGGTGGAACACAATGCTAGTAAAAAAATATGGGAAACATTTAAATCTGAAGCAATTTTAAGGAAACTTCGCAAAAGTTTATTTATGATTTATCGCTCGATATAAACGTATTAGAAGTTTAGAAACATTAGAGTCATTTTTACAACTTTTCGACTAAGCAGTGGCGATTTTACAAGGAAAATGTTGGTATTTTGACCATTTTTGTCGAAATCAGAAAAACATATATATGGGAGCTATATCTACATCTGAACCGATTTCAACCAAATTTGGCACGCATAGCTACAATGCTAATTCTATTCCCTGTGCAAAATTTCAATTAAAGTGGAATTAAAGATTGGCCACTATGGTCATATGAGTGTAAATCGGGCGAACGATATATATGGGAGATATATCTAAATCTGAACCGATTTCAATAAAATTAGTACTAATTGTTCTTCTTGTACAAAATGTTAAGCAAATTAGGGTAAAACTCTGGCTTCTGAAAGCTATATCTAAATCTGAACCGATTTCTTCCAAAATCAATAGGGTTCTATTCTGAGCCAAAGCACATACTTGTGCCAAATTTGAAGCCGATTGGACTAAAACTTCGACCTAGACTTTGATTACAAAAATGTGTTCACGGACAGACGGACATGGCTATATTGACTCAGGAGCCCACTCTGTGTCTATCTCATCTCCTTCTGGGTGTTGCAAACATATGCACTAACTTATAATACCCTGTTCCACAGTGTGGCGCAGGGTATAAAAATTGCTAAGCGACAACCAAATAAGAAGGTTTTTTATTCAACTTAAAGAGAATACTTGTAGATGTCGATGCCGTTACAGTTGCATGAACAAAAATAAAAACAACAATGACAGTTACACTCAAAACACATGAAGTTGACCATAGGCAACTTTGGACTTACAAGGGTTAATTAAAGTAACGTAAAATTGAAATATGGTTCCTTTAAGGGATCTGTCACGTATTCGATTCTCCTATCACAGTTAATTTCTTTTGTACGTTAACTGAAAAAAGCAAGATCTAAACTAAATCCTCGTATGCTATTTTTACAAACCCGAATAAGCCATCTAATGGCTGTTTCATCCAAATTTGTAAATGTAATCGCATTTCATGCACATTAACTTCTTATTTGCGAATTAAATTGAAATCATAATCAAAAAGGACTCTATATAACCTGTATAATCTGTATGGAATATGTAAATATCATGGCAAATATTTTGCATAACATTGACCTTAAAACGTATACTACGTCAGACCGAATAGCATATGCGGATATGTCTGAATTACATCAGTAATCACATTAAAGTTTCTAACTTAATTTTAAGTCAAACATGATGAACCAACCAACCAACAAACCCCATCGTTGTTGAGGCAATGAATATGTAAATATCTACCTTTTTTAACACAAGGTTGTAGACATATAATATGGGATCGGTTGGAAGGATACACGAGTATTCCGAACTCGTAAAATTGCTAATGCCCCAGATATGCAAACAGGAATCATATGAATTTTACTGATGATGATGATGAAAGCACATCCACCACATTGGGTGAAAGTTAAGTACGAAAATAAATATAAGTAAATGCGAAACAACATCCTTTGTCACACATTAAAAGAGATAATATCACATGTAATGACAGAAGTTTCCATAGAGTTGCCAGGGGCTACCAGTTATTACACCTGTTTACCATCTATGCAGGTGGAGAATTAAATTATGTTCTTGCTTAATATTAAATGCCAATTAAATTAAATAAATTTCTTTTAATAAATTGAGTTGATTTAAATGCTATCAAGTGGAACTGAGTGTATTTGAATACATTAAAACAAGTAAGTAAAGTCTAAGGTCGGGCGAGGCCGACAATATTATACCCTTTACCACGGTGATGATCAAAATTATTTGTACTATCTCAAATCCATCAAATTTATTGGTAGCTCCATAAATGTCTAAATTGAAATACACATGTATTTCTCCAACAAATTCTCTACAATTAAAATTTAAATAGGGTAACGCCCGGGGACGAAACACAATGTTAGTAAAAAATGTGAGTGTTTAAGCCAAAATTGTGCAATCTGGCAAAAGGGCATTTATGATTTATCAGGCGATATACATATATTAGAGGTATAGGTAAAAAAAAATGAATTTTTACTTTACGTAGCAATTGCAATTTCATAAGGATAAGGGCCAAGATAGGTGGTCAATTGTATGATTTGAGACAATATTGGGCCATATCGGTCCATAATTATATATAGCCCCCATATAAATCGATCCCCAGATTTGGTTTGCGGATCCTGTAAGAGTAGCAAATTTCATCCGATCCGGCTGAAATTTTGTACATACACGCAAAAAAATAATTCTTTCCTCCCAAACGAAATTTTAGACAAACAAAGTTCGTTTCTCATTTGCTTTTCGCTGTAAGGAAGTGTATTTGGAAGAAAAGTATATACTTTTTGTGATAAACGTTTATTCTTTTCCAGGATGTAAAAACAATTTCATGAAGACTAACTCAAAAAAAAAAACAAAAAAAAAACATTTTTTTCTTGCTAATTGCATTGTCCCTCACATCTTTCTCACATCCACGAGGATTTTTAGTTCTTAACACCTTTTCCTGTAATACCAACAATGTAGAAGAAATTATACGATTTTATAAATTTTTTAATTTTTTTTTGCACGGAGAATCGAACCGCGCACCATGCACTTTGTAAGCCAACACACTAACCACTGAGCTATGTACCTGTTATGGTCATCAATAGATAATTATCCATATAAGTTATATTTATATAGCGTAGCTTGCGGCGCCCACGAACCGAATAAACAAAGTTTATTTAACAGAAACAAACATTTAGTTTGGCAACGTGGAGCAGTGGTTGCTACGTCCGACTTGCATGCCAAGGGTCGTGGGTTCGATCCCTGCTTCGACCAAAGTTTTTTTGTTTTTTTTTTTTATATATATTCCAGATATGTTCGGAAGATTCCGAAAAAATGTTCAACATTACATTGTACTATATTAAATTTTGAACTGTAAAATGTGTCTTATTAAAGACCTAAAATCTGAAAAGAACAGCGTTTGCTATAAACGAAATGGACTGTGTTGTTGTTTCAAAAATAACTTTTTTATTGAAAAAATAAAAATTTTGTAACAAACGAATTTTTTTGGTGATAAAAGTTTAAAATTTTCGAAGCAATTCAAAAAACTCTAACAAAGGAAAAACGTTTTCGGTACGCGTTTTGCCAAACGTTTTTTTTTTCTTTGCGTGTGGTATTAAAATATGGCCTCTAACAACCATGCAAAAATTAGTCCATATCGGTCCATAATTATATATAGCCCCCATAAAATCCGATCCCCAGATTTGACCTCCGGAGCCTCTTGGAGGAGCAAACTTCATTCGATTAGGTTGAAATTTGGTACGTGGTGTTAGTATATGGTCTCTAACAAGAATTGGTCCATATCGGTCCATAATTATATATAGCCCCCATATAAACCGATCCCCAGATTTGTCCTCCGGAGCCTCTTGGAGGGTCAAAATTCATCCGATACGTTTGAAATTTGGAACGTGGCGTTAGAATGTGGTCTCTAACAAACACGCAAGAATTGGTCCATATCGGTCCATAATTATATATAGCCCCCATATAAATCGATTCCCAGATTTGACATGCGGAACCTCTTGGAGGAGCAAAATTCATCCGATTCGGTTGAAATTTGGTACGTGGTGTTATATGGTCTCTAACAACCATGCAAAAATTGGTCCATATCGGTCCATGATTATATATAGCCCCCATATAAACCGTTCCCCAGATTTGATCTCCGGAGCCTCTTGGAGAAGCAAAATACATCCGATCCGGTTGAAATTTGCAACGTGGTGTTATTATATGGTCGCTAATAACCGTGCCAAAATTGGTCCATATAGGTCTATAGTTACATATAGCCGATCCCCAATCACATAAAAATTGGTCCATATCGGTTCATTATCATGGTTGCCACTCGAGCCAAAATTAAGCTACCAAAATTTTATTTTTATAGAAAATTTTGTCAAAATTTTATTTCTATAGAAAATGTTGTTAAAATTTTAATTCTATAGAGTTGTCAAAATTTTAATTCTCTTGAAAATTTTGTCAAAATTTTATTTCTATACAAAATTTTGTCAAAAGTTTATTTCTATAGAAAATTTTGTTATAATTTTATTTCTATAGAAAATTTGGTCAAAATTTTATTTCTATAGAAAATTTTGTTAAAATTTTATTTCTATAGAAAATTTTTTTAAAATTTTATTTCTATAGAAAATTTTGTCCAAATCTTACTTCTATAGAAAATGTTGTCAAAATTTTATTTTGTAAAAATTTTATTTCTATAGAAACTTTTATCAAAATTTTATTTCTATTGAAAATTTTGTCAAACTTAATTACGTATTTAATCGGCCTTTTTTAGTTTATTATATTAGGAAGTTTAGTTTATTATATTAGGAAGTTTCGACAAGTGATACCGTAACTCAAGTAATTCGATTGTGGATGACAGTCTTCAATAGAAGTTTCTACGCAATCCATGGTGGAGGGTACATAAGCTTCGGCCTGGGCGAACTTACGGCCGTATATACTTGTTTTAAATTTATATATTAAGAGTGGCCATTTATAATGGAATAATAAAAACAAATTCCTTTATTTTGGTGTATCATTTTAACCATAAATCTATATTTTTCACAGAGATTTTATAAAATTAAACCTAACGTTTGTAGCGTCCGGTTAGACGTGTGAGTCACTGTATATCGGGTGTAAGGTATATATGGGGCTATATATAAATCTGAAACGATTTCAACCAAATTTGGTATACTTGACGATACTATCAGTTGTGCAAAATTTGAAATTAAAGTGAAACTCTCGGACATTATAAGTGTATATCGGATGAAAATGTGAGCTATATCTAAACCTAAACTGATTTTGACCAATTTTGGCACGCATAGTTATAATTTTAATTCTACAATCTCCACAAAATTTCACGTAAATTACAAGAGTGTAAATCGGGCGAAAGATATATATGGGAGCTATATCTAAATCTTAACCTATTTCAACCAATTTTGTCATACTTGATGATACCATCAGTTGTACACCTTGTGCAAAATTTGAAGCAAATTAATATGAAATTCCGATCTTTTTGGCCATATAAATGCATATACGAGTAGTGCGAAACATATATATGGAGCCAATGTGGGTGATATTTTGCGGTGCTTGTAAAACATTCAGATCTACGAATTTTGAAGAATATCGGTTCAAAAACGGTATATCTGCTCTGAAAAAAAGAATGTCCGGTTTCAAAGATTGAATGATTTTGGTATTGATACCGAGCCAAAGAAGCGGAGAATTCAAGTAAAGATACTTTTAAGGCACAATTCTCTTTAAATCTGAGTTTAGCGTACTTGATTCTAGGAAGCAAATTTTGAATTTTTATTTCTTCATATTCGATCAAAGTCCTTTACAAACGTGTTACCGACAACATAAATTTTCAAATTCAGTCTCGACTTCCAGCAGAAATTATGATATGTTTCAAGTAAACACGACTTTAAAATAAAGTGTTGCAAAACATGTCCTATTTTTGAACACTATTTTGCTTTGTAGTAGAGATACGCACGTGACACGAAATTGTCGTGGCTGACGCTGATGGAAACGGCGTGAGTGTGCGTGAGCGTGATTAACAAAATAAATGTTGTGTGTGAACGTGAGTCACGAAAATGATTTCTTCGTGAGTGTGCGTGAGTAATGAATTTCGGGAAAAAACGCTCACGAAAATAATCCCTCCCAAGGACATAAAACGCTTACGAGTTGAACTTATTTACAATTTTAGTGACACCTGAGATGTCAAAAGTTAAATAACGCTCTCGATTTTAATCGTGCTCATGTTTTCAAACACGTCCCTAAGGTAAATTACTCATAAAATTATTCGTGAGTCATGATATTTTTCGTGAGTCACGATATTTTTCGTGAGTCACGGTATTTTTCGTGAGTCACGGTATTTTTCGTGAGTCACTGTAGAATTTTGCCAACTGACAGCTCTATCATAAAGCTTGACATTTTGGACGTTATGTGTACTCAGAACGTTTTGACATACAAACGCTCTTTGTATTGTTTACAGCAACTTAAAAGATTCATCTCTCCAAAAAAAAAAATGGATTTAAATCGTGAATATTCTTGCAACTTTTAACGTGGATTAACTTAACAACAGTACATCGTTGCCCATAGGGGCTACATTTACCTTGTTATGGCGTAAGTCCAATTTTTACTATATCCATAGGACAAAGTCGTATACTCTTTTCGAAGCATATAGCGTTAGCTCATTTAAGACATAGGATTCATAGGAGAAGGTCTCATATGCCGGAGAAGAATGAAAACACGGCTGAAGGCCTTAAGACATTGAGATGAGCCCATGTCTACGTCTATGTCTCACTATTATATTTCTTTAAATCTGGAACCTATTTTATACTTGATTAATAAATTATTTACACAACATTTATTAAAATTTCAACTCCGAAAGAACTTTAACAAAAACTAATCAGTTTACTACTGCAAAGCCCCTGTATTAATAAAAACACACAGCTCTCTTCTATTAAGACATAATACTTCATAAAAGAATTTCGAAAATCTTGGTTTAATTTGACCTTTAGCTCTGTCCTACGCCCCAATAATTAAAGGTGGATAATAAATCATTGGGAAAGCACATCTGTGTCTATGAATTTTTTGTGGTTTTCAAGTTCTACTTCCTTAACAAAAACCCACAAAATAGATTCTTAAAGAATATCCTAGGACTAGAAGAGAAATTATCATACCTTGGTTTACAACATTCTTGGCAATCTTTAACATATGGTACAAATATGCTTGGCAGAACGAAAGTTGGTTTACGAAAGCTCTAACCGCAACATACGTAGACTTCATGTGAAACTCTAATGAACATTTAAGCTATCTTCCACTTGGCTAATTTGCCCTTTGGCTATATCAAATTTTAACAGCATTTATGCTTGTAAAATCCCAAAGACATGTTTCCTGCCAGTTGACACTTGTAAATGTTTACATGTGTGGGGTGTAGGAGTAGTGTGTTGAGCAATACCACTATGTCATACAATACACAATACTCGTATATACGTGAACAGATTGAATTCAATATGACTTAACATTAAATGTCGTCCAAAATATCATTTCTATAGAAAATTTTGTCAAAATTTCAATTCTATTTCATTTCAATTCTATAGGAAACATTTTCATAATTTCATTTCAATAGGAAATTTTGTCAAAATTTCAATCCTATAAGAAATTTAGTGAAAATTTCAATGCTATTTCATTTCATTTCTATAGGAAACATTTTCATAATTTCATTTCTATAGGAGACATTTCATAATTTCATTTCTATAGGAAATTTTCTCAAAATTTCATTCCTATAGTAAATTTTCTCAAAATTTCTCTCATATAGTAAATTTTCTCAAAATTTCACTTCTATAGGAAATTTTCTTAAAATTTCACTTTTATAGAATATTTTCTCAAAATTTCTCTTCTATTGGAAATTTTCTCAAAATTTATATTCTATAGGAAATTTTGTCAAAATTTCATTTCTATATAGAATTTTGTTAAAATTTCATTTCTATAGAGAATACTGTCAAAATTTCATTTCTATTGGAAATTTTGTCAAAATTTCATTTCTATTGGAAATTTTGTCAAAATTTCATTTCTATAAGAAATTTTGTCAAAATTTCAATTCTATTTCATTTCATTTCTATAGGAAACATTTTCATAATTTCATTTCTATAGGAGACATTTCATAATTTCATTTCTATAGGAAATTTTCTCAAAATTTCATTCCTATAGTAAATTTTCTCAAAATTTCTCTCATATAGTAAATTTTCTCAAAATTTCACTTCTATAGGAAATTTT
Source organism: Haematobia irritans (assembly GCF_050003625.1). Taxonomy (NCBI): domain Eukaryota; kingdom Metazoa; phylum Arthropoda; class Insecta; order Diptera; family Muscidae; genus Haematobia; species Haematobia irritans. The sequence goes on along the minus strand of NC_134399.1, from coordinate 82,902,437 downwards.
CTTAAAATTTCACTTTTATAGAATATTTTCTCAAAATTTCTCTTCTATTGGAAATTTTCTCAAAATTTATTTTCTATAGGAAATTTTGTCAAAATTTCATTTCTATATAGAATTTTGTTAAAATTTCATTTCTATAGAGAATACTGTCAAAATTTCATTTCTATTGGAAATTTTGTCAAAATTTCATTTCTATTGGAAATTTTGTCAAAATTTCATTTCTATAAGAAATTTTGTCAAAATTTCAATTCTATTTCATTTCATTTCTATAGGAAACATTTTCATAATTTCATTTCTATAGGCAATTTTGTGAAAACATCATTTCTATAGGAAAATTTCTCAAAATTTCATTTCTATAGTAAATTTCCTCAAAATTTCTCTTTAATAGGAGATTTTCTCAAAATTTCTCCTCTATAGAAAATTTTCTCAAAATGTCATTTTTATAGGAAATATTATCGAAATATCATTTTTGTAGGAAATTTTGTAAAAATTTCATTTCTATAGGGAATTTTTTCAAAATTTCATTTCTATAGGGAATTTTGTCAAAATTTCATTTCTATAGGAAATTTTGTCAAAATTTCATTTCTATAGGGAATTTTGTCAAAATTTCTTGTCAATAGGGAAGTTTTTCACAATTTCATTCCCCAAGGAAACATTTTTATACCCACCACCATAGAATAGTGATGGGGGTATAATAAGTTTTTCATTCCGTTTGTAGCACATCGAAATATCGATTTCCGACTATATAAAGTATATATATTTTTGATCAGGGAGAAATTCTAAGACGATGTCCGTCTGTCTGTCTGTTGTAATCACGCCACAGTCTTCAATAATGGCGCTATGGTCCTGAAATTTGGCACAGATTCGTCTTTTGTCGTCCATCGTCCAGGCTTTGATATAGCTCCCATATAAACCGATCCCCCGAGTTGGGGTCCTTGGCTTCTAGAAACCGTAATTTTTATTCGATTTGCCCAAAATTGGAAATCTAGAGGTATTTTAGGACCACAAATATGTGTGCCGAAAATGGTGGGAATCGGTCCATGTTTTGCTATAGCCCCCTTATAGACCGATCTCCCGATTGCTTCTAGAAACCGTAGTTTTTATCCGATTTGTCTGAAATTGGAAATCTAGAGGTATTTTAGGACCATAAATAAGTGTGTCGAAAATGATGTGTATCGGTCCATGTTTTGGTATAGCCCTCTACGAGTATAGCCCGATCTCCTAATTTGACTTCTTGGGTTTTTGGACACCGCAATTTTTATCCGATTTACTTGAAATTTAAAATCTAGAGCTGTTTTGGTGTACCGAATATGATGTGTATCGGTCCAAGGTTTAGTTTAGCCTCCATGTAGCCATATCTCCCGATATGACTTCTTGAGCGTCTAAACATCCGAACTTTTGTCTGATCTGCCTGAAATGCAAAATCTAGGGTATTTTGGGTTCATAAATAAGTATGTCTTAATATTGTCTTCTAAATTGTAAGTTAGTTTCTTTATTATAATGCGAATTAAAAATTTTTTTTAGTATTTTTCCTGACTTTTAATGCATTATAACGCTTATCTGAAACATTTGACCTCGAATATATTCAAAAATTATTGATTTTTCTAGAATGTATTAGATTGAATTTTTGGATTTTTCTAGAATGGAATACCCATTAAAAATACGAAAAAACGAGTTTTAAAAAATTGAATTAATAAAACTTCAGATGTAGTTAATATAATTAACTTCTTTGTGAGGACATTTTTAGAAGTGCTTTTAAAGTTGTACCTTTAGAATAATTCCCAAATTTGTTGTTGGAAAAAACAAGTCTGAGTTTTTATTCATTTTATTCATTTTTATAAAATAAAACATTAATTGAACCTATATAACTTTGGGTCCACACATAAGTAAGCCAAATATCAGGCGTATCGATCGATTTTTATATAGAGACCGATCTCCCGATCGAGACACCGCAATTTTTCTCCGATTTGCAGGAAATTAAAAATTTTGAGGTATTTTCGGTCCGTAAATAGGTGTAGCGAATATGGTGTGGATTGGTCCATGTTTTGGTATAGCTCCCATGGGTTAAGTCTCCCGATTTCTATATTGTATATATGGTTGCTTGGTAGAGTATCTGTCATCAAATTCACCTGAAATTAGATATATTTTTTCAAGTAGCTTGACGAAGAGTTTTCTACTGAAACAATTATATTTTTCGATTCATGGTGGTGGGTATTTAAGATTCGGCCCGGCCGAACTTAATTCCATATATACTTGTTATAATTTCATTTCTATAAGAAATTTTGTAAAAATTTCATTTCAATTGCGAATTTTTCATTTCTATAGGAAATTTTCTCAAAATTTAATTTCTATAGAAATTTTGTCAAAACATAATTTTTTGTCAAAATTTCATTTATATAAAATTTTTTTTACAAAATTTAATTTCTATAGTAAAGTTTGTCATAATTTCACTTCTATAAGAAATTTTGTCAAAATTTCATTTCCATAGGGAAGTTTTTTTACAATTTCATTTCCAAGGGAAATATTTTCATAATTTCATTTCTATAAGAATTTTTTTTCGCAATTTCATTCTAAACAAAATTTTGTGAAAATTTCTTTCTACACTTTCTATAGGAAACTTGGTCAAAATTTCATTTCTATAGAAAATTTTGTCAAAATTTCATTTCTATAGGAAATTTTGCCCAAATTTCATTAATATAGCAAAATTTTGTTACAAGCCTTTTGGACAGTTTGCCAAATTTAAATTCTCTCATGAGAATCACAATTTTTCTAGTTATACTCTTTGCCTTTTTACCGTAAATCTATATTTCTATACGTATATCTTTAATCTGACTTCATTTCTACATTTTTGTTAGTAGGTTCTAAAGCTCTGTAAATATTCCAGTTCCTACAGAGAAATTTTGAGCACAACAAAAATATGTTCTGCTTTCATCAAAAACTGGGCTTACTTGTATAACATGTTTGAGCAGAAGTATCAGCAACAGCTCTTCATCGCTGTTTGGGGACAACAGCAAGACCAACGGGAGTTGCATTAATTTTTATTTCTTGAATAAAATGCTGGAAGGAACTCTTGTTGATGGTTTTCATTTGGAAAGGGAGATGGTTTAACATGTTATGCATGTTACTGCATTTCGTATTGCTTATTGCTACTACTAACATAAACATACCATTTGTTTCCTTATCCGTTTCCCTATCATGGTGGTGAAATCTTTTGTTTTTGAATTGGTTAAGTCTGAGCGGTGGACGTTTTTGCATGTTCTTAATTTAAGTGCTCCAATGGGGAGCCAAATTATTATACACCAGAGAAAAATGAGATACGTCTAAGGAAGTTTGATAGTATTACAACCATTATACTGACGTCCGAATGCATCTCAACTGAAATATGAAAAATTTCTAAAACAAATTATTGGATTATTTATGTGGTTGCGATATTACAAAAGATAAAGGACCATTTCATGGGTCACTAAATAACGATTATATGCACTGAAATACACAAGTACGCTCAGTTCCAAAGATTTCACTCTAATGATTATGGTATTGATTCCGAGCCAACGAAGAGGGAATTGATGTAATGACACAATTCTCTTTTATATTTAGGTTTTGCGTATTTTTTGCGAAAACTTTAAATTCCAAATTCGGACACGATATTTTTTATCTTTAAAGTCTTTAAAGTAAAGTGTTAAAAAACTCTCCGATTTTTAAACGATTTTTATACCCTCCACCATAGGAAGGAAGGTATATTAACTTTGTCATTCCGTTTGTAACACATCAAAATATTGCCCTAAGACCCCATAAAGTATATATATTCTGGGTCGTGGTGAAATTTTGAGTCGATCTAAGCATGTCCGTCCGTCCGTCTATTGGAATTACGCTAACTTCCGAACGAAACAAGCTATCGACTTTAAACTTGGCACAAGTAGTTGTTATTAATGTAGGTCGGATGGTATTGCAAACGGGCCATATCGGTCCACTTTTACGTATAGCCCCCATATAAACGGACCCCCAGATTTGGCTTGCGGAGCCTATAAGAGCAGCATATTTCATCCGATCTACTGAAATTTGGTACATGGTGTAAGTACATGGTCTCTAACAACCATGCAAAAATTGGTCCATATAGGTCCATAATTATATATAGCCCCCATATAAACCGATCCCCAGATTTGTCCTCCGGAGCCTCTTGGACGAGCAAACTTCATCCGATCCGGTTGAAATTTGGTACGTGGTGTTAGTATATGGTCTCTACCAACCATGCAAAAATTGGTCCATAATTATATATAGCCCCCATATAAACCGATCCCCAGATTTGACCTCCGGAACCTCTTGGAGGAGCAAAATTCATCCGATTCGGTTGAAATTTGGTACGTGGTGTTAGTATATGGTCTCTAATAACCATGCAAGAATTGGTCCATATCGTTCCATAATTATATATAGCCCCCATATAAACCGATCCCCAGATTTGTCCTCCGGAGCCTCTTGGAGGAGCAAAATTCATCCGATTCGGTTGAAATTTGGTACGTGGTGTTATATGGTCTCTAAGAACCATGCAAAAATTGGTCCATATCGGTTCATAATTATATATAGCCCCCATATAAACCGTTCCCCAGATTTGATCTCAAGAGCCTCTTGGAGAAGCAAAATTCATCCGATCCGGTTGAAATTTGCAACGTGGTGTTAGTATATGGCCGCTAATAACCATGCCAAAATTGGTCCATATAGATCTATAGTTATATATAGCCGATCCCCAATCACACAAAAATTGGTCCATATCGGTTCATAATCATGGTTGCCACTCAAGCCAAAAATAATCTACCAAAATTTTATTTCTATAGAAAATTTTGTTAAAATTTTATTTCTATAGAAAATGTTGTCCAAATTTTACTTCTATAGAAAATGTTGTCAAAATTTTATTTCTTTAAAAAATTTTGTCAAACTTAATTATATACGTATTTAATCGGCCTTTTTTAGTTTAATATATACCTTGCAATTTAGAAGACGGTGTTAGGAAGTTTTAAGATACCTTGCCATCGGCAAGTGATACCGCAACCCAAGTAATTCAATTGTGGATAACAGTCTTCAGTAGAAGTTTCTACGCAATCCATGATACATAAGCCGCGACCTGGTCGAACTTACGGCCGTATATACTTGTTTTTTTTTTTTTTTTGCTTTGTTGCCAAGATGCAAAATTCAACAAACTTATAGATGATATCATTAATTTTGAAAATTTTTTTCAGAATTATTAAAACCAAGTTGATCTTACTCGAATAAAATTTTCTTTCATGTGAAGACACTGTTTTAAATCGAATCTCTTAACTATAAAGATGGAAGCTTTATTGAAAAGTGTTTCAACTTTTTAAACTTTATATCAGAGAAATGCGACATCTATGCTAAGCAAAATTCTGTTTCATATTTAAAGGACATGAAATCTTTGGGCACACAACAATATTTTTTCAGTGTGGGAGCTGTATTTTGATCAAAACTAACATGGTTGATATTTTGTACGTAATTCAAAATATTTTCCTAATCAGAAATAATATTTAACCCTTCGAAAATGATCGTTAAAAATTTATGATTTTAATTTTTGTTTTCATTGCTCAAAATTTAGCTCTAATTTGTATGAAATGGATGACTCTATAAAATAGAATTAACTGATTACTTTTTTTGAGTCTTGCATTACATTGGTCAACCTAACGATGTTGGGGGATATTCATTTTGGTCGTTTGGTGTTACCCTTTGGTTACGAGATTACTCCATTGTTGGTAGTTTCCCTCTAATGATTTGCTATTTAATGACATGAAAATTTAATATGAAAATTGCCATAATAAAAACTAAACAAAACAAAGGCTATTAAAAGCTACACATTTTCCATAGCTTAATCCAATTTTTAAATTTTGAACAACTAAAAAAAAGAAAAGTATGAAAACAACAAATTGAAATAAAAGTAGCTCAAAATGTTTTAAATGCTATAGTCGGGTAAAAGGAATTACTTAATACGGGATAAATATAGAAAATACGTAATATTTGTATTGCTTTGACCACAGAGGCCAACTTTTTACACCGATTTAAGTGGAAATTTGTAAAGTAATTGTAAAGTAAAATTAACGTTCTACCTATGCATGTCATATTTAGTTAAAATTGGTTCAGATTTAGATATAGCTCCCATATATATGTTTTGCCCGTCCCCATAGGCCAGAGTTTCGTATTGTTTTGCTTCAAATTTTCCACAAAGAATGCAACTGATGGTATCGTCACGTATACAAAATCGGTTAAGATTTAGATATAGCTCCCATATATACACATGTAGACAGAAAAATAGGTGTAAGTAATTTTTTTTTATATACGAGACCATTGTTTTTTTTATATTTTATGCTTTTTATTGAATATTTCGAAATTTGTCGAATTTTATGTGGACAGTGAAATAGATACTGTTTGCAATAAACATCAAACCATGTCGGGACTTTTAAGGGCAGCTTCAATTCTCTTGGGCATGGATGAAATTAATTTAGCGCAAATCTCTGCCTGTATATTAACCATACTTTTTTAATATTTTCTCACATTTTTTTTTTTTGTAGCTGCAGGGAAGCTTAGAGAGTTGTCTCTTGAGTTCGCCCCAAAGGTTTTCAAGGGGGTTGAGGTCGATGGACCGAATTGGCCACTGAACACACCAAAAAAGTGACCTGTTTTATGGGAAGAATGAACTACCTCGCACGAAAATTGAACTAAATTTTACTCCACATTTTGAGATTTCCATTCAAATATAGGCTAAGACTTATTTTGAGGATTTAGCGTCTTTGATTTAAAGTTTTTTTTTTTTTTTTTGAATTAAGAAAACATTTTTTACTTTGAAGTATCCATTATAATTTGGATTTTTAAACTGGCATTTGTTTGTACTTGAGTACCTCTATTAATAAACCGCGAAAAGAGAATGACAATTTGATAAATGAGATCTGTATGCTAGCTTTTATTGTATTGGTCCTAGATTTAAAGCCATTTAAGTCGCTAAAAAAAATTTTATTTTAAAGAAACCGTACCTTTGGCTCGGAATCAATACCAAAATCCTTAAGGGAAGGTCAAAATCTTTGGATCCAAGTAAACATTGGTTTGAGTGCATAGTTCCCAACAATATTGGTGGATTTCAAAAATGTTACCAAAAATGTTGGTCTGTACAGTGGTAAATGATATAATATAGTCGGCCCTGACCGACTTTAGAATTTCCTTATTTGTTATACCCTGCGCCACACTGTGGAACAGGGTATTATAAGTTAGTGCATATGTTTGTAACACCTAGAAGGAGACGAGATAGACACATGGTGTCTTTGGCAATAATGCTCAGGGTGGGTACCTGAGTCGATATAACCATGTCCGTCTGTCCGTCCGTCCGTCCGTCCGTCTGTCTGTGAACACATTTTTGTGATCAAAGTCTAGGTCGCAATTTAAGTCCAATCGCCTTCAAATTTGGCACATGTTCCTAATTTAGGTCAGAATAGAAACCTATTGATTTTGGAAGAAATCGGTTCAGATTTAGATATGGCTCCCATATATATCTTTCGCCCGATATGCACTAATATGGACCCAGCAGCCAGAGTTTTATACCGATTTGCTTGAAATTTTGTACAAACATAACACTTAGTCGTATAGTCAAGTGTGCAAAGTTTGATTGATATCGGTTCAGATTTAGATATAGCTCCCATATATATCTTTCGCCCGATATGGACTAATATGTTCCTAAAAGCCAGAGTTTTGGCCCAATTTGGTTGAAATTTTGCACAAGGAGTACAATTGGTAGTATAGTCATGTGTGCCAAATTTGATTGAAATCGGTTCAGATTTAGATATAGCTTCCCTATATATTTTTCGCCCGATATGGACTTATATGGCCCCAGAAGCCAGAGTTTTGGCCCAATTTGGTTGAAATTTTCCACTAGGAGTACAATTAGTAATATAGTCATGTGTGCCAAATTTGATTGAAATCGGTTCAGATTTAGATATAGCTCCCATATATATGTTTTTCTGATTTCGACAAAAATGGTCAAATTACAAATATTTTCCTTGTAAAATCGCCACTGCTTAGTCGAAAAGTTTTAAAAATGACTCTAATTTTCCTAAACTTTTAATACATATATATCGAGCGATAAATCATAAATAAACTTTTGCGACGTTTCCTTAAAATTGCTTCAGATTTAAATGTTTCCCATATTTATACCCTGCGCCACATTGTGGAACAGGGTATTATAAGTTAGTGCATATGTTTGTAACACCCAGAAGGACACGAGATAGACACATGGTGTCTTTGGCAATAATGCTCAGGGTGGGTCCCTGAGTCGATATAACCATGTCCGTCTGTCCGTCCGTCCGTCCCTCCGTCCGTCCGTCTGTCTGTGAACACATTTTTGTGATCAAAGTCTAGGTCGCAATTTAAGTCCAATCGCCTTCAAATTTGGCACATGTTCCTAATTTGGGTCAGAATAGAAATAGAAATCGGTTCAGATTTAGATATAGCTCCCATACATATCTTTCGCCCGATATGCACTAATATGGACCCAGCAGCCAGAGTTTTATACCGATTTGCTTGAAATTTTGTAGAAACATAACACTTAGTCGTATAGTCAAGTGTGCCAAATTTGATTGAAATCGATTCAGATTTAGATATAGCTCCCATATATATCTTTCGCCCGATATGGACTTATATGGCCCCAGAAGCCAGATTTTTGGCCGAATTTGGTTGAAATTTTGCACTAGACGTACAATTAGTAGTATAGTCAAGTGTGCAAAATTTGATTGAAATCGATTCAGATTTAGATATAGCTCCCATATATATCTTTCGCCCGATATGGACTAATATGGTCCTAAAAGCCAGAGTTTTGACCCAATTTGGTTGAAATTTTGCACAGGGAGTAGATTTAGCATTATGGCTACGCGTGACAAATTTGGTTGAAATCGATTCAGATTTAGATATAGCTTCCATATATATTTTTCGCCCGATATGGACTTATATGGCCCCAGAAGCCAGAGTTTTGGCCCAATTTGGTTGAAATTTTGCACTAGGAGTACAATTAGTAATATAGTCATGTGTGCCAAATTTGATTTAAATCGGTTCAGATTTAGATATAGCTCCCATATATATGTTTTTCTGATTTCGACAAAAATGGTCAAAATACCAACATTTTCCTTGTTCAATCGCTACTGCTTAGTCGAAAAGTTGTAAAAATGACTCTATTTTTCCTAAACTTCTAATACATATATATCGTGCGATAAATCTTAAATAAACTTTTGCGAAGTTTCCTTAAAATTGCTTCAGATTTAAATGTTTCTCATATTTTTTACTAAAATTGTGTTCCACCCTAGTTCATTAGCCAACTTAAATTTTGAGTCTATAGATTTTGTAAAAGTCTATCAAATTCTGTCAAATCGAGTGATATTTAAATGTATGTATTTGGGACAAACCCAACACAGTTGACGGGTGTGATATGGTATCGAAAATTTAGAGCTACAAAGTGGTGCAGGGTATAATATAGTCGGTCCCGCCCGACTTTAGACTTTCCTTACTTGTTTTTCTTATACATTTTTCTTATATATAAATGACGAATATTGGTATTGATTCCGAGACAAATACGCGGCGTTTTTAAAATTAAGACATTGTTTAGGAACCTATTAAGCTTTAAATTCATCATCTCATTTTCATTCTCATTTGACGATATACTAATAAAGCTATACACGTTCAGACAATTACCAGTGTAAAAATCCAAATTATATCAGATACTTCAAAGTTAAAAATATTTTCTTAATTCCAAAAACACTTTAAATCAAAGATACAAAATTCTCAAATTAAGTCTATGCCTATGTTATCTTAATTCCAAAGATTCAATATTTCAGTTCAATATTTCAAGCAAAATATCCTTAGTGCCAAGACAAGTTGTATCTTTTATTTAAAATTTCATTATTTTAAAGAAATTTGTCCTTAATATTGTGTAAATTGCGTGTCCTAAAATTTAGGTTGCGTAATCTTTAATATGTACCACGTAACTATTGTTTTCAGTGTACAAATAAATGTCAGTTTAAAATCCAAATAACAGATACTCTAAACAAAAATGGTTTATTAATTTCAAAAAATAGCAAAATCCTCAAAATAACTATTATTATGTGTTTTTTATCGTTAATCCAAAGTTTCGATATCTCAGATAATTTAAAGATTATTTCTTTAAAACAAAAATGTTTTCAAATTTTCCTTACTTCAAAGAAATTCGACTTTAACGGAAGGAAACAAATGTCAGGGATTCGTGGCCTAAATTTAAAGAAGAAAATTTTTAAAGCAAAGAGTATAAACTTTATATTAATTAAACTTTCTTTATGTTTAAGAAATTTGAACTTAGTATTTTTGTAAATTGCGTATCCTACAACTTAGATTGCACAAATCTTCCGTAATAGGTCAATGTTATATCAGTGCACCAATCATCGGAATATCATGTTATACCATTATCTTTATTCCAACATTTTTTATGCCATATCTTTGTCTTGTCCATTCGAAAAAAAAAATGAAAACATAATACCAAGATTTCACTCAGATAGATGTTTTTACAAGAATGGAATATTGATATAAGTGAATTAGTACCACATATGTGTTATGAAGGAAATAGGTCCTACTAATGCATTTTCTTTGTTTGTTATGTCTGACATACATATACAAAATATACAAAGGGTAAATCGAGACAATGGACAAACCCAAATAACACAAACAAAACAAAAAACTGAAAATAGAAATCAAATCTTAAGCATATTTTTCATTCCTTTTAGTTTTTTTTATATTTTTCCCTTTCTATGAAAGGAAGATTCTTTTGCTTCTGTAGTTGTGGGTTTAGTAGGAAGGTTGATTTTCCGATTAGAAGCAGTCAATTATACTCTCGGTTGGATTACATGTGTATGTTGCCTGGCATTACATCACAGTTTACAATCTCGGCCAACTGTAGATATTTGACCCTTGTCAGTTTTTATTATCTACTTTCTATGTGTTTTAATTCCATTGCACACACATACATGGATGTACAATTGGATTTTTTTTCACTTACATATAATTTTGATCAAATCAAAAAAAAAAAAAAAAAAAATAGAAAAAACAGAAATATTTCAATTCACTAGAGAGAATGAAATTCCAAATAGATTAAGTGGAAATTACTATGTATAAAAACAATGTGAAGGAATTACTGAAGTTTGGAAGATTTGATAGGTAGTGCAAGCAATTATCCTTTGGCAATTTTTAGGAAACGACTATTATTCGACTAATCGCCTTTTAGGGCGTTAACAATCGAAAAATTAACATTAAATTATAAATGAAAAGTTAGCAATCGGAGACTCACAATCAATTACAAAATTAGGTTTTTGTTAAGTAAATTAATAGAGAGTAAAGTGAGTGTTCAGCCGACTCTTCACGCAGAGAAGGAATATGATCACCTCAAACATGTTTCAAGAGCAAAATGTTATTTTTGGATGGTGACCATGTAATATGTTTGTTTCAAAAATTTTGTTTTCTTGCCAAACATAATTTCGGAGAAAATAAAATGATTGCGTCAAACATGTTACATGGTCACCATCCAAAAATAACATTTTGCTTTTGAAATATGTTTGAGGTGATCATATTCCTTTTCTGGGTGTTACAATAAACAAAGGTCCGCTTTCAAAAAATTTTGTATTGATTCTGAGCCAAGGAAGCAGAGAGTTGAAATAAGGACACCTTTAAAACACGATTCTTCTTTAAATTAAATTTTGCGTACTTGATTCCAGAAAACACATTTAACAAACGTCTTCAAAATAAAGCATTGAATGACATGTCATATTTTTGAATGCATTTTTGTTTTGTAGTCAAGATACAAAAAGTCAAAAAATTCTATTCACTATTCATTAATTTTGAATTTTCCGTTCTCCTAAGGGGTATTGAATTTCCCTTTGGTGAGTGTGCAAAATACCTCGGGGTTATATTGGACATGAGGTTGAAATTTAAGCTTAAGAAAGGATGCGAAAAGCCACTAGTACTCGTCGAAAAAGGCAATGGAAAACAAGTAAGAAAAGTCTAAAGTCGGGCGGGGCCGACTATATTATACCCTTTACCACTATGTATACCAAAATTTATGATACCATCTTAACACCTTCACAATTGTATCTAATACAAAGGTTTATATTCCCATATACAAATATTTAAATATGAAGCGATATGGACAAATTTTTTGAAACTTTTACAAAATCTCTAGACTCAAAATTTAAATTGGTTAATGACCGGAACGGGCCACAATGTTAGTAAAAAAATATTGGAAATATATAAATTGCATAAAATTTTTGATAGATAGCAATTAGAGTATAAGTAAATTTGAATCATTTTTGCGAGTTTTCGACTTAGCAGTGACGATTTTAAAGGGAAAATGTTGGAATCTTGGTCATATTTGCTAAAATCGGAAGAACATTTATACGGAGAATTTGTCTAATTCTGAGCCGATATTATAAAATTTGCCACGTATTTGCTAACATATTATTTGCACTCTTATTGCAAAACTTCAAAATTTTCGAAATGAGACATTGGTCTCCATGGTCATATGAATGTAAATCGGGCGGAAGATATATATGAGACTTATATCGAAATCTGAACCTATTTTGACCAAATTTGGCGTATCTAGCGAGAATGTTAGTTCTAGTCTCTGTGCAAACCTTCAAGTAAATCAAAGTGAAATTTTCACTTCTGGGGCCAAATAAGTGCATTTCGGATGAGAGATATATATGGAAGCTATATCTAAATCTGAACCGATTTTAACTAAATTTGGCATGCATAGTAAAATTATTAACTCCATTCCTTGTGCACAATTTTAAGTAAATCGGAGTGAAATTTTGACCTACGGTGGTTATATGACTATAAATCGGACGACAGATATATATGGGAGCCATATCTAAATCTGAACCAATTTCAACCAAATTCGGTACGCATATTTACAATGTAAATTCTATTTCCTGTACAAAATTTCACGTAAATCGGAACAAAACATTGACCTCAGGGGCCATAGGAGTGTATATCGGGCGAAAGCTATATCTGAATCTGAACCGATTTGATCTACGAGACTCACAAAACATTCGATTATGAGAAATTAGAAGTATATAGGTTGATAAATACGTCATTTATTACCACATCGGTTATAAATATTTATGGCAGCTATAAGTTAACGTATGCTATATTAAAATAATGAAATGATGAGGACAGCAGTCAACGATATTGGAGTCAGCGTGTGAACAACAAAAGGTGAACATTCCCAGTCAAGTTGCTGACTAGGCATCAGGTTGCATGCGCGTGTTGGCAGTCTGAGGCGACGTATGATAGTTTACGATTTATTAAAACTAAGTCAGTGTCCAAATATAATTAAATAAAGAAAGACGTATTGCATTCGGCAATACGCAAAACATTTTTAAAAAAACAAATTGACAAATAATTTATTAATTGGTCCCTGCTCGGGCGCCAATGCAACCTGATGCCTAGTCAGCAACTTGACTGGGAATGTTCACCTTTTGTTGTTCACACGCTGACTCCAATATCGTTGACTGCTGTCCTCATCATTTCATTATTTTAATATAGCATACGTTAACTTATATATAAATCTGAACCGTTCTTTCCAAAATCAATAGGGATCGTTTTTCAACCAAAAAAAGACCCTGTGCCAAATTTGAGGACGATCGGACATAAGCTGCGAGCTGTATATTTCACACAAAAATACATGATCAGACGGACAAATAGACGGACATCGCTAAATCGACTCAGAATTTAATTCTAAGGCGATCGGTACACTAAAAGATGGGTCTAAGACCGGTCCTTCTTAGTGTTACATACAAATGTACAAACTTATTATACCCTGTACCACAGTTGTGGTGAAGGGTATAAAAAGTGGGGACTAAAACTTAAAGTTGTGCATTGACGGTATGGCAGTGGTTAGACCTATATATCAATATCGGTGAAGAGGTGACTTGTCCTAGCTTGAAAACAAATTCTGAAATAAAAGAAAAGTACGATGGAGTGAAGAAGTTAGAGCGCATAACAAGCCGAATACAGCACTCAGGTTTTAGTATAGCCCACATGAAGGTCGATCTCCCGATTTGACTTCTTGAGCGTCTGGAAGCCCAATTTTCATCCGATTTGGTTGAAATTCGAATTGTAAAGGTATTTTATGTCCTCAAAGAGTCCACAAGGGATATGCACCAATTTTTGCATGGTTGGCCATATACTAACACAACGTACAAAATTTCAACCGAATCGAATGAAATTTGCTGCTCCGGAAATTTGCCTCCGACAGCCAAATCGGGGATCGGTTTATATGAGGGCTATATATAATTACGAACCGATATGGACCAATTTTTGCACGGATGTTAGAGGCAATATACTAACACCACGTGCCAAGTTATAACCGGATCGGGTGAAAATTGCTCTTTCAATCAACATGATTGTCACGATCATATTCGAATAGCAAAATAATATCCCTGCAAACATTTTCTGTCGAAAGTGTATCGAAGTAGTTTCGTCATAGAAGATTAAACTTTCATAGGCGATATCAGTTTCTTATCGAGTTAGTGTCCTCGTTCGGGAACAAATGTCCCACTACGCGATATTATTCTCGTGGAATCAAGCTAGTGGCTAAAAAAGTAAAAAAAGCCATAGCTATTTTTTCAAAAATAAAAACGATGTCTAGATCGAGCATTGAACTCGGAACCCTTCGTTTTCTAGTCAGAGGTTTTCCCTCTGCGCTACCCTCGCTTGTTGACTGAGAGTGGCTTTTTACACACGTATGGTCTCAATGAGTTGTTATTTTAAAGAGTTTATATTTATATTTGCGATCGCCGTTAGAGTCGAATTTGTTTCGAAAAGGAAACACCCCACGCGATAGTTGTAAAAATTTATTGTTTTTGTATTTCAGATAGGCGATCCGAAATAGTGGCATCTTAGCGAAAGACGATAAAACAAACAGCCAAATGTTGGCAGGGATGATAGAAGCAATTTTTGCGGCGACCATGCAACATTTTCAACTGCAACCATGTTGGCTCAGTGAACATGGTTCTAAGAAAAATAAAATGTTCCTCATCTAAAATGTTATTAAATTCATAAAAGGAATTTTGTTTGAATTAAAAGACAATGATCACGATCTAAAATGTTATGGTATTCGTCAAAAATGTTTTTCTTCCAGTTATAAAAACACGGTCACAACCTAAAATGTTTCGATCTTTATGAAAAAACTTTTTTCGTCGTCGTAAAATGGGGGCTATAATCATATATATCCCCCATATAAACCGATCCCCAGATATGGCTTGCGGACCCTCAAAGAGAAGCAAATTTCATTCGATCTTGCTGAAATTTGGTACATGGTGTTGGTATATGGTCTCTAACAACCATGCGAAAATTGGTTCACATCGGTCCATAATTATATATAGCCCCCATATAAACCGATTCCCAGATTTGGCTTGCGGAACCTCAAAGAGAAGCAAATTTCACCGTATCCAATGAAATTTGGTAGATGGTTTTGGTATATGGTTTCTAACAAACATTCAAAAATTGGTCCACATCGGTCCATAATTATATATAGCCCCCATATAAACCGATCCCCATGTTTGGCTTGCGGAGCCTCAAAGAGAAGCAAATTTCATCCGATCCGGCTGAAATTTGATACGTGGTGTTGGTATATGGTCTCTAAAAACCATGCCAAAATTTGTCCATATCGGTCCATAATTATATATAGCCCCCATATAAACTGTTCTCCAGATTTGACCTCCGGAGCTTCTTGGAAGAGCAAAATTCATCCAATCCGGTTCAAATGTGGAACGTGGTGTTAGTATATGGTTTCTAACATACATGCAAAAATTGGTCCACATCGGTTCACAATTATATATAGCCCCCATATAAACAGATCCCCAGATTTGGCTTGCGGAGCCTCTAAGAGAAGCAAATTTCCGGTTGAAATTTGGAACATGGTGTTAGTATATGGTATCTAACAACCGTGCCAAAATAGGTCCATATCGTTCCACAATTATATATTGCCCCCATATAAACCGTTCTCTAGATTTGACTTCCGGAGCCTCTTGGAGGAGCAAAATTCATCCGATCCGGTTCAAATTTGGAATGTAGTGTTAGTATATGGCCGCTAACAACCATATCAAAATTGGTCCATATCGGTCTATAGTTATATATAGCCGATCTCCAATTACAAAAAATTGGTCCACATCGATTCATAATCATGGTTGCCACTCGAGCCGAAAATAATCTATCTAAATTTTATTTTTATAGAAAATTTTGTCAAACTGAATTATAGACAAATAAAATCGGTCTTTATACCCTGCGCCACACTGTGGAACAGGGTATTATAAGTTAGTGCATATGTTTGCAACACCCAGAAGGAGACGAGATAGACACATGGTGTCTTTGGCAAAAATGCTTAGGGTGGGCTCCTGAGTCGATATAGCCATGTCCGTCTGTCCGTCTGTCCGTGAACACATTTTTGTAATCAAAGTCTAGGTCGCAGTTTTAGTCCAATCGACTTCAAATTTGGCACAAGTATGTGTTTTGGTTCAGAATAGATCCCTATTGATTTTGGAAGAAATCGGTTCAGATTTAGATATAGCTCCCATATATATATTTCGCCCGATATGGACTTATATGGCCCCAGAAGCCAGAGTTTTACCCTAATTTGCTTAAAATTTTGCACAAGAAGAACAATTAGTACTATAGTTAAGTGTGCCAAATTTTATTAAAATCGGTTCAGATTTAGATATAGCTCCCATATATATCTTTCGCCCGATATGGACTAATACGGTCCCAGAAACCATAGTTTTAGCCCAATTTGGTTGAAATTTTGCACAGGGAGTAGAATTAGCATTGTAGCTATGCGTGCCAAATTTGGTTGAAATCGGTTCAGATTTAGACATAGCTCCCATATATATCTTTCGGCCGATTTACACTCATATGACCACAGAGGCCAATTTTTAACTCCGATTTAGTTGAAATTTTACACAGGCAGTAGAAGTAGCATTGTTGCTATGCGTGCCAAATTTCGTTGAAATCGGTTCAGATTTAGATATAGCTCCCATATATATGTTTTTCTGATTTCGACAAAAATGGTCAAAATACCAACATTTTCCTTGTAAAATCGCCACTGCTTAGTCGAAAAGTTGTAAAAATGACTCTAATTTTCCTAAACTTCTAATACATATATATCGAGCGATAAATCATAAATAAAATTTTTTGAAGTTTCCTTTAAATTGCTTCAGATTTAAATGTTGCCCATATTTTTTTACTAACATTGTGTTCCACCCTAGTGCATTAGCCGACTTAAATTTTGAGTCTATAGATTTAGTAGAAGTCTGTTCAGATCGAGTGATATTTAAATGTATGTAATTGGGACAAACCTTTATATATAGCCCCCAACACATTTGGCGGATGTGATATGGTATCGAAAATTTAGATTTACAAAGTGGTGCAGGGTATAATATAGTCGGCCCCGCCCGACTTTAGACTTTCTTACTTGTTTTTGATTTAATATATACCACGTATGGACTTACTTACAATTTAGAAGACGGTGTTAGGAGGTTTTAAGATACCTTGCCATTGGCAAGCGTTACCGCAACTCAAGTAATTCGATTGTGGATGGCAGTGTTTAGAAGAAGTTTCTACGTAATCCATGGTGGAGGGTACATAAGCTTCGGCCTGGCCGAACTTACGGCAGTATATACTTGTTTCAATTACACTTCCCTTTTTTGTGTTCACATAAAACCATTTCTGAATAAATGAACACACTAATTCCGTATTCTCCGCCCATTCCAAGCAACAATCAACAAACGACTGACGCGCAAAATTAAAATCGTGTATACCTGTTCATTGTTTTTATAAAAATATTTTCGCTGCAAAAAAATTAAATGGTCACGAAAAAAATTTACATGGTCTTTATGGCCATGTAATGCTTCTAGACATATCTATACATAAATTATAGAAATACTTTTTCCCCTGCAAAAAAGTCAACAAAATTAAAGGTCAGGTACATGATTTTCCCGACCATTTAATGGTCTCAAATTCTATCATTTAAATAATAGAAGATGTTTGCGGCATTTGAGAACCATTTAAATGCTTATTGCCAGCATACATTTTTCTCTACTGGAAAATTATTTTTACAAAGACAAAATGCATGGTTATTCCGACAATTACATGCTCTAGATAAGCATTAAATGGATGCGGCAACCATGTTTTTTCTGTGCGTGTGGTTATTAGAGTCTATATACCAGAGCTTCCCAACACAATTTGCAAGACCGATATTTGGAATTTATGTGTAAAAGTGACGAAAATTGAATCAAAACGTTTTAAATGTGTGAAGGCAAAAGTGGATACTAGTTCTGATATGTTAGCAATGTTAGACGTTATGTTATGTTAGAAATGTAGCCGATGCAAATAAAGGTAGATCGGTTGATAATAACGACTAATATGGAAAGCCTACAACATCGCATGTAATTTCTTTTCTCATTGTGGTTATAAATGAACATTTCGAAATGTATGAATGGTACGTTCTTTTGTAGTATATTACAAAAACTTATAACGCGATCCAATATATGAAAACTCTCATCTTATATACATTTCTTCAGATCATATCTCGCTCCTCCATCCATTCATTGTCCCTATCATCAAGTGAACATTATTGCAAACTAACCATTTATCTGATTGGTCATGGTGGAATGTAAACTTTTGTTTGCCCTTTAATATGGTCATCCATCAGTCATTGAATTATTACCCTAAATGTAAGCAATCAGTTTACCCTCAATTCACAGTATTTTATTTGCTTTCAGTAACGTATGGCTTTTGAGAGGTGCTGTCCTGAAATAAAGCTTACCCAAGTCTGTCCAATTTTCTTTGTGTCCTACTACTGGTTATTGGAACATTTATTTAAGCTGTCCGTTTTCCGTTTCGATTTTCCGCTTCTCCTATGTTTTATGATTCATTTTGGATTTTCCTATTGCTCTTTGTTTTTTTTTTTGTCTTGTTCCTCTGGATTGGATTTTTATAAATGTCTTCATTTCAACAGACATTTATCATATAACATTTTATGTTATGAATATTTTTATGTGATTTATATTTCGAATTCGCCGCTTGAGCAAACAGTCACTGGAGTACAATCCTTTTGACATAGTGATGGTGTGTATTGTTCCCATAGTTTCTTGTAATAGGTTGCTAGGTGCATAGGTTTGTAATGCTATATCCAGTTAAACTATGCATCTGCATTGAAATGTGAACATATCTGAAATGTTCCAGAAAAAGTTGAAGAAATTTCACAATATTACAGAATATATTTTTATAGTATTGACTATTGTGAGAATATGAGATGGGCTAAAGATATCCGACCATAAGAACGTTGGCACAATAAATCATAATGTCAATTCTATACCTAGCAAAAGTGGAAGCAAATTGGAGTAAAATTCTCACCCATAGAAGATGTATGTGAGAGTTACATACACTCAAAAAAAAAGATTACTTGGATACAAAGATTTTGACATTCTCTTAAGGATTTTGGTATCGATTCCCATCTAAAGATGCGGCTTCTTTAAGATAAAGACATTTTCTTAGCGACCTATCTGGTCTTAAATCTAGAATCAATAAAATTAATATTAGGATTCAGGATTGTTTTCGCGGTATATTAATAAAACTATTCACGTACAAACAAATGCTAGTTTAAAAATCCAAATTATAGATGATACTTCAAAGTAAAAATGTTTTCTTAATTCAAAAAAAAAAAATTAAATCACAGATGGTGAATCCTCAAAATAAGTCTTAGCCCATATTTGAAGCTTTTTATACCCTCCACCATAGGATGGGGGTATATTAACTTTGTCATTCCGCTTGTAACACATCGAAATATTGCTCTAACACCCTATAAAGTATATATATTCTGGGTCGTGGTGAAATTCTGAGTCGATCTGGTTGTCCGATCCGGTTGAAATTTGGTACGTGGTGTTATTATATAGTCTCTAACAACCATGTCAAAATTGGTCCATATAGGTCCATAATTATATATTGCCCCCATATAAACCAATCCCCAGATTTGATCTCCGGAACCTCTTGGAGGAGCGAAATTCATCCGATTCGGTTGAAATTTGGTACGTGGTGTTAGTATATGGTCTCTAACAACCATGCAAGAATTGGTCCATATCGGTCCATAATTATATATAGCCCCCATCATAAGCGTAGGAAGGCCTCTAGGGAGGGGGCTTAGACCCCCCAGAAAAATTTTAGCCCCCCCAGAATTTGAAACTCTATTATGATTTTCCATTCTTCAACAAATGTCAATAGTTTTTTTTAATTTTTGTAAAAATTAAACAAGTATATACAATCGCACAAAGTTCCGCTAAAGACTTCCATGAACAATCGAATTACTTGGGTTGTGGTAGCAGTTGCCGATGGCAATGTTTGAAGTCAGATATTTATGAAATAAAGCTGTGGTTGAACTTATGATTGATTTAGTTTAGTCAATTTAATTAAAAAAATAGTAATTGATATTAAAACTATTCCTTCATAAATTAATATCTTAATAATGCTGCGAAAAAGTGTTGCCAAAAAGTAGTGAAAATGTTCTTTTTGGGTCTAGAAGTGGTGCAAAATTGGCGGAGGAGCAATGAATGTAATATGAGCTTGTCATAGGACAAATGTCCACCGTTTCAACAGCCGTTGCAATGAATTTGCATCACTTCTTAAGGTGAGATCCGAATTCAGTGTTTTGAATGTAAATTAAAAAATTTTGTGATATTTTCCCAAACAAAAAATTTTTATATTGTTTTTATGATTTTTAATGCTTTCTGACGCTTGTGTGAAACGTTTTTCCTCGAATAATTTCCAAAATTATCGATTTTTCTATAATGGATTTAGCAGTTTTGTGGCAAAATTTGAATAATTTGTACCAATTTATTTATTCTTACTCTTTTTTTAAACTATTTGAAAAAAAAAGAAAACAAAAAATTACACATTAAAATATGAAATATGAAAAATGAAGTAAAAAAACTTCCTGTGTAGTTAAAATAATTGAGGACATTTTTGGAAGTACTTTTAAAGTTGTGCCTCTAGAACAACTCACATTTTTTTTTGCTGGGAAAAGTGTGGAACTACTTTTAGTTGCTTTATTATAAATTAATTGTCGAGTTATTTTGATGTCTAATTTTTTTTTTCAATTTTATAAAATAAAACATTAATTGAACCTATAAGTTCAGTCTATAAATTTTTAGCTAGGGGGGCTATAGCCCCCCCTAGGAAAATTGTCTAGCTACGCTAATGGCCCCCATATAAACCGTTCCCCAGATTTGATCTCCGGAGCCTCTTGGAGAAGCAAAATTCATCCGATCCGGTTGAAATTTGAAACGTGGTGTTGGTATATGGCCGCTAATAACCATGCCAAAATTGGTCCATATAGATCTATAGTTATATATAGCCGATCCCCAATCACACAAAAATTGGTCCATATCGGTTCATAATCATGGTTGCCACTCAAGTCAAAAATAATCTACCAAAATTTTATTTCTATAGAAAATTTTGTCAAAATTTTATTTTTATGCCCACCACCATAGAATGCTGACTGGGGTATAATAAGTTTGTCATTCCGTTTATAACACATCGAAATATAGATTTCTGACTATATAGTGTATATATATATTCTTGATCAGGGAGAAATTCTAAGACGATAAAGCCATGTCCGTCTGTCTGTCTGTCTGTTGTAATCACGCTACAGTCTTCAATAATAAAGCAATCAGGCTGAAATTTTGCACAAACTCTTCTTTTGTCTGCAGGCAGGTCAAGTTCGAAGATGGGCTATATCGGTCAAAGTTTTGATATAATCCCCATATAAACCGACCTCCCGATTTGGGGTCTTGGGCTTATAAAAACCTTAGTTTCTATCCAATTTGCCTGAAATTGTGAATCTAGAGGTATTTTATGACCACAAAGAGGTGTGCCACAAATGGTGAGTATCGGTCCATGTTTTGGTATAGCCCCCATATAGACCGATCTCCCGATTATATTCTAGGGCTTCTAGAATCGATAGTTTCTATCCAATTCGCCTTAAATTGGAAATCTAGAGGTATTTTAGCACCATAAAGAGGTGTGCCAAAACTGGTGACTATCGGTTGATGTTTAGGTATAGCCCCCATATAGACCGATTTCCCGATTTTATTCTTGGGCTTCTAGAATCCGTAGTTATTATCCAATTTAGTTGAAATTTGAAATCTAGAGGTATTTTAGGACCATAAAGAGGTGTGCTAAAAATGGTGAGTATCTGCCCAGGTTTTGGTATATCCCCCATATAGACCGATCTCCCGATTTTGGGTCTTGGGCTTATATAATCCGTAGTTTTTATCCAATTTGCCTGAAATTAGAAATCTAGAGGTATTTTAGAACAATAAAGAGGTGTGCCGAAAATGGTGAGTATCGGTCCATGTTTTGGTATAGCCCCCATATAGATCGATCTCCAGTTTTTACTTCTTGGGCGTCTAAAATCTGTAGTTTTTATACAATTTACCTGAAAATAGAAATCTAGAGGTATTTTAAAACCCTAAAGAGGTGTACTGAAAATGATGAGTATCGGACCATGTTTTTATATAGCCCCATATAGACTGATCTCCAGATTTTATTCTTGGGCTTATAGAAACCGTAGTTTTTCAAATTGGAAATCTAGAGGTATTTTAGGACCATAAAAAGGTATGCCGAAAATGGTGAGTACAGGTCCATGTTTTGATATAGCCATCAGATAGACCGATCTCCCGATATTACTTTTTGGGCTTCTAGAAACCGTAATTGTTGTCCACTTTGCCTGAAATTGAAAATCTGGAGGTTTTTAGGAATATAAATAGGTGTGCAATAAATGATTTTATTTTTTAGGCTTCTAGAATCCGTAGTTTTTATTTAATTTGCCTGAAATGAGAAATCTAGAGGTATTTTAGGACCTTAAATATGAGAGCCGAAAATGGCGTGTATTGGTCCATGTTTTGGTTTATCTCCCAAATAGACCGATCTCCCGATTTTACTTCTTCGGCTTTTAGAAACCACAGTTTTTTATCAAATTTACATGAAATTTTAAATCTAGAAGTATTTTAGGAACATAAAGAGGTATGTCGAGAATGGTGAATATCGGTCCATGTGCACTGATAATGAAAATTGCTTGAAACTGAATAATAGTTTCCAGATTTTACTTCTGGTAATTATTTAAATAATGGGGGTAAAAATCTACAGATGTTAGATTTTAAATCAAGGCCTTATTTCATCGTTTTCTTGCACACTTGCACACGATGTTTATGATTCCTCTAAAACTCAAACAAATATGGTTCTTATAAATCCAGAATCTGATCTAGTCTTCATAGGTAAAATCTTTGAATTTATCTTCGGGAAGTGTACTGGTTGAACTGATCTGCCTTTCACCAAATCCCCCTGAAATTTTCACAGGAAACTATAATATTTTATTCATGGTGGTGGGTATTTAAGATTCGGCCCGGCCGAACTTACTGCTTTAAATATATACTTGTTATGGAAAATTTTGTCAAAATGTTATTCCTATAGAAAATTTTGTCAAATTTTATTTCTATAGAAAATTTTGGCAAAATTTTTTTCTATAGAAGATGTTGTCAAAATTTTTATTCTATAGAGAATGTTGTCAAAATTTTAATTCTATTGAAAATTTTGTCAAAATGTTATTTCTATAGAAAATTTTGTCAAAATTTTATTTCTATAGAAAATCTTGTCAAAATTTTATTTCTATAGACAATTTTGGCAAAATTTTATTTCTATAGAAAATTTTGTTAAAATTTTATTTCTATAGAAAATTTTGTCCAAATTTTACTACTATAGGACGATAGCGCCATTATTAAAGGCTGTAGCGTGATTACAACAGACAGACGGACGGACAGACAGACGGGCATGGTTATATCATCGTACTATTTTTCCCTGATCTAAAATATATATACTTTATATAGTCGGAAATCGATATTTCCATGTGTTACAAAAGGGACAAAATTATTATATATATTATATATATATATATATATATATATATATATATATATATATATATATATATATATATATATATATATATATATATATATATATATATATATATATATATATATATATATATATATATATATATATATATATATATATATATATATATATATATATATATATATATATTATATATATTCTTTAAAACCATTGGTATAAAAAGCCTACAACTTTCAATTTAACGATGAGACTTGTTTTCTGTGTACGACTTGATTTTCATGAATGTTCCCATAGGCACAAAAAAATATTTGTTGTCTTCAATCACGAAATTAAATGATTGAATTAATTTTTAATTGAAATGTCTTCAATCACAGAAATGATAGTATCAATTAAAAAATTAATTTATCCAATTAAAAAATTAATTGATACTATTAATTTTTGTGATTGATTTTTGTTTCAATTAAAAAAATTTTTGAATCAATTAAATTTTTAATTGAATATTTTTTAAAACTCAATTAATATTTTAATTCGAAAAATTTTAATGATATTTTTTTCTGTGTATTACCAAAATATTTAACATGCGTCTTCAAATATGGGTTCCAATTCTATTTTAGCATACTTGCTAAAAAATATATATATTTAAATATAAATTTGCAAGTATCATTCGTTTGTTGGGAAATATGTCAATAAATTGTTTATTGGAAATCTTCTTAAAATTAGCACGAGGTCTTCTTGTTAATAATGCCGCTGAAAAGTGAAGTCATGTTGATTTCTGAAGGTGGATACTATATTCGGTTTTTTTTTTGTCACCAAAACTCGAAGTTAAAATTGGAAAAATATATAAGACGACGAGTATATTTTTATCACACTTTCTCAAAGGGAAACATTTGAATATGCTGTGCACAACTTGATCTTTCAACATTAACTGATTCAACAAACTAACCATGAGAAAATGCTGCTTTTGATAGCATTCTTTTTTAAATTTGAATTTTGTATACACTAAAAAAGCATGCCCGGTTCCAAAGATTTTGTCTTTACTTTATTTATTTTATTTTATTTATTTATAGTTGATACTAAATTTATAGTAAATATAATATTAGTATAAAGATATAAAGAAAGCATTGGCAACTGAGGCCATCAGCTAAGTCTTTACTTTATGTTAACAATTTTGGTATTGATTCGAGCCTATCGACTTGAAACTTGGTATAAGAAGTTGTTATTGATGTAGGTCGGATGGTATTGCACATGGGCCATATCGGACCACTTTTACGTATAGCCCCCATATAAACCGACCCCCAGATTTGGCTTGCAGAGCCTCGTGGAGGAGCAAAATTCATCCGATTCGCTTGAAATTTGGTATGTGGTGTTAGTATATGGTCTACAATAACCACGAAAAAGTTGGTCCATATCGGTCCATAAATATATATAGCCCCCATATAAACCGATCCCCTGATTTGACCTCCGGAGTCTCTTGGAGGGGCAAAATTCATCCGATCCGGTTGAAATTTCGTACGTGGTGTTAGTATATGGTCTCTAACAACCATGCAAAAATTTGTCCTTATCGGACCATAATTATATAGCCCCCATATAAATTGATCCACAGATTTGACCTCCGGAACCTCTTGGAGGAGCAAAATTCATCCGATTCGGTTGAAATTTGGTACACTGCGCTAATATATGGCCGCTAACAGCCATGCAAAAATTGGTCCATACGGTCTATATTTATATATAGCCAATGGCCAATCACACAAAAAAGTTGGTCCATATCGCTAAAAATAATCTACCAAAATTTTATTTCTATAGAACATTTTATCAAAATTTTAGTACTATAGAAAATTTTGTCAAAATTTTATTACTATAGAAAATTTTGTCAAAATTTTATTTCTGTAGAAAATTTTGTCAAAATTTTATTTCTATAGAAAATTTTTTAAAAATTTTATTTCTAGAAAATTTTATCAAAATTTTATGTCTATAGATAAGTTTGTCAAAATTTTATTTCTATGGAAAATTTTGTCAAAATTCTATTTCTATAAAAAATTTTGTTAAAAATTTACTTCTATAGAAAATTTTGTCAAAATTTTATTTCTATAGAAAATTTAGTCAAAATTTTATTTTTATAGAAAATTATGTCAACATTTTATTTCTATAGAAAATGTTGTCGAACTGAATTACATACGTCTTTAATCTGCCTTTGTTTGTTTAATATATCCCCCGTATGGACTAACTTACAATTTAGAAGACGGTGTTAAGGATTTTTTAAAATACCTTGCCATCGGCAAGTGTTACCGCAACCCAAGTAATTCGATTGTGGATGACAGTCTTTAGTAGAAGTTTCTACGCAATCCATGGTGGACGGGTACATAAGATTCGGTCTGGCCGAACTTACGGCCGTATATACTTGTTTCAGCTTTTTTTATTCATATACTATCAAAGTTAACGACAACTTTATTTTCCAAATTCAGTCTCGACTTTCTGAAGAAATTATGCAATGTTTCAAGTAAAAACGTCTTTAAAATAAGGTTTTGAAAAACATGTCAAAATGCAAAAAGACAACAAATTTAAAGACAATTTCATTAATTTTAAAGATTTTTTTCAGAATTAAAGTCAAGTTGTCCTTACACAAAAAAAAATTGTTTTAATGTTATGATACCCATTTTTAAGTCAAATCACTTAATTATAAGGACAATACGACTTCATTGAAAAGTTTATCGACTTTTGGACAAAGAAAAAAACTTTATATTAAAGAAATGCGTCTTCTAATACTAAGCTATATATGCATTCGTATTTTAAGGACATGAAATCGTTGGCCTCAGAACAATATTTTTTCAGTATACTTCATTCTAGGAAAATATGTAATTTATTTCGTTTTTCTGCATGTGCTAGCAAAATCTTTTAAACGGTCGAATTCAAGTAGAAATTATGCTATGTTTCTTTAAAATGAAATGTTGAAAATCTCCTATTGTTGTTATTGTTTTTTTTGTGCTTTGTAGTTAAAGATGCAAACAGTCAGAAGACTTAACGACGATTTCATTATTTTCAAAGAATTTTTCAGAATTATTAAGGTCAAGTTGACAAGTCAAACAGTCAAAAGATACACAGTTCTAATCACTTCATTATGTGGAATTATCGAGCAAATTCGCATTCGTGTTTAAGGAAATGAAATCTGGGGCTTCACAACAAAATTTTTTTCAGTTTAGATTTATTTAAGGTACCATATAAATATACTGGACAGTTCAAAATTATTTAAGGACATGAAATCTGGGGCCTCGACAATATGTCTTTAAGTTTGGATTTATTTATGGTGCTATATAAGTACACTGGACTGTTAAAAATTAAAATTAACTTAAGTTTTTACCGTTAGATAAGAAACTAACAAACTATTTCGGTCAACAAACAATCACAACTTTTAACATACAAATTTGAACTGAACCTTTATGTCACATGTAATTCTATCCCTACTTCATGTGTAATGGTGTTTGGCACCGTGTGGGGGTAAAACAAATGTTTTATTGAAATTGTATATTATTGTAGCCACTGAAAGTGTAAAGTACATGTAATGTTGTGGAAGGATATGGTTAGAAATACATCTCTCTCTTCACATAGTATGTGTTGTAACCTACAAACCAAAATAATATAACCATATAGCACCTAGTTCAAGTACATATGTAAATTGTATGTGGACATTATAATATGCATGTAGATATTGTGCAAATGTAAATATGAGAACATTAGAATGTTCTGGCCGTTTAGAAAAGGGAGGGTGACAATATGATTTTTATGCCATAGTCAATATGGCCGTCGAAAAATGTCCATAGGATAGTAAAATATCAAAAACAACAAACATTTTTTCATATCAAAATTTAATGTTTGATTTCTTCTTTTGTGTTTAATGATCAGATTAGAGCTCGACCAAAGAATCGGCTCCCACTTCGGCCAAAAATCGACCACGAATCAGCTTTCGGCGTCAATCGAAGCCAAAACTTTTAATAATTTATTACATATCGAATGGTCCCAGGCAAAAATCCTTTATATGGATAAACATCACACCATGCCCACTAAAGTTGAGAAGAGTAACAAAACAGTACTTGATAATGAAATGGATTGTTATATTAACATTTAACCCTTTCGACCCTAAAGTTGCCTGTGGGCAACTTTTTGTATTTTGAGACTAACTGTCAGTGTTGTTCTTGTTCTTGTTCTTGTTCTTGTTCTTGTTCTTGTTCTTGTTCTTGTTCTTGTTCTTGCTCA
Organism: Haematobia irritans; assembly: GCF_050003625.1. Taxonomy (NCBI): domain Eukaryota; kingdom Metazoa; phylum Arthropoda; class Insecta; order Diptera; family Muscidae; genus Haematobia; species Haematobia irritans. The sequence goes on along the minus strand of NC_134399.1, from coordinate 82,874,171 downwards.
TAAAACTGTAACGGTATCGAAAGCTATAAGTGTTCTCTTTAAGTTGAATTAAAAAACAGCTAATATGGTTGTCATTTAGCAAGTTTATTTTCATTAATACACGCGTGCCTCAAGAAAACAAATATTTGCGATTTTGGAAAAGGGTTTTTATAAATGAGATTTTTTCAAAAATTACAACAAAAGTATTCAAAGTTTTTATTAAATCTGTTGTAGTACATATCAAATAAAATATTTGTGGAGGTCAAATCTTAAAATTGCACCAAAACAACAAGTGCGAAATTTTTAAAATTGAAAAGTTGCCTGTGTGCAACTTTGGGCAATTGTGGTAGTAAAATAACATATTTGTGGACATGGGACCTAGAGAAAAAAGTTTGAAAAACAATGATATTAAACAAATTTTGAACTTCGATGGAGATGTCCCAGTGACGAGGAATGTGGCAATGATGTGGAATACATATCTGCAGTGCTGAGGAGGAATTTAAAAGGAATCGTTCGCGAGTATAATTTTTCATTTTGTAAATTTGCGTGAACGTGAATTCCTACCCACATGGCGTGCGTGAGTACAAATATTTCTTCGTGATGCGCGTGAACGTAAGTGAAATTTCACTCACGTGCACATCTGAGTATATATTTACTGTAATAATAACAAAAAATGTAAAAAAAAAAAAAAACAATAAAACGTAATACGTCTATAATTACAAAACAAGCCATTTTATAGCCACAATTGCCCAAAGTTGCCCACAGGCAACATTCTCTACCGCCCAAACGAATGGGCGTGACGACCCGAAGTTTGGACTAGACTCTTCTAAATGACTTAAACATGATTAAGAGTATAAACAAATTTTCAGCGATATTTATAAAAATTCGGGGTCGAAAGGGTTAAGAGCAGCGGCAATAAAATATTTAAGCTCTTCACCGACAAGCGTTGCCAGCGAACAATTGTTCCGATCAGCGGGACGTCGTTTTTCCGAACGAAGATCGAGTTTAAATGGAGAAAATATACAAAAAAATCATTGTTGCCGTTATTGTATCAAATTACGGAATTTGGAATACTAACAAGTAAGAAAAGCCTAAAGTCGGCCGGGTCCGACTATATTATACCCCGCACCACTTTGTAGATCCATATATATATTCTGTATATCTGACCAGATATGGACAGAGGTATACAATATTTATAGTCTTTAAATTTAAGTCGGCTAATGCCCTGAGGTAGAACACAATGTTAGTACACAATTATTTAATTCTGAACCAATTTCGAGGCAACTTCGTAAAAGTGTATTTATTTCTAATATATATCGATAGATATGTATTAGAAATAAAGGAAAATTTGAGTTATTTTCACAAGTTTTCGACTTAGCAGTGGCGATCTTATAAGGAACATTTGTGTATTTTGCCCATTTTTGCAAAAACCGGTAAAACATATATATGGGAGCTATATCTAAATCTGAACCGATTTCAATAAAATTTAGCACTCTTGACTACACTACTACTTGTACTCCTAGTGCAAAATTTCAACCAAATTGGGGTTAAACTCTGGCTTCTGAGGCCATATAAGTGAATATCGGGTGAAGGATATATATGGGAGCTATATCTAAATCTGAACCGATTTCTTCCAAAATCAATAGGGTTCTATTCTGACCCAAAACAGAAACTTATGCCAAATTTGAAGTCGATTGGACTAAAACTGCGACCTAGACTTTGATCACAAAAATGTATTAACAGACAGACGGACGGACGGACGAATGGACAGACGGACATAGCTAGATCGACTCAGTGACCCACCCTGAGTATTATTGCCAAAGACACCAAATGCTATTTCGTCTACTTGTGGGTGTTGCAAACATATGCACTAACTTATAATACCCTGTTCCACAGTGTGGCGCAGGATATAAGAAGTCTGTGTGTTCTAAAAGAATATATAAGACTTGGACTGAAATATATTTTATTCTTGTTTTTTATACCTTTTTTAATTACAAATATTAGAAAAATGTTCGGATTCGGCCGATTATTGCTTTTTTGGTGAACATTGGCTTCGGCAAAAAAACCGCTTTGGCCGAGCCCTATATGAGATTCCTCCTTCACACTACACGCCAATAGAAAAAAGTTTTTTTTTTATACAAACGCAATAACGAATTTATAACAAGATTTTCAACAATCGCACAGTGGTTCCAAATCGATTTTTTTTTTTGGAAATAATTCTGCAACTTTTAAATGAATAAAGATATCTACACAATTTATTCTTTGTGTGAAAACTGAGGTGTTTTCCTCCATGTTGTGGGTCCACTGGCTTGCCTAGAGGCGTTGAAAATCGGTCACCTCGAGTGTATGGAATACTGGTTTAGCCGCAATTATGAACCGATCTTCATAATTTATCGAATTTTGACCAAACTTTTTTTTTTTGCAAAAAGGTACCTGTATTTCGTCGTTATATTTGGCGTAGAATTTTTTTGAAATTTGTAAGAATTGGTCCATGTTTAGTTCCCATATAAACTTATATACAAACATATAAATTGGACTTTTGGAGCCTCATAGAGAAATAAATTAAATCCGATCCGATTTAATTTTGGACCCTCTAAATATCGTGCGAAAATTGTTTCATATCGGTTCATAATTATTTATGGATACCTCTATATTAACCGATCATTTGAATTGGCTTAAATTGATATTTAGTCTGCCTTCTTTTGAAATTTGTAAAAATTGGTCCAGGTTTAGTCCCCATATAAACTTATATATAAACATATAAATTAGACTTTTGGAGCCTCAATAAATTAAATCCGATACGGTTTAATTTTGGCCCTCTAAATATGCGAAAATTGTTTCATATCGATTCAAAATTATTTATAGATACCTCTATATAAACCGTTCATTTGAATTGGCTTAAATTGATATATAGTCTGCCTTCTTTTGTCTAATAGAATATAATTGTTACCACTACCGAATTAATTCGATTATGGATGACAGTAGAACTTTCTACCCACTCAATGGTGGAGCGGCCGTATACGAGTATACCTGTTTTAATCTATAATCCAAATATTAAATATCTCAGTTAATGTGAAGATTATAAGTCCAAAATAATTTTCTTTATTTTAAGAATAAAATTCCTTACTTCAAAGACATACGGGTTTAACGGGGGGAGGCAAATTTTAAAGATCATGTCCCCAATTAAACAAAAAAAAAATAAAGCAAATATTAAGGACTATCTTTCGACCAAAACTTTTTTATTTTAAGAAAAATTTTCCTTTTTATTGCCTGTCCTAAAATTTGGGTGAAATAATCGTTCATATTAGGTTAATATTTTTCTCAGCGTACTTTTCTAGGTATGTTTCTATTCTCAAGAAGAGTTTACTTGAATTGAAAGATTTTGACATTCTCTTAAGGACTTTGTTATTGATTTCAAGACAAATAATCGGCTTTTAAAAATAAAAAAATTCGTCGGGGAGCCACCGTGGTGCAATGGTTAGCATGCCCGCCTTGCATATACAAGGTCGTGGGTTCGATTCCTGCTTCGACCGAACACCATAAAGTTTTTAGCGGTGGATTATCCCACCTCACCTCAGTAATGCTGGTGGCATTTCTGAGGGTTTTAAAGCTGCTCTAAGTGGTTTCACTGCAATGTGGAACGCCGTTCGGACTCGGCTATAAAAGGGAGGTCCCTTGTCATTGAGCTTAACATGGAATCGGGCAGCACTCAGTGATAAGAGAGAAGTTCACCAAAGTGGTATCACAATGGACTGAATAGTCTAAGTGAGCCTGATACATCGGGCTGCCACCTAACCTAGAATATTTCGTACTACCACTGACCCCTACCGACGTACGACCACATTCCAACTCTTTAAACCAACTTTTTACGCTAGCCATCAAACGAGAAAAATCAACGCTGAAACAAAAATATATTTGATGTTCACTAATATTGATATAAAATCTCAACACTTTTCGATACCATCTAATGTACATTTTCATTTTTGTATTACACACAACATTTGCTTCAAATTCAAAAGAGGAAATTGATCCATAATTTAAGGTCATTTATTTTAGTTCACTTCTATTTCAATCATCTGTTTTTATTCGATTTTTCAGTTGTTTAACAACAGGAGTTATGTATGTTAGTCAGTGGTTAGTCATAGATTTATGGAATTCATAAATGTATCCTACAAAAGAGAAAAAACAACGAGGAAAATGGACACGTATAAATTTATTTAGTATGCCACATTCATTATAATTATTACAATGGTAACAACGACCAAAATTGATGTGGAAAATATAAAAAAGAATTATTTACATATGTAAGAGTAAATTTTGAAATATGAGTTACAAACTGTAACCTAACCTTGCATAGTCTCTAATTAATGCTTGCATATGTATATGTGAGTTTTTATTACTTTATGGGAATTTGCCTAATATCAATTTACATGAAACTATAACATTTTGTCATAATTTATAATTTGACATGGATATTTTTTAGTCAATGTTTATGAATTTTAATTTAATTTAAAGTTTATTGACACAATTAGTTTTTATAGATTTTTTTTTGTGGTATAAAACTATTAGGAAAGAAATGTTTATTGCAATTTGGAAATTTGTTTGTTTATAGGTTGTAGATAGTTTTCCATATCTTCCCCTAGGAAAAATGGTGCTCTGGAATCCTAGTTATAATTACGTATTTGACGTATTTGTTCGATAAAGAAAAAGAATAACTAACATATATATACTTGCGAAATTTTTGCCAGGCTTGCCAAGTCCAAATGAACTTCCAAGGCGCAACTTCTAAAGCAATGCAAACGATCCAAAAATAGAGTATTTCTGTCCTATGACAAGTCCATGTAAAATTCATTGGAGATGAACCAAGTTTACACTAATTCCGGATCACAAACTACTTCTTTGGAAGCTCTTCTTTTGATGGGACGTAACATAGGCAAGCATTAAAAAATTGTAATAAAGGAATACACTCAAGCACATTATCAAATACAATTTTATGCCTCGAACGGAAATTTTACAACTTCAATGAAACTTCTTCGTTATTTCAAAGGAAATGTTTCGTACTTTTTATTAAGAAATTTTAACACAGACAGTTTGTTAAATATTCGTAAATTCGTAAAAACTGCTTCGCAAAAGTCATGACATTTGAAGAAAGTTTCGTTAAAAGTACGAACTTCTTACGCAGAAACTCGGGAGATCGGTATATATGGGGATATAATAAAACATGGACCGATCCTCACCATTTTCGGAGAAGCGATGAATTTACCATTTAAACTGCCATTGCATTGAATTAGCATCACTTCTTAAGGTGTGATCCGAATTCAGTATTTTAGGTGCGAATTAATTTTTATACCCTTCACCACTACTGTGGTACAGGGTATAATAAGTTTGTGCATTTGTATGTAACGCCAAGAAGGAAAAGTCTGAGATCCATCGTTTAGTATACCGATCGCCTTAGAATTAAATGCTGAGTCGATTTAGCGATGTCCGTCTGTCTGTATATGTAATTTTGTGTGCAAAGTACAGCTCGCAGTTTAAGTCCGATCGTCCTCGAATTTGGCACAGAGCTTTATATTGGTTCAAAGACAATCTCAATTGATTTTGAAAAAAATCGGTTCAGATTTAGATATATCTGCCATATATATTTATCACCGATCTGGTCATAATTGACGTATTTATCACCGTATTTTCTCAAAATTTCGGTTAGCCAAATATTTTGGGACTTTCGTAAAATATGCAAAATACCAGCCAAATCGGTTCAGATTTAGATATAGCTCCTATATATATTTTTCGTCCGATTTGAACTTATATGGTATATGGTCTCTAACAACCGTGCACGCATTGGTCCACATCGGTCCATTAATATATATAGCCCCCATATAAACCGATCCCCAGATTTGGCTTGCGGAGCCTCAAAGAAAAGCAAATTTCACCCGATCCTGCTGAAATTTGGTACATGGTGTTGATATGTGGTCTCTAACAACCATGCAAAAATTGGTCCACATCGGTCCATAATTATATGTAGCCCCCACATAAACCGATCCTCAGATTTGGCTTGCGGAGGCTAAAAGAGAAGCAAATTTTATCCGATCCGGCTGAAATTTGGTGCATAATGTTGGTATATGGTCTATAACAACCATGCAAAAATTGGTCCACATCGGTTCATAACTATATATAGCCCCCATATAAACCGATCCCAGGTTTGGCTTGCGGAGCCTCAAAGAGAAGCAAATTCCATCAGATCCGGCTGAAATTTGGTACATGGTGTTGGTATATGGTCTCTAACAACCATGCAAAAATTGGTCCACATCGGTTCATAATTATATATAGCCCCCATATAAACCGATCCCCAGGTTTGGCTTACGGAGGCTCAAAGAGAAGCAAATTTTATCCGATCCGGCTGAAATTTGGTGCATACTGTTGGTACATGGTCTATAACAACCATGCAAAAATTGGTCCAGATCAGTTCATAATTATATATAGCCCCCATATAAACCGATTCTCAGGTTTGGCTTGCGGAGCCTCAAAGAGAAGCAAATTTCATCCGATCAGGCTGAAATTCGGTGCATAATGTTGGTATATGGTCTTTAACAACCATGCAAAAATTGGTCCACATCGGTTCATAATTATATATAGCCACCATATAAACCGATCCCCAGGTTTGGCTTGCGGAGCCTCAAAGAGAAGCAAATTTCATCCGATCCGGCTGAAATTTGGTACTTGGTGTTGGTATATGGTCTCTAACAACCATGCCAAAATTGGTCCACATCGGTTCATAATTATATATAGCCCCCATATAAACGGATCCCCAGATTCGAACTCCGGTGCTTCTTATAGGAGCAAAATTCATCCGATCCGGTTGAAATTTGGTATGTGGTGTGAGTATATAGTCTCTAACAACCATGCAAACATTGGTCCATATCGGTCTATAATTATATACAGCCCCCATATAAATCGATCCACAGATTTGATCTCCGGAACCTCTTGGAGGAGCAAAATTCATCCGATTCGATTGAAATTTGGTACGTGGTGTTATATGGTCTCTAACAACCGCAAAAAATGGTCCATATCGGTCCATAATAATATATAGCCCCCATATAAACCGTTCCCCAGATTTGATTTCCGGAGCCTCTTGGAGAAGCAAAATTCATCCGATCCGGTTGAAATTTCCAACGTGGTGTTAGAATATGGCCGCTAATAACCATGCCAAAATTGGTTCATATAGGTCTATAGTTAAATATAGCCGATCCCCAATCACACAAAAATTGGTCCATATCGGTTCATAATCATGGTTGCCACTCGAGCCAAAAATAATCTACCAAAATTTTATTTCTATAGAAAATTTTGTCAAAATTTTATTTTTATGGAAAAATTTGTCGAAATTTTTGTCCTATAAAAAATTTTGTCAAAGTTTATTTCAATAGAAAATTTTGACAAAATTTTATTTCTATAGAAAATGTTGTCAAAATTTTATTTCTATAGAGAATGTTGTCAAAATTGTAATTCTATTGAAAATTTTGTCAAAATTTTATTTCTATTGAAAATTATGTCAAAATGTTATTTCTATAGAAAACTTTGTCAAAATTTTATTTATGTAGAAAATTTTGTCAAAATTTTATTTCTATAGAAAATTTTGACAAAATTTTTAAAATTTTATTTCTATAGAAAATTTTGTCCAAATTTTACTTCTATAGAAAATGTTGTCAAAATTTTATTTCTATAGAAACTTTTATCAAAATTTTATTTTTATAGAAAAAATTATATACGTATTTAATCGGCCTTTTTTAGTTTAATATATACCACATTTGGACTACCTTGCAATTTAGATGACGGTGTTAGGAAGTTTTAAGATACCTTTCCATCGGCAAGTGATACCGCAACCCAAGTAATTCGATTGTGGATGACGAGTAATTTTTTACTCACGCACACTCACTATGGAAAATATTTACTCAGACACGATATTTTTTGGTAGAAATCACGCATACGCACACTAGAGGTGTGCACGTGAGTAATAGTTTACTCCCGCTCACGCACACTTACGACTGAAAAATTACACTCACGCACGATATTGTTTGGTAGGACTCACGCTCACGCACACTCACGAAAATAAAATTTGTACTCACGCAGGAAAACGTCGTGACTCACGAAAAATACCGTGACTCACGAAAAATATCGTGACTCACGAATAATTTTATGATTAATTTACCTTAACAGAGTGTCTGAAAACATGAGCATTATTAAAATCGAGAGTGTTATTAAACTTTTAACATAAGGTGTCACTAAAATTGTAATTGAATTTAACTCTTAAGCGTTTTATGTTGGTGAGCAGGAATATTTTCGTGAATGTAATTCGTTACTCACGCACACTCACGAAGATATTATTTTTGTGACTCACGCTCACGCACGACATTTTGGTTTGTTAATCACGTTCACGCACACTCACGCTGTTGTCATGAGCGGGACTCACGCACGAATGACGAAAATTTTCGTGAGTCACGGCAATTTCGTGTCACGTGCATACCTCTAACGCACACTCACTAAAAGCAAAGCAGTTCTCACGTACGTAAACTTTAAAAGACCCACATTCACAATCGGAAATGTCGTGACTCTCCAAAAACCTCGCGATTAAACACGCTCACGCTCACTGTGTTGTCATTAGAGTGACTCACGAGTCACAAACATTTTCGTGATTCACAACAGTTTCGTGTCAAGAGCACACCTCTGCTCAGAATTTCACCATAACCCAGAATAAAGGGTGATACGGTCAAAATTTGGTCAATATAAACTTCACGTATTTCTTTCAATTTTGCATTTAAAAAACCTGAACACCCCTCATTTTGAAGGTGTGTGTGTGTAGAATGTTGCTCCTATTTTGATTTTGGAATTCACTCTCCAGTTGTCAAAATGCCGTCCAATCAAGAAGAGCAGCGTATCAAAATTTTGCTAGCGCATCGCGAAAATCCGAGCTACTCGCACGCAAATTGCTAAAAGTTGTCAAATCAACCGTTACAAATGTAATTAAAGTGTTTGGGGAACGTTTGTCGACAGCCAGGAAGTCTGGATCGGGGGGAAATCGAAAACCGGAAGCCGTTGAGACGACAAAGAGAGTTGCCGGTAGTTTCAAGCGAAACCCTAACCTCTCTATCCGAGATGACGCAAATAAGCTGGGTGTATCGTCTACAACCGTGCATCGAGCCAAAAAACGAGCCGGACTATCGACTTACAAGAAGGTAGTGACTCCAAATCGCGATGATAAACTAAATACGACGGCCAAAGCGCGATCCCGGAGGCTGTACATGACGATGCTTACGAAGTTTGACTGCGTGGTAATGGACGACGAAACCTACGTCAAAGCCGACTACAAGCAGCTTCCGGGACAGGAGTTTTATACGGCAAAAGAAATTGGAAAGGTAGCAGATATTTTCAAGCACATAAAACTGTCAAAGTTCGCAAAGAAATATCTGGTTTAGCAAGCTATCTGTACCTGTGGCTTGAAAAGCAGCATTTTCATAGCTTCCGGGACTGTCAACCAAGAAATTTACGTGAAAGAGTGTTTGAATAAACGTCTGCTGCTTTTCCTGAAGAAACACGGTTGTTCCGTACTGTTTTGGCCGGATTGGCACCTTGCCATTACGGTAAAAAGGCCATGGAGTGGTACGCCGCCAACAACGTGCAGGTGGTTCCCAAGGACAAGAACCCTCCCAACACGCCAGAGCTCCGCCCAATTGAGAAATACTGGGCTATTGTCAAGCGGAACCTAAAGAAGACCAAAAAAACTGCTAAGGACGAGCAGCAGTTCAAGGCAAACTGGTTTCTGCGGCGAAGAAGGTGGACAAGGTGGCTGTACAAAATCTGATGGCAGGTGTCAAGCGTGAGGCCCGGCAATTCGGATTTGGAAAAGCGAGAGCCTAACTAAATATTTTTCCTGAATTTTATACTAATTGAACTTGAAAAAGAAATTTAATTTGATTTTTTAAATAAACGATTTCACCGATTTACACGCGTTTTCCCTTGACCAAATTTTGACCGTATCACCCTTTATATACATATATAATTTCAAAGACCAATATTGCTGTGTGTTACAAATGGAATGACAAAGTTAGTATACCCCCCTCATCCTATGGTGGAGGGTATACAAATTATTGAAACTAATTGTGTTTTCATTTTTATACCCTCCACCATAGGATGGGGGTATATTAACTTTGTCATTCCGTTTGTAACACATCGAAATATTGCTCTAAGACCCCATAAAGTATATATATTCTGGGTCGTGGTGAAATTCTGAGTCGATCTAAGCATGTCCGTCCGTCCGTCCGTCTGTCCGTCTGTCCGGCTGTCCGTCCGTCTGTGGAAATCACGCTAACTTCCGAACGAAACTAGCTATCGACTTGAAACTTGGCACAAGTAGTTGTTATTGATGTAGGTCAGATGGTATTGAAAATGGGCCATATCGGCCCACATTTACGTATAGCCCCCATATAAACCGATCCCCAAATTTGGCTTGCGGAGCCTTCCGGAGCAGCAAAATTCATCCGATCCGGTTGAAATTTGGTACGTGGTCTAAGTATACGGTCTCTAACAACCATGCAAAAATTGGTCCATATCGGTCCATAAATATATATAGCTCCCATATAAACCGATCCCCAGATTTGACCTCCGGAGCCTCTTGGAGGAGCAAACTTCATCCTACCCGATTGAAATTTGGTACGTGGTGTTAGTATATGGTATCTAACAACCATGCAAAAACTGGTCCATATCGGTCCATAATTATATATAGCTCCCATATAAACCGATCCCCAAATTTGACCTCCGGAGCCTCTTGGAGGGGCAAAATTCATCCGATCCGTTTGAAATTGGGTACCTGATGTTAGTATACGGTCTCTAACAAGCATGCACAAATTGGTCCATATCGGTCCATAATTATATATAGCTCCCAAAAAAACCGATCCCCAGATTTGAACTCTGGAGCCTCTTGGATGAGCAAAATTCATCCGATCCAATTGAAATTTAGTACGTGGTGTTAGTATATGGTCTCTAACAACCATGCAAAAATTGGTCCATATCGGTCCATAATTATATATAGCTCCCATATAAACCGATCCCCAGATTTGACCTCCGGAGCCTCTTGGAGGAGCAAAAGTCATCCGATGCGGTTGAAATTTGGTACATTTCGTTAGTATATGGCCTCTAACAGCCATGTAAAAATTGTCAAATTTTATTACTATAGAAAGTTTTGTCAAAATTTCATTTCTATAGAAAGTTTTGTAAAAAGTTTATTTCTATAGCAATGTTTGCCAACATTTTATTTCCATAGAAAATTTTGTCAAAATTTTATTTCTATAGAAAATTTTGTAAAAAATTTATTTCTGTAGAAAATTTTGTCAACATTTTATTTCTATAGAACATTTTGTCAACATTTTATTTCTATAGAAAATTTTGTCAACATTTTATTTCTATAGAAAATTTTGTCAAAATTTTATTGCTATAGAAAATTTTGTCAACATTTTATTTCTATAGAAAATTTTGTCAAGTTTTTATTTCTATAGAAAATTTTGTCAAAATTTTATTTCTATAGAAAATTTTGTAAAACTGAATTATATACGTATTTAATCGGCCTTTTTTTGTTTAATATATACTTATGGACTAACTTACAATTTAGAAGACAGTGTTAAAAAGTTTTACGATACCTTGCCATCGGCAAGTGTTATCGCAACCCAAGTAATTCGATTGTGGATGACAGCCTTTAGTAGAAGTTCCTACGCAATCCATGGTGGAGGGTACATAAGATTCGGCCTGGCCGAACTTACGGCCGTATATACTTGTTATTTTATTACACGATCACTTTTTAGAAATTCTCAACGGTAACATAATTTATTTCCTGGCTAATAATTCGGAATTTAGATTCAATGAGCAGTCAGTTCTCAGATTTCATTAAAAATTTACCCCGAAATAATAATTTCATAGAATTCCAAGCAAGAGAAATTCCGCCCAATTGGGAATTACGCTTTCTTGTTCAATGTTACCTTGTACACGCAAAAAAATAATTCTTTCCTCCCAAACGAAATTTTAGACAAACAAAGTTCGTTTCTCATTTGCTTTTCGCTGTAAGGAAGTGTATTTGGAAGAAAAGTATATACTTTTTGTGATAAACGTTTATTCTTTTCTAGGATGTAAAAACAATTTCATAAAGACTAACTCAAAAAAAATTTTTTCTGGCTAATTGCATTTTTCCTCACATCTTTCCCACTTCCACGAAGTTTTTAGTTCTTAGCACCTTTTTCTGTAACACAAACAATGTAGAAGAAATTATACGATTTTATAAATTTTTAAAATTTTTTTTTACCTTTCGCCTGGACGGAGAATCGAACCGCGGACCATGCAATTTGTAAGCCAACACACTATCCACTGAGCCATGTAGCCGTTATTGTCATCAATAGACAATTACCCATATAACTAAGTTATATTTATATAGCATAGCTTGCGGCGCCCACGAGCCGATTAAACAAAGTTTATTTAACAGAAAAATACATTTAGTTGGGCACCGTGGAGCAGTGGTTGTTACGTCTGACTTGCATGCCAAGGGTCGTGGGTTCGATCCCTGCTTCGATCAAAGTTTTTTTTTTCATATATTCCAGATATGATCGGAAGATTCCGAAAAAATTTTCAACTTTACATTCTACTATATTACATTTTTACTATGAACTGTAAAATTTGTCTTATTAAAGACCTAAATTTAGAAAAGAACAGTGTTTGATATAAACGAAATGGACTGTGTTGTTGGTTCAAAAATAACTTTTTCACTGAAAAAATAAAAATTTTGTAACAAACGAATTTTTTTGGTGATAAAAGTGTATACTTTTCGAAGCAATTCAAAAAACTCTAACAAAAGAAAAACGTTTTCGGTACACGTTTTCCAAACGTTTTTTTTCTTTGCGTGTATTATATTGTAAATTTCTTAAGCTTCAAAGTAACATAAATTAACTCTATACTCTCATCCATTCCAATTTAAATCCTCGATTTTTATAAATCCTCCAGTTTTTTTTGGTACAACTGTTTTGCATTTGGAAACAAAAACGCTTCAAAAGTTAGAAATGATTTTATTTGATTTTTTTCATTCATTTGTTGGTGTAGAAAGCCACATCTAGGCAAATAAACCCCAACGTATACAAATAAAGAATGGCAAAAGTTTCGCAGGGGAAAAAGAAAAAAATTTGAGGGACAAAAAAATGGAAAAGAATAGTGAGAAGAGAATTGAAAACGAAATTGATTTATCGAATTGAAATCAGTCAATAAAGTTTTGCAGTTAAAAAGTTACTTTTAGTCCTCTACGGAAAATCGCACTATTCTAAGTTTTTTTTTTTTTTAAGCCTGGCAAACTACGGTGACGAAATAAAAAGAAATAGACGAAAGGGGGACTTTGAATTGTATAATAAAGTTCATGTGCTTCTTGCGAAATGTGAACAATTTTTGTTAACAAACAAATGCATTTAAAAAAGGTTTGAAACTTTGTCATGGATTTTCCATCGCCATCAATAGAACTACGGCTCACATGGCAATATGCTAGTACAACTGGCTAATATTATTTTCATTTGTCTATTAAGTATAGAAATAAACTCATTTCAATAACACATTAACGGCCATTTACATGTAGCTCCTCCGTTAGGCTTTAACTCCCAGTTAACAAAAAGAAAATTGCAAATATCTTCTCTTCGGTTAACTTTAACTGAAAAATTTTCGGCAGTTAAATTCCTAACTGGCATATGGAATATATAGGCAAGATGGCAGCTATGTCCATAACATAATATGGTTTAAAAGTTCGTTAGTTTACAGATCAATAACGGAGCTTCATGAAAATGGGGTTAGTGGCTTTGAAATATCAAATTATTTGTATGAAAGTTAAGGATTTAGTTCGAAGATATTGCATTATGGATTTTGGGATTTTATATCATAAACCTGATCACATATCAGGGTATACTAAGATTGATGTGCCACATTACATCAATATCAGAAATGTCTGATATGACATTTCATTTACTGAATGTCTGATATGACATTACATTTACGGATCAACTCTGAGTCCCATTCTGAATCGATCTAGCCCCGGCTTTCCGTCCTGCCATATGTTCGTTGATAAGAAGCTAGACTTCGAAATTTTTGAGAAATTTGATAGAGGCCAGTTTTGCGGCACAAAGATACAAGTTTTTCAAACAAGTACAAAACAGGGTGGCTAATATGTAAAACAATCATGTAAAACGAAATATCTTTCCAGTTTTTTTTTTAAATTTAACATCAAACTTTAGCTGCATGTGCTATAAATTGTGGCCTTCGAATGGCCGACAAAGCAAACACACACACTTCACGTAAATGGCTCGGCAGTACGGCAGTACCTCTTTTTAAAGTCATTCTTGGTTGACGGTGTTGAGTCCTATTAGAATGTCCAAAGTCTCCGATCGAAATTTTTCTTTGCCTAGGGCTTCAATCAAGGCCGTATTCAGGGGGGGGGGGATGAGGGGGATCAAACCCCCCCCGAAATGAATGAATATTTTTATATAAATAAATATATATTTTTAGCTGCATAGAAAAATCTTATCGAAGATGTTGAAGAAAAGCTGGAGGTTTTATTTTGAAAAACGCTTACCTATAAAACTTGCACAAATCATAGAATACTAGTTGAAAAGCCCGCCAAACGACGCTCGAAAAAAAAAAACAAATTATTTTTGTTCTCGCACCACAAATTTCATTTTTGGAAAATGTATTTCTGCTTTTTATGTGTGTTTGTTGTTATTTTTGTGAACATGACTCGCTTTGTTTGACCACAGCAACAACAACGAAACAGCCAAACACACATGTGTAAATGAAATGGCACAAAACCTGCGAAAAGACCTGCCTAATTCAGCGATGGAAGCAATAAAGAGATTTTTCCAAACGTGCATATTCTTTTAAAAATTTTGGTCACTTTGCCAGTTACTTAGGGATGGAAAATACAATTTTTAAGAAAGTACAAAAAAGGTATTTTTTGAGCGGAAAGGTACTTTTTACTAAATTTCAACAAAAATTTCACTGGAAGATTATTGTCAAGAGACTGAATTTTAAAGAAAAAAAAATTGACAAAATTTTCTATAGAAATAAAATTTTGCAAAAATTTCCTATAGAAATAAAATTTGTACAAAATTTTCAATTGAAATAAAATTTTGACAAAATTTTCTATAAAAATAAAATTTTGCAAAAATTCTATATAGAAATAAAATGTTGACAACTATTTCTACCGAAATAAAAAATCGATAATATAGAATCGCATTCTTTTTTCGACTAAAACTTTCAGTAAAATCCTGTTTTTGACTATGTCTTTTACAAAATCGAGATTTTCTTCCCACATGAACATGTCTGTTTTGCCATATTTATAAAAGACTATTAGCAAATAAGGTTGATAAAGACTTTCTCAAAATATTAAAATATTGTGTCAAAGCTATTGTACCATAAATCTGATATCGACTCAAAACTGTCTACACAAAAGGTACTAAATCATTCGCGGGGGTACTACGGTACTGACCGGGGTGAAAAAGGTTTGAAAAAAGTACTATAGTACTGCATTTTCCATCCCTGCAGTTACTACGTGCTCATCCGAACGTTCATTTTCAACAATGAAGAGATTAAAGACGTATCTTAGAAATTCGACTAGCGAGAGTAGACTCAAAGGATTGGCATTAATGTCGGTTCATCGCCGAATAAATGTGCCGACTGAAGAAGTCATTGATTTATTTGCTGCCCAAAAAGCCCATCGGCTCAATTTAATATTATAACAAGTATATACAGCACTAAGTTCGGCCGGGCCGAATCTTAAATACCCACCACCATGAACCAAATATTAGGGTTTCCTTTGAAATTTCAGGAGGGCTTGAGGATATTCCCGAAGATAAATTTAAAGATTTCACCTATGAGGACTATATCAGATTCTGGATTTATAAGAACCGTTTTTGTTTGAGTTTTAAAGGAATCATTAACATCTCTTGTAAGTGTGCAAGAAAATTATAAAATAAAGTCTTGATTTGAAATCTTAAATCTGTAGAAGTAAAATCTGGAAATTTTACATTGAGTTTCAAGCAATTTTCATGATCAGTGCGCCTTCTACACCCTCAAGAAGTGAAGTCGGTCTATATGGAGGCATTATCAAATGGATCGATAAAAACTTAATCCGATACACGTTTTTGTGAGCCTAAAATACCAGAATATTTACAATTTCAGGCAAATCAGATAAAAACTACGGTTTCTAGAAACTCAAGGAGTTAAATCGGGAGATCGTTCTTATGGGGGCTATACTAAAATATTGACCGATACTCACCATTTTCGGCACACCTCTTTATGACCCGAAAATACCTGTAGATTTCCAATTTCAGGCAAGTAGGATAAAAACTTCGGATTCTAGAAGCCCAAGAAGTAAAATCTTGAAATCGGTCTATATGGGGGCTATACCAAAATATGGACCGATACTCACCATTTTCGGCACACCTCTTTATGGTCCTAAAATACCTCTAGATTTCCAATTTCAGACAAATTGGATAAAAACTACGGTTTCTATAAGCCCAAGACCCCATATCGGGAGGTTGTTTTATATGGGGACCATACCAAAACATGGACCGATACTCACAATTTTTGGCACACGTATTTCTGGTCCTACAATACCTCTAGATTTTCAATTTCAGGTAAATTGAATAAAAACTGCGGTTTCTATAATCCCAAGAAGTAAAATCGGGAGATCGGTCTATATGGGGGCTATACCAAAACATGGACCGATAATCACCATTTTTGGCACACCTCTTTATGGTCATAAAATACCTCTAGTTTTCAAATTTCAGGCAAATTGGATAAAAACTACGATTTCTATAAGCCCGAGACCCCAAATCAGGAGGTCGGTTTATATGGGGACTATATCAAAACCTGGACCGATATAGCCTATCTCCGAACTTGACCTGCAGACAAAAGACGAGTTTGTGCAAAATTTCAGTACGATTGCTTCACTATTGAAGACTGTAGCGTGATTACAACAGACAGACAGACAGACGGACAGACGGACATCGTTATATCGTCTTAGAATTTCTCCCTGATCAAGAATATATATACATTATATAGTCGGAAATCGATATTTCGATGTGTTACAAACGGAATGACAAACTTATTATACCCCCGTCACCATTCTATGGTGGTGGGTATAAAAATATTGTATACATACCTATGCATAAATAAAATTTTCTACACATGAGATTATATGAATATATTTTTTTTAAAGTTGAACCCCCCCCCCCCCCCCCCCGAATTACAATCCTGGCTACGGCCTTGGCTTCAATACTGTCTTACTGTCTTTGCCGATAATATACGGTATTTATTTTGAACTCCGTTACGGTGGCCTAAACCATTGCAACGCTTGATTTTTGGTAGCCAATTGTGCTGACAAAATAGAAAGAATAAGACAAAGAGGTTTTAGATTTTGTAATAAAGTTCATGTGCTATGTGGGAAATATGAAAAAAAAATTAACAACCCTGCAAAAAAGCGTCGCCAAAAAAAAGTGAAAATATGTGATACGAATACAGTGTTTTAGATGTGAATTAAAGCATTTTGTAATATTTTGGCAAGGTTAGGTTAGGTGGCAGCCCGATGTATCAGGCTCACTTAGACTATTCAGTCCATTGTGATACCACATTGGTGAACTTCTCTCTAATCACTGAGTGCTGCCCGATTCCATGTTAAGCTCAATGATAAGGGACCTCCTTTGTATAGCCGAACGGCGTTCCACATTCCAGTGAAACCACTTAAAGAAGCTTTGAAAACCTCAGAAATGTCACCAGCATTACTGAGGTGGGATAATCCACCGCTGAAAAACTTTTTGGTGTTCGGTCGAAGCAGGAATCGAACCCACGACCTTGTGTATGCAAGGCTGGCATGCTAACCATTGCACCACGGTGGCTCCCAATATTTTGGCAAAGAAATAATTTTTATAATTTTTTATGACATTTAATGCATTCTAACGCTTTTTCGAAACGATTAACCTCAAATATTTCCAGAAATTTGCAGATTTTCTAAAATTTATTTTGCGTTTTGTTAAAAAAAATTTTAACAATTTGATATAAATAATGAACTAATAAAAATTAGTTCTTACCTTGTTTTTAACCAATTTGAAACAAAAAAGTTAAAATTACCCATTAAAAATATGAAAAAGAGCGAGTTATCAAAAATTAATTAAATTTAATTGAATTGCTGTGTTGTTAAAATAGAGGACATCTTTGTGAGGACATTTTTGAAAGTGCTTCTAAAGGACTTCCGAATTTTTTTGCCAGGTCAGCGTTTAGTCCCAGCAAAAAAAGAGCTTCCAAAAAGTAGTTTGGATCCATAATTTGTGATCCGCAAGTAGTGCAAACTTGGATCATCTCCAATGAATTTTACATGGGATTGTCATAGGAGGGGACTACTCCATTTTTGGATTGCTTTAGAAGTTGTGCCCTTGGAAGATCATTTGGATGAAGAAAATTAAAAAACTAAACAACAAAAATTTTTTCCAATTTCACTTTCTATTTTTTCAGTATTTTTCTTATTAATATCTAATTTTTACAAATTGAAAAACCAGGGGTTAAACTTGGGTCTGTTGGCACCATAACAGAACGCCTTAACATGCTCAGTCACAAACGCCATTGAACACGCTGCATCAAAACGTCTATTCAAATGTTTGTGATATGAACCTAATATCACACCACGGCATGACATTCTAACCACTTCTTGAGATGTTCTTTATTATTATGAATGAAAAAAAAAGAACACTGGTTCAAATCTTACCAGCGACAATTTTTTATTAAATATTTTTCTAAAAAAAATTATGTTATACATCGTTTTTATTTTGTTTTTTTTCATATTTTTTTTAATATTATAGTTTTTCCATTAAAATACAACAAACAATTAAAAATTATCGTAATTTGCAAAAGAACTTCCATGGAAATGAAAAAGTCAAACGGCACACGTTCCCAGCGGGGAAGAATTTTTATGATTTTTTTATTAATTTTTACTTTTTTATTGATTTTCTATTTTTTTTTTTTTTTTGCGAAATTTAATTGTCCAAAACTTACATTTTCACTTAAAACGGCCTAATTCCGTACTTTCTAAGACTTGTCCAAAAGGACTGAATCGTAGGGGATCCCGGGATGCGCTCTAAATGAAATGTTTGTAGAAAAACTTCCAATTTTTTGTTGCAAAATTCTAATAAAGACTGTGATTCTGGTGACAGTTGTCGATGGCAAAAGTTCGCATGGGGTAGTCTTTTTTCCATGAAGTAGTTTACTTTTTTTCTGTGTGGGTCATGTTCAAAGTGAAAAGCAGGGAAAAATGTAAGCGACCGTGCGTTTCAACTTCTGAGATTTGTTTTGTAAAAGGGTTTCGTTAGAATAGGATGAAAATTCCGACCACAGGAAGGTCAAAGAAGCCATATCTCGGTTTATATGGTAGCTATTAATAACAGTAATCTGGCTATTAATAACAGTTGCAATATCATGCAGATTAAAGGGTGATACGGTCAAAATTTGGTCAAGGGAAAACGCGTGTAAATCGGTGAAATCGTTTATTTAAAAAATCAAATTAAATGTCTTTTTCAAGTTCAATTAGTATAAAATTCAGGAAAAATATTTAGTTGGGCTTTCGCTTTTTCAAATCCGAATTGCCGGGCCTCACGCTTGACACCTGCCATCAGATTTTGTACAGCCACATTGTCCACCTTCTTCGCCGCAGAAAGCCAGTTTGCCTTGAACTGCTGCTCGCCCTTAGCAGTTTTTTTTGGTCTTCTTTAGGTTCCGCTTGACAATAGCCCAGTATTTCTCAATTGGGCAAAGCTCTGGCGTGTTGGGAGGGTTCTTGTCCTTGGGAACCACCTGCACGTTGTTGGCGGCGTACCACTCCATGGCCTTTTTACCGTAATGGCAAGGTGCCAAATCCGGCCAAAACAGTACGGAACACCCGTGTTTCTTCAGGAAAGGCAACAGACGTTTATTCAAACACTCTTTCACGTAAATTTCTTGGTTGACAGTCCCGGAAGCTATGAAAATGCTGCTTTTCAAGCCACAGGTACAAATGGCTTGCCAAACCAGATATTTCTTTGCGAACTTTGACAGTTTTATGTGCTTGAAAATATCTGCTACCTTTCCCCTTCCTTTTGCCGTATAAAACTCCTGTCCCGGAAGCTGCTTGTAGTCGGCTTTGACGTAGGTTTCGTCGTCCATTACCACGCAGTCAAACTTCGTCAGCATCGTCGTGTACAGCCTCCGGGATCGCGCTTTGGTCGTCGTATTTTGTTTATCATCGCGATTTGGAGTCACTACCTTCTTATAAGTCGATAGTCCGGCTCGTTTTTTGGCTCGATGCACGGTTGTAGACGATACACCCAGCTTATTTGCGGCATCTCGGATAGAGAGATTAGGGTTTCGCATGAAACTACCGGCAACTCTCTTTGTCGTCTCAGCGGCTTCCGGCTTTCGATTTCCCCCGATCCAGACTTCCTGGCTGTCGACAAACGTTCCCCAAATACATTATTTACATTTGTAACGGTTGATTTGGCAACTTTTAGCAATTTTGCCAGCTTTGCGTGCGAGTAACTCGCGATGCGCGATCAAAATTTTGATACGCTGCTCTTCTTGATTGGACGGCATTTTGACAACTGAAAAGTGAATTCCAAAATCAAAATAGGAGCAACATTCTACACACACACACCTTAAAAATGAGGGGTGTTCAGGTTTTTTAAATGCAAAATTGAAAGAAATACGTGAAGTTTATATTGACCAAATTTTGACCGTATCACCCTTTATACGAATATTTGTGCACACACACAAAAAATTTTTTTTCTGATTCAATCACGAAATTAATTGATCCAATTAATTTTTGAATTGAAATGTCTTCAATCACAGAAATGATAGTATCAATTAAAAAATTAATTGAAGGTCAATTAAAAAATTAATTGATCCAATTAAAAAATTAATTGATACTATTAATTTTTGTGATTGATTTTTGTTTCAATTAAAAAATTTGTTGATTCAATTAAATTTTTAATTGAATATTTTTTAAAACTCAATTAAAATTTTAATTGGAAAATTTTTCGTGAAATTTTTTTCTGTGCAGCTTTGAGTATGTGAATCTTTCATGGCTAGATAGAGACCAATATTTTGATGAGCTATAATTGAAAGGGTAAAGTTAATATATTCCCCATTCTACACCCAAAGAAAAAATATATTCTCCCGAAAGGAAAATTGAAATTAATGAAATTCCCCTTTTTTAAAAAATAAGATTTTATACGCAAATAAATTCCAATTTATGATTTATTTTTAAAAGTCTTCCAAACGCGAGGAGCATCAATTAAATAGTGGGGTAAGGGTCAGTTATTACTTGTCCGCAACGCTCAACATAATTTCGTTCCCATTAAAAGTATGCGACGATTTATAAAAATAATGGCAAAGACCATAAACTCTTTCCAATAATAAAACAAGTAAGTAAAATCTAAAGTCGGGCGAAGCCGACTATATTATACCCTTCACCACTATGTAGACAAACATTTGTGTTACGATCTCAACTACTTCAAATTTGCTGGGAGCTATATAAAGGTTTGCATTTCCAGATACAAATACTTTTAAAGGAGACAATTTTTTTTACTTCTACAAAAACTCTAGAATTAAAATTTAAATCGGCTAACGCCCTGGGATGAAACACAATGTTAGTAAACAAATATGGGAAATAAGAAGCGAGAGAAATGTTAATGCAATTGTACAAAAGAGCATTTATGATTTATCAGGCGATACATATGTCGAGATATAGGACAATTTTAGTAATATTTACAATTTTTGCTACTTTTACAAGGATAATAGTTAGATCCCACCAAGATATGTGGTCAAGTGTGGGTTGTTATATATTATTTGATCAAGTCGGGTGACTTGGAGCCTTATTTAAAACTCAACCGTTCTGTGGAAATTCTGGCATTACGGTGTGTAGGATATGACTAAGATATGGGGAAATCATCACAGAATTTTATGTAAAGTGTGTGAATTTGGCCATATTTGTATAAACCGGAAAAACGAATATATGGAGACTTTATCTAAATCTGAACCAAATTAGATCAAACTTGACACACTTAAATATCATATTAAATATATTCTCTGTGGAAACTATCCAGTCAATTGGAGGAAATTCCCATTGAAAATGGATCTAAAATATGAAACAGTCTACGATGTTTCCACAACTCTGGTGTACATATATATGGGACCTATATATAATCTGAACCGATTTCGACTAAATTTGACATGCATAGTTAGAATAATAATTCTGCTATTTCTGCAAAATTTCACGTAAATGGGAGTTTAACTTTGGCCCCCGTGGTCATTTGAGTGTAAATCGGGCGACAGATATATATGGGAGCTATATCTAAATCTGAACCGATTTCAACCAAATTTGGCACACATACCGATACTGTTAAACGTACTCCTTGTGCACAATTTGAACCAAATCAAGGCAAAACTCTGACTATTGAGGCCATATAAGTTCAAATCAGACGAAAGATATATATGGGAGCTATATCTAAATATGAACCGATTTCAACCAAATTTGGTACACTTACCGATACTAGTAAACGTACTCCTTGTGCAAAGTTTGAACTAAATCAAGGCAAAACTCTGGCTTTTGAGGCCTTATAAGTGCAAATCGGACGAAAGATATATATGGGAGCTATATCTAAATCTGAACAGATTTCAATCAAATTTCCCAAGCATTGTTAAAATGTCAATTCTACTCTTTATGCAAAATTTCACGTAAATCGGTAGTAAACTTTGGCCTCCGTGGTCATATGAGTCTAAATCGGACGAAAGATATATATGGGAGCTATATCTAAATCTGAACCGATTTCAATAAAATTTACCAACCATTGGTAGAATGTCAATTCTACTCTTTATGCAAAATTTTACGAAAATCGGTGGTAAACTTTGGCCTCTGTGGTCATATGAGTCTAAATCGGACGAAAGATATATATGGGAGCTATATCTAAATCTGAACCGATTTAGCTGATATTTTGCAAGTTTTTCGAAACTCATAAAATATTCGGATGTACTGAATTTGAAGACGGTCGGTTGATAAACACGCCAATTATGACCAGATCGGGGATAAATATATATGGCAGCTATATCTAAATCTGAACCGATTTTTTCCAAAATCAATAGCGATTGTCCTTGCCCCAAAAAACGACCCCATGCCAAATTTGAGGACAATCGGACTTAAACTGCGACCTGTACTTTGCGCACAAAATTACATATACTGACAGACGGACGGACGGACGGACGGACAGACAGACAGACGGACATCGCTAAATCGACTCAGAATTTAATTCTAAGACGATCGGTATACTAAACGATGTGTCTCAGATTTGTCCTTCTTGGCGTTACATACAAATGCACAAACTTATTATACCCTGTACCACAGTAGTGGTGAAGGGTATAAAGAGGCCCTCTATCGCTCACATTTGTTGCTGCAATGCTCTTCCTTCTCTGAGACGAGTGTTAGCAATAACGGCAAACTTTTCGGTACAATGGCGACAATCGGTTTTTTGATCTTTTTGAATCACAGAACTTCATATTGGACACGCACATATCCTAAGGAAAAAACTCTTCACTCACATAGTTGGAGGAAAAAACTGAAATCCGCACAAGTTATTTGGAATTGATTTCCAAAATAGTTTCTATGGATATATTGAAATCGAATAAAGTTTTCATTTAGTCAAATGCTAAATTCATGGACACTATTTCATGCATACGATTTATATATGAAAATGAGATTATTGTATAGAACGGAACCAATAAAGGAATGTATATAAAAACTAACGAACTCGAATTTTGACCAAATGTAACGATATGCAATGGGAACAAAAGCCGAGTGCATGGAAATAAGTTACATGGTCAGATGAAAACAAACCGTTTTCCATCCGAGGCAAAAGAACATTACTGATAACGACCTCAGAATATTACTGGTAAGGACATAGTCCCCAAAAACATCGCGTCAAGCAAACCGTTGAACATGGTGGATGGGGTTGGTGGCAAACTTGGCAGCTTGTTAAAATTGAAGAAATCATTAAAAACGAGACTACCTCAGCCAGATCTATACTAAAGGCTGTGGAAAGAATCATTCGACCGAATCGAAACATGTATAGTCCAGGCGTGTATAGATTTGTAACTGGCGTTTTCTTTTCAATGACTATTAATCATAAATTAATCATAAATCTCGATTAATAATTGTAAAATTAGATATAATGCATTTGGACGTTAATTGCCTGTTTCGGTATCAGGCTAACATGAAATATAATAAGCAACGAAGAGCCCGTCGTAAAACTATGAAAAACACTACTACTGTACGCGTTAGAATTGTTGTTGTCTCCTTGAAACCAGTTTTTGTAAGTTGTCACATGTTCTTGTTGTTGACTGTAAAAACAAAAAGCATTGTTCGATTGTTCACCACTTAGGTGAATTCAAACAAATTAGCTTTCTAAAAATAAATTTCGTGTTGGTGCATTACTGTGTAACAAAAACGAAATAAAAATAAGATTAAGGGACTTGTAGTTATATGAAAAGATGATGTACAGTGGGAGAAGAGATGATTCAATTTGTAAGAGGAAAAATTCCCAAATGTTTTCTCCATAAGGAGTTAGCATAAATGGCCCAAAATTGAGTTATCTCTCCCAGCCAGATCTATACTAAAGGCTGTGGAAAGATTCATTCGCCCGAATCGAAACATGTACAGTCCAGACGTGTATAGATTTGTATCTGGCGTTTTCTTTTCAATGACTCTATTAATCATGTTCCTTAATCTAAATCTGTCCATAAAGCTCGATTAATAATTGTAAAATTAGACTACCTCAATATTTTGCAATCAAATTTGACTAAGTTTGTTGAGGTTATCGCCTACCTTGAGGATCACGTTGTTTTTCAACAAGATGGCAAACCCAAGCAAAAATAGTATATAAATAATTGTTGGAGCCAAGTTTTCACATGCTTGAAAAGCCATCCCGATATCAATCCCATTGAGATTTTATGGTCTCTGGTTAAAAGACGCTTGGGATTACAACAAAGAACGCCAAGAATAGCAACAAGCTCTAGAGCCAAGTTCAGTACAGTTAGTCGGATATTCCAAAAGAAATAACAAATAACTTAGAGGAAAATATGTAGGGTTTTTTTCACGGGAATTTGCTATCTTCTCGCTCCAGCTATCCCGGGGAATTAAGTGCGGGAATTTTTCTTACAGTATTTTATATATACCCAGCAAAAAAAGCGTGGCCAAAAAAGTAGTGAAAATGTTCTTTTTGGATCCGGAAGTGGTGCAAAATTGACGGAGAAGCGATGAATTTAACATGGGCTTGTCATAGGACGGATGTCCACCATTTCAACAGCCGTTGCACTGAATTTGCATCACTTCTTAAGGTGTGATGTGAATCCAGTGTTTTGGATGTGATTTAAGAAATTTTGTGCTATTTTGACGAATAAATAATTTTTAAAATTTTTTATGATTTTTAATTCATTAAAAAGCTTGTCTGGATCGTTTGACATGAAATATATTGAAAAATTCGCAATTTTTCTAAAAAGGATTTAGCATTTCTTTCGGCAAAATTTAAATAATTTGCACTATTTTTCTTAATTCTTAATCTGTTTTTAACGTATTTGAAACAATAAAATTTTAAATTTCCCATTAAAACTATGAAAAAAGCGAGTTATAAAAAAATTGACTCAAATAAATTTCCTGTGCAGTTACAATAAAGAACATCTTTGGGAGCCCATTTTTGGAAGTGCTTTTAAAGTTGTGCTTTAAGAAGAACTTCCAAAATTTTTTGCTGGGTAATAGAGGAGTTTATATAACAGATCTAGTTAAAGTGGATTTTGGAAGTGTACTGCGAAGGTCTATGGTGACAAGAAGTAGTAGTTGCCTTGAGCGGCGTACATAGTCGTGGGTTCTAGCCCAAATACTAACGGGCTCCAAATTGTTAAAAAAAGTATACTCTTCCTAATTTATGATTGTCATATTTATGTAAACCGACATTCCGATAGACGGAGTACACTGCACTGAAAAAAGCATGTCCGGTTCCAAAGATTTTGTCTTTACTTTAACAATTTTGGTATTAATTCCGAGCCAAAGAAGCGGAGAATTCAAGTAAAGATACTTTTAAGACACAATTCTCTTTTAAATTTAGGTTTTGTGTACTTGACTCTAGTAAGCAAATTTTAATTTTTCGATTTTTCAGCTTTTTTTTTCATATGCTATCAAAGTCCTTTAAAAACAAGCTAACGACAACTTTATTTCCTAAATTCAGACACAACTTCGAGTAGCATTTATGCTATGTTTTAAGTCTTTAAAACAAAGAGTTGAAAAACATGTCCTATTTTTGAACGATTTTTTGCTTTGTAGTCAAGATGCAAAAAGACAACACATTTAAAGACAATTTCATTAATTTTAAAGAATTTTTCTGAATTATTAAAGTCCAAAAAATTTTCTTTCATGTTATGATACCCATTTTTAAGTCCAATCACCTAATTATAAGGACAACTCGACTTCATTGAAAAGTTTATCGACTTTTGGACAAGGGAAAAAACTTTATATTGGAGGAATGCGTCTTCTACGCTATGCAAAATTTGCATTCGTATTTTAAGGACATGAAATCTTTGGCCTCACGACAATATTTTTTTCACTGTGAGTTAACCTTTATAAAACTACATTTGCAATAGCATAATTTCAAAATTTCATAGTTATTGCAAGAATGTTTTTTTATGAAATATGAAAATTGCAACCTTTATTAACATAGTCACTTAAATATGAAATTTATACTTCATACACATTAGGCTCAAAATCTATTAAAAGTGGATTTGAAATCACTAAGGCAAATGACAGTTTAAATCTAGTTTAAGTAGATTTTGGAAGTGTAATGTAAATGAGGTATTAAATAATAGTGTTTTCCTTTTGGCAACATTGACCGAACATGTGCATATAGTGACCCTGTTCTACGATGGTGAAATCCAAAACAAGTTTCTTTCACTTCCAAACAGTTTTTTAATGTTACAAAAAACCCCATTATATTAACAGCGTTCTTCCGAAAACTATACCGGAAGAGATTGCCTTAACTTTTGTAAAAGTTTTTTTTGTATTACAAAATATTTCGTATTTTAGTATGATTTATGGCTGATATAAGAGATCAACACAATATACATTGTTAGTTGTCCAGACAGCGCCTTATAACCGCAGGCGATTTCTAATTTATTCCAAATGGCAGGTTTTTCACACATTAAATCAACGGAAGCACCTAGAGATCTGAAATGATGTACATGTACCACTGAGGATGAGAAGCATTTTAAGTTATATTCTACCCGTATAACCCTTCCATCCATTTCTATAAGCAGAACGTAGTTTCAGATAATTTCATAAACTGCCACACCAAATAGTTCCCATTTTTGTACCCTCCACCATAGGATGGGGGTATAGTAACTTTGTCATTCCGTTTGTAACACATCGAAATATTGGTCTAAGACCCCATAAAGTATATATATTCTGGATCGTGGTGAAATTCTGAGTCGATCTGAGCATATCCGTCCGTCCGTCTGTTGAAATCACGCTAACTTCCGAACGAAATAAGCTATCGACTTGAAACTTTGCACAAGTAGTTGTTATTGATGTGGGTCAGATGATATTGCCATATCGGTATGGGCCATATCGGTTCACTTTTACGTATAGCCCCCATATAAACGGACCCCCAAATTTGACCTCCGGTGCCTTTTGGAGAAGCAAAATTCATCCGATCTGATTGAAATTTTATACGTGTATAATATTTAGCAACTATGCCAAAAGTGATCCATATCAGTCCATAATCATCCTCTAAGAAAAGCAAATTTTATCCGATCCCGCTGAAATTTGGTACATGGTGTTACTATATGGTCTCTATCAATCATGCAAAAATTGGTCCACATCGGTCCATAATTATATATAGCCCCTATATAAACCGATCCCCCGATTTGGCTTGCGGAGCCCCTAAGAGAGGCAAATTTCATCCGATCCTGCTGAAATTTGGTACATGGTGTTACTACATGGTCTCTATCAATTATGCAAAAATTGGTCCACATCGGTCCATAATTATATATAGCCCCTATATAAACCGATCCCCAGATTTGGCTTGCGGAGCCTCTAAGAGAAGCAAATTTCATCCGATCAGGCTGAAATTTGGTACAAGGTGTTAGTCTATGGTCTCTAATGACCATGCAAAAATTGGTCCACTTCGGTCCATAATTATATATAGCCCCCACATAAAACGATCACCAGATTTGACCTCCGGAGCCTCTTTGAAGACCAAAATTCATCTGATTCAGTTGAAATTTGGTACGTGGAGTTAATATGTGGCCTCAACCACCCATGCAAAAATTGTCGAAATCGGTCCATAATTATATATATGTCCCATATAAACCGATCCCCAGATTTGACCTCCGGAGCCCCTTGGAAATTCATTCAATTCGGTTGAAATTTGGTACGTGATGTTAGTATATGGTATCCAACAACCATGCAGGAATTGGTTCATATCAGTCCATTATTATATATAGCCCCCATATAAACCGATCCCCAGATTTGACCTCCGGTGCCTTTTGGAGAAGCAAAATTCATCCGATCTGATTGAAATTTGGTACGTGGTGGTAGTGTATAATATTTAGCAACTATATATAGCCCCCATATAAGCGACCCCCATATTTAATTCTGGCTCTCTATGTATCGTGCAAAAAGTCCATATCGATTCGTAATTATTTGTAGACTTCCTATACATAACTTTTTTGTCTAATATATACCACGTATGGACTAACTCACAATTTAGAAAACGATGTTAAGAAGTTTTAGATACCACAACCCAAGTAATTCGATTGCGGATGACAGTCTTTCGTAGAAGTTTCTACGCAATCCATGGTGGAGGGTACATAAGATTCGGTCTTCTTCTTCTTTCCAGTATAGATTATACACCTACAAATAATGTTTTCTGCTAACTTTTTATATAAAAAAAAACTTGATTGGACTAAAATCATTTACTTAGGCAATATAATATTCCTTACTACTTATGGAAATCATTACTCAATCCTAGCTAAATATCCTTCTCCTAGAAAAGAAAACGTATTAAATAGGTTCAATTTGGTCGATACAATTTTTGTATTTATTTATTATATTTTATACATTTTAAAGTGTAAGTATACAAAAAAGCTTAAATGGTAAAATTTAGTTAATGAACATATTGTAAACAGTTTTACCAGAAAACTTGTATACTTCTAGAAATACAGGTACAACATTAACAAAAATAAATACATGTATGAACTTATAATAATTTCAATAATACTTCAATACTTGTATTGTAATAAAAAATAAAGGTAGATTGAATGTTCGCTTTGGTTTCTTTTTTTGCTTTGTTCGTGTGATGAAAATCGAAGATAAGTTGCGAGAGATAATGAATAATAATGTGTCATTGGAATTTGCATTCTGCTCAATTTGATAGCTGAATATAAATTGATTTAAGAGTGTTTGTTAAACAAGAGCTTTGGTTTCAAATATAATTTTCCATTTATGCTTCTTATAAGTTAGGCGGAGATTGTACACTATCAATTGTCATTGAAATTAACTCTGATGATAGATCGGTTTCCACAATGTATGACAAATAATGTCTCTCATATTTCAAAACCGTCAATTCTTGGCATAGCAAAAAAAAATTATATATATTGTATAGATTTCTTTAATGATAAATGGACTGAATGTTGGACCATAATAAAATATAAACTCTTTCTTATACATTGTGACACAGAGTTTAAAATTGTTCACAACTGTTAAAATTTTCATTTCATCTGACGAGCGTTTTTTGACTATTACGTTAAAATATTTGGTATAGCTGATGGCCTTAGTAGCCAATGCTACTTTTCTCTTTTTATCATACATTTGTGTATGATAAATATGTTTTTTCTTGGCACTATACTTTTTGTATAAAACTTAAGCTCTCGGTGTATTAACTAAAAGTTGAAGGTACATAAATATTTTTGCGTTCCGCTGTGTTCGACAATTCGGCAATAATGGGTAAGAAAATGGTGTTTTGGTTTTAAGGTGTCGGAAAATAATGTTATTCCAGAAAATTCCATTTTCAACAATTGAACGTCGTGATTATAGTTGGAAACATTTCTAAAAAATTTATAGTCTTCAACTGGCATTGTGTGTGTGGTTGACTTTGACATTTTACAAAACATACAAAACGACCGAGAAAATCCTAAAATCGAATTAAGTGCCAAGTTGTCGCCTACCACCAATCCTAATGAGAAATACAACTTCTTTGTCTATTTTTTGTTTCAATATTAACACCATTTTCTTGTAAATCATTTAAAATTTCGATGAGTTTAAAGAAGCTGTTGCTGTTCCCGAAATTTTTCACATCTACAGAGTTAAATAATGCACCAATAAAAATGTTGCTTAATTTAAATTTTAAAAATTTGGGAGAAGTAGGAAAGGAATAATATAAAACTAATATGTTGGAAGAATGTGTTCCAAGAGGATTATTAATTTCGAAATCATCGAAATATTAAAAATAGGGAATGGCTATTTTGTTTCCAAAGTTTGTAATTTTTTTCTTCTCTAAACTACCATTGCAAAAAGTAGCTAGTACATCTTGTTGAAGCAAACGTTTCGTATTTTCAATAATAGCTTCAAATACAGAATCGAATTAAAAAATTTGTTTTTATTTGTAGTTTAATTGGAAATAAAATTCCCTTGGAATCACCAGAAACTGACGTAACGTAGTGAAAGGTATAACTATTTAATTATTTGATTCAATTATTTGATTCAATCACGAAATTAAATGATTCACTCAAATTTTCAATTAAAATTAAACACGAAAATGATAGTATCAATAATAAGGTTGATTTCAAATTCAAAATATTCTTGATTTAAAAATTAATTGATTTCTTAGGTAGATTCAGTTAATTTTTTAATTGGTTAAATTTTTGCCGCAAAACTCGACTTTTTAGATGAGGTAATCAATTATTTGTTGCAATTGTTATTTATTTATATATAATTATTTCACATTTAGAAATAAAATATAATCTTCTTGTAATTTTTATATGATTTAGCAACTATGTAATTTTCGATCATAACAATAGTTGTATTTCCATAATATAACTATTCCATTATGTACTGTATAGGAACTAATTATTAATAGGGCCGAAAACCTTTGTAGTTAGTACCCTATCTTCTGTCATTATATTCATACTTTTTTATGGTTACAAATATTATAAATAAATAAATAAATAATAATTCTTAATATTTTAATTAAAAAAATTAAATTTCAATATTTTTCTTAACTGGATTTATTTTTTATTCAAATGTTAATTCTATTAGTTAAGTTTTCAATTGATTACATTTTCTATTTTAATCAATGTTTTGATGGGAAATATTTTGGTGAACAAATGAACATTTAGGAAAATGATTGAAAATGTTCACATTTTTAATTAAAATACAAATTATCCCAATCAACATTTTAATTTCTAACTGAATATATAATAAATTTTTTTTCGGGAATAATTAGTTTTTATAAAAATAAATGGGTTCATTACATTTTGACTCAAGACAAAAAAAAAACAATTATAATTAAAGTCGAAAAATTCATAGGAAAGTATAAGCTCTTACAAAATTACAAGAAAATTCTTTCATCTAAACGTCAAATAATTATAATTAAATAAATAAATAATAATAAAATAAGTAATTGACTGTCTTAATTAAAAAACAAGTAAGGAAAGTCTAAAGTCGGGAGGGGCCGACTATATTATACCCTGCACCACTTTGTAGATCTAAATTTTCGATACCATATCACATCCGTCAAATATGTTGAGGGCTATATATAAATATTTGTCCCAAATACATACATTTAAATATCACTCGATCTGAACAGAATTTGATAGACTTCTACAAAATCTAAAACTCTGGCTTCTGGGACCGTATTAGTCCATATCGGGCGAAAGATATATGGGAGCTATATCTAAATCTGAACCGATTTCAATAAAATTTGGCACACTTGACTATAGTACTAATTGTTCTTCTTGTGCAAAATTTTAAGCAAATTAGGTTAAAACTCTGGCTTCTGGGGCCATATAAGTCCATATCGGGCGAAATATATATATGGGAGCTATATCTAAATCTGAACCGATTTCTTCCAAAATCAATAGGGTTCTATTCTGAGCCAAAACACATACTTCTGCCAAATTTGAAGTCGATTGGACTAAAACTGCGACCTAGACTTTGATTACAAAATGTGTTCACGGACAGACGGACATGGCTATATCGACTCAGAAGCCCACCCTGAGGTATAATTATTTGAGTTTAGCGACCAAAATTGAGTCAATTAAAAATGTTTTATTGTTTATTTATTTATTTAAGTAGTTCACGTTTAAATGGAACAATTTTCCTGTAATGTAAGAGATTATAATTTCCTATGAATTTTCCGACTTTAATTTTAATTGGATTTTTTTGGTCCTGAGTCAAAATGTAATGAATCCATGTATTTTTTGTAAAAAGTAATTAATTCTGACAGACTTTTCTATTACTTTTTCTATTAATTTTCAATTGGAAATGTTTTTTATTTAATTTTAATTCTGATAATTTGTATTTTAATTGAAATCGTCAAAATTTTCAATCATTTTTTTAAATATTAATTTCATTAAAAAGTTAGTTGTATCAGTTATGTAGAAAAAATATCATATATATATATATATATATATATATATATATATATATATATATATATATATATATATATATATATATATATATATATATATATATATATATATATATATATATATATATATATATATATATATATATATATATATATATATATATATATATATATATATATATATATATATATATATATATATATATATATATATATATATATATATATATATATATATATATATATATATATATATATATATATATATATATATATATATATATATATATATATATATATATATATATATATATGGTATCATAAAACCATTTCAAATCAAAACATTGATTGAAGTTGAATAAAATTAAAAAATAAAGTCAGTTAAGAAAATTATTGAAATTTAACTTTTTAAATTAAAATATCAAATTCTCAATTAAACTTTTAATTGAATTAAACAAAATTTACAAAAAAAAAACATAATTAAAATTTTTGTTCGGAAATAATTATCTTCTATATACATACTGGATTTTTTATACCCTCCACCATAGGATGGGGGTATATTAACTTTGTCATTCCGTTTGTAACACATCGAAATATTGCTCTAAGACCCCATAAAGTATATATATTCTGGGTCGTGGTGAAATTCTGAGTCGATCTAAGCATGTCCGTCCGTCCGTCCGTCTGTCCGTCCGTCCGTCTGTCCGTCTGTCCGGCTGTCCGTCCGTCTGTGGAAATCACGCTAACTTCCGAACGAAACAAGCTATCGACTTGAAACTTGGCACAAGTAGTTGTTATTGATGTAGGTCGGATGGTATTGAAAATGGGCCATATCGGACCACGTTTACGTACAGCCCCCATATAAACCGATCCCCAAATTTGGCTTGGGGAGCCTCCCGGAGCAGCAAAATTCATCCGATCCGGTTGAAATTTGGTACGTGGTCTTAGTATACGGTCTCTAACAACCATGGAAAAATTGGTCCATATCGGTCCATAATTATATATAGCCCCCATATAAACCGATCCCCAGATTTGACCTCCGGAGCCTCTTGGAGGGGCAAAATTCATCCGATCCGATTGAAATTTGGTACCTGATGTTAGTATATTGTCTCTAACAACCATGCAAAAATTGGTCCATATTGGTCCATAATTATATATAGCCCCCATATAAACCGATCCCCAGATTTGACCTCCGGAGACTTTTGGAGGGGCAAAATTCATCCGATCCGTTTGAAATTTGGTACCTGATGTTAGTATACGGCCTCTAACAACCATGCAAAAATTGGTCCATATCGGTCCAAAATTATATATAGCTCCCATATAAACCGATCCCCAGATTTGACCACCGGAGCCTCTTGGAGGAGCAAAATTCATCCGATCCGGTTGAAATTTAGTACGTGGTCTTAGTATACGGTTTTTAACAACCATGCAAAAATTGGTCCATATCGGTCCATAATTATATATAGCCCCCATATAAACCGATCCCCAGATTTGACCTCCGGAGCCTCTTGGAGGGGCAAAATTCATCCGATCCGGTTGAAATTTGGTACCTGATGTTAGTTTACGGCCTCTAATAACCATGCACAAATTGGTCCATATCGGTCCATAATTATATATAGCCCCCATATAAACCGATCCCCAGATTTGACCTCCGGAGCCTCTTGGAAGAGCAAAATTCATACGATCCAGTTGAAATTTGGTACATGGTGTTAGTATATGGCCTCTAACAACCATGCAAAAATTGGTCCATATCGGTCCATAATTATATATAGTTCCCATATAAACCGCCCCCAGGTTTGACGTCCGGAACCTCTTGGAGGAGCAAAAGTCATCCGATACGGTTGAAATTTGGTACATTTTGTCAATATATGGCCTCTAACAGCCATGTAAAAATTGGTCCATATCGGTCTTTAGTTATATATAGCCGATGACTTATTACACAAAAATTGGTCCATATCGCCAAAAATAATCTACCAAAACTTTATTTCCATAGAAAATTTTGTCAAATTTTATTACTATAGAAAGTTTTGTCAAAATTTCATTTCTATAGAAAGTTTTGTCAAAAGTTTATTTCTATACAAATGTTTGTCAAAATTTTATTTCCATAGAAAATTTTGTCAAAATTTTATTTCTATAGAAAATTTTGTAATCTACCAAAACTTTATTTCCATAGAAAATTTTGTCAAATTTTATTACTATAGAAAGTTTTGTTAAAATTTCATTTCTATAGAAAGTTTTGTCAAAAGTTTATTTCTATAGAAATGTTTGTCAAAATTTTATTTCTATAGAAAATTTTGTAAAAAATTTATTTCTGTAGAAAATTTTGTCAACATTTTATTTCTATACAAAATTTTGTCAAAATTTCATTTCTATACAAAATTTTGTCAACATTTTATTTCTATAGAAATTTTTGTCAAAATTGTATTGCTGTAGAAAATTTTGTCAACATTTTACTTCCATAGAAAATTTTGTCAACATTTTATTTCTATAGAAAATTTTGTCAAATTTTTATTTCTATAGAAAATTTTGTCAAACTAGATTATATACGTATTTAATCGGCCTTTTTTTGTTTAATATATACCCCGTATGGGCTAACTTACAATTTAGAAGACAGTGTTAAAAAGTTTTACGATACCTTGCCATCGGCAAGTGTTATCGCAACCCAAGTAATTCGATTGTGGATGACAGCCTTTAGTAGAAGTTCCTACGCAATCCATGGTGGAGGGTACATAAGATTCGGCCTGGCCGAACTTATGGCCCGATATACTTGTTTTTTGTTAATTACAAGGAAATTATATCATCTAAAGGCAAAATAAATAAATAATAATTGAATAATAAAATAATTATAAATAATAATACAATAATAATACAATAATGTATTCATTTGAAAAATAGAGTTTTGCGGCAACATAACAAGTTGTGTGTAATAGTTATGATAATTGGAAGTTTAAATTTTTGGTCTTTTGGATCACTTCATTAAACTATGATAAAATCATATAACATACTGAAGAAAGTCTAAAATTTTACGATGTTTTGTGTGAGAATGAAATAATTTCAACATAATTTTGCCTTTCAACTCTTATAAAAATTAAAAGTAAATGATAATTTTGCATTACTACTAAATATGAATTCCAACATGACATACCAGTTGGATAGTTTTCTTCAGAATTGCGATTTTCATAATTTTTCTCTACAGGTGTAGATTTTCTGCAAGTATCAGGAATTAGCCCACATTTTCTCAAATTTCCAATGCATTTACTTTTTATTTCCATTTTAATCACATCTAACACCTCTCACAAAATTCGCGTTTATAACAATTTTGCCGGCAACGATCATGTACTTGAAGATGCCATGTTGGTAAGTGCCTATGGTGTTACCATATCGTAGGTTTCATACTGTCTGTTTGCGTACTTTTACAGTATAACGTATCCACTAAAAACTTCATAACAAGCAAATTTATTATAAAAACGACTTTGTGAGAGTTACATGTAACTTTATTAAAATGGAAGTGAAAAATGCAATTTATAATGAAAAACTATACTAATGGACCTTAACAACGAAGTGTTTATGAAGAGAATTCCAGTAACAATTTTAATAATATTCAAAAATTATCGAGAACTTTAACGGAGCTAATGGAATCAATATTTCACATTATTTATCAACAAATTAAAACAAAAAATTGTTGACGAAGAAAGATTCAAAACTTACAAATTCTAACAAAATTTTCTATAGAAATAAAATTTTAACAAAATTGTCTATAGAAATAAAATTTTGACAAAATTTTCTATAGAAGTAAAATTTTGACAAAATTTTCTAAGAAATAAAATTTTAACAAAATTTTCTATAGAAATAAAATTTTCACAAAATTTTCTATAGAAATAAAATTTTCACAAAATTTTCTATAGAAATAGAATTTTAACAAAATTTTCTATAGAAATAAAATTCTGACAAAGTTTTCTATAGAAAAAAATTATGACAAAATTTTCTATAGAAATAAAATTTTGACAAAATTTTATATAGAAATAAAATATTCACAAAATTTTCTATAGAAATAAAATTTTGATATATTATTTTTGGCTCGAGTGGCAACCATGATTATAAACCGATATGGACCAATTTTTGTGTGATTGGAGATCGGCTATATATAACTATAGACCGATATGGACCAATTTTTGCATGGATGTTAGAGACCATATACCAACACCACGTTCCACATTTGAACCGGATCGGATGAATTTTGCTCCTCCAAGAGGCTCCGGAGGTCAAATCTGGAGAACGCTTTATATGGGGGCTATATATAATTATGGACCGAATGGACCAATTCTGGCACGGTTGTTAAAGATCATATACTAACACCATGTTCCAAATTACAACCAGATCTGATGAAATTTGCTTCTCCTTGAGGCTCCGCAAGCCAAATCTGGGGATCGGTTTATATGGGGGCTATATATAGTTATGAACCGATGTGGACCGATTATTGCATGGTTGTTAGAGACCATATACCAACACCATGTACCACATTTCAGCCGGATCGGATAAAATATGCTTCTGTTAGAGGCAGGGATCCGAAGCGGTCCATTTTTTTCGCTCCGCTCCGCTCCCGCTCCGGAGAAAAAAAAACCGCTCCGCTCCGAGAAAAAAAAATCGCTCCGCTCCGCTCCGCTCCACGCTCCGCTCCGCTCCTCTTCGAGAAAATTATAGTACAAACGTTGTATTATTTGTTCAATTGAGTTTTATTTTATTTAGAACAAGTAAGTAAAGTCTAAAGTCGGGCGGAGCCGACTATATTATACCCTTCACCACAATGTAGACAAACATTTGTGTTACCATCTCAACTACTTAAAATTTGCTGGGAGCTATATAAAAGTTTGCATTTCCAGATACAAATACTTTTAATGGAAACAATTTTTCGTACTTCTACAAAAACTCTAGAACTAAAATTTAAATCGGCTAAGGCGCTGGGATGAAACACAATGTTAGTAAAAACAAGTAAGGAAAGTCTAAAGTCGGGCGGGGCCGACTATATTATACCCTGCACCACTTTGTAGATCTAAATTTTCGATACCATATCACATCCGTAAAATGTGTTGGGGGCTATATATAAAGGTTTGTCCCAAATACATACATTTAAATATCACTCGATTTGGACAGAATTTGATAGACTTTTACAAAATCTATAGACTCACAATTTAAGTCGGCTAATGGACTTGGGTGGAACACAATGTTAGTAAAAAACAAGTAAGGAAAGACTAAAGTCGGGCGGAGCCGACTATATTATACCCTGCACCACTCTGTAGATCCACATTTTCGATATTATATCAACTCCGTCAAATGTGTTGGGTGCTATATATAAAGGTTTGTCCCAAATACATACATTTAAATATCACTCGATTTGGACAGAATTTGATAGACTTTTACAAAATCTATAGACTCAAAATTTAAGTTGGCTAATGCACTAGGGTGGAACACAATTTTAGTAAAAAAATATGGGAAACATTTAAATCTGAAGCAATTTTAAGGAAACTTCGCAAAAGTTTATTTATGATTTATCGCTCGATATATATGTATTAGAAGTTTAGGAAAATTAGAGTCATTTTTACAACTTTTCGACTAAGCAGTGGCGATTTAACAAGGAAAATGTTGGTATTTTGGCCATTTTTGTCGAAATCAGAAAAACATATACCGATGTCAACCAAATTTGGCACGCAACCAAATTTGGCACGATTTCAACCAAATTTTGCACACTTAACTGCACTACTAATTGTACCCCTAGTGCAAAATTTCAACCAAATTGGGTCAAAACTCTGGCTTTTAGGACCATATTAGTCCATATCGGGCGACAGATATATATGGGAGCTATATCTAAATCTGAACCGATTTTGCACACTTGACTATACTACTAATTGTACTCCTATTGTAAAATTTCAACCAAATTCGGCCAAAAATCTGGCTTCTGGGGCCATATAAGTCCATATCGGGCGAAAGATATATGTGGGAGCTATATCTAAATCTGAACCGATTTCAATCAAATCAAATTGCGCACTTGACTATACGATTAAGTGTTATGTTTGTACAAAATTTCAAGCAAATCGGAATAAAACTCTGGCTGCTGGGTCCATATTAGTGCATATCGGGCGAAAGATATATATAGGAGCTATATCTAAATCTGAACCGATTTTGCACACTTGACTATACTACTAATTGTACACCTATTGTAAAATTTCAACCAAATTCGGCCAAAAATCTGGCTTCTGGGGCCATATAAGTCCATATCGGGCGAAAGATATATATGGGAGCTATATCTAAATCTGAACCGACTTCAATCAAATCAAATTGCGCACTTGACTATACGATTAAGTGTTATGTTTGTACAAAATTTCAAGCAAATCGGAATAAAACTCTGGCTGCTGGGTCCATATTAGTGCGTATCGGGCGAAAGATATATATAGGAGCTATATCTAAATCTGAACCGACGATACTATTAAACGTACCCCTTGTGCAAAATTTGAAGCAAATCACGGCAAAACTCTGGCTTTTGTGGCCATATAAGTTCAAATCGGACGAAAGATATATATGGGAGCAATATCTAAATTTGAACCGATTTCAATCAAATTTACCAAGCATTGGTAGAATGTCAATTCTACCCTCTGTGCAAAATTTCACGAAGATCGGTAGTAAACTTTGGCCTCTGTGGTCATATGAGTCTAAATCGGACGAAAGATATATATGGGAGCTATATCTAAATCTGAACCGATTTGGTTCAGATTTTCGAGATTCATAAAATATTTTGATGTACGGTATTTCAAGAAAATCGGTTGATAAACATGCTAACTATGACCACATCGGGGATAAATATATATGGCAGCTATATCTAAATCTGAACCGATTTTTTCCAAAACCAATAGCGATTGTCTCTGTCCCATGAAACGGCCCTATGCCAAATTTGAGGACGATCTGACTTAAATTGCGAGCTGTACTTTGTGCACAAAATTACATATACAGACAGACGGACGGACGGACAGACAGACAGACGGACATCGCTAAATCGACTCAGAATTTAATTCTAAGTCGATCGGTATACTAAAAGATGGGTCTATGACCACTATTTCTTGGCGTTACATACAAATGCACAAACTTATTATACCCTGTACCACAGTAGTGGTGAAGGGTATAAAAATCGGGCGGTACATATATGGGAGCTATAGCTAAATCTGAACCGATTTCGATGATTTTTTGCACATATAGTTAGTGCTATAGAAGATTACATTTAGCCAACTTTGAGTAAGATCGGTTGATAAATAAGGGTTTTATGACCTAATTTGGCAAAATCGGGCGATACATATATATGGGACCTATATCTAAATCTGAACCGATTTCGATGAAATTTTCAGACTTAAAGGGTGATACAGAAGATTATTTTGTGCTAAATTTGACGACGATCGGTTAGTAAAAAAGTGCAACGTGACCCCATTTGTCGAAATCGGGCAATACATATATATGGGAGCTATATTTGATCCGATTTCTTCCAAATTCAATATCGTTCGTCCTTGTGCCCAAAAAAACTCCCTGTACCAAACTTCATCAAAATCAGTTAATAATTGCGAACGGAATCCTGTGAACAACAAATACATGGACAGACGGACGGATGGACGGACGGACACCAAGCGCTAGATCGACTCAGGAGGTGATTCTGAGTCGATCGGTATATATTTTATGGGGCCTAAAATCAATATTTCTGGTAGGCTCATTTTTTGGCAGATCAAACTTATTATACCCTAACCACTATGTGGTTTAGGGTATGTGAAATATTTGGCCTTCCGACAATATTCTTTGCGGTGCACCATCTACTATTTAATATGTGATAGAAACCAAATTTATGAAAATGGGCCAAAATGGACCAAATGCTGTTTGGTCCGACCATCGGACCAAATTTAAAAATTAGAAATCTTTTGGACCAATTTTGGTCCGATCGGACCAAAACGGCAATGCTGATTGGAATTGAAAGTCTATACTCAGAGTAGAAGTAACTACTCTCCGAAATTTTTTTTTTTGTTTTGCAACAGACATAGAGAAGAGGTTTTGTTATATTTGTAATGTGTGTGTATGTTTATGTTTATGTTTGCAACAACCTCCATCGAAATCAGTCCGTGGTATACCTACGAATATTCTTACTCAGATCTAGTGTTACCTAATTTCGCTTTTTTCCCCTTTATTGTAAAAATACATTTTCGAACAGCGTTTTTAACAAATGTTCGTTCTCAAAAAAAGTAGATAACATGCAATAATACAAATCAAGTCATTATTTTTCAATGTGAGAAAAAAATTAAAATAAATGTATATGCGCACATTTTTCAACCAAAATTGAAACTATCCATAATTTTATGTTATGATACACATTTTTAAGTAAAATCACTTAATTATAAGGACATTACAACTTCATTCAAAAGAGAAATGCGTTTTCCATGTTAAGCAAAATTTGCA
This sequence comes from Haematobia irritans, assembly GCF_050003625.1. Taxonomy (NCBI): domain Eukaryota; kingdom Metazoa; phylum Arthropoda; class Insecta; order Diptera; family Muscidae; genus Haematobia; species Haematobia irritans. The sequence goes on along the minus strand of NC_134399.1, from coordinate 82,832,943 downwards.
TTCTTATTCTAAGGACATGAAATCGTTGACTTCACAATAAGATCAAACTTATTATACCCTAACCACTATGTGGTTTAGGGTATAATGACTTTAAAACAATGTGTTGAAACATTTTATTAATTTTGAAGATTTTTTTAGAAATATTAAATCCATTTTGACTTCAGTAAAACGAAATTTTCATTCATGTTAGGATACACATTTTTATGTCGAATCACTTAGCTATAAGGACAAACAGACTTCATTGAAAAGTTTAGAGACTTTTAGACAAGGAAAAAACTTTATTTCTGAGAAATACGTCTTCTATTCTAAGCAAAATTCGTATTCGTATTTTAAGCATGTGAAATATTTGGCCTTCCGACAATATTCTTTGCGGTGCACCATCTACTATTTAATATGTGATAGAAACCAAATTTATGAAAATGGGCCAAAATGGACCAAATTCTGTTTGGTCCGACCATCGCACCAAATTTAAAAATTAGAAATCTTTTGGACCAATTTTGGTCCGATCGGACCAAAACGGCAATGCTGATTGGAATTGAAAGTCTATACTCAGAGTAGAAGTAACTACTCTCCGAAAGATTTTTTTTTGTTTTGCAACAGACATAGAGAAGAGGTTTTGTTATATTTGTAATGTGTGTGTATGTTTATGTTTATGTTTATGTTTGCAACAACCTCCATCGAAATCAGTCCGTGGTATACCTACGAATATTCTTAATCAGATCTAGTGTTACCTAATTTCGCTTTTTTCCCCTTTATTGTAAAAATACATTTTCGAACGGCGTTTTTAACAAATGTTCGTTCTCAAAAAAAGTAGATAACATGCAATAATACAAATCAAGTCATTATTTTTCAATGTGAGAAAAAAATTAAAATAAATGTATATGCGCACATTTTTCAACCAAAATTGAAACTATCCATAATTTTAATTAAATTTTCGAGAACTAATATCAAAAATAAGAGAATGCTAGGATATAGTACAATGGTAAGGACAAATATGAATGTCCTTACACTGAAAAAAAAAGAAATTTTCTTAATTATTAAAGTCACGTTGACATTACCTCAAAAATTTTATCTTTCATGTTATGATACACATTTTTAAGTAAAATCACTTAATTATAAGGACATTACAACTTCATTCAAAAGAGAAATGCGTCTTCCATGTTAAGCAAAATTTGCATTCTTATTCTAAGGACATGAAATCTTTGACTTCACGATAATATTTTTTTCAGTGTAGAAAACTAAAACATTAAATATAAATAAGATCGTTTAATTGCATTTATTTGACGTTCATTACAAACATCTTTGTAGCAATACGGGATGAAATTGATCGAAAGTACTGTTGTTACTTTTACAACACATACTAGAGATATATTTTGACATTTGCCGTTTTTGAAAACAATTACTAAAAAAAACACGTTGTGTTTTCCCCAATGTACGTACGTACAAAAATACATATCGTACATTTTAAACGTTTACTCACACTACGCTAAGTACTAGCTATATTTGTAATTACCTACACAGTGTAATTTCAAAGTTACACATTTCATTCAAGTAATATTTTATTCGGAGCGGAGCGGTTTTTCATTTGGAAACCGCTCCGCTCCCGCTCCGCTCCGGATTTTAGAAATGCCGCTCCCGCTCCGCTCCCGCTCCGGCAAAAAAAGGGCTTGCTCCGCTCCGCTCCGCTCCGGATCCCTGGTTAGAGGCTCATCAAGCAAAATCTGAGGGTCCCTTTATATGGGGGCTATACGTAAAAGTGGACCGATATGGCCCATTTGCAATACCATCCGACCTACATCAATAACAACTAATTGTGCCAAGTTTCAAGTCGATAGCTTGTGTCGTTCGGAAGTTAGCGTGATTTCAACAGACGGACGGATGGACGGACATGCTTAGATCGACTCAGAATTTGACCACGACCCAGAAGATATACTTTATGGGGTCTTAGAGCAATATTTCGATGTGTTACAAACGGAATGACAAAGTTAATATACCCCCACCCTATGGTGGAGGGTATAAAAAGACACAGCACAGGCTGCTTGGCTTAGAATAACTTTGAACAAGTTGAATCAGTCCTTAACATATTGAGAGCAGCAATGCAAATTGAAATGAAAAATTTGAAATATTTGAAAATAATTTGAAAATATTAAATAGAAAAGAGACAGCATGGGTTGCTTTGTTTCTATTACAATTAATTTGAACAAGTGGGAACAAACTTGAATTGCCGCAAATTGTGACAACGCTACAAAGTACACGCTTTAGCTGAACAATAAGTTCTATTTTAGTCTTTATACATAAAGATGGGTACTATGTTCGGTTTTCGAGTTCAAAACCACTTTATTTTCGCGATTACATTTCCTTAATTAATCAAAATTTCAAATCACAACAAATTTAATTTAATTTATTTAATTTATCTGCTTTATATTGAACTGTTTTAATAAAGTAACCGCGAAAATGTCAACGCGAAAAACGAACATAGTACTGACCTTAAGACAAACGTTTTTCAATTATACTGATGCTAAATTCCTTTTAGACTCCTTTACTCTTGCGTGTTTTTTAAGTTTTATTTATATACAAAAAGTTTAACTTAAATGTTATAAAGAGCATGACATGATGATATACATTATATCCAAACTGTTGCGGATTGTTACAAAAGTGATGTAGGCTTTTTATACCCTCCATCATAGGATGGGGGTATATTAACTTTGTCATTCCGTTTGTAACACATCGAAATATTGCTCTAAGACCCCATAAAGTATATATATTCTGGGTCGTGGTGAAATTCTGAGTCGATCTAAGCATGTCCGTCCGTCCGTCCGTCCGTCCGTCCGTCTGTTGAAATCACGCTAACTTCCGAACGAAACAAGCTATCGACTTGAAACTTGGCACAAGTAGTTGTTATCGATGTAGGTCGGATGGTATTGAAAATGGGCCATATCGGTCCACTTTTACGTATAGCCCCCATATAAAGGGACCCTCAGATTTGGATTGTGGAGCCTCTAACAGAAGCGTATTTCATCCGATCCGGCTGAAATTTGGTACATGGTGTTGGTATATGGTCTCTAACAACCATGCAAAAATTGGTCCATATCGGTCCATAATTATATATAGCCCCCATATAAACCGATCCCCAGATTTGGCTTGTGAAGCCTCTAAGAGAAGCATATTTAATCCGATCCGGCTAAAATTTGGTACATGGTGTTAGTATATGGTCTCTAACAATCATGCAAAAATTGGTCGATATCGGTCCATAATTATATATAGCCCCATATAAACCGATCCCCAGATTTGGCTTGCGGAGCCTCAAAGAGAAGCAAATTTCATCCGATCCGGCTGAAATTTGGTACATGATGTTGGTATATGGTCTCTAACAACCATGCAAAAATTGGTCCATATCGGTCCTTAAATTATATATAGCCCCCATATAAACCGATCCCCAGATTTGGCTTGTGGAGCCTCTAAGAGAAGCATATTTCATCCGATCCGGCTGAAATTTGGTACATGGTGTTGGTATATGGTCTCTAACAATCATGCAAAAATTTGTCCACATCGGTCCATAATTATATATAGCCCCCATATAAACCGATCTCCAGATTTGGCGTGCGAAGCCTCAAAGAGAAGCAAGTTGCATCCGATCCGGCTGAAATTTGGTACATGGTATTGGTATATGGTCTCTAGCAACCGTGCAAAAATTGATCCACATCGGTCCATAATTATATATAGCGCACATATAAAACGTTCTCCAGATTTGACGGAGCCTCTTGGAGGAGCAAATTCATCCGATCCGGTTCAAATTAGGAATGTGGTGTTCGTATATGGTCGCTAACAACCATACCAAAATTGGTCCAATCACACAAAAATTGGTCCATATCAGTTCATAATCATGGTTGCCACTAGAGCAAAAAATAATCTACCAAAATTTTATTTCTATAGAAAATTTTGTCAAAATTTTATTTCTAGAGAAAATTTTGTTAAAATTTTATTCGGTTCATAATAACATTTTCATCATTGTCAAAATTTTATTTCTATAGAAAATTTTGTTCAAATTTTTTTCGGTTCATAATCATGGTTGCCACTCGAGCCAAAAATAATCTACCAAGATTTTATTTCTATAGAAAATTTTGTCAAAAGTTTATTTCTATAGAAAATTTTGTAAAAAGTTAATTTCTATAGAAAATTTTGTTAAAATTTTATTTCTGTAGACATTTTTGTCAAAATTTTTATTTCTATAGAAAATTTTGTGAAAATTTTATTTCTATAGAAAATTTTGTTAACATTTTTTTTCTGTAGAAAATTTTGTCAAAATTTTATGTCTACTTTGTCAAACTGAATTAAATACGTATTGGATCGATCTTTTTATACCCTCCATCATAAGATGGGGGTATATTAACTTTGTCATTCCGTTTGTAACACATCGAAATATTGCTCTAAGACCCCATAAAGTATATATATTCTGGGTCGTGGTGAAATTCTGAGTCGTTCTAAGCATGTCCGTCCGTCCGTCCGTCCGTCCGTCCGTCCGTCTGTTGAAATCACGCTAACTTCCGAACGAAACAAGCTATCGACGTGAAACTTGGCATAAGTAGTTGTTATCGATGTAGGTCGGATGGTATTGAAAATGGGCCATATCAGTCCACTTTTACGTATAGCCCCCATATAAAGGGACCCTCAGATTTGGCTTGTGGAGCCTCTAACAGAAGCATATTTCATCCGATCCGGCTGAAATTTGGTACATGGTGTTGGTATATGGTCTCTAACAACCATGCAAAAATTGGACCACATCGGCCCATAATTATATATAGCCCCCATATAAACCGATCTCCAGATTTGGCTTGCGGAGCCTAAAAGAGAAGCAAATTTCATCCGATCCGGCTGAAATGTGGTACATGATGTTGGTATATGGTCTCTAACAACCATGCAAAAATTGGTCCATATCGGTCCTTAATTATATGTAGCCCCCATATAAACCGATCCCCAGATTTGGCTTGTGGAGCCTCTAAGAGAAGCATATTTCATCCGATCCGGCTGAAATTTGGTACATGGTGTTGGTATATGGTCTCTAACAATCACGCAAAATTGGTCCACATCGGTCCATAATTATATATATCCCCCATATAAACCGATCCCCAGATTTTGGTTGTGGAGCCTCCAAGAGAAGCATATTTCATCCGATCCGGCTGAAATTTGGGACATGGTGTTGGTATATGGTCTCTAACAATCATGCAAAAATTGGTCCACATCGGTCCTTAGTTATATATGGCGCCCATATAAACCGATCCCCAGATTTGGGTTTCGGAGCCTCAAAGAGAAGCAAATTTCATCCGATCCGCCTGAAATTTGGTACATGATGTTGGTATATGGTATCTAACAACCATGCAAAAATTGGTTCACATCGGTCCATAATTATATATAGACCCCATATAAACCGATCTCCAGATTTGGCTTGCGAAGCCTCAAAGAGGAGCAAATTGCATCCGATCCGGCTGAAATTTGGTACATGGTATTGGTATATGGTCTCTAACAACCGTGCAAAAATTGGTCCACATCGGTCCTTAATTATATATGGCGCCCATATAAACCGATCCCCAGATTTGGCTTGCGAAGTCTCCAAGAGAAGCAAATTTCATTCAATCCGGTTGTAATTTGGAACATGGTGTTAGTATATGATCTTTAACAACCGTGCCAGAATTGGTCCATATCGGTCCATAATTGTATATAGCCCCCATATAAAACATTCTCCAGATTTGACCTCCGGAGCCTCTTGGAGGAGCACAATTCATCCAATCCGGTTCAAATTAGGCACGTGGTGTTAGTATATGGTCGCTAACAACCATACCAAAATTGGTCCAATCACACAAAAATTGGTCCATATCGGTTCATTTCTATAGAAAATTTTGTTAAAATTTTATTTCTGTAGAAAATTTTGTCAAAATTTTATGTCCACTTCAAACTGAATTATATACGTATTGGATCGATCTTTTTTGATTTAATATATACCACGTATGGACTTACATACAATTTAGAAGATGGTGTTAGGAGGTTTTAAGATACCTTTCCATCGGCAAGCGTTACCGCAACTTAAGTAATTCGATTGTGGATGGCAGTGCTTAGATGAAGTTTCTACGCAATCCATGATGGAGGGTACATAAGCTTCGGCCTGGCCGAACTTACGGCCGTATATACTAGTTTTTTTCTGATCTATTCTGCAAACTTCTTGCGAAAACGAACTCCTTCCATTAAAAAATAATATGTAATATAAATGAATATGTGCGTGAACAGAGCTGTTAAAGATTGTATTTAACCAATATGGCATCTTTCGAGCGATATTCTGCAGAGAGAATAAAAAGAGGATGAAACTGTGTGGCGAAAATGCGTCAGTAGGTGGCAGTCATGAGGAAAATTTCTCTAATATCATGCAGTTTTTGTCGGCGCTTCTCTCAAATATCATAGAGTTTGCGTCGGCGTGCCCCAGTTCAGTTCTCTGCCGGCTTTACGAAACGTAAGGAAAATAGGATTTAGAACCTACTTTGTAATAACAAATGTTCTTTTATACGAGTATAAATCTTTTCATTCTTTTAATTTTTTTGGCAGACAATTTGAAATTATAACTGCCGATGCCTTAATAAACATTTTATCAAAACAGCGCTTCGACCACAACGCCGGTAATACCAACGCTGCAGGCATTGTGTGACATCTATACGGTTGACATTTGTTGTTTTTGTAGAAGAGAAATTTTCGTCTTCTTATGTTTTTATTCTCTCCGTATTTTGCTATCACTTTTTTTCTGTCATTTATACACGCTCTCTTGCCTTCTCACACACATTAAAGGATAAGCCACCTAGTTATGTTTGTCTTTTTCCTATTTTGTATGCAAAACATATCGTCGGTGGTGCCAACTCTTGCAGTCGTCAGAATCGTAAAGTCTGACATAAAAATTATCAAAAAATTTTCACTTTTAAAATAGCCGAAAACACAGATTTAGGAAGAAAGTAAAACGTTTTTTCTGAGTGGGACTAAATTCCCCAAACGAATTTAAATTAGTTATTATTAATTTTTGTTTGTCACTTATGTTATTATTTATGTCCGTGTTGCCTTATCGGTTATGAATACACTAATTTAACTAAACAAATTTCATTAAATTCAGTATTAGATAAAATTAAAAATAGATAAAAGCACAAAAGAAAACCTTGTAAAGTTGAAGTTTACATCCGAAATTTGCTCATGTTTAAAATGACGGCGAGCAGGCTAGATACAAAGTTTGATATTAATGAGATTAAACAAGTATATACGGCCGTAAGTTCGGCCAGACCGAAATGGATTGCGTAGAAACTTCTTCTAAACACTGTCATCCACAATCGAATTACTTTGGTTGCGGTAACGCTTGCCGATGGTAAGGTATCTTAAAACGTCCTAACACCATCTTCTAAATTGTAAGTAAGTCCATACGTGGTATATATTAAATTAAAAACAGACCGATTAAATACGTATAAATTTTTTATAGAAATAAAATTTTAACAAAATTTTCTATATTGAAAAAAAAATTTATAGAAATAAAATTTTGACAAAATTTTCTATAGAAATAAACTTTTGGTAGATTATTTTTGGCTCGAGTGGCAACCATGAATATTAACCGATATGGACCAATTTTTGTGTGATTAGTTCTTAGAGGCTCCGCAAGCCAAATGTGGGGATCGGTTTATATGGGGGCTATATATAATTATGGACCGATGTGGACCAATTTTTACATGGTTGTTAGAGACCATATACCAACACCATGTACCAAATTTCAGCGGATGATATATGTTTCTCTTAGAGGCTCCGCAAGCCAAATCGGGGGATCGGTTTATATGGGGGCTATATATTATTATGAACCTATGTGGACCATTTTTTGCATGGTTGTTAGAGACCATATACCAACACCATGTACCAAATTTCAGTCGGATGGGATGAAATTTGCTTCTCTTTGAGGCTCCGCAAGCCAAATCTGGGGATCGGTTTATATGGGGGCTATATATAATTATGGATCGATGTGGACCAATTTTTGCATGGTTGTTAGAGACCATACGCCAACACCGTGTACCAAATTTCAGCAGGATCGGATGAAATTTTCTTCTCTTTGAAGCTCCGCAAGCCAAATCTGTCGATCGGTTTATATGGGTGCTATATAAAGGGTGATTTGTTAAGAGCTTGATAACTTTTTAAAAAAAAAAAACGCATAAAATTTGCAAAATCTCATCGGTTCTTTATTTGAAACGTTAGATTGGTCCATGACATTTACTTTTTGAAGATAATTTCATTTAAATGTTGACCGCGGCTGCGTCTTAGGTGGTCCATTCGGAAAGTCCAATTTTGGGCAACTTTTTCGAGCATTTCGGCCGGAATAGCCCGAATTTCTTCGGAAATGTTGTCTTCCAAAGCTGGAATAGTTGCTGGCTTATTTCTGTAGACTTTAGACTTGACGTAGCCCCACAAAAAATAGTCTAAAGGCGTCAAATCGCATGATCTTGGTGGCCAACTTACCGGTCCATTTCTTGAGATGAATTGTTCTCCGAAGTTTTCCCTCAAAATGGCCATAGAATCGCGTGCTGTGTGGCATGTAGCGCCATCTTGTTGAAACCACATGTCAACCAAGTTCAGTTCTTCCATTTTTGGCAACAAAAAGTTTGTTAGCATCGAACGATAGCGATCGCCATTCACCGTAACGTTGCGTCCAACAGCATCTTTGAAAAAATACGGTCCAATGATTCCACCAGCGTACAAACCACACCAAACAGTGCATTTTTCGGGATGCATGGGCAGTTCTTGAACGGCTTCTGGTTGCTCTTCACTCCAAATGCGGCAATTTTGCTTATTTACGTAGCCATTCAACCAGAAATGAGCCTCATCGCTGAACAAAATTTGTCGATAAAAAAGCGGATTTCCTGCCAACTTTTCTAGGGCCCATTCACTGAAAATTCGACGTTGTGGCAGATCGTTCGTCTATTCATGATGAAATGTCAAAGCATACTGAGCATCTTTCTCTTTGACACCATGTCTGAAATCCCACGTGATCTGTCAAATACTAATGCATGAAAATCCTAACCTCAAAAGAATCACCCTTTATAATTATACATGGTGTTGGTATATGGAATTGGAGATCATATACCAACACCATGTACCACATTTCAGCCGGATCGGACAAGATATGCTTCTGTTAGAGGCTCATCAAGCAAACTCTGACCGCGACCCAGAATATATATATATATATATATATATATATATATATATATATATATATATATATATATATATATATATATATATATATATATATATATATATATATATATATATATATATATATATATATATATATATATATATATATATATATATATATATATATATATATATATATATATATATATATATATATATATATATATATATATATATATATATATATATATATATATATATATATATATATATATATAAAATTAATTGATATTTTTTGTGTTCGAATAACATCGATAAGTTGAACAGGGGAGTCGCAAGGCTTTTATAAGAAGTAATCAACGAAATAAAAGGCGCAAACTATACTCTGCAACGGAGACTACAGCACATCGGTAGAAAGTTAATTTCTGCACAAAAAGGATCGTATAACATAATGGGCCTAAATCTATCGCAAAGCAGTAGAGCGGAAGTATTCATAAATACACTCCTATCTACCAAGAGATTTGGGATAATGAATTCACGATAAGAGCTGTAAACACTCCCACAGAAATCTACAAATATATACGTGTCCAATCTGATTGATCACTATATGCAATGATCCTCATATGGACAATATGTGCTTCACCTATTTCGCTGCAAATTATACATATTCACGAAATAAGCGTAATGCAAGAAACCAAGATCGTGGTGACTTTGTTATAGACGTAATTGAAAATGAAGTGAGGGAAAATAACGATGAAATAGTAGGTGTACCTATAGCGCTACAAGGATCATGTTTTGTCTATAAAAGGAAACACCATTCAATAATTCGTTTCCCACCAACAAAACCGGATATAGACCAATCTGACTAATTCCGAGTATTGGCTATGCTCTACCAGTCTTGGCGCAATGAATAGGAGGATCTGATAGAAAAAATGAGAGAACGTGTAATGAAAATAAAGAATTCATTGAGTCCTACTGGCTGTTATTTGAAATGTTCAGGGTAGGCGAGCTTACAAAAGTTTTGCAAAATATTCATGAAGACAATGTGGAAAATTAGACTGATAATGCTGCCTTTGCAAGCTTAGACGATGAGTACCGAGCATTACTGCTCGCATCAAAACATATTCGATGTAGAAAACAGAGAAGTCCCTGACGCTGATTCCTCTGATAATATACAACGTATTAAGTTACCATCACATATTGGTCAAGAAGAACTGTAAAATTCTGTAAGAACATTTATGACAAGGTTATACTGAATACAAACAGATGTTGTTGTTTTTTTGAGTTCTATTTTTATTTAAAATTATCCAATATATCGAAGCATCTCCGATGTCTTCAGGGAAATTTATATATATATATATATATATATATATATATATATATATATATATATATATATATATATATATATATATATATATATATATATATATATATATACCCTCCCTATGGTGGAGGGTATAAAAAATGTGTTTTACATTACAATGAATGAAATTAAGAAAATCGTCACATTATACATTACTTATCGTCAACTAATTGTTAATTGCCTTAAAAATAGTAAAACAACTAAAAGTCGTCACAGGTGGCACCTCTGCATATCATATGTTTTGCTTATTCTTCTTTGTTCATAAATACATATACTGCAGCAAAGGGTAAGTCCACTACAAACAATTGCAACAAATGTATGCTAATTGGTGTTTTGTTTTAGATATTTCCAATTATTTTGGATCATTGTGCGATTGAAACGATACCTATACTTAAGATCCCCCTTATGGACAATAAAATAACCCTGTTGGATTTAGATGGCTTACCAAAATTGTTGCCGGAAAAAAATTTTCCCACACATATAAGTTATAACGCGAGCTTTATCGATGTCGTCAAGGAGCGGGTCATTACTTCACGGGGTACATAGTTCCATTGCTGTCAGATCATTTCATTGGCAATTTGGCGATGATATTCAATCCAAATGTTTCCGTTTTTGGGTAAAAATTATAAATACGTACATATGCCTTGTTTCTGTATATCGAACGAAAGCTTTCTATTGTTTTCCAAACGAAAAAAGATTGATTTTGGTTTCTCTATTTGGGAAAGCTTCTGTTCGATATACAGGATCGTTTTAATAATTTCTTGTGACAGTCCACAAACATATATGGGATAGCAAAAACATAGACTCTGTTCTGCTTTATAGATTCGTAAAAAGGAAAATTTTGAATTGCTAATAACTTCTGAAACAACCCATCATTTGCCAACGATTTTCTTTCAATTATATTCCGTCTCTGCGTGGAAAAGATTTCTACGTTATGGTTCTAAAAGCAAATTTGAACAAAATTTTGAATTTTGCCAATTCGTAAACCAAAAAAGGGGGATAGACTCTGGTTCGTCTGCAACAATTGAGTAAATCTTTCGGGCTTACAGTTTTACAATTGGATTTTGTAATCCACACAAAGTTTTCCTAATTTCAAGAAAAATGATTTAGACTTGAAGAAACCTGGATAATAGGATTGGATATGTACATAATCCATGTCAATTAATTTTTCTTTCAAAGAAATTCGTTTAAGTAAATTGTCATGCCCCATTTTAGTTCATGAACTACTTTCTGTATAGGAAAATTTATTGTGCCAAGTATATGATATTGATCTTAACAAAAATTTAACTAAAGCAAAATAAAATTTTTGAACTAAATTGGAGAAAATGTTTTCCTTAGTTTTCGAAGGCACTTTTCTCTGAGTGTATCCCGATACTTTTATCTGGGAATTGTACCAATAATGTCTCTGGTATTTGGTTATTTCCGTGAAAATCAATTACCATTAATATTTCCGTCGCTCTCAATGGAGCAAAATCCGATATCCCAACCGATGCAATCGATTTATATTGTGTCAAATGAGGAAGCTAAACACTACAATTAATTATGCTTGGCTCAAATTTCCACAGAAGAACACATATCAAAAGCATAAGATGTCATTAAAAGCGATGTACTTTCCCTAGAACATAGAAATCGAATTCGAACTTCCTTATCTGTACTGAAAACTTCGGAGACTCAAAAATTATACACTGAGATGAAATTAAAAACTTCTGCGAAATACATGATGACTATAAATATTAACACAAATGATGACCTTGTATATTGATTTTGTTAAAGAAATGTCACTGTCATTTCCCCTCTTGAAATTCTACTTCATAAAACGAAAACAATTTCCGTAATCTATAACCCACAAGAATGTTATATGGATTTGTAATATTTGAACAAAAAATCCATTTTTCTCCAACAGGAGGTAACTGCTTCAGATCACCAAACACAATAACGGGCACTCCGCCAAATGGTTCATTGCTCTTAAAAATTTGTTTCGGATGGGAATGTAAATAGGACAACATTCTTGTCCCGACCATGGAAATTTCGTCTATTATTATTAGCTTTAAATCTATAAATTTTGAAACAAATTTATTTACAATATCATTTGCTTGAAGGTCGTAATTCGCCAGAATATTGATTTACGGGACGAGAGAAAAGAGTGTGTAACGTAGCTTCACCTATGCCGAACGCAGATATTCCAGTCGGAAGTCCGGATTAGCACCAGGAACAGAGTTATATTTGAATGTAACTGCTTGATGTATTGTGGCTATAAGTCGGCTCTTACCTACGCCAGGACTACATTTTGGAGAAGATGTTGAAGGTATAACCTTGTGTTGTTGTTTGAATGTTGACCTTTAAACTGTTAATTATATTTCTTTAATTCAGCTTGAGGTCGTATGAATAAAAACAGATGTTGTTGTTTTTTGAGTCCTATTTGCGAATAAGTTCATTGTTCTTTACTTCTAAAAAAATTTCCCTGAAGACGAACATCGGAGATGCTTCGATATATTGGATAATTTTAAATAAAAATAGAACTAAAAAAAAAAACAACAACATCTGTTTTTATTCAGTACAACCTTGTCATAAATGTTCTTACAGAATTTTACAGTTCTTCTGGACCAATATGGGATGGTAACTTAATACGTTGTATATTATCAGAGGAATCAGCGTCAGGGACTTCTCGGTTTTCTACATCGAATATGTTTTGATGCGAGCAGCAATGCTCGGTACTCATCGTCTAAGGTTGCAGAGGCAGCATTATCAGTCTAATTTTCCACATTGTCTTCATGAATATTTTGCAAAACTTTTGTAAGCTCGCCTTCCCTAAACATTTTAAATAACAGCCTGTTGGACTCAATTAATTCTTTATTTTCATTACACGTTCTCTCATTTTTTTTTTCTATCAGATCCTCCTATTCATTTCGCCAAGACTGGTAGAGCATAGCCAATAGTCGGAATTAGTCAGATTGGTTTATATCCGGTTTTGTTGATGGGAAACGAATTATTGAATGGTGTTTCCTTTTATAGACAAAACTTGGTCCTTGTAGCGCTATAGGTACACCTACTATTTCATCGTTATTTTCCCTCACTTCATTTTCAATTACGTCTATAAGAAAGTCACCACGATCTTGGTTTCTTGCATTACGCTTATTTCGTGAATATGTATAATTTGCAGCGAAATAGGTCAATCACATATTGTCCATATGAGGATCATTGCATATAGTGATCAATCAGATTGGACACGTATATATTTGTAGATTTCTGTGGAAGTGTTTACAGCTCTTATCGTGAATTCATTATCCCAAATCTCTTGGTAGATAGGAGTGTATTTATGAATACTTCCGCTCTACTGCTTTGCGATAGATTTAGGCCCATTATGTTATACGATCCTTCTTGTGCAGAAATGAACTTTCTACCGATGTGCTGTAGTCTCCGTTGCAGAGTATAGTTTGCGCCTTTTATTTCGTTGATTACTTCTTGTAAAGGCCTTGCGACTCCCCTGTTCAACTTATCGATGTTATTCGAACACAAAAAAATATAAATTAATTGTATTGTCAATACAATGGGAGCCACCGTGGTGCAATGGTTAGCATGCCCGCCTTGCATACACAAGGTCGTGGGTTCGATTCCTGCTTCGACCGAACACCAAAAAGTTTTTCAGCGGTGGATTATCCCACCTCAGTAATGCTGGTGACATTTCTGAGGGTTTCAAAGCTTCTCTAAGTGGTTTCACTGCAATGTGGAACGCCGTTCGGACTCGGCTATAAAAAGGAGGTCCCTTGTCATTGAGCTTAACATGGAATCGGGCAGCACTCAGTGATAAGAGAGAAGTTCACCAATGTGGTATCACAATGGACTGAATAGTCTAAGTGAGCCTGAATCTTAATCGGGCTGCCACTTTAACCTAACCTAACCTATACCTTTCTTTTAGTTTTAAGGGTGTGGAATTTTAGGGACGATCTTAAAGTCAATATATATTCCTGCTTGGAGATGTTAATGCATGGATCGAGCAGTATTTCAAGCTGATCCAACTCATTGTCTTCCAATCTCGCATTTAGAAGGCTACTTATTTTATCAAGTTCACCAATGTGGTATCACAATGGACTGAATAGTCTAAGTGAGCCTGAATCTTAATCGGGCTGCCACTTTAACCTAACCTAACCTATACCTTTCTTTTAGTTTTAAGGGTGTGGAATTTTAGGGACGATCTTAAAGTCAATATATATTCCTGCTTGGAGATGTTAATGCATGGATCGAGCAGTATTTCAAGCTGATCCAACTCATTGTCTTCCAATCTCGCATTTAGAAGGCTACTTATTTTATCAAAATTATCTAAATGAACTTTCATAGTATCCTCAGGGCTGCCACCTAACCTAACCGAACCTAACCATTGTCAATACAATTAAAATTATGTTTAAATTTGAGCTAACAACGTAATTTTTAAAAACAATTACGATTTTAGTAATATTTTGTTATATCAACAAAATTTTTGTTGAACTCAAAAAATTTTCTGTAACAACAGTTTATTGTTAGTTCAAAAATTATAATATTATTTTGTTTGTGTATATCCATATTTGCTTTGTGCATAGACAATATTTGTGCGTTAAATGCATTTATATACATATCATCTTGATGGCAAATGTTCGATCGGAGAATTGCAAGGGTTGTAACGACACCAAGCAAATATGGCCCCATTTAAACTTAAACCACACACTAGATATGCTAGTGTTCTCGAGACGCCAGATATCACTCCTGATATCTGCTATAACGGGTCGCTGCCTGATAGGCGATTTTGCAAAAACTATTGGCGCGAAGTATAATGACTATTGTATGAGCTGTCATGATGCGGAGGAAAAGGAATCAATAAAACACTTCTTGTGTGAGTGTCCTGCATTTTGTGTAAGGCGTAAGCAAGTTTTAAGGGTATATAGCTTCAGATTACTGGCTGACCTGGAAAATGTTATCTTAAGCAGCCTGCTAATGTTTTTGGAACAAACTGGTTGGTTAAACAGAAGAAAATAATCGAGAAGGTTCAGCGGTTAAAACTAGAATTGCCCATATGTAATAGGTACTTTTAGTTAATGTGGTATCACAATGGACTGAATAGTCTAAGTGAGCCTGAATCTTAATCGGGCTGCCACTTTAACCTAACCTAACCTAAACCTATCTTTTAGTTTTAAGCGTGTGGAATTTTAGGGACGATCTTAAAGTCAATATATATTCCTGCTTGGAGATGTTAATGCATGTATCGAGCAGTATTTCAAGCTGATCCAAGTCATTGTCTTCCAATCTCGCATTTAGAAGGCTACTTATTTTATCAAAATTATCTAAATGAACTTTCATAGTATCCTCAGGG
Source organism: Haematobia irritans (assembly GCF_050003625.1). Classification (NCBI taxonomy): domain Eukaryota; kingdom Metazoa; phylum Arthropoda; class Insecta; order Diptera; family Muscidae; genus Haematobia; species Haematobia irritans. The sequence goes on along the minus strand of NC_134399.1, from coordinate 82,817,038 downwards.
GAGATAAAATTCAAGTTTCAGACATAGGTGGATATGGAATATGGAAACGACCAAATTGGTGACCTCTTATTTCGTGATGAAAAGTTCTAGAGTGGTTATATTTTTGGTAATTCACAACGTTTTGATCTTCCGGTATTCATGAATATTTTGTAACGAACATGTCTATGAAATTTGTTATAGCTTGATGGGAAGTTTCGTCGGATATTTTTAGTTTTGGTGCATTATTCAGCCAATATATTCCATGAACGTCTGGAGTGCCATTTTGCTCAAATCCTGTTCTCCAATAAAAATCAGTGACATTGAAAAATTCCACAAACTGTCGTAAAATATTTGAAAAGATGTCTTATTCTCTGGTCAAAAGATCATGAGCAGGTTTTGGGGTCAGCTCTTATGAGATTATATTTGGAAACAGTATTATACGGTATTACTTCCTCCTCAGTAATCTTCTTTCCTTCAACAATTTTTGCCAGGATAACAATTAGCTCAAGCCACTGGGACTCAGCTGGGGAGAGGGCGATGAAAAATGTCGGCACACCTAATTGGCGAACCGTTGCTAAAATCTTAATTCTCAGCTTCCCAATGAGCTGGGGAAGATCGAATTCCTTTCAGCACAAGGTATCCATCATCATACCGAATTAAATTCTGGACGAAAACATCATCTAAGACATCTTCTGTTGTGTCTTGAAGGCCGGCAACTTTTATACGTAAGCATGTAGAAATGCTATTTCTAATCTTGGAGAATTCGAATTTTCTGTATGAATATATCGCACAGCCTCCGATCTAATGATTTTTACAATGGGTACGTTCCATGATAACTCCTTTGAGTCTTCGTCAAGTAGCATATCTAAAGGTTGACGGCCTTCCTCCGGTGCTATAGAAATACCAGGTATACCGGTATCTCATGTGGCACCCATTTTCCACACTTTTGGATCTTTCCCATAGCTTTTAAATAGACGGAAATTATTTGTTGTTCAACATTTAACATTGCTGACATTTACTTTTGATTCAAAGTGTCATCTCCATCTTATAACGTTTGCAATAACGTAGTGTTCAACAAATGAAAACGAAAAAATAATGCTTTCCGCAAATCATCACTTTCTGGTACAATATTCGATATTTTTAACACGATGCAAAAATATGATGTTGTCTATTCAATAACTTGATGTATACTACATATTTTACACAGATGTCATAGAAAATAAAAAAAAATAAGGGCCCGTTCACAACAAATGTTCCCTATCGAGTATCTTGACGCTCATTTCATACCGGTATTCCTGGTATGTCGTAATTGAAAATTTTGAACTGGATTGTTGTCTACCAAAGTTTCTTCCAATTCATCCTCCTCAGTATTCGAGTGTCCTTCACAAAACTATGCTAACTTTCTTTTCAAATTTACTTGAATTACCTCCGTTTGGGCGGACAACAACTGTAGAATTTAAAGTGACATTAACCACAGCACCCCTGAAGGCACATAGCCTAGCGATACTGTTCTCATAAAGGGTATTCCCGGCGACACAAACCGTTCTTTCAATTGAGTCAAACATTTTAACTGGTCAGGTATTGTAGGAAAATTTAATCACTTTGATAAACAAATTATGGGAACTCCACCTTCACTAATAACTTTATGGCAGTTATTGTAAAATTTGTAAATGTTATTAGCAGAGGAAAATATGCAAGATAGGAAAAGTACTTCTTCCAAATGAGAACTTTATTGTGGGCCTTTGCCTGATTGGGGAAACATAGATAACCACAGCAAATTCAAAAGACTGTAGGTCCATTCTTAATATTTGCGTTAAATTGAGATGTCATTCTGAAGGTGTGACGTTGCTAATTGCTGCAGGTGAACGATTTCGTCTGTTAATTCGATTTCTTTTGGCTTGCACAACATTCATATTGCGACGATTTACTGGGTTTGATCGATGAAGACGCACTCGAGAATTCCACAACATATTCATGTGAAGACCCCAATTTCGTTCAGCCTGTCGTGATAAATGCCGCTGCGCAGTGTTGCGATTCTCTTCTAAAATTCGTTGCAATCTGTTTGATCTTCTGAGTGAATGTTGGATATTATCACGTTACTGTTCAATTGATTTCACTTCATAATCGTGTCGATGCGGTGAATGCTCGGCTGTATTTCGTTCTTGCTCCGTCTGTCGATTAGGAGGGTCCCTCCTTCGTAGTCTATGGGCTATAACATCGCGATTTTGTTTGGATCCTGCCATCGAATATTGTGTTGAGCCGTATTGCGTATATGTTCCACTTGTCTACATGGCGAATCTCTTCGTCGCAGCCTGTGAGCAATAAAGTCGCGATGTTGTTCATCTTCGTAGCTCGTATCTTGGCGTAGATCAATATGGAGAAGTGTATTACGTTATTGATCTATATATACTGTAACGAAAACGTATTTGCCGAAAATAGTGTGGATTGTCTCGTATATGCAAAAAAAAAAAACAATTTTTTGTTCAATTTTGTATTTTCTACGATAGCAAAGGCAAACATAAGAAAAAGAAAGAACGCAAATTCATCTAATGCAAATAAATAAGTGGGGATGAAAAAAAAACAACAAAATCTACACCTGCATGCGTTAACTTAATTATTAAACAGTGAGAGAGTACAGAGTTGAGATAAGAACAAATGGAATGTAGATCAACGGTTCTTAATCATCAAAACAACTGGTAGACCACCATGCCTCACACCACACAAGAGAAAAGAGGGGGTGTGTGCAACACCTCATGCACATAGAAAAGAGAATGAAGAAAACGAGTGTTGCGAGCTTATGTAGAAGACAATTGGTTTCGTGACTGGGGAGTCAGTCGAGATTGAGCTGTCTATCGTGCAACGACGAACGCATTGTTGGAAATAAATAATTCTTTTTTTTAACTTTTATTTCTTCCCTCTTCGCTTCAGATTCGCTTGCGCTAGCTGGTGATTGTTAGAGCTGCCGCAGTCGAAGTTCACACTCCTGCCGTGTATAGCCCACCACACCGCTCTCTCTTTCTCAGCCCACAACCTCATACCAAAGGAAAGGCCACCCCTCCTTGTGGTTATTTGCCATCACCTTGCCTTCATCAAGTATTGATCAGCTGTTTCTTCTACACTTCGACGGTTGCTGTCAACACCGACTATCGCCAAACAAAAATAAATCTACCTCTCGGGAACCAGAAACCACGAAATTGTGCCATTTATTTAAGACATATTTGTGAATTTTGAATTAATAAAATAAATAAAGGCAAATTTTGTAACAGTGGTGTCAGGTGTGGGGTAACCGATCGAAACTTCCAAGCATAGTTTCCACCATGCCGCGCGGAAAGAAACAGAATTCACTCGACTTGTTTTCCCAATCAATGGAAAAATTTAATGAAATGATTAGGAGACAAGATGAAAGGCAGGCTGAGATAATAAAACAAATAAGAGATTTGAATATAAGCATAAAACAACAGCAACATACTTTGGCTCAAGTAAACTCGAGTCATCATATTTCAAATCACGAGAGCCAGCATCGGATTCGTCAGGGGGAGGAGGAGGCAACCACACGAATGACATCGACACAGGTGATTGGTTGTGCACCGCCCCCTCCCACTACTAGTCCCGTGCTCCAGAGCAATATTTCAAGTATACCATGTGAACCAGCAAGACATCAACATGTGCCTCATAGCAGTCCCGCTATAGCCTTTGATAATGAAACTGGTACACCACCAATTAATTCTGACGTTAATTTTAACCAATTTGGCACATTCACTCAGCAGCCAACTTATTTGCCTGGTACCACTGCTAATCCGTATTTAACGTTTTGTCATCAAAAATCGACTGCGCCACCTTTCATATTATCCATCTATGACGGATCGACACCCTGGGACGATTATGAACGGCAAGTGGAAGATTTAGCCACGTTTTATCAGTGGACAGAAAAAGATAAGCTGATGGCCGTAACCACCAATCTTAGAGATCGTGCTCTAAGGCTTTATGGTTCACTCCCTCTTAGCCCATCTCCCACATTTGAACAGGTTCGAAAATTAATGAAAGAAAGATTTTCGCCGGACACCAGCACTAGCTACCTTCGATTTAGGTCTCGAATGCAGGGTCCACGGGAATCAATAGAAGATTTTGCCCTTGAACTTGAACGGCTCTCTATGAGCGCTTTTCATGGAGCTTCAGGTAATGTTATTGGAGAAATATTAAAGCACCAGTTCATCGATGGCCTGCGTGAAACCCAGTTACAAGGTTTGGTCATAGCTGGCCGTCCGAAAAATTTAGCTGAAGCTCTTCGTATTGCACAAGATCTGGAAGCACAACATTCCCGTAATCGACCACGGCAGGTTTATGCTCTCGAAAATGATCAATATGACAGTGCAGATGTTGGCGGGAGAAGCCGAAGGGGAAATAGAGGACGAAGGAGGGGAAATGGTAATAGCTCGTTCCAAAATCCAAGTTCTGTAAACGAACAGTCGGGAAACGAGAAGTAGCTGGTTTAACGGAGCTTTCACCAGCCCTAGTCACATCTAATGCTCCACCAACCCCCCCTTCGCCCCAACAGAATGGAGACGAATACTGTCCGCTTCAGCGGTCAAACTCAATGACAATAAACGAAAACTGCGCAGCGACGCACACCATCAACATCGGGACCGTAGGTGATACCAATCTTCACTCGGTTATTTTGATTAACAGTCTACCTGTAGAAATCGTCGTGGATACCGGCGCTTCGGTTTCTTTAATCCCAAGTAAAGTGGTAGCACGAAGTGAAAATATGAAATCTATTTATGTCAGGTTAAAAGGACCATCTCACGAAATTTTCATAGCGGAAAAGGCGGCGAAAATTAAATTCTTATTTGGAAACGTACCGTTCGAGCATGAGTTTCTAGTGGTTGATGATGGGATGCCTGCTTTGTTGGGCGTAGATTTTTTGCGCAAATTTAAAACTACAATAAACTTGGCCGATATGCGGCTAGAATTCGATTGGGGAAGTGTTCCACTATATTTGCCCCAACAAATGAATCAGAATCTTGTTTTTCTTCTTAATGCTATTGAATTGCCACCCAAGACCGATGTTTTTACAGTTGCTGATTGCGCTTTCCAACCAAAGTGTACCACAGTTATTCTTGATAGGTGTGAAGAGGCTACAATGCCACACGGAGTTTTTGCTGGACGAACGATGGTAGATGCAAATAAGGCTGGCATAGGGGTCCGCCTTATAAATTTAAACGAAGGTGACGTAAAATTGAAACCGGGAACAATTATTGGCAAACTTGAAGAGGTGGTTGTGCAAGAAAAACTAGACAGGGGTCCACCTGAAGAAACTGTAATAAATAGTCTAAATATTTCTGAAGAACTTCACTCTAACGACCGCTCCAAGTTTCTTGATGTAGTGAGGAAACACCTATCCGTATTTTCACAAGGCACACTGGATTTCGGTAAGACAAGTATAGTGAAGCATTCAATTGAAACCGGCGCTTGTAGACCGATAAAGCAGCCCGTGCGAAGAGTCCCAATGGCAAAACGAGATGAAGTTGAATTACTAGTACAAGAAATGCAGCAACGGGGTGTGATAAGGCCGTCGAAAAGCCCATGGTCTTCACCCGTTGTACTAGTGAGGAAAAAAGACGGTTCATCTCGTTTCTGTGTAGACTACCGGCGACTTAATGATATAACGGAAAAAGATTCATATCCCCTGCCAAAAATGGAGGAAATTCTTTCTACCCTACATGGGTCTTTTTGGTTCTCCACAATGGATTTACAGAGCGGTTATTGGCAGGTTGAAATGGCCGAAGCATCTAGACAAAAAACAGCGTTCGCCTGCAGCTCGGGGCTTTGGGAATTCAATGTTATGCCGTTTGGGTTAACCAATGCCCCAGCTACATTTGAAAGGCTTATGGATGGATTATTTTCGGACATCAGCTGGAGATCGACACTAATATACCTCGATGACATCATTGTGCATTCTCGTAGTGTGGAGGATCATCTAATTCATTTAGCGCAAGTATTTCAACGACTACAAGAGGCAGGATTGAAACTGAGTCCGAAAAAGTGCAATTTCTTTTTCCCCAGAGTGTGTTATTTGGGTCATTTGGTCGGTAGGGACGGTCTGGAGGCTGATCCGTCTAAAATTGAAAAGGTGAGGCACTGGCCCATCCCAGAAAGCAAACGGGAACTGAAATCTTTCCTGGGACTTTGTTCCTACTACCGAAAGTATGTAGAAGGGTTTTCCACAGTTGCACGACCGCTTACCGAATTGACAGAATTAAACAAAAAATTCAAATGGTCGGAAGAAGCCGATGCGGCTTTCAATCTATTGAAAAGCAAATTGATAAGCGCTCCTATACTTGCTTTTCCCAATGACACCGACCCATTTATTATAGATACGGATGCTTCAAATTGCGGGGCTGGCGCTGTATTGAGCCAAATTCAAAATGGTAATGAGCATGTAATCGAATACTTTAGTAAAACTTTTAATAAAGCCGAAAGAAATTATTGTGTGACCAGAAGGGAGCTCCTGGCTGTAGTATTGGCGACCAAGCATTTTCACCATTACCTGTTCGGCCGAGAATTTGTTATTCGCACCGACCATGCCTCCCTTCGATGGTTGTTAAATTTTAAGGAACCAGAGGGGCAGGTGGCTAGGTGGCTCGAGAGACTGCAACAGTACGATATGAGAATTCAACACCGAAAAGGAGCGAGTCATGGAAACGCTGACGCGTTATCACGTCGTCCATGCGGTGACTGCGCCGTCTGCAGTCGCGCCGAGAATCATGAGCCCATCTCGATTTTTGCGGTAGAAGTGGAGAGTGGGCAAATTAGGCAGAAGCAGGAGAATGACGAAATTATAAGCAAAGTGATAATGTGGGTAAGCAACAAACAACGTCCAGATAAGAGCACGATTATGGGAGAAGATCCAGATTTAAAGGCTTATTGGCATCTCTTCGATCAATTGTCGCTCAGTAACGGTATTCTTACTCTCAACTATACTGAGATTAACCCAATCCCCAATGAAGCAAAATTGATAATAATTCCTCGCAGTCTGATCAACACAATAATGGAAGAATTTCATAACTCGACTACAGGTGGACATCTGGGACAACGAAAAACTTTGAGGAAGATACGAAAGCAGCAAAGGTAATCGTTTTATTTTGGTAGTGATGGACTACTTTACCAAATGGCCTGAATGTATACCTATGCCGAACCAAACATCTGAGACAGTAGCAAGTGCATTAATAGACGAAGTGTTTTCAAGATTTGGCTTACCACACATTTTACATTCCGATCAAGGACGAAATTTTGAGTCAGATATTTTTCGAACTGTAATGGACATACTTGGTGTGGAGAAAACTAGGACTACTGCACTTCATCCTGAATCGGACGGCATGGTAGAACGATTCAATAGGACCCTTCTAGATTACTTGGCAAAGTTCATCGGTGAAAATCAACGGCAATGGGACCAACTGCTGTCATCTGCTCTTTGGGCTTACCGTGTAGCTGATCATGAATCAACAAACATATCTCCAGCCCTATTAATGCTTGGCCGAGAACCAAAACTTCCAAGTGACTTGCTGTATGGCAGCCCCTCAAATGACATAACATCTGTCCCAGAATATGTATCCAACCTTCGAGATCGGCTCCTTGTGACACACAGAATAGCACGGGAAAATTTGAGAATCAGTGCCGAAGCAACTAAGCAGCGATATGACCTCCGATCTAACCCAAGGCATTTTGAAATGGGAGACTTGGTATGGCTTTATGCCCCAACGAGACGAAAAGGATTGTGTCCAAAACTTCAATGCGACTGGGTTGGGCCAGTTGAGGTACTAGAAAGGCTTTCCGACTTGGTGTACAAGGTATTCCTGGTATGTCGTAATTGAAAATTTTGAACTGGATTGTTGTCTACCAAAGTTTCTTCCAATTCATCCTCCTCAGTATTCGAGTGTCCTTCACAAAACTATGCTAACTTTCTTTTCAAATTTACTTGAATTACCTCCGTTTGGGCGGACAACAACTGTAGAATTTAAAGTGACATTAACCACAGCACCCCTGAAGGCACATAGCCTAGCGATACTGTTCTCATAAAGGGTATTCCCGGCGACACAAACCGTTCTTTCAATTGAGTCAAACATTTTAACTGGTCAGGTATTGTAGGAAAATTTAATCACTTTGATAAACAAATTATGGGAACTCCACCTTCACTAATAACTTTATGGCAGTTATTGTAAAATTTGTAAATGTTATTAGCAGAGGAAAATATGCAAGATAGGAAAAGTACTTCTTCCAAATGAGAACTTTATTGTGGGCCTTTGCCTGATTGGGGAAACATAGATAACCACAGCAAATTCAAAAGACTGTAGGTCCATTCTTAATATTTGCGTTAAATTGAGATGTCATTCTGAAGGTGTGACGTTGCTAATTGCTGCAGGTGAACGATTTCGTCTGTTAATTCGATTTCTTTTGGCTTGCACAACATTCATATTGCGACGATTTACTGGGTTTGATCGATGAAGACGCACTCGAGAATTCCACAACATATTCATGTGAAGACCCCAATTTCGTTCAGCCTGTCGTGATAAATGCCGCTGCGCAGTGTTGCGATTCTCTTCTAAAATTCGTTGCAATCTGTTTGATCTTCTGAGTGAATGTTGGATATTATCACGTTACTGTTCAATTGATTTCACTTCATAATCGTGTCGATGCGGTGAATGCTCGGCTGTATTTCGTTCTTGCTCCGTCTGTCGATTAGGAGGGTCCCTCCTTCGTAGTCTATGGGCTATAACATCGCGATTTTGTTTGGATCCTGCCATCGAATATTGTGTTGAGCCGTATTGCGTATATGTTCCACTTGTCTACATGGCGAATCTCTTCGTCGCAGCCTGTGAGCAATAAAGTCGCGATGTTGTTCATCTTCGTAGCTCGTATCTTGGCGTAGATCAATATGGAGAAGTGTATTACGTTATTGATCTATATATACTGTAACGAAAACGTATTTGCCGAAAATAGTGTGGATTGTCTCGTATATGCAAAAAAAAAAAACAATTTTTTGTTCAATTTTGTATTTTCTACGATAGCAAAGGCAAACATAAGAAAAAGAAAGAACGCAAATTCATCTAATGCAAATAAATAAGTGGGGATGAAAAAAAAACAACAAAATCTACACCTGCATGCGTTAACTTAATTATTAAACAGTGAGAGAGTACAGAGTTGAGATAAGAACAAATGGAATGTAGATCAACGGTTCTTAATCATCAAAACAACTGGTAGACCACCATGCCTCACACCACACAAGAGAAAAGAGGGGGTGTGTGCAACACCTCATGCACATAGAAAAGAGAATGAAGAAAACGAGTGTTGCGAGCTTATGTAGAAGACAATTGGTTTCGTGACTGGGGAGTCAGTCGAGATTGAGCTGTCTATCGTGCAACGACGAACGCATTGTTGGAAATATATAATTCTTTTTTTTAACTTTTATTTCTTCCCTCTTCGCTTCAGATTCGCTTGCGCTAGCTGGTGATTGTTAGAGCTGCCGCAGTCGAAGTTCACACTCCTGCCGTGTATAGCCCACCACACCGCTCTCTCTTTCTCAGCCCACAACCTCATACCAAAGGAAAGGCCACCCCTCCTTGTGGTTATTTGCCATCACCTTGCCTTCATCAAGTATTGATCAGCTGTTTCTTCTACACTTCGACGGTTGCTGTCAACACCGACTATCGCCAAACAAAAATAAATCTACCTCTCGGGAACCAGAAACCACGAAATTGTGCCATTTATTTAAGACATATTTGTGAATTTTGAATTAATAAAATAAATAAAGGCAAATTTTGTAACAGTGGTGTCAGGTGTGGGGTAACCGATCGAAACTTCCAAGCATAGTTTCCACCATGCCGCGCGGAAAGAAACAGAATTCACTCGACTTGTTTTCCCAATCAATGGAAAAATTTAATGAAATGATTAGGAGACAAGATGAAAGGCAGGCTGAGATAATAAAACAAATAAGAGATTTGAATATAAGCATAAAACAACAGCAACATACTTTGGCTCAAGTAAACTCGAGTCATCATATTTCAAATCACGAGAGCCAGCATCGGATTCGTCAGGGGGAGGAGGAGGCAACCACACGAATGACATCGACACAGGTGATTGGTTGTGCACCGCCCCCTCCCACTACTAGTCCCGTGCTCCAGAGCAATATTTCAAGTATACCATGTGAACCAGCAAGACATCAACATGTGCCTCATAGCAGTCCCGCTATAGCCTTTGATAATGAAACTGGTACACCACCCATTAATTCTGACGTTAATTTTAACCAATTTGGCACATTCACTCAGCAGCCAACTTATTTGCCTGGTACCACTGCTAATCCGTATTTAACGTTTTGTCATCAAAAATCGACTGCGCCACCTTTCATATTATCCATCTATGACGGATCGACACCCTGGGACGATTATGAACGGCAAGTGGAAGATTTAGCCACGTTTTATCAGTGGACAGAAAAAGATAAGCTGATGGCCGTAACCACCAATCTTAGAGATCGTGCTCTAAGGCTTTATGGTACACTCCCTCTTAACCCATCTCCCACATTTGAACAGGTTCGAAAATTAATGAAAGAAAGATTTTCGCCGGACACCAGCACTAGCTACCTTCGATTTAGGTCTCGAATGCAGGGTCCACGGGAATCAATAGAAGATTTTGCCCTTGAACTTGAACGGCTCTCTATGAGCGCTTTTCATGGAGCTTCAGGTAATGTTATTGGAGAAATATTAAAGCACCAGTTCATCGATGGCCTGCGTGAAACCCAGTTACAAGGTTTGGTCATAGCTGGCCGTCCGAAAAATTTAGCTGAAGCTCTTCGTATTGCACAAGATCTGGAAGCACAACATTCCCGTAATCGACCACGGCAGGTTTATGCTCTCGAAAATGATCAATATGACAGTGCAGATGTTGGCGGGAGAAGCCGAAGGGGAAATAGAGGACGAAGGAGGGGAAATGGTAATAGCTCGTTCCAAAATCCAAGTTCTGTAAACGAACAGTCGGGAAACGAGCAGTAGCTGGTTTAACGGAGCTTTCACCAGCCCTAGTCACATCTAATGCTCCACCAACCCCCCTTCGCCCCAACAGAATGGAGACGAATACTGTCCGCTTCAGCGGTCAAACTCAATGACAATAAATACCAATCTTCACTCGGTTATTTTGATTAACAGTCTACCTGTAGAAATCGTCGTGGATACCGGCGCTTCGGTTTCTTTAATCCCAAGTAAAGTGGTAGCACGAAGTGAAAATATGAAATCTATTTATGTCAGGTTAAAAGGACCATCTCACGAAATTTTCATAGCGGAAAAGGCGGCGAAAATTAAATTCTTATTTGGAAACGTACCGTTCGAGCATGAGTTTCTAGTGGTTGATGATGGGATGCCTGCTTTGTTGGGCGTAGATTTTTTGCGCAAATTTAAAACTACAATAAACTTGGCCGATATGCGGCTAGAATTCGATTGGGGAAGTGTTCCACTATATTTGCCCCAACAAATGAATCAGAATCTTGTTTTTCTTCTTAATGCTATTGAATTGCCACCCAAGACCGATGTTTTTACAGTTGCTGATTGCGCTTTCCAACCAAAGTGTACCACAGTTATTCTTGATAGGTGTGAAGAGGCTACAATGCCACACGGAGTTTTTGCTGGACGAACGATGGTAGATGCAAATAAGGCTGGCATAGGGGTCCGCCTTATAAATTTAAACGAAGGTGACGTAAAATTGAAACCGGGAACAATTATTGGCAAACTTGAAGAGGTGGTTGTGCAAGAAAAACTAGACAGGGGTCCACCTGAAGAAACTGTAATAAATAGTCTAAATATTTCTGAAGAACTTCACTCTAACGACCGCTCCAAGTTTCTTGATGTAGTGAGGAAACACCTATCCGTATTTTCACAAGGCACACTGGATTTCGGTAAGACAAGTATAGTGAAGCATTCAATTGAAACCGGCGCTTGTAGACCGATAAAGCAGCCCGTGCGAAGAGTCCCAATGGCAAAACGAGATGAAGTTGAATTACTAGTACAAGAAATGCAGCAACGGGGTGTGATAAGGCCGTCGAAAAGCCCATGGTCTTCACCCGTTGTACTAGTGAGGAAAAAAGACGGTTCATCTCGTTTCTGTGTAGACTACCGGCGACTTAATGATATAACGGAAAAAGATTCATATCCCCTGCCAAAAATGGAGGAAATTCTTTCTACCCTACATGGGTCTTTTTGGTTCTCCACAATGGATTTACAGAGCGGTTATTGGCAGGTTGAAATGGCCGAAGCATCTAGACAAAAAACAGCGTTCGCCTGCAGCTCGGGGCTTTGGGAATTCAATGTTATGCCGTTTGGGTTAACCAATGCCCCAGCTACATTTGAAAGGCTTATGGATGGATTATTTTCGGACATCAGCTGGAGATCGACACTAATATACCTCGATGACATCATTGTGCATTCTCGTAGTGTGGAGGATCATCTAATTCATTTAGCGCAAGTATTTCAACGACTACAAGAGGCAGGATTGAAACTGAGTCCGAAAAAGTGCAATTTCTTTTTCCCCAGAGTGTGTTATTTGGGTCATTTGGTCGGTAGGGACGGTCTGGAGGCTGATCCGTCTAAAATTGAAAAGGTGAGGCACTGGCCCATCCCAGAAAGCAAACGGGAACTGAAATCTTTCCTGGGACTTTGTTCCTACTACCGAAAGTATGTAGAAGGGTTTTCCACAGTTGCACGACCGCTTACCGAATTGACAGAATTAAACAAAAAATTCAAATGGTCGGAAGAAGCCGATGCGGCTTTCAATCTATTGAAAAGCAAATTGATAAGCGCTCCTATACTTGCTTTTCCCAATGACACCGACCCATTTATTATAGATACGGATGCTTCAAATTGCGGGGCTGGCGCTGTATTGAGCCAAATTCAAAATGGTAATGAGCATGTAATCGAATACTTTAGTAAAACTTTTAATAAAGCCGAAAGAAATTATTGTGTGACCAGAAGGGAGCTCCTGGCTGTAGTATTGGCGACCAAGCATTTTCACCATTACCTGTTCGGCCGAGAATTTGTTATTCGCACCGACCATGCCTCCCTTCGATGGTTGTTAAATTTTAAGGAACCAGAGGGGCAGGTGGCTAGGTGGCTCGAGAGACTGCAACAGTACGATATGAGAATTCAACACCGAAAAGGAGCGAGTCATGGAAACGCTGACGCGTTATCACGTCGTCCATGCGGTGACTGCGCCGTCTGCAGTCGCGCCGAGAATCATGAGCCCATCTCGATTTTTGCGGTAGAAGTGGAGAGTGGGCAAATTAGGCAGAAGCAGGAGAATGACGAAATTATAAGCAAAGTGATAATGTGGGTAAGCAACAAACAACGTCCAGATAAGAGCACGATTATGGGAGAAGATCCAGATTTAAAGGCTTATTGGCATCTCTTCGATCAATTGTCGCTCAGTAACGGTATTCTTACTCTCAACTATACTGAGATTAACCCAATCCCCAATGAAGCAAAATTGATAATAATTCCTCGCAGTCTGATCAACACAATAATGGAAGAATTTCATAACTCGACTACAGGTGGACATCTGGGACAACGAAAAACTTTGAGGAAGATACGAAAGCAGCAAAGGTAATCGTTTTATTTTGGTAGTGATGGACTACTTTACCAAATGGCCTGAATGTATACCTATGCCGAACCAAACATCTGAGACAGTAGCAAGTGCATTAATAGACGAAGTGTTTTCAAGATTTGGCTTACCACACATTTTACATTCCGATCAAGGACGAAATTTTGAGTCAGATATTTTTCGAACTGTAATGGACATACTTGGTGTGGAGAAAACTAGGACTACTGCACTTCATCCTGAATCGGACGGCATGGTAGAACGATTCAATAGGACCCTTCTAGATTACTTGGCAAAGTTCATCGGTGAAAATCAACGGCAATGGGACCAACTGCTGTCATCTGCTCTTTGGGCTTACCGTGTAGCTGATCATGAATCAACAAACATATCTCCAGCCCTATTAATGCTTGGCCGAGAACCAAAACTTCCAAGTGACTTGCTGTATGGCAGCCCCTCAAATGACATAACATCTGTCCCAGAATATGTATCCAACCTTCGAGATCGGCTCCTTGTGACACACAGAATAGCACGGGAAAATTTGAGAATCAGTGCCGAAGCAACTAAGCAGCGATATGACCTCCGATCTAACCCAAGGCATTTTGAAATGGGAGACTTGGTATGGCTTTATGCCCCAACGAGACGAAAAGGATTGTGTCCAAAACTTCAATGCGACTGGGTTGGGCCAGTTGAGGTACTAGAAAGGCTTTCCGACTTGGTGTACAAGGTTAAAACTTCTTTAAAAAAAGGTGTTCGTATAGTGCATGTAAATCGACTTGCCCCATATAACTCCACAATACCCCACAATAAAAATGAACTTGGCAGGAGCCTGGAGTCTTAAGAGGGGGGTAATGTAACGAAAACGTATTTGCCGAAAATAGTGTGGATTGTCTCGTATATGCAAAAAAAAAAAAAAACAATTTTTTGTTCAATTTTGTATTTTCTACGATAGCAAAGGCAAACATAAGAAAACGAAAGAACGCAAATTCATCTAATGCAAATAAATAAGTGGGGATGGAAAAAAAAACAACAAAATCTACACCTGCATGCGTTAACTTAATTATTAAACAGTGAGAAAGAACAGAGTTGAGATAAGAACAAATGGAATGTAGATCAACGGTTCTTAATCATCAAAACAACTGGTAGACCACCATGCCTCACACCACACAAGAGAAAAGAGGGGGTGTGTGCAACACCTCATGCACATAGAAAAGAGAATGAAGAAAACGAGTGTTGCGAGCTTATGTAGAAGACAATTGGTTTCGTGACTGGGGAGTCAGTCGAGATTGAGCTGTCTATCGTGCAACGACGAACGCATTGTTGGAAATAAATAATTCTTTTTTTTAACTTTTATTTCTTCCCTCTTCGCTTCAGATTCGCTTGCGCTAGCTGGTGATTGTTAGAGCTGCCGCAGTCGAAGTTCACACTCCTGCCGTGTATAGCCCACCACACCGCTCTCTCTTTCTCAGCCCACAACCTCATACCAAAGGAAAGGCCACCCGTCCTTGTGGTTATTTGCCATCACCTTGCCTTCATCAAGTATTGATCAGCTGTTTCTTCTACACTTCGACGGTTGCTGTCAACACCGACTATCGCCAAACAAAAATAAATCTACCTCTCGGGAACCAGAAACCACGAAATTGTGCCATTTATTTAAGACATATTTGTGAATTTTGAATTAATAAAATAAATAAAGGCAAATTTTGTAACAATACTATCTATATAAACTGAATCACTTCGTCTTTGTCTACATGCAAGATTTTGCTCTAGTTGCCAATAGTTTGGATCTTGACTTCGTGCTTAATGAAGAATCGAATCGCGTTTTTGTTCCACTCGTCTGAATACATAATTCTGACGTCTTAAATTATGCTATATTGTATCTCGATTTTGTTCAAGTTGTCTGAATCTTGGATCTCGTCGGCGTTCAATGTGACGACCAGTGTCTGTCTGCTATTCAAATTGCCGCAAAACGGCAGCACGTCTTCGAAGCCTGCGCGAAATACGATCGGTTACAAGTTCATTTTCAATGTATTCGAGATTTTGACTAATGTTATATAACCGTTGTGAGTTTCTAAGTCTGTCGTCATTGCTATGGGTGCGAATATAACAAACTGTCTGTGCAGTTATTCGGTGTCTTTGTTGTATTGATTGATTTCGTAGTCGAGGCATTATTATTTTTTTTTTTCATAGATTTTAATTTTATTTTTTGTTATTATTATTATTGTTTTCAATGTGGAATGAATAACGATTTTTCACTGCTGGTGAGGACAAGAGCCTTTTCGTATTCTTTTGTGCAATGCTCTATCGGTAGCCACACGGACAAATGTGTCCCATTGGCCACTTCAACGGGGGTGATGAGCACTAGATCATTAAGCTGTTAATTTTGCCGACTGCAAGCCCATTTGGTTTT
The DNA here is from genome assembly GCF_050003625.1 of Haematobia irritans. NCBI lineage: Eukaryota > Metazoa > Arthropoda > Insecta > Diptera > Muscidae > Haematobia > Haematobia irritans. Next base: position 82,801,020 of record NC_134399.1, on the reverse strand, counting down.
TTGTTGAATTGTATTTAAATATTAATTTCGCCAACGATCCCAAAATGTTTGGTGAATCCATCTTAAAATGTGAGATGAAGGATTTTCATAATTTGTGATGGATCCGGTATAGTGGTCAAAGGAAGGCCAACTAAAAAATGCGCAGGTGTTAGTGGGCGCAAGTCGTTAGGGTCGCTCGATATGGGAGTCAAAGGTCTACTGTTAATAATGGCCTCGGCTTGGCAAGTCACCGTGTGGAGTCCGTCGAATGTTAATATGTGGCTTCCAATGGCTCTTCGCAAGTAATATTTAGCCTTCTTAACGGCGCTCTCCCAAAGCCCCCCGAAATGAGGGGAACGTGATGGTATGAACTTCCATTCTATACCTAATGACCGGCAACATTCTTCCACTAATTGATTATGATTCTGAGTTAAAAATAATTTCAAGAGCTCTTTTAACTCTCTGTTCGCTCCAATAACATTGGTGGCGTTGTCGGAGTAACTCAGCGGAGTAAATCGAGAGCACTTTCGACTTAAAGCAGTCACGGAGCCCTTATTTTAGAGGCAATACTCATACGATTAGGTCTTATAAAATAAAATACAAAAAAGTTGATACTCATGCTAAGATCGCTATCCCTTTTCTCATAACATACTCCTCGAGGCCTTTTGAAATGGCTTATATGGGACATGTGTTTAAAGACACATTTTCAAAGAACTCCTAATAGGCCTTGTTTGGTATTGTGAATTACAATGTATTCTTGCAACGAAGCAAAATAAAACGATTTTTAAAAAGCAACTCATATTCTCATAGCAAGCTCTTATAATTTACGAGACCTTTGAAAAGCCCTTATGTCTTAAGCCAATTTACAAGTTTTTTGACAACGAGTCACGAGTCAAACTATAACGGCTTAAAAAAAATAAAAAAAGTATATACCGCCATAAGTTCGGCCAGGCCGAAGCTTATGTACCCTCCACCAAGGATTGCGTAGAAACTTCTACTGAAGCCGATGGCAAGGTATCTTAAAACTTCCTAACACCGTAATATATACAACATAGTCCATACATGGTATATATTAAACTAAAAAAGGCCAATTAAAAACGTAATGGACCCCCAAATTTGGGGGTCCATTGATATGGGGGCTATACGCAAAATTGGACCGATATGGACCAATTTTTGCATGGTTGTTAGAGACCGTATACTAACACCATGTATCAAATTTCAGCCGGATCGGATGAAATTTGCTTCTTTTAGAGCAATCGCAAGCCAAATTTGGGGGTTCGTTTATATGGGGGCTATACGTAAAAGCGGACCGATATGGCCCATTTGCAATACCATCCGACCTACATCAATAACAACTATTTGTGCCAAGTTTCAAGTCGATAGCTTGATTCGTTCGGAAGTTAGCGTGATTTCAACAGACGGACATGCTCAGATGGGCAAAAGAAGTTTTTCATATAAAAATTTCAATTTTTTAGGTTTTGGGTGGATTTTTCAATTTTTAGGGGGTGGTCACGAATTAAAGTCCTTTTCGCTTTAGGACGCTTAGTTAAGGAGATATGGGCAAAGGAATTTTTTCATATAAAAATTTAAATTTTTTTAGGTTTTGGGTGGATTTTTCAATTTTTTGGGGGTGGTCACGAATTAAATTCCTTTTCGCTCTAGGACGCATATTTAAGGAGATATGGGCAAAAGAAGTTTTTCATATAAAAATTTCAATTTTTTTAGGTTTTGGGTGGATTTTGCAATCTTTTGGGGGTGGTCACGAATTAAAGTCCTTTTCGCTCTAGGACGCTTAGTTTAGGAGATATGGGCAAAATAAGTTTTTCATATAAAAATTTCAATTTTTTTAGGTTTTGGGTGGATTTTGCAATTTTTTTTGGGTGGTCACGAATTAAAGTCCTTTTCGCTCTAGGACGCATATTTAAGGAGATATGGGCAAAATAAGTTTTTCATATAAAAAATTCAATTTTTTTAGGTTTTGGGTGGATTTTTCAATTTTTTTGGGGGTGGTCACGAATTAAAGTCCTTTTCGCTCTAGGACGCATATTTAAGGAGATATGGGCAAAAGATGTTTTTCATATAAAAATTAAAATTTTTTTAGGTTTTGGGTGGATTTTTAAATTTTTTGAGGGTGGCCACGAATTAAAGTCCTTTTCGCTCTAGGACGCTTAGTTTAGGAGATATGGGCAAAAGAAGTTTTTCATATAAAAATTTCAATTTTTTAGGTTTTGGGTGGATTTTTGAATTTTGTGGGGGTGGTCACGAATTAAAGTCCTTTTCGCTCTAGGACGCTTAGTTTAGGAGATATGGGCAAAAGAAGTTTTCATATAAAAATTTCAATTTTTTAGGTTTTGGGTGGATTTTTGAATTTTGTGGGGGTGGTCACGAATTAAAGTCCTTTACGCTCTAGGACGCTTAGCTTAGGAGATATGGGCAAAAGAAGTTTCTCATATAAAAATTTCATTTTTTTTAGGATTTGGGTGGATTTTTCATTTTTTTTTTTTTTGGGTGGTCACGAATTAAAGTCCTTTTCGCTCTAGGACGCTTAGTTTAGGAGATATGGGCAAAATAAGTTTTTCATATAAAAATTTCAATTTTTTTAGGTTTTGGGTGGACTTTGCAATTTTTTGGGGGTGGTCACGAATTAAAGTCCTTTTCGCTCTAGGACGCATATTTAAGGAGATATGGGCAAAATAAGTTTTTCATATAAAAACTTCAATTTTTTTTAGGGTTTGGGTGGATTTTTAAATTTTTTTGGGGTGGTCACGAATTAAAGTCCTTTTCGCTCTAGGACGCTTAGTTTAGGAGATATGGGCAAAAGAAGTTTTTCATATAAAAAATTCAATTTTTTTAGGTTTTGGGTGGATTTTTAAATTTTTTGGGGGTGGTCACGAATTAAAGTCCTTTTCGCTCTAGGACGCATATTTAAGGAGATATGGGCAAAAGAAGTTTTTCATATAAAAATTTATTTTTTTTTAGGTTTTGTGTGGATTTTTCTATTTTTTGAGGGTGGTCACGAATTAAAGTCCTTTTCGCTCTAGGACGCTTAGTTGAGCAGATATGGGCAAAAGAAGTTTTTCATATAAAAATTTAAATTTTTTTAGGTTTTGGGTGGATTTTTCCATTTTTTGGGGGTGGTCACGAATTAAAGTCCTTTTCGCTCTAGGACGCATATTTAAGGAGATATGGGCAAAAGAAGTTTTTCATATAAAAATTTAAATTTTTTTAGGTTTTGGGTGGATTTTTCAATTTTTTTGGGGTGGTCACGAATTAAAGTCCTTTTCGCTCTAGGACGCATATTTAAGGATATGTGGGCAAAAGAAGTTTTTCATATAAAAATTTGAATTTTTTTAGGTTTTGGGTGGATTTTTCAACTTTTTGGGGGTGGTCACGAATTAAAGTCCTTTTCGCTCTAGGACGCTTAGTTTTGGAGATATTCGCAAAAGAAGTTTTTCATATAAAAATTTCACTTTTTTTTAGGTTTTGGGTGGATTTTTCAATTTTTTGAGGGTGGCCACGAATTAAAGTCCTTTTTACTCTAGGACGCATATTTAAGGATAAGTTTTTCATATAAAATAAGTTTTTCATATAAATATTTAAATTTTTTTAGGTTTTGGGAGGATTTTTCAATTTTTTGAGGGTGGTCACGAATTATAGTCCTTTTCGCTCTAGGACGCATTTTTTAGGTTTTGGGTGGATTTTTCTATTTTTTGAGGGTGGTCACGAATTAAAGTCCTTTTCGCTCTAGGACGCTTAGTTTAGGAGATATGGGCAAAATAAGATTTTCATATAAAAAATTCAATTTTTTTAGGTTTTGGGTGGATTTTTCAATTTTTTGGGGGTGGTCACGAATTAAAGTCCTTTTCGCTCTAGGACGCTTAGTTTAGGAGATATGGGCAAAATAAGATTTTCATATAAAAATTTCAATTTTTTTAGGTTTTGGGTGGATTTTGCAATTTTTTGGGGGTGGTCACGAATTAAAGTCCTTTTCGCTCTAGGACGCATATTTAAGGAGATATGGGCAAAATAAGTTTTTCATATAAAAAATTCAATTTTTTTAGGTTTTGGGTGGATTTTTAAATTTTTTGGGGGTGGTCACGAATTAAAGTCCTTTTCGCTCTAGGACGCTTAGTTTAGGAGAAAAAATGGCAAAAGAAGTTTTTCATATAAAAAATTCAATTTTTTTAGGTTTTGGGTGGATTTTTCAATTTTTTTGGGGTGGTCACGAATTAAAGTCCTTTTCGCTCTAGGACGCTTAGTTTAGGAGATATGGGCAAAAGAAGTTTTTCATATAAAAAATTAAATTTTTTTAGGTTTTGGATGGATTTTTCAATTTTTTGGGGGTGGTCACGAATTAAAGTCCTTTTCGCTCTAGGACGCATATTTAAGGAGATATGGGCAAAAGAAGTTTTTCATATAAAAATTTAATTTTTTTTAGGTTTTGGGTGGATTTTTCAATTTTTTGGGGGTGGTCACGAATTAAAGTCCTTTTCGCTCTAGGACGCTTAGTTTTGGAGATATGGGCAAAATAAGATTTTCATATAAAAAATTCAATTTTTTTAGGTTTTGGGTGGATTTTTCAATTTTTTGGGGGTGGTCACGAATTAAAGTCCTTTTCGCTCTAGGACGCATATTTAAGGAGATATGGGCAAAAGAAATTTTTCATATAAAAAATTCAATTTTTTTAGGTTTTGGGTGGATTTTTAAATTTTTTGGGGGTGGTCACGAATCAAAGTCCTTTTCGCTCTAGGACGCATATTTAAGGAGATATGGGAAAAAGATGTTTTTCATATAAAAATTTCAATTTTTTTAGGTTTTGGGTAGATTTTTCAATTTTTTGGGGGTGGTCACGAATTAAAGTCCTTTTCGCTCTAGGACGCATATTTAAGGAGATATGGGCAAAAGGAGTTTTTCATATAAAAATTTCAATTTTTTTAGGTTTTGGGTGGATTTTTCAATTTTTTGAGGGTGGTCACGTATTAAAGTCCTTTTCGCTCTAGGACGCATATTTAAGGAGATATGGGCAAAAGAAGTTTTTCATATAAAAATTTAAATTTTTTTAGGTTTTGGGTGGATTTTTCAATTTTTTGGGGGTGGTCACGATTTAAAGTCCTTTTCGCTCTAGGACGCTTAGTTTTGGAGATTTTCCCAATAGAAGTTTTTCATATAAAAATTTCACTTTTTTTTAGGTTTTGGGTGGATTTTTCACTTTTTTGAGGGTGGTCACGAATTAAAGTCCTTTTCACTCTAGGGCGCATATTTAATGATAAGTTTTTCATATAAAATAAGTTTTTCATATAAATATTTAAATTTTTTTTAGGTTTTGGGAGGATTTTTACTTTTTTTGAGGGTGGTCACGAATTATAGTCCTTTTCGCTCTAGGACGCATTTTTTTAGGTTTTGGGTGGATTTTTCTATTTTTTGAGGGTGGTCACGAATTAAAGTCCTTTTCGCTCTAGGACGCTTAGTTTAGGAGATATGGGCAAAATAAGATGTTCATATAAAAAATTCAATTTTTTTAGGTTTTGGGTGGATTTTTCAATTTTTTGGGGGTGGTCACGAATTAAAGACCTTTTCGCTCTAGGACGCATATTTATGGAGATATGGGCAAAAGAAATTTTTCATATAAAAAATTAAATTTTTTTAGGTTTTGGGTGGATTTTTCAATTTTTTGGGGGTGGTCACGAATTAAAGTCCTTTTCGCTCTAGGACGCATATTTAAGGAGATATGGGCAAAAGATGTTTTTCATATAAAACAAGTATATACGGCCGTAAGTTCGGCCAGGCCGAAGCTTATGTACCCTCCATCATGGATTGCGTAGAAACTTCATCTAAGCACTGCCATCCACAATCGAATTACTTAAGTTGCGGTAACGCTTGCCGATGGAAAGGTATCTTAAAACCTCCTAACACCATCTTCTAAATTGTATGTAAGTCCATACGTGGTATATATTAAATCAAAAAAGATCGATCCAATACGTATATAATTCAGTTTGACAAAGTGGACATAAAATTTTGACAAAATTTTCTACAGAAATAAAATTTTAACAAAATTTTCTATAGAAATGAACCGATATGGACCAATTTTTGTGTGATTGGACCAATTTTGGTATGGTTGTTAGCGACCATATACTAACACCACGTGCCTAATTTGAACCGGATTGGATGAATTGTGCTCCTCCAAGAGGCTCCGGAGGTCAAATCTGGAGAATGTTTTATATGGGGGCTATATATAATTATGGACCGATATGGACCAATTCTGGCACGGTTGTTAAAGATCATATACTAACACCATGTTCCAAATTACAACCGGATTGAATGAAATTTGCTTCTCTTGGAGACTTCGCAAGCCAAATCTGGGGATCGGTTTATATGGGCGCCATATATAATTAAGGACCGATGTGGACCAATTTTTGCACGGTTGTTAGAGACCATATACCAATACCATGTACCAAATTTCAGCCGGATCGGATGCAATTTGCTCCTCTTTGAGGCTTCGCAAGCCAAATCTGGAGATCGGTTTATATGGGGTCTATATATAATTATGGACCGATGTGAACCAATTTTTGCATGGTTGTTAGATACCATATACCAACATCATGTACCAAATTTCTGGCGGATCGGATGAAATTTGCTTCTCTTTGAGGCTCCGAAACCCAAATCTGGGGATCGGTTTATATGGGCGCCATATATAACTAAGGACCGATGTGGACCAATTTTTGCATGATTGTTAGAGACCATATACCAACACCATGTCCCAAATTTCAGCCGGATCGGATGAAATATGCTTCTCTTGGAGGCTCCACAACCAAAATCTGGGGATCGGTTTATATGGGGGATATATATAATTATGGACCGATGTGGACCAATTTTGCGTGATTGTTAGAGACCATATACCAACACCATGTACCAAATTTCAGCCGGATCGGATGAAATATGCTTCTCTTAGAGGCTCCACAAGCCAAATCTGGGGATCGGTTTATATGGGGGCTATATATAATTATGGGCCGATGTGGTCCAATTTTTGCATGGTTGTTAGAGACCATATACGAACACCATGTACCAAATTTCAGCCGGATCGGATGAAATATGCTTCTGTTAGAGGCTCCAAAAGCCAAATCTGAGGGTCCCTTTATGTGGGGGCTATACGTAAAAGTGGACTGATATGGCCCATTTTCAATACCATCCGACCTACATCGATAACAACTACTTATGCCAAGTTTCACGTCGATAGCTTGTTTCGTTCGGAAGTTAGCGTGATTTCAACAGACGGACGGACGGACGGACGGACGGACGGACGGACGGACATGCTTAGAACGACTCAGAATTTCACCACGACCCAGAATATATATACTTTATGGGGTCTTAGAGCAATATTTCGATGTGTTACAAACGGAATGACAAAGTTAATATACCCCCATCTTATGATGGAGGGTATAAAAAGATCGATCCAATACGTATTTAATTCAGTTTGACAAAGTAGACATAAAATTTTGACAAAATTTTCTACAGAAAAAAAATGTTAACAAAATTTTCTATAGAAATAAAATTTTCACAAAATTTTCTATAGAAATAAAAATTTTGACAAAAATGTCTACAGAAATAAAATTTTAACAAAATTTTCTATAGAAATTAACTTTTTACAAAATTTTCTATAGAAATAAACTTTTGACAAAATTTTCTATAGAAATAAAATCTTGGTAGATTATTTTTGGCTCGAGTGGCAACCATGATTATGAACCGAAAAAAATTTGAACAAAATTTTCTATAGAAATAAAATTTTGACAATGATGAAAATGTTATTATGAACCGAATAAAATTTTAACAAAATTTTCTCTAGAAATAAAATTTTGACAAAATTTTCTATAGAAATAAAATTTTGGTAGATTATTTTTTGCTCTAGTGGCAACCATGATTATGAACTGATATGGACCAATTTTTGTGTGATTGGACCAATTTTGGTATGGTTGTTAGCGACCATATACGAACACCACATTCCTAATTTGAACCGGATCGGATGAATTTGCTCCTCCAAGAGGCTCCGTCAAATCTGGAGAACGTTTTATATGTGCGCTATATATAATTATGGACCGATGTGGATCAATTTTTGCACGGTTGCTAGAGACCATATACCAATACCATGTACCAAATTTCAGCCGGATCGGATGCAACTTGCTTCTCTTTGAGGCTTCGCACGCCAAATCTGGAGATCGGTTTATATGGGGGCTATATATAATTATGGACCGATGTGGACAAATTTTTGCATGATTGTTAGAGACCATATACCAACACCATGTACCAAATTTCAGCCGGATCGGATGAAATATGCTTCTCTTAGAGGCTCCACAAGCCAAATCTGGGGATCGGTTTATATGGGGGCTATATATAATTTAAGGACCGATATGGACCAATTTTTGCATGGTTGTTAGAGACCATATACCAACATCATGTACCAAATTTCAGCCGGATCGGATGAAATTTGCTTCTCTTTGAGGCTCCGCAAGCCAAATCTGGGGATCGGTTTATATGGGGCTATATATAATTATGGCCCGATATCGACCAATTTTTGCATGATTGTTAGAGACCATATACTAACACCATGTACCAAATTTTAGCCGGATCGGATTAAATATGCTTCTCTTAGAGGCTTCACAAGCCAAATCTGGGGATCGGTTTATATGGGGGCTATATATAATTATGGACCGATATGGACCAATTTTTGCATGGTTGTTAGAGACCATATACCAACACCATGTACCAAATTTCAGCCGGATCGGATGAAATACGCTTCTGTTAGAGGCTCCACAATCCAAATCTGAGGGTCCCTTTATATGGGGGCTATACGTAAAAGTGGACCGATATGGCCCATTTTCAATACCATCCGACCTACACCGATAACAACTACTTGTGCCAAGTTTCAAGTCGATAGCTTGTTTCGTTCGGAAGTTAGCGTGATTTCAACAGACGGACGGACGGACGGACGGACGGACGGACGGACATGCTTAGATCGACTCAGAATTTCACCACGACCCAGAATATATATACTTTATGGGGTCTTAGAGCAATATTTCGATGTGTTACAAACGGAATGACAAAGTTAATATACCCCCATCCTATGATGGAGGGTATAAAAATCAATTTTTTTAGGTTTTGGGTAGATTTTTTAATTTTTTGGGGGTGGTCACGAATTAAAGTCCTTTTCGCTCTAGGACGCATATTTAAGGAGATATGGGCAAAAGGAGTTTTTCATATAAAAATTTCAATTTTTTTAGGTTTTGGGTGGATTTTTCAATTTTTTGAGGGTGGTCACGTATTAAAGTCCTTTTCGCTCTAGGACGCATATTTAAGGAGATATGGGCAAAAGAATTTTTCATATAAAAATTTAAATTTTTTTAGGTTTTGGGTGGATTTTTCAATTTTTTGGGGGTGGTCACGAATTAAAGTCCTTTTCGCTCTAGGACGCTTAGTTTTGGAGATATTCGCAAAAGAAGTTTTTCATATAAAAATTTCACTTTTTTTTAGGTTTTGGGTGGATTTTTCACTTTTTTGAGGGTGGTCACGAATTAAAGTCCTTTTCACTCTAGGACGCATATTTAAGGATAAGTTTTTCATATAAAATAAGTTTTTCATATAAATATTTAAATTTTTTTAGGTTTTGGGAGGATTTTTACATTTTTTGAGGGTGGTCACGAATTATAGTCCTTTTCGCTCTGGGACGCATTTTTTTAGGTTTTGGGTGGATTTTTCTATTTTTTGAGGGTGGTCACGAATTAAAGTCCTTTTCGCTCTAGGACGCTTAGTTTAGGAGATATGGGCAAAATAAGATTTTCATATAAAAAATTCACTTTTTTTTAGGTTTTGGGTGGATTTTTCAATTTTTTGGGGGTGGTCACGAATTAAAATCCTTTTCGCTCTAGGACGCATATTTAAGGAGATATGGGCAAAAGAAATTTTTCATATAAAAAATTCAATTTTTTTAGGTTTTGGGTGGATTTTTCAATTTTTTGGGGGTGGTAACGAATTAAAGTCCTTTTCGCTCTAGGACGCATATTTAAGGAGATATGGGCAAAAAATGTTTTTCATATAAAAAAATCAATTTTTTTAGGTTTTGGGTAGATTTTTCAATTTTTTGGGGGTGGTCACGAATTAAAGTCCTTTTCGCTCTAGGACGCATATTTAAGGAGATATGGGCAAAAGGAGTTTTTCATATAAAAATTTCAATTTTTTTAGGTTTTGGGTGGATTTTTTAATTTTTTGAGTGTGGTCACGTATTAAAGTCCTTTTCGCTCTAGGACGCATATTTAAGGAGATATGGGCAAAAGAAGTTTTTCATATAAAAATTTCAATTTTTTTAGGTTTTGGGTGGATTTTTCAATTTTTTTTTTTAGGGTGGTCACGAATTAAAGTCCTTTTCGCTCTAGGACGCATATTTAAGGAGATATGGGCAAAAGAAGTTTTTCATATAAAAATTTCAATTTTTTTAGATTTTGGGTGGATTTTTCAATTTTTTGGGGGGTGGTCACGAATTAAAGTCCTTTTCGCTCTATGACGCATATTTAAGGAGATATGGGCAAAAGAAGTTTTTCATATAAAAAATTCAATTTTTTTAGGTTTTGGGTGGATTTTTAAATTTTTTGGTGTGGTCACGAATTAAAGTCCTTTTCGCTCTGGGACGCATATTTAAGGAGATATGGGCAAAAGAAGTTTTTCATATAAAAATTTTAATTTTTTTAGGTTTTGGGTGGATTTTTCACTTTTTTGAGGGTGGTCACGAATTAAAGTCCTTTTCGCTATAGGACGCATATTTAAGGAGATATGGGCAAAAGAAATTTTTCATATAAAAATTTAAATTTTTTTAGGTTTTGGGTGGATTTTGCAATTTTTTGAGGGTGGTCACGAATTATAGTCCTTTTCGCTCTAGGACGCATATTTAAGGAGATATGGGCAAAATAAGTTTTTCATATAAAAAATTCAATTTTTTAGGTTTTGGGTGGATTTTTCAATTTTTTCGGGTGGTTACGAATTAAAGTCCCTTTCGCTCTGGGACGCATATTTAAGGAGATATGGGCAAAAGAAGTTTTTCATATAAAAATTTAAATTTTGTAGATTTTGGGTGGAGTTTTCACGAATTAAAGTCCTTTTCGCTCTAGGACGCATATTTAAGGAGATATGGGCAAAAGAAGTTTTTCATATAAAAAATTAAATTTTTTTAGGTTTTGGGTGGATTTTTTCAATTTTTTGGTGTGGTCACGAATTAAAGTCCTTTTCGCTCTAGGACGCATATTTAAGGAGATATGGGCAAAAGAAGTTTTTCATATAAAAATTTAAATTTTTTTAGGTTTTGGGTGGATTTTTAAATTTTTGAGGGTGGTCACGAATTAAAGTCCTTTTCGCTCTAGGACGCTTAGTTTAGGAGATATGGGCAAAATAAGATTTTCATATAAAAAATTCAATTTTTTTAGGTTTTGGGTGGATTTTTCAATTTTTTGGGGGTGTCACGAATTAAAGTCCTTTTCGCTCTAGGACGCATATTTAAGGAGATATGGGCAAAAGAAATTTTTCATATAAAAAATTCAATTTTTTTAGGTTTTGGGTGGATTTTTCAATTTTTTGGGGGTGGTCACGAATTAAAGTCCTTTTCGCTCTAGGACGCATATTTAAGGAGATATGGGCAAAAGATGTTTTTCATATAAAAAAAATCAATTTTTTTAGGTTTTGGGTAGATTTTTCAATTTTTTGGGGTTGGTCACGAATTAAAGTCCTTTTCGCTCTAGGACGCATATTTAAGGAGATATGGGCAAAAGGAGTTTTTCATATAAAAATTTCAATTTTTTTAGGTTTTGGGTGGATTTTTCAATTTTTTGAGGGTGGTCACATATTAAAGTCCTTTTCGCTCTAGGACGCATATTTAAGGAGATATGGGCAAAAGAAGTTTTTCATATAAAAATTTCAATTTTTTTAGGTTTTGGGTGGATTTTTCAATTTTTTTAAGGTGGTCACGAATTAAAGTCCTTTTCGCTCTAGGACGCATAGTTAAGGAGATATGGGCAGAAGAAGTTTTTCATATAAAAATTTCAATTTTTTTAGATTTTGGGTGGATTTTTCAATTTTTTGGGGGTGGTCACGAATTAAAGTCCTTTTCGCTCTATGACGCATATTTAAGGAGATATGGGCAAAAGAAGTTTTTCATATAAAAAATTCATTTTTTTTAGGTTTTGGGTGGATTTTTAAATTTTTTGGTGTGGTCACGAATTAAAGTCCTTTTCGCTCTAGGACGCATATTTAAGGAGATATGGGCAAAAGAAGTTTTTCATATAAAAATTTTAATTTTTTTAGGTTTTGGGTGGATTTTTCACTTTTTTGAGGGTGGTCACGAATTAAAGTCCTTTTCGCTATAGGACGCATATTTAAGGAGATATGGGCAAAAGAAATTTTTCATATAAAAATTTCAATTTTTTTAGGTTTTGGGTGGATTTTGCAATTTTTTGAGGGTGGTCACGAATTATAGTCCTTTTCGCTCTAGGACGCATATTTAAGGAGATATGGGCAAAAGAAGTTTTTCATATAAAAAATTCAATTTTTTAGGTTTTGGGTGGATTTTTCAATTTTTTGGGGTGGTTACGAATTAAAGTCCTTTTCGGTCTGGGACGCATATTTAAGGAGATATGGGCAAAAGAAGTTTTTCATATAAAAAGTTAAATTTTTTTAGATTTTGGGTGGAGTTTTCACGAATTAAAGTCCTTTTCGCTCTAGGACGCATATTTAAGGAGATATGGGCAAAAGAAGATTTTCATATAAAAAATTCAATTTTTTTAGGTTTTGGGTGGATTTTTTCAATTTTTTGGTGTGGTCACGAATTAAAGTCCTTTTCGCTCTAGGACGCATATTTAAGGAGATATGGGCAAAAGAAGTTTTTCATATAAAAATTTAAATTTTTTTAGGTTTTGGGTGGATTTTTAAATTGTTGAGGGTGGTGACGAATTAAAGTCCTTTTAGCTCTAGGACGCTTAGCTTAGGATATATGGGCAAAAGAAGTTTTTCATATAAAAATTTCAATTTTTTTAGGTTTTGGATGGATTTTTAAATTTTTTGAGGGTGGTCACGAATTAAAGTCCTTTTCGCTATAGGACGCATATTTAAGGAGATATGGGCAAAAGAAGTTTTTCATATAAAAATTTCAATTTTTTTAAGGTTTTGGCTGGATTTTGCAATTTTTTGAGGGTGGTCACGAATTATAGTCCTTTTCGCTCTAGGACGCATATTTAAGGAGATATGGGCAAAAGAAGTTTTTCATATAAAAAATTCAATTTTTTTAGGTTTTCGGTGGATTTTTCAATTTTTTGAGGTGGTTACGAATGAAAGTCCTTTTCGCTCTGGGACGCATATTTAAGGAGATATGGGCAAAAGAAGTTTTTCATATAAAAATTTCAATTTTTTGAGATTATGGGTGGATTTTTAAATTTTTTGAGGGTGGTCACGAATTAAAGTCCTTTTCGCTATAGGACGCATATTTAAGGAGATATGGGCAAAAGAAGTTTTTCATATAAAAATTTCAATTTTTTTAAGGTTTTGGGTGGATTTTTCAATTTTTTTTGGGGTGGTCACGAATTAAAGTCCTTTTCGCTCTAGGTCGCATATTTAAGGATATGTGGGCAAAAGAAGTTTTTCATATAAAAAATTAAATTTTTTTAGGTTTTGGGTGGATTTTTCAATTTTTTGGGTGTGGTCACGAATTAAAGTCCTTTTCGCTCTAGGACGCTTAGTTTTGGAGATATTCGCAAAAGAAGTTTTTCATATAAAAATTTCACTTTTTTTTAGGTTTTGGGTGGATTTTTCACTTTTTTGACGTGGTCACGAATTATAGTCCTTTTCGCTCTAGGACGCATTTTTTTAGGTTTTGGGTGGATTTTTCTATTTTTTGAGGGTGGTCACGAATTAAAGTCCTTTTCGCTCTAGGACGCTGAGTTTAGGAGATATGGGCAAAATAAGATTTTCATATAAAAAATTCAATTTTTTTAGGTTTTGGGTGGATTTTTCAATTTTTTGAGGGTGGTCACGTATTAAAGTCCTTTTCGCTCTAGGACGCTTAGCTTAGGAGATATGGGCAAAAGAAGTTTTTCATATAAAAATTTAAATTTTTTTAGGTTTTGGGTGGATTTTTCAATTTTTTGGGGGTGGTCACGAATTAAAGTCCTTTTCGCTCTAGGACGCTTAGTTTTGGAGATATTCGCAAAAGAAGTTTTTCATATAAAAATTTCACTTTTTTTTAGGTTTTGGGTGGATTTTTCACTTTTTTGAGGGTGGTCACGAATTAAAGTCCTTTTCACTCTAGGACGCATATTTAAGGATAAGTTTTTCATATAAAATAAGTTTTTCATATAAATATTTAAATTTTTTTAGGTTTTGGGAGGATTTTTACATTTTTTGAGGGTGGTCACGAATTATAGTCCTTTTCGCTCTGGGACGCATTTTTTTAGGTTTTGGGTGGATTTTTCTATTTTTTGAGGGTGGTCACGAATTAAAGTCCTTTTCGCTCTAGGACGCTTAGTTTAGGAGATATGGGCAAAATAAGATTTTCATATAAAAAATTCAATTTTTTTAGGTTTTGGGTGGATTTTTCAATTTTTTGGGGGTGGTCACGAATTAAAGTCCTTTTCGCTCTAGGACGCATATTTAAGAAGATATGGGCAAAAGAAATTTTTCATATAAAAAATTCAATTTTTTTAGGTTTTGGGTGGATTTTTCAATTTTTTGGGGGTGGTAACGAATTAAAGTCCTTTTCGCTCTAGGACGCATATTTAAGGAGATATGGGCAAAAAATGTTTTTCATATAAAAAAATCAATTTTTTTAGGTTTTGGGTAGATTTTTCAATTTTTTGGGGGTGGTCACGAATTAAAGTCCTTTTCGCTCTAGGACGCATATTTAAGGAGATATGGGCAAAAGGAGTTTTTCATATAAAAATTTCAATTTTTTTAGGTTTTGGGTGGATTTTTTAATTTTTTGAGGGTGGTCACGTATTAAAGTCCTTTTCGCTCTAGGACGCATATTTAAGGAGATATGGGCAAAAGAAGTTTTTCATATAAAAATTTCAATTTTTTTAGGTTTTGGGTGGATTTTTCAATTTTTTTTTAGGGTGGTCACGAATTAAAGTCCTTTTCGCTCTAGGACGCATATTTAAGGAGATATGGGCAAAAGAAGTTTTTCATATAAAAATTTCAATTTTTTTAGATTTTGGGTGGATTTTTCAATTTTTTGGGGGGTGGTCACGAATTAAAGTCCTTTTCGCTCTATGACGCATATTTAAGGAGATATGGGCAAAAGAAGTTTTTCATACAAAAAATTAATTTTTTTTAGGTTTTGGGTGGATTTTTAAATTTTTTGGTGTGATCACGAATTAAAGTCCTTTTCGCTCTGGGACGCATATTTAAGGAGATATGGGCAAAAGAGGTTTTTCATATAAAAATTTTAATTTTTTTAGGTTTTGGGTGGATTTTTCACTTTTTTGAGGGTGATCACGAATTAAAGTCCTTTTCGCTATAGGACGCATATTTAAGGAGATGTGGGCAAAAGAAATTTTTCATATAAAAATTTAAATTTTTTTAGGTTTTGGGTGGATTTTGCAATTTTTTGAGGGTGGTCACGAATTATAGTCCTTTTCGCTCTAGGACGCATATTTAAGGAGATATGGGCAAAATAAGTGTTGAACCCACTGTTCAACAATGTAAAGTCACCAAGACAACATGAACTTTTTGTACCTTTTTTATATGAATTTTGTACCTCTTATATTCTTGATCTCTTCTAATGAATTCTCTTATGTTTAATTTGTTACTTTTACTAATACATTTACACATTATAAATGTCATATATATGTATGTCTTGAAGAAAAGTATTTAACGCTTGGAGCGTTTGTAACAGTCATATTTAATTTAGTTCTAATATAGTACTCAATAAAGCAAGAAGCTTTAAATTGTTCTTCCCAAGGAAATCTTTGAAAGTGTTTTATTTCTTTGGGAAATCATCTTTAAACCCCCTGAATTCTGGGACCCATATACCAGAATTCTTCATGGTCCTTCTCACAATCTTAGCGGAGTCTAGGATTGGATGGAATCAGTGGACGTGTCCAGATCGTCAACTGCCCAAAAGGAAAAGCCTACGTGACTTGATGGTTGCTGATCCCCGCTCTGATAGACGTCAGTAACAACAACAACGACAGAACGTTGGATAAGCCGATAGAAGAAATTTCCAGACATTTGCTTCTATCTTCAAAAGCTATTAAAGAAGAAAAGAAAAGACATACATCACCACGAGAGAACAGTTGCAAATCCAAAGAAAAGAGGAAAGTGCAAAGGAGTTCCAACAGGTATGGACAGAGGGGAGAGTGCAGGTATGTACAATGAAAACTTGCATTGAATTTTTTGATCATTGGTAAATCAAACGGAAGAATTCTCCTCGAAAAAATATAATGAAAGCTAATGTTCATTAAAAAACCCATGAAAATTTATAAAAGATATTAAAAATCGTTTAAAACTATTAATAAACGTAAATTTAAATGAAATAAATAATTCGGTCATCATTCGTACCAACAATTCATTGTATATCATTCGTGCCATCAAATACCATCACTGATAAACGACAAATCGGTTTAGAACTAATTGTACCAAAGTGTCATCACTGATATGTCAAAATCATAAAATGCCAACACTGACATAGAATAAGGAGAGAGAACAACAAATTTAACGAAAGTGATCGGTAACAAACGGGAAAATTAATTCGGATTTTGTTTTATAAAATATTGTAATAAAAAGTGGTTTTTATAATTAAAAAACATAAGAAGAAATTATTTGTGAATGTGTTCTATCGATTGAATGTGGCACAAACTGAAAAATAATTGGAAAAGCCACTAAAAAAGACAGTATAAAAAACATTAATTTGCAGAAGCAATAGCCGTCTCCTTGACAAATTATTTATCTATAAAATTATTCCACACCAATTAAGGAAGAGGGTGAGTGTTTTTAATTGATTATTTTCCAAATATTTCATGGTTTTTTGGTGCAAAAATTATTCGCGAAAAAGGCAAATAAAAGGAAAAAGAAAGAATCAAAGTACCGGTGCAAAACAAAAACCTGACCTACATTAACATCGATGGAGTTACCAGATTGGAGTGAAACAACATTACTGCGGGATAAAATTTTCCATCGTGGGAGTTAAAAGTTTAGTGAAATGCAACGAAAATTAAATGAAAGTTAATGAAAAATTAAAGAATAATTGTGAATTTAACCAAAATATGCACGCGTCGTGAAAATATTTGAAATATATAAAATAAACACAAATGAGTGGCATTCAAATAATTTTTTCCGATTGGAATTTTTTATTCACAACAACAACTAAACATCCCAAAGACAAATATAAGTTTCTCCAAGAATTGTAATTTTTGCATTGCGGTATTTTTCCAAAAAATAACCTTGAAATTGTTTCAAGGTTAAAAAATGATAATAGAAGAAGAAAAAATTCGTGCTATTTCGGTACATAATATTGGACATAACGGTTAACAAATTTCTCATGAGGAAAATAAAACCAAAGCAAAATCAAAGGAAATTTTTTGAAGGCATAAAGATGTTACCATTGTTTTGATAAATGTTTTTAAAAAAGTGGGATTTATAAATTTCTCCACGAAACATTTTTGTATCAAAATAATTGAAAATTTTGATTTTTTGAGATATAACAAAGAAACTTTAAATTTTTAAACGGTGAATTGATAAAACAAAACCAATAAATATTTGTTCGCGAAAATTACAAGAATTACAGAAAAGTTGGTAAAAATTATTTATTTGTTTCCGGCACGTTATGACAAAAAAGAAAACAAAAATGTCGTCGGTACGTAAATTTAATTTTGATCACAAACAATTAGTTTCATTTTGTGATAAATTCAAAAGTGAACATGAAAATTATGATAATGACGCAATTTTGGACGTAAAACATTCCGAGTTGGAGAGAAGGTGGAACAAAGTTCTTGAAAGTTTTGAAAGTTTAATGACCACTACAGATGAAGATGATGGTGAAAACATCCAAAAATTTGATGAAGCATCGGAGAAATATCAAGATTGCAAAGTAAAAATTATTGAAACAATTCAAAACAAATTGCGACCAAAGGTACATGAAAGTACCCGAAATGATGTCTCCATGACGTATCAAAATGTATCAAATTTGAAACTTCCACCTTGTGATACCCATCCATTTGAGGGAGGTTTTTCAAAGTGGCCAGCGTTCAGGGATATTTTTCAAGCTGTGTTCATTAATCATCCAGGTTTATCTCAAGCACAAAAATTGTACCATTTGCGATGCAAAACAAGAGGTGAAGCATTACAAATAGTCCAAAGATTTGATCTAGTGGATTCAAATTTCGTTTTGGCTTGGGAAGCATTAAAAAATAGATATGAGAATACACGAATTCTCGTTCATCAACAGATGAAAAAGCTTTTTGGTGCTCCAGTCGCCTCCAGTGAAACACCGAAATCAATCCGTCAAATTCAAAGTTGCATAAATGATAGTGTATCCATCTTCAAATCTTTTAAAGTGAAAACTGACGATTGGGATCCTATCTTGATACATTTATGCTCAACTAAATTACCAGAAGAGACCCTCAGAGCTTGGGAAGATTCATTAAGTGACCATAAGGAGTTGCCATCATGGTCACAATTGGACGCTTTTTTATCAAAAAGAATAGAGATTTTGGAAACTATAACAGATTTTAAAAAGCCCAATCACAAAGAAAATCAAAATTCAAAATCTCAAATTTTTTATTCGCAATCTGAAGGAGAAAACAATAAAATATGTAAGAAATGTAAACGAAATCATAGTCTTCGTCATTGTAAACAATTCAAATCGTTAACTCCTCAAGAGAGATTAAAATTTGTATATGCGAATAAATACTGTGCAAATTGTTTGTCGCCAGATCATTTCAAGTCGAAATGTTCCAGTAATTTGTCATGTGTCAAATGTAAGAAAAAACATCACACAATGCTTCATGTGGAAAAGTATGGAAACAATAGAAATAGTCATCGAGAAAATTCTCCGACCAATAATTCAAATGACAATCGATATTTAGATCTTCCAAGTTCATCAAATGTTTCTAATGAAGAAAATAACAACCAAAATGATGCTGTGCAAGTCCATTTCGCCCAGAACAATGGGGCAACAGTTTTACCAACCGCTTTAATTAATTTAGTGTATGCTGGTGAAAAATTTTTGGTTCGTGCACTTCTTGATGGCGGTTCTGAGAGAAGTTTTATAACAAAACGAATTCAACAACAATTAAAACTTCCAATACGTCGTCAAAATAATCAAATATCAGGTCTAGGAGGAACTGTTGTTGGAAATTCCAATGGAACTTGTTACGTCGAAGTCCAGTCAAGGAATACAAATTTCTCCATGAAAATTAACATGATTATTGTTCCAAAATTAGCTCATTTGCTTCCAGCAAAACAAGTGAAAGTCCAAGATATAGGGGATCTTTCTAATTTTGAGCTGGCGGATCCATATTTTTATAAACCATCACCGATAGATGTGATTATTGGAAGTGATTACTTACCCCAAATCAATATGGAAGGCATTCGTCTAGATATCGCCCAAGGATTGGAAGTAAGAGAATCCAAATTCGGCTGGTATTTGTCCGGCCCCATGCCAATTTCGGAAATAAATTCTTTTTCTACTTTAGTTTGTGATTACGACTATACCGATCTAAATGAACAATTAAAGAAATTTTGGGAAATTGAAGAAGCCGAATTTCGTCCACCTGTAAATGACAATGATTCATACTGCGAAGAATACTTCAAAAGAACTACAATTCGTGATGAAAATGGTAGATATGTGGTGCGACTTCCTTTCCGGCCAGAATTTCCCCAAGAAATATTCCTAGGTGCCTCCAAAAAGAGCGCGTTGGCTCAATACTTAAGAATGGATAAAAATTTGGAGAAAACGCCTGATTTGAAGAAGGAATATAATAAAGTTTTGCAGGAATATATAGATTTGGATCATATGGAGCCTGTAAATCATCAAGAAGAAGGTGGAGAAAAGCAGATGTCATTTTTCTTACCCCATCATGCGGTAGTGAAACCGAACAGAAAATCCACAAAAGTCAGGGTGGTTTTTAATGGGTCGAAGAAAACATCAAATGGAATTTCTCTTAATAATGTGCTGCTTCAAGGACCAACTTTATTGGCTGATTTAACGCAAATAATTCTAGGGTGGAGATTTTACCAATATGTCTTCACAGGTGACATCGAGAAGATGTACCGACAGGTTTTGCTTCACCCAGAAGACAGAAAATATCAATTAATTTTCTTTCGCTCCAATTCAGATGATCAAGTCAAAATTTACCAATTAAAAACAGTGACTTTTGGAATCAATTGCGCACCTTTTTTGGCAATAAGGTCGTTGATTCAACTCAGCGAAGACTGTAAGGAAAATTTTGAATTAGGTTCTCATGTTCTACGAAATGAAACCTATGTGGATGATGTTTTGTCAGGAGGACATGACATCGAAGAAGCTAAAGCAAAGCAGTTGCAGCTAATGCAGATTCTAAAATCTGCAAACTTCCCCTTGAAGAAGATTACTTCTAATAATGATCTACTTCTTCAACATTTGGCCCGGGAAGATCTTCTTGATGAAGATTTTTTGAAGTTTGATGAATCCAGCACAACAAAAACTTTGGGCATCGGCTGGAATGCCAAGTCTGATGAATTCTTTTACAAGGTTGAGTCTATAGAAAGGAATGTAGTGACAACAAAAAGAATTATCCTATCCGTGATTGCAAGGATATATGATCCTCTTGGTTGGCTTGGTCCAATAATTATCATTGCTAAATTATTGATGCAAAGTTTATGGCAAGAAAAGATTGATTGGAATGATCCAGTACCTTCAAATTTACTAGTAACGTGGAATAAATTTGTGGACAATTTATCTGTTGTTTCGACTTTGAGAATCCCAAGGTGGGTTGAATTTTCTCCAAGAAAGCGAATCCAAATACATGGATTTTCCGATGCTTCGGAGAGAGCTTACTGCGGTGCTATTTACATTCGTGTTCAAGATTCTGAAGGTGTTATTTCAAGCCACTTCCTGATAGCAAAAACCAAAATAGCTCCTTTGAAAAGCATAACAATACCAAAATTGGAACTGTGCGGTGCTCTTTTAATGGCAAAACTTATGAAATCTCTCAGCGTAAAATATGACATTGAAAAATTCTACTGGACTGATTCATCTATAGTCCTAGGATGGTTGCAGAAATCGCCACAATCATTGAAAACTTTTGTAGCAAATCGTGTTACAAAACTTAACGAAATATCAGATGTGGATCGCTGGAGACATGTTTCTACTGAAGACAACCCAGCAGACTTAGGAACGCGTGGTTCTACTCCGCAAGAACTCCAAAAAAATATGCTATGGTGGCATGGGCCTCCTTGGCTTCGAACTCAAGAAGAACAATGGCCCAAACCAAGAACTTTCGATCCTACCGATATTGAAACAAAAAAGACATCAACTTTTCATCTCGAAATACAAAATGAACATTTCATAAATCGTTTTTCATCATATAATAAAGCTATTCGAGTTTTGTGTCAAATATATCGGTTCATCAAAAAATGTCAACATAAACTTCACCAAGAGGGTGAAGCGTTATCTACAGATGAAATAACTTTTGCAAAATATCGATTAATAATTATGGCACAGAAGGCACATTATGCTCAGGAGTACGAGCAACTTGAATCAAAACTGCCTCTCAGTAAGAAAAGTACAATTTTAACGTTGACCCCATTCTTAGACAAAAATGGATTAATAAGAGTTGGTGGAAGGCTAAATAATTCTGGATTTAGCTATGAAGAGCGACATCCGGTCCTCATACCTGATAAATCTCATCTATCAGTACTTTTTGTGAATTATGCACACGAAATACTTTTGCATGCAGAACATGGAGTTATGCTACGATATATAAGACAGGGTTTTTATATTCCTCGCCTTCGAAATGCTATCAGAAAAACTATTCGCAATTGCCGAAAATGTACGATTTATAAACACAAATTCCACAATGGCATCATTACCACAAGAAAGAGTTAATTTCTCTTCTCCATTCACCTATACTGGAGTCGATTTTGCTGGCCCATTCAGCATCAAATCGTCATCACTCAAAAATGCTAAGGTGTTAAAATGTTATGCAGCGGTATTTGTATGTTTTACTACGAGATCTGTCCACTTGGAGTGTTGCTCAGATCTGTCAGCTGATGCCTTCCTGGCCACATTTAGCAGATTTGTTGGTCGTCGAGGGCTACCAAAAACTCTATTCTCCGACAATGGGAGAAATTTCATAGGCGCTAATCGAAAACTCCTAGAAGAGCACAACTTATTTCTCAAAGAAGTGGGAGATAACTTGGGCAAAATATACAGTCCACAAGGGTTTACATGGTCTTTTATACCACCATATGCTCCTCATATGGGCGGCCTGTGGGAGGCTGCCGTCAAATCTATGAAAACCCACTTAAAAAAGGTAACAACTAATTGGAACTTTACATTTGAAGAGTTTACGACTTTGCTGGTTCGTGTTGAAGCAGTTTTAAACTCAAGACCACTATGTCCGATTTCAGAAGACCCAGATGAACTTCTGCCGCTGACACCAGGTCACTTTTTACGTGGAGCTTCCTTAACAGCTCCCCCTGAGTCTTCGGCCACCCCTCCATTAAAATCTCTATCATATATAAATAGATGGCAGAGATTAAAGGCATTATTTCACATATTCAGCCAAAGGTGGAAATCAGAATATGTAACAGAAATGCAAAGGCGATATAAGTGGAAATCGAGCAGAAACAACATCAAAGAAGGAGATGTAGTCATCGTTAAAGAGGAATCATTGCCGCCAACGGAATGGTGTCTTGGGCGAATTGTGAAAACGTTTTGCGGAAAAGATAATAATGCCAGAATAGCTGACATTAAAACAAAAGATGGCATAATTGTAAGGCCAATCGTAAAGATATGTCTTCTTCCTACATCTGAAAACACTTCTCTTCCTAAAACGCCAATAGAAACACCATTAAAACCAAAAACTCAATGATCAAAACAAACGATGCAAGTTTTTCATTGTATGTATTCTGTTCTCTTTTTCTCTTTCCATTTCAGATACCGTTGTCAACAACATGTCTCACTGGGTAATAAAACCAAGATGTTTCCTCTGTGGCCGCAATCAACCGTTAAAGTATTGCCTTAGATTCCGAAATATGACCATTCGCGAACGACGAGCTGCATTAGAAGGTCAAGACGTATGCCTTAATTGTTTTGGCTTTGGACATACTCGATCGAATTGCCCTTCCGACAACAGATGTCAACTTTGCGATGAAAAACATCATACCATGATCCATGTCGATAACTTTGAAGAAATCCCGACCTTCGAAGAAACCATCGAAAGCTCATCTTTTAAGGATGAAAAGGAAAATGATCATGTCTCCATGACTGCCAACTCATCTATTAATGCATCATTTGAATCGATGCCATTTTATATGCAAATGATAACTTATGCAGGTGCATTGTCGCATGATTGGACTACTCCAAATGAATACCGTCGCCTAGCCCCTGTAATCCAATGCGAGTTATCGGGTGGAGGAATACAAAAATCTTTCACAGTTCTACTAGAAACAAGAGTGGCTAAATCTTTTCTGATATTTGAGAGTGTGAAAGAATTTTCTCATCTACACCGTACGAGGCACGAGATATCATCTGGTTCTTTTTACATTCACCTTCCTGAAATGCCACTTAGACACCGATTTGTTATTGCACGCAGAATACCATTTTTTGTACCACCCGCTGTACGGATTCCATCGCTTATGAGCTACTTTCAAGGCCTCAAAATGGCTCATCCTCAACCTTTTACCTACGGTCAAATTGATGGTGTAATCGGTAAAGATTTGGAAGAGTATATCATCCAAGGTGAATCATCAAAATGTGAAAAGAATCCATCAATATTGGTCACAAAGACTGTGTTTGGTCTAGTGGTGAGTGGCAGTGCAGCAAGAAGCAACATACCGTTCTTGAAGTCGTTGGCTCCCCTTGTGCGTCGAGATGATGGCCCATTTGGAAACTAAAGCTTTATTTCCCAATTCATACCCGGGAGTATGTTGAACCCACTGTTCAACAATGTAAAGTCACCAAGACAACATGAACTTTTTGTACCTTTTTTATATGAATTTTGTACCTCTTATATTCTTGATCTCTTCTAATGAATTCTCTTATGTTTAATTTGTTACTTTTACTAATACATTTACACATTATAAATGTCATATATATGTATGTCTTGAAGAAAAGTATTTAACGCTTGGAGCGTTTGTAACAGTCATATTTAATTTAGTTCTAATATAGTACTCAATAAAGCAAGAAGCTTTAAATTGTTCTTCCCAAGGAAATCTTTGAAAGTGTTTTATTTCTTTGGGAAATCATCTTTAAACCCCCTGAATTCTGGGACCCATATACCAGAATTCTTCAATAAGTTTTTCATATAAAAAATTCAATTTTTTAGGTTTTGGGTGGATTTTTCAATTTTTTCGGGTGGTTACGAATTAAAGTCCCTTTCGCTCTGGGACGCATATTTAAGGAGATATGGGCAAAAGAAGTTTTTCATATAAAAATTTAAATTTTGTAGATTTTGGGTGGAGTTTTCACGAATTAAAGTCCTTTTCGCTCTAGGACGCATATTTAAGGAGATATGGGCAAAAGAAGTTTTTCATATAAAAAATTCAATTTTTTTAGGTTTTGGGTGGATTTTTTCAATTTTTTGGTGTGGTCACGAATTAAAGTCCTTTTCGCTCTAGGACGCATATTTAAGGAGATATGGGCAAAAGAAGTTTTTCATATAAAAATTTAAATTTTTTTAGGTTTTGGGTGGATTTTTAAATTTTTGAGGGTGGTCACGAATTAAAGTCCTTTTCGCTCTAGGACGCTTAGTTTAGGAGATATGGGCAAAATAAGATTTTCATATAAAAAATTCAATTTTTTTAGGTTTTGGGTGGATTTTTCAATTTTTTGGGGGTGTCACGAATTAAAGTCCTTTTCGCTCTAGGACGCATATTTAAGGAGATATGGGCAAAAGAAATTTTTCATATAAAAAATTCAATTTTTTTAGGTTTTGGGTGGATTTTTCAATTTTTTGGGGGTGGTCACGAATTAAAGTCCTTTTCGCTCTAGGACGCATATTTAAGGAGATATGGGCAAAAGATGTTTTTCATATAAAAAAAATCAATTTTTTTAGGTTTTGGGTAGATTTTTCAATTTTTTGGGGTTGGTCACGAATTAAAGTCCTTTTCGCTCTAGGACGCATATTTAAGGAGATATGGGCAAAAGGAGTTTTTCATATAAAAATTTCAATTTTTTTAGGTTTTGGGTGGATTTTTCAATTTTTTGAGGGTGGTCACATATTAAAGTCCTTTTCGCTCTAGGACGCATATTTAAGGAGATATGGGCAAAAGAAGTTTTTCATATAAAAATTTCAATTTTTTTAGGTTTTGGGTGGATTTTTCAATTTTTTTAAGGTGGTCACGAATTAAAGTCCTTTTCGCTCTAGGACGCATAGTTAAGGAGATATGGGCAGAAGAAGTTTTTCATATAAAAATTTCAATTTTTTTAGATTTTGGGTGGATTTTTCAATTTTTTGGGGGTGGTCACGAATTAAAGTCCTTTTCGCTCTATGACGCATATTTAAGGAGATATGGGCAAAAGAAGTTTTTCATATAAAAAATTCATTTTTTTTAGGTTTTGGGTGGATTTTTAAATTTTTTGGTGTGGTCACGAATTAAAGTCCTTTTCGCTCTAGGACGCATATTTAAGGAGATATGGGCAAAAGAAGTTTTTCATATAAAAATTTTAATTTTTTTAGGTTTTGGGTGGATTTTTCACTTTTTTGAGGGTGGTCACGAATTAAAGTCCTTTTCGCTATAGGACGCATATTTAAGGAGATATGGGCAAAAGAAATTTTTCATATAAAAATTTCAATTTTTTTAGGTTTTGGGTGGATTTTGCAATTTTTTGAGGGTGGTCACGAATTATAGTCCTTTTCGCTCTAGGACGCATATTTAAGGAGATATGGGCAAAAGAAGTTTTTCATATAAAAAATTCAATTTTTTAGGTTTTGGGTGGATTTTTCAATTTTTTGGGGTGGTTACGAATTAAAGTCCTTTTCGCTCTGGGACGCATATTTAAGGAGATATGAGCAAAAGAAGTTTTTCATATAAAAAGTTAAATTTTTTTAGATTTTGGGTGGAGTTTTCACGAATTAAAGTCCTTTTCGCTCTAGGACGCATATTTAAGGAGATATGGGCAAAAGAAGTTTTTCATATAAAAAATTCAATTTTTTTAGGTTTTGGGTGGATTTTTTCAATTTTTTGGTGTGGTCACGAATTAAAGTCCTTTTCGCTCTAGGACGCATATTTAAGGAGATATGGGCAAAAGAAGTTTTTCATATAAAAATTTAAATTTTTTTAGGTTTTGGGTGGATTTTAAAATTTTTGAGGGTGGTGACGAATTAAAGTCCTTTTAGCTCTAGGACGCTTAGCTTAGGATATATGGGCAAAAGAAGTTTTTCATATAAAAATTTCAATTTTTTTAGGTTTTGGATGGATTTTTAAATTTTTTGAGGGTGGTCACGAATTAAAGTCCTTTTCGCTATAGGACGCATATTTAAGGAGATATGGGCAAAAGAAGTTTTTCATATAAAAATTTCAATTTTTTTAAGGTTTTGGCTGGATTTTGCAATTTTTTGAGGGTGGTCACGAATTATAGTCCTTTTCGCTCTAGGACGCATATTTAAGGAGATATGGGCAAAAGAAGTTTTTCATATAAAAAATTCAATTTTTTTAGGTTTTCGGTGGATTTTTCAATTTTTTGGGGTGGTTACGAATGAAAGTCCTTTTCGCTCTGGGACGCATATTTAAGGAGATATGGGCAAAAGAAGTTTTTCATATAAAAATTTCAATTTTTTGAGATTATGGGTGGATTTTTAAATTTTTTGAGGGTGGTCACGAATTAAAGTCCTTTTCGCTATAGGACGCATATTTAAGGAGATATTGGCAAAAGAAGTTTTTCATATAAAAATTTCAATTTTTTTAAGGTTTTGGGTGGATTTTTCAATTTTTTTTGGGGTGGTCACGAATTAAAGTCCTTTTCGCTCTAGGTCGCATATTTAAGGATATGTGGGCAAAAGAAGTTTTTCATATAAAAAATTAAATTTTTTTAGGTTTTGGATGGATTTTTCAATTTTTTGGGGGTGGTCACGAATTAAAGTCCTTTTCGCTCTAGGACGCTTAGTTTTGGAGATATTCGCAAAAGAAGTTTTTCATATAAAAATTTCACTTTTTTTTTTAGGTTTTGGGTGGATTTTTCACTTTTTTGAGGGTGGTCACGAATTAAAGTCCTTTTCACTCTAGGACGCATATTTAAGGATAAGTTTTTCATATAAAATAAGTTTCTCATATAAATATTTAAATTTTTTTAGGTTTTGGGAGAATTTTTACATTTTTTGAGGGTGGTCACGAATTATAGTCCTTTTCGCTCTAGGACGCATTTTTTTAGGTTTTGGGTGGATTTTTCTATTTTTTGAGGGTGGTCACGAATTAAAGTCCTTTTCGCTCTAGGACGCATATTTAAGGAGATATGGGCAAAAGAAGTTTTTCATATAAAAATTTTAATTTTTTTAGGTTTTGGGTGGATTTTTCACTTTTTTGAGGGTGGTGACGAATTAAAGTCATTTTAGCTCTAGGACGCTTAGCTTAGGATATATGGGCAAAAGAAGTTTTTCATATAAAAATTTCAATTTTTTTAGGTTTTTGGGTGGATTTTTCAATTTTTTGAGGTTGGTCACGAATTAATGTCCTTTTCGCTATAGGACGCTTAGTTTAGGAGATATGGGCAAAAGAAGTTTTTCATATAAAAATTTCAATTTTTTTAGGTTTTGGCTGGATTTTGCAATTTTTTGAGGGTGGTCACGAATTATAGTCCTTTTCGCTCTAGGACGCATATTTAAGGAGATATGGGCAAAAGAAGTTTTTCATATAAAAAATTCAATTTTTTTAGGTTTTGGGTGGATTTTTCAATTTTTTGGGGTGGTTACGAATGAAAGTCCTTTTCGCTCTGGGACGCATATTTAAGGAGATATGGGCAAAAGAAGTTTTTCATATAAAAATTTCAATTTTTTGAGATTTTGGGTGGAGTTTTCAATTTTTTCGGTGTGGTCACGAATTAAAGTCCTTTTCGCTCTAGGACGCATATTTAAGGAGATATGGGCAAAAGAAGTTTTTCATGTAAAAAATTTCAATTTTTTAGGTTTTGGGTGGATTTTTCAATTTTTTGGGGGTGGTCACGAATTAAAGTCCTTTTCGCTCTAGGACGCATATTTAAGGAGATATGGGCAAAAGAAGTTTTCCATATAAAAATTTCAATTTTTTTAGGTTTTGGGTGGATTTTTCTATTTTTTGGGGGTGTTCACGAATTATAGTCCTTTTCGCTCTAGGACGCATATTTAAGGAGATATGGGCAAAAGAAGTTTTTCATATAAAAATGTCAATTTTTTTAGGTTTTGGGTGGATTCTGCTAATTTTTGAGGTTGGTCACGAATTAAAGTCCTTTTCGCTCTAGGACGCATATTTAAGGAGATATGGGCAAAAGAAGTTTTTCATATAAAAATTTAAATTTTTTAGATTTTGGGTGGATTTTTCAATTTTTTGGGGGTGGTCACGAATTAAAGTCCTTTTCGCTCTAGGACGCATATTTAAGGAGATATGGGCAAAAGAAGTTTTTCATATAAAAATTTCAATTTTTTTAGATTTTGGGTGGATTTTGCAATGTTTTGAGGGCGGTCAGAGATTATAGTCCTTTTCGCTCTAGGACGCATATTTAAGGAGATATGGGCAAAAGAAATTTTTCATATAAAAAATTCAATTTTTTTAGGTTTTGGGTGGATCTTTCAATTTTTTGGGGTGGTCACGAATTAAGGTCCTTTTCGCTCTGGGACGCATATTTAAGGAGATATGGGCAAAAGAAGTTTTTCATATAAAAATTTCAATTTTTTTAGATTTTGGGTGGATTTTTCAATTTTTTGGGGGTGGTCACGAATTAAAGTCCTTTTCGCTCTAGGACGCATATTTAAGGAGATATGGGCAAAAGAAGTTTTTCATATAAAAATTTCAATTTTTTTAGGTTTTGTGTGGATTTTGCAATTTTTTGGGGGTGGTCACGAATTAAAGTCCTTTTCGCTCTAGGACGCATATTTAAGGAGATATGGGCAAAAGAAGTTTTTCATATAAAAATTTCATTTTTTTTAGGTTTTGGGTGGATTTTGCAATTTTTTGAGGGTGGTCACGAATTATAGTCCTTTTCGCTCTAGGACGCATTTTTTTAGGTTTTGGGTGGATTTTTCTATTTTTTTTCGGGTGGTCACGAATTAAAGTCCTTTTCGCTCTAGGACGCATATTTAAGGAGATATGGGCAAAAAAAATTTTTCATATAAAAAATTCAATTTTTTTAGGTTTTGGGTGGATTTTTCAATTTTTTGGGGGTGGTCACGAATTAAAGTCCTTTTCGCTCTAGGACGCATATTTAAGGAGATATGGGCAAAAGATGTTTTTCATATAAAAAATTCAATTTTTTTAGGTTTTGGGTAAATTTTTCAATTTTTTGGGGGTGGTCACGTATTAAAGTCCTTTTCGATCTAGGACGCATATTTAAGGAGATATGGGCAAAAGAAGTTTTTCATATAAAAATTTAAATTTTTTTAGGTTTTGGGTGGATTTTTCTATTTTTGGAGGGTGGCCACGAATTAAAGTCCTTTTCGCTCTAGGACGCATATTTAAGGAGATATGGGCAAAAGAAGTTTCTCATATAAAAATTTCAATTTTTTTAGGTTTTGGGTGGATTTTGCAATTTTTTGAGGGTGGTCACGAATTATAGTCCTTTTCGCTCTAGGACGCATATTTAAGGAGATATGGGCAAAAGAAGTTTTTCATATAAAAAATTTAAATTTTTTAGGTTTTGGGTGGATTTTTAAATTTTTTGGGGGTTGGTCACGAATTAAAGTCCTTTTCGCTCTAGGACGCATATTTAAGGAGATATGGGCAAAAGAAGTTTTCCATATAAAAATTTAAATTTTTTTAGGTTTTGGGTGGATTTTTCTATTTTTTGGGGGTGGTCACGAATTATAGTCCTTTTCGCTCTAGGACGCACATTTAAGGAGACATTGGCAAAAGAAGTTTTTCATATAAAAAATTCAATTTTTTTTAGGTGTTGGGTGGATTTTTCAATTTTTTGAGGGTGGTCACGAATTATAGTCCTTTTCGCTCTAGGACGCATATTTAAGGAGATATGGGCAAAAGAAGTTTTTCATATAAAAAATTCTATTTTTTTAGGTTTTGGGTGGATTTTTCAATTTTGGGGGTGGTCACGAATTAAAGTCCTTTTCGCTCTAGGACGCTTAGTTTAGGAGATATGGGCAAAAGAAGTTTTTCATATAAAAATTTAATTTTTTTTAAGGTTTTGGGTGGATTTTTCAATTTTTTGGGGGTGGTCACGAATTAAAGTCCTTTTCGCTCTAGGACGCATATTTAAGGAGATATGGGCAAAAGAAGTTTTTCATATAAAAATTTAAATTTTTTAGGTTTTGGGTGGATTTTTCAATTTTTTGGGGTGGTCACGAATTAAAGTCCTTTTCGCTCTAGGACGCTTAGTTTAGGAGATATGGGCAAAATAAGTTTTTCATATAAAAATTTCAATTTTTTTAGGTTTTGGGTGGATTTTTCAATTTTTTGAGGGTGGTCACGAATTATAGTCATTTTTGCTCTATGAAACATTTTTTAGGTTTTGGATGGATTTTTCAATTTTTTGGGGGTGGTCACGAATTAAAGTCCTTTTCGCTCTAGGACGCTTAGTTTAGGAGATATGGGCAAAAGAAGATTTTCATATAAAAAATTAAATTTTTTAGGTTTTGGGTGGATTTTTCAATTTTTTGGGGGTGGTCACGAATTAAAGTCCTTTTCGCTCTAGGACGCATATTTAAGGAGATATGGGCAAAATAAGTTTTTCATATAAAAATTTCAATTTTTTTAGGTTTTGGGTGGATTTTTCAATTTTTTGAGGGTGGTCACGAATTATAGTCATTTTCGCTCTATGAAACATTTTTTAGGTTTTGGATGGATTTTTCAATTTTTTGGGGGTGGTCACGAATTAAAGTCCTTTTCGCTCTAGGACGCTTAGTTTAGGAGATATGGGCAAAAGAAGATTTTCATATAAAAAATTTAATTTTTTTAGGTTTTGGTTGGGTTTTTTCAATTTTTTGGGGGTGGTCACGAATTAAAGTCCTTTTCGCTCTAGGACGCATATTTAAGGAGATATGGGCAAAAGAAGTTTTTCATATAAAAATTTAAATTTTTTTAGGTTTTGGGTGGATTTTTCTATTTTTTGAGGGTGGTCACGAATTAAAGTCCTTTTCGCTCTAGGACGCATATTTAAGGAGATATGGGCAAACGAAGTTTTTCATATAAAAATTTAAATTTTTTTAGGTTTTGGGTGGATTTTTCAATTTTTTGAGGGTGGTCACGAATTAAAGTCCTTTTCGCTCTAGGACGCATATTTAAGGAGATATGGGCAAAAAAAGTTTTTCATATAAAAATTTAAATTTTTTTAGGTTTTGGGTGGAGTTTTCAATTTTTGAAGGTGGTCACGAATTAAAGTCCTTTTCGCGCTAGGACGCATATTTAAGGAGATATAGGCAAAAGAAGTTTTCCATATAAAAATTTCATTTTTTTAGGTTTTGGGTGGTTTTTTTAATTTTTTGGGGGTGGTCACGAATTAAGGAGATATGGGCAAAAGAAGTTTTCCATAAAAAAATTTCAATTTTTTTTAGGTTGTGGGTGGATTTTTCAATTTTTTGGGGGTGGTCACGAATTAAAGTCCTTTTCGCTCTAGGACGCATATTTAAGGAGATATGGGCAAAAGAAGTTTTTCATATAAAAATTTCAATTTTTTTAGGTTTTCGGTGGATTTTTCAATTTTTTGGGGTGGTTACGAATGAAAGTCCTTTTCGCTCTGGGACGCATATTTAAGGAGATATGGGCAAAAGAAGTTTTTCATATAAAAAATTCAATTTTTTTAGGTTTTGGGTGGATTTTTCAATTTTTTGAGGGTGGTCACGAATTAAAGTCCTTTTCGCTATAGGACGCATATTTAAGGAGATATGGGCAAAAGAAGTTTTTCATATAAAAATTTCAATTTTTTTAGGTTTTGGGTGGATTTTTAAATTTTTTGGGGGTGGTCACGTTTTAAAGTCCTTTTCGCTCTAGGACGCAAATGTAAGGAGATATGTGCAAAAGAAGTTTTTCATATAAAAATTTAAATTTTTTTAGGTTTTGGGTGGATTTTTCAATTTTTTGGGGGTGGTCACGAATTAAAGTCCTTTTCGCTCTAGGACGCATATTTAAGGAGATATGGGCAAACGAAGTTTTTCATATAAAAATTTCAATTTTTTTAGATTTTGGGTGGATTTTTCAATTTTTTGAGGGTGGTCACGAATTGAAGTCCTTTTCGCACTAGGACGCATATTTAAGGAGATATGGGCAAAAGAAGTTTTTATATAAAAATGTCAATTTTTTTTTAGGTTTTGGGTGGATTTTTCAATTTTTTGGGGGTGGTCACGAATTAAAGTCCTTTTCGCTCTAGGACGCATATTTAAGGAGATATGGGCAAAAGAAGTTTTTCATATAAAAATTTCAATTTTTTTAGGTTTTGGGTGGAGTTTTCAATTTTTTGAGGGTGGTCACGAATTTTCGCTCTAGGACGCATATTTAAGGAGATATGGGCAAAAGAAGTTTTCCATATAAAAATTTCAATTTTTTTAGGTTTTGGGTGGAGTTTTCAATTTTTTGGGGGTGGTCACGAATTAAGGAGATATGGGCAAAAGAAGTTTTCCATATAAAAATTTCAATTTTTTTTAGGTTTTGGGTGGATTTTTCAATTTTTTGGGTGTGGTCACGAATTAAAGCCCTTTTCGCTCTAGGACGCATATTTAAGGAGATATGGGCAAAAGAAGTTTTTCATATAAAAATTTAAATTTTTTTAGGTTTTGGGTGGATTTTTCAATTTTTTGAGGGTGGTCACGAATTAAAGTCCTTTTCGCTCTAGGACGCATATTTAAGGAGACATTGGCAAAAGAAGTTTTTCATATAAAAATTTCAATTTTTTTAGGTTTTGGGTGGATTTTTCAATTTTTTGAGGGTGGTCACGAATTATAGTCCTTTTCGTTCTAGGACGCATATTTAAGGAGATATGGGCAAAAGAAGTTTTTCATATAAAAATTTCAATTTTTTTATGTTTTGGGTGGATTTTTCAATTTTTTGGGGGTGGTCACGAATTATAGTCCTTTTCGCTCTAGGACGCATTTTTTTAGGTTTTGGGTGGATTTTTCTATTTTTTGAGGGTGGTCACGAATTAAAGTCCTTTCGCTCTAGG
Source organism: Haematobia irritans (assembly GCF_050003625.1). NCBI lineage: Eukaryota > Metazoa > Arthropoda > Insecta > Diptera > Muscidae > Haematobia > Haematobia irritans. The sequence continues at coordinate 82,767,524 of NC_134399.1, read as the reverse complement.
ACGCTTAGTTTAGGAGATATGGGCAAAAGAAGATTTTCATATAAAAAATTAAATTTTTTTAGGTTTTGGGTGGATTTTTCAATTTTTTGGGGGTGGTCACGAATTAAAGTCCTTTTCGCTCTAGGACGCTTAGTTTAGGATATATGGGCAAAAGAAGTTTTTCATATAAAAAATTAATTTTTTTAAGGTTTTGGGTGGATTTTTCAATTTTTTGAGGGTGGTCACGAATTAAAGTCCTTTTCGCTCTAGGACGCATATTTAAGGAGATATGGGCAAAAGAAGTTTTTTGTATAAAAATTTAAATTTTTTGAGGGTGGTCACGAATTAAAGTCCTTTTCGCTATAGGACGCATATTTAAGGAGATATGGGCAAAATAAGTTTTTCATGTAAAAATTTCAATTTTTTTAGGTGTTGGGTGGATTTTTCAATTTTTTGGGGGTGGTCACGAATTACAGTCCTTTTCGCTCTAAGACGCATATTTAAGGAGATATGGGCAAAAGAAGTTTTTAATATAAAAATTTCAATTTTTTTAGGTTTTGGGTAGATTTTTAAATTTTTTGAGGGTGGTCACGAATTAAAGTCCTTTTCGCTCTAGGACGCTTAGTTTAGGAGATATGGGCAAAAGAAGTTTTCCATATAAAAATTTCAATTTTTTTAGGTTTTGGGTGGATTTTTCAATTTTTTGGGGGTGGTCACGAATTAAAGTCCTTTTCGCTCTAGGACGCATATTTAAGGAGATATGGGCAAAAGAAATTTTTCATATCAAAAATTAAATTTTGTTAGGTTTTGGGTGGAGTTTTCAATTTTTTTGAGGTGGTCACGAATTAAAGTCCTTTTCGCTCTAGGACGCATATTTAAGGAGATATGGGCAAAAGATGTTTTTCATATAAAAAATTCAATTTTTTTAGGTTTTGGGTAGATTTTTCAATTTTTTGGGGGTGGTCACGAATTAAAGTTCTTTTCGCTATAGGACGCATATTTAAGGAGATATGGGCAAAAGAAGTTTTTCATATAAAAAATTCATTTTTTTTAGGTTTTGGGTGGATTTTTTAATTTTTGGGGTGGTCACGAATTAAAGTCCTTTTCGCTCTAGGACGCATATTTAATTAGATATGGGCAAAAGAAGTTTTTCATATAAAAATTTCAATTTTTTTAGGTTTTGGGTGGATTTTTCAATTTTTTGGGGGTTGTCACGAATTAAAGTCCTTTTAGCTCTAGGACGCATATTTAAGGAGATATGGGCAAAAGAAGTTTTTCATATAAAAATTTAATTTTTTTTAGGTTTTGGGTGGATTTTTCTATTTTTTGAGGGTGGTCACGAATTAAAGTCCTTTTCGCTCTAGGACGCTTAGTTTAGGAAATATGGGCAAAAGAAGTTTTTCATATAAAAAATTAAATTTTTTTAGGTTTTAGGTAGATTTTTCAATTTCTTGGAGTGGTCACGAATTAAAGTCCTTTTCGCTATAGGACGCATATTTACGGAGATATGGGCAACAGAAGTTTTTCATATAAAAATTTCAATTTTTTTAGGTTTTGGGTGGATTTTTAAATTTTTTTAAGGGTGGTCACGAATTAAAGTCCTTTTCGCTCTAGGACGCTTAGTTTAGGAGATATGGGCAAAAGAAGTTTTTCATATAAAAATTTCAATTTTTTTAGGTTTTGGGTGGATTTTTCAATTTTTTGAGGGTGGTCACGAATTAAAGTCCTTCTCGCTATAGGACGCATATTTAAGGAGATATGGGCAAAAGAAGTTTTTCATATAAAAATTTCAATTTTTTTAGGTTTTGGGTGGAGTTTTCAATTTTTTGGGGGTGGTCACGAATTAAAGTCCTTTTCGCTCTACGACGCATATTTAAGGAGATATAGGCAAAAGAAGTTTTTCATATAACAAATTCAATTTTTTTTAGGTTTTGGGTGGATTTTTCAATTTTTTGGGGGTGGTCACGAATTAAAGTCCTTTTCGCTCTAGGACGCATATTTCAGGACATATGGGCAAAAGAAATTTTTCATATAAAAATGTCAATTTTGTTAGGTTTTGGGTGGATTTTTCAATTTTTTTGGGGTGGTCACGAATTAAAGTCCTTTTCGCTCTAGGACGCTTAGTTTAGGAGATATGGGCAAAAGAAGTTTTTCATATAAAAATTTCAATTTTTTTAGGTTTTGGGTGGAGTTTTCAATTGTTTGAGGGTGGTCACGAATTATAGTCCTTTTCGCTCTAGGACGCATATTTAAGGAGATATGGGCAAAAGAAGTTTTTCATATAAAAATTTCAATTTTTTTAGGTTTTGGGTGGAGTTTTCAATTGTTTGACGGTGGTCACGAATTAAAGTCCTTTTCGCTCTAGGACGCTTAGTTTAGGAGATATGGGCAAAAGAAGTTTTTCATAAATAAAATTCAATTTTTTTAGGTTTTGGGTGGATTTTTCAATTTTTTGGGGGTGGTCACGAATTAAAGTCCTTTTCGCTCTAGGACGCATATTTAAGGAGATATGGGCAAAAGAAGTTTTTCATATAAAAATTTCAATTTTTTTAGGTTTTGGGTGGATTTTGTAATTTTTTGGGGGTGGTCACGAATTAAAGTCCTTTTCGCTCTAGGACGCATATTTAAGGAGATATGGGCAAAAGAAGTTTTTCATATAACAAATTCAATTTTTTTTAGGATTTGGGTGGATTTTTCAATTTTTTTGGGGTGGTCACGAATGAAAGTCCTTTTCGCTCTAGGACGCATATTTCAGGACATATGGGCAAAAGAAATTTTTCATATAAAAATGTCAATTTTGTTAGGTTTTGGGTGGATTTTTCAATTTTTTTGGGGTGGTCACGAATTAAAGTCCTTTTCGCTCTAGCACGCTTAGTTTAGGAGATATGGGCAAAAGAAGTTTTTCATATAAAAATTTCAATTTTTTTTAGGTTTTGGGTGGAGTTTTCAATTGTTTGAGGGTGGTCACGATTTATAGTCCTTTTCGCTCTAGGACGCATATTTAAGGAGATATGGGCAAAAGAAGTTTTTCATATAAAAATTTCAATTTTTTTAGGTTTTGGGTGGATTTTTCAATTTTTTGGGGGTGCTCACGAATTAAAGTCCTTTTCGCTCTAGGACGCTTAGTTTAGGAGATATGGGCAAAAGAAGTTTTTCATAAATAAAATTCAATTTTTTTAGGTTTTGGGTGGATTTTTCAATTTTTTGGGGGTGGTCACGAATTAAAGTCCTTTTCGCTCTAGGACGCATATTTAAGGAGATATGGGCAAAAGAAGTTTTTCATATAAAAATTTCAATTTTTTTAGGTTTTGGGTGGAGTTTTCAATTTTTTGGGGGTGGTCACGAATTAAAGTCCTTTTCGCTCTAGGACGCATATTTAAGGAGATATGGGCAAAAGAAGTTTTTCATATAAAAAATTCAATTTTTTTAGGTTTTGGGTGGATTTTTCAATTTTTTGAGGGTGGTCACGAATTAAAGTCCTTTTCGCTCTAGGACGCATATTTAAGGAGATATGGGCAAAAGAAGTTTTTCATATAAAAATTTCAATTTTTTTAGGTTTTGGGTGGATTTTTCAATTTTTTTGGGGTGGTCACGAATTAAAGTCCTTTTCGCTCTAGGGCGCATATTTAAGGAGAAATTTTTCATATAAAAATTTTGTTAGGTTTTGGGTGGATTTTTCAATTTTTGGGGGTGGTCACGAATTAAACTCCTTTTCGCTCTAGGACGCTTAGTTTTTAGGAGATATGGGCAAAAGAAGTTTTTCATATAAAAATTTCAATTTTTTTAGGTTCTGGGTGGAGTTTTCAATTGTTTGAGGGTGGTCACGAATTAAAGTCCTTTTCGCTCTAGGACGCATATTTAAGGAGATATGGGCAAAAGAAGTTTTTCATATAAAAATTTCAATTTTTTTAGGTTTTGGGTGGATTTTTCAATTTTTTGGGGGTGGTCACGAATTAAAGTCCTTTTCGCTCTAGGACGCTTAGTTTAGGAGATATGGGCAAAAGAAGTTTTTCATATAAAAATTTCATTTTTTTTAGATTTTGGGTGGATTTTTCAATTTTTTTGGGTTTGTCACGAATTAAAGTCCTTTTCGCTCTAGGACGTATATTTAAGGAGATATGGGCAAAAGAAGTTTTTCGTATAAAAATTTCAATTTTTTTAGGTTTTGGGTGGAGTTTTCAATTGTTTGGGGGTGGTCACGAATTAAAGTCCTTTTCGCTATAGGACGCATATTTAAGGAGATATGGGCAAAAGAAGTTTTTCATATAAAAAATTCATTTTTTTAGGTTTTGGTGGATTTTTTAATTTTTTGGGGTGGTCACGAATTAAAGTCCTTTTCGCTCTAGGACGCATATTTAAGGAGATATGGGCAAAAGAAGTTTTTCATATAACAATTTCAATTTTTTTAGGTTTTGGGTGGATTTTTCAATTGTTTGAGGGTGGTCACGAATTAAAGTCCTTTTCGCTCTAGGACGCATATTTATGGAGATATGGGCAAAAGAAGTTTTTCATATAAAAATTTTAATTTTTTTAGGTTTTGGGTGGATTTTTCTATTTTTTGAGGGTGGTCACGAATTAAAGTCCTTTTCGCTCTAGGACGCTTAGTTTTTAGGAGATATGGGCAAAAGAAGGTTTTCATATAAAAATTTTAATTTTTTTAGGTTTTGGGTGGATTTTTCTATTTTTTGAGGGTGGTCACGAATTAAAGTCCTTTTCGCTCTAGGACGCTTAGTTTAGGAGATATGGGCAAATGAAGTTTTTCATATAAAACATTCAATTTTTTTAGGTTTTGGGTGGATTTTTCAATTTTTTGGTGGTCACGAATTAAAGTCCTTTTCGCTCTAGGACGCATATTTAAGGAGATATGAGCAAAAGAAATTTTTCATATAAAAATTTCAATTTTGTTAGGTTTTGGGTGGATTTTTCAATTTTTTGGGGGTGGTCACGAATTAAAGTCCTTTTCGTTCTAGGACGCTTAGTTTTTAGGAGATATGGGCAAAAGAAGGTTTTCATATAAAAATTTCAATTTTTTTAGGTTTTGGGTGGAGTTTTCAATTGTTTGACGGTGGTCACGAATTAAAGTCCTTTTCGCTCTAGGACGCATATTTAAGGAGATATGGGCAAAAGAAGTTTTTCATATAAAAATTTCAATTTTTTTAGGTTTTCGGTGGATTTTTCAATTTTTTGGGGGTGGTCACGAATTAAAGTCCTTTTCGCTATAGGACGCATATTTAAGGAGATATGGGCAAAAGAAGTTTTTCATATAAAAAATTCATTTTTTTAGGTTTTGGGTGTATTTTTTAATTTTTTGGGGTGGTCACGAATTAAAGTCCTTTTCGCTCTAGGACGCATATTTAAGGAGATATGGGCAAAAGAAGTTTTTCATATAAAAATTTCAATTTTTTTAGGTTTTGGGTGGAGTTTTCAATTGTTTGAGGGTGGTCACGAATTAAAGTCCTTTTCGCTCTAGGACGCATATTTAAGGATATATGGGCAAAAGAAGTTTTTCACATAAAAATTTAATTTTTTTTAGGTTTTGGGTGGATTTTTCTATTTTTGGAGGGTGGTCACGAATTAAAGTCCTTTTCGCTCTAGGACGCTTAGTTTAGGAGATATGGGCAAAAGAAGTTTTTCATAAATAAAATTCAATTTTTTTAGGTTTTGGGTGGATTTTTCAATTTTTTGGGGGTGGTCACGAATTAAAGTCCTTTTCGCTCTAGGACGCATATTTCAGGACATATGGGCAAAAGAAATTTTTCATATAAAAATGTCAATTTTGTTAGGTTTTGGGTGGATTTTTCAATTTTTTTGGGGTGGTCACGAATTAAAGTCCTTTTCGCTCTAGGACGCTTAGTTTAGGAGATATGGGCAAAAGAAGTTTTTCATATAAAAATTTCAATTTTTTTAGGTTTTGGGTGGAGTTTTCAATTGTTTGAGGGTGGTCACGAATTATAGTCCTTTTCGCTCTAGGACGCATATTTAAGGAGATATGGGCAAAAGAAGTTTTTCATATAAAAATTTCAATTTTTTTAGGTTTTGGGAGGATTTTTCAATTTTTTGGGGGTGGTCACGAATTAAAGTCCTTTTCGCTCTAGGACGCTTAGTTTAGGAGATATGGGCAAAAGAAGTTTTTCATAAATAAAATTCAATTTTTTTAGGTTTTGGGTGGATTTTTCAATTTTTTGGGGGTGGTCACGAATTAAAGTCCTTTTCGCTCTAGGACGCATATTTAAGGAGATATGGACAAAAGAAGTTTTTCATATAAAAATTTCAATTTTTTTAGGTTTTGGGTGGAGTTTTCAATTTTTTGGGGGTGGTCACGATTTAAAGTCCTTTTCGCTCTAGGACGCATATTTAAGGAGATATGGGCAAAAGAAGTTTTTCGTATAAAAAATTCAATTTTTTTAGGTTTTGGGTGGATTTTTCAATTTTTTGAGGGTGGTCACGAATTAAAGTCCTTTTCGCTCTAGGACGCATATTTAAGGAGATATGGGCAAAAGAAGTTTTTCATATAAAAATTTCAATTTTTTTAGGTTTTGGGTGGATTTTTCAATTTTTTTGGGGTGGTCACGAATTAAAGTCCTTTTCGCTCTAGGGCGCATATTTAAGGAGATATGGGCAAAAGAAATTTTTCATATAAAAATTTTGTTAGGTTTTGGGTGGATTTTTCAATTTTTTGGGGGTGGTCACGAATTAAAGTCCTTTTCGCTCTAGGACGCTTAGTTTTTAGGAGATATGGGCAAAAGAAGTTTTTCATATAAAAATTTCAATTTTTTTAGGTTCTGGGTGGAGTTTTCAATTGTTTGACGGTGGTCACGAATTAAAGTCCTTTTCGCTCTAGGACGCATATTTAAGGAGATATGGGCAAAAGAAGTTTTTCATATAAAAATTTCAATTTTTTTAAGGTTTTGGGTGGATTTTTCAATTTTTTGGGGGTGGTCACGAATTAAAGTCTTTTTCGCTCTAGGACGCATATTTAAGGAGATATGGGCAAAAGAAGTTTTTCATATAAAAATTTCATTTTTTTTTAGATTTTGGGTGGATTTTTCAATTTTTTTGGGGTTGTCACGAATTAAAGTCCTTTTCGCTCTAGGACGTATATTTAAGGAGATATGGGCAAAAGAAATTTTTCGTATAAAAATTTCAATTTTTTTAGGTTTTGGGTGGAGTTTTCAATTGTTTGGGGGTGGTCACGAATTAAAGTCCTTTTCGCTATAGGACGCATATTTAAGGAGATATGGGCAAAAGAAGTTTTTCATATAAAAAATTCATTTTTTTTAGGTTTTGGGTGGATTTTTTAATTTTTTGGGGTGGTCACGAATTAAAGTCCTTTTCGCTCTAGGACGCATATTTAAGGAGATATGGGCAAAAGAAGTTTTTCATATAACAATTTCAATTTTTTTAGGTTTTGGGTGGATTTTTCAATTGTTTGAGGGTGGTCACGAATTAAAGTCCTTTTCGCTCTAGGACGCATATTTAAGGAGATATGGGCAAAAGAAGTTTTTCATATAAAAATTTAAATTTTTTTAGGTTTTGGGTGGATTTTTCAATTGTTTGAGGGTGGTCACGAATTAAAGTCCTTTTCGCTCTAGGACGCTTAGTTTAGGAGATATGGGCAAAAGAAGTTTTTCATATAAAAAATTCAATTTTTTTAGGTTTTGGGTGGATTTTTCAATTTTTTGGTGGTCACGAATTAAAGTCCTTTTCGCTCTAGGACGCATATTTAAGGAGATATGGGCAAAAGAAATTTTTCATATAAAAATTTCAATTTTGTTAGGTTTTGGGTGGATTTTTCAATTTTTTGGGGGTGGTCACGAATTAAAGTCCTTTTCGTTCTAGGACGCTTAGTTTTTAGGAGATATGGGCAAAAGAAGTTTTTCATATAAAAATTTCAATTTTTTTAGGTTTTGGGTGGAGTTTTCAATTGTTTGACGGTGGTCACGAATTAAAGTCCTTTTCGCTCTAGGACGCATATTTAAGGAGATATGGGCAAAAGAAGTTTTTCATATAAAAATTTCAATTTTTTTAGGTTTTCGGTGGATTTTTCAATTTTTTGGGGGTGGTCACGAATTAAAGTCCTTTTCGCTCTAGGACGCATATTTAAGGAGATATGGGCAAAAGAAGTTTTTCATATAAAAATTTCAATTTTTTTAGGTTTTGGGTGGAGTTTTCAATTGTTTGAGGGTGGTCACGAATTAAAGTCCTTTTCGCTCTAGGACGCATATTTAAGGATATATGGGCAAAAGAAGTTTTTCACATAAAAATTTAATTTTTTTTAGGTTTTGGGTGGATTTTTCTATTTTTTGAGGGTGGTCACGAATTAAAGTCCTTTTCGCTCTAGGACGCTTAGTTTAGGAGATATGGGCAAAAGAAGTTTTTCATATAAAAAATTCAATTTTTTTAGGTTTTGGGTGCATTTTTCAATTTTTTGGTGGTCACGAATTAAAGTCCTTTTCGCTCTAGGACGCATATTTAAGGAGATATGGGCAAAAGAAGTTTTTCATATAAAAAATTCTATTTTTTAGGTTTTGGGTGGATTTTTCAATTTTTTGAGGGTGGTCACGAATTAAAGTCCTTTTCGCTCTAGGACGCATATTTAAGGAGATATGGGCAAAAGAAGTTTTTCATATAAAAAATTCAATTTATTTAGGTTTTGGGTGGATTTTTCAATTTTTTGGGGGTGGTCACGAATTAAAGTCCTTTTCGCTCTAGGACGCATATTTAAGGAGACATGGGCAAAAGAAGTTTTTCATATAAAAATTTCAATTTTTTTAGATTTTGGGTGGATTTTTCAAATTTTTGGGGGTGGTCACGAATTAAAGTCCTTTTCGCTCTAGGACGCATATTTAAGGAGATATGGGCAAAAGAAGTTTTTCATATAAAAATTTCAATTTTTTTAGGTTTTCGGTGGATTTTTCAATTTTTTGGGGGTGGTCACGAATTAAAGTCCTTTTCGCTCTAGGACGCATATTTAAGGAGATATGGGCAAAAGAAGTTTTTCATATAAAAATTTCAATTTTTTTAGGTTTTGGGTGGAGTTTTCAATTGTTTGAGGGTGGTCACGAATTAAAGTCCTTTTCGCTCTAGGACGCATATTTAAGGATATATGGGCAAAAGAAGTTTTTCACATAAAAATTTAATTTTTTTTAGGTTTTGGGTGGATTTTTCTATTTTTTGAGGGTGGTCACGAATTAAAGTCCTTTTCGCTCTAGGACGCTTAGTTTAGGAGATATGGGCAAAAGAAGTTTTTCATATAAAAAATTCAATTTTTTTAGGTTTTGGGTGGATTTTTCAATTTTTTGGTGGTCACGAATTAAAGTCCTTTTCGCTCTAGGACGCATATTTAAGGAGATATGGGCAAAAGAAATTTTTCATATAAAAATTTCAATTTTGTTAGGTTTTGGGTGGATTTTTCAATTTTTTGGGGGTGGTCACGAATTAAAGTCCTTTTCGTTCTAGGACGCTTAGTTTTTAGGAGATATGGGCAAAAGAAGTTTTTCATATAAAAATTTCAATTTTTTTAGGTTTTGGGTGGAGTTTTCAATTGTTTGACGGTGGTCACGAATTAAAGTCCTTTTCGCTCTAGGACGCATATTTAAGGAGATATGGGCAAAAGAAGTTTTTCATATAAAAATTTCAATTTTTTTAGGTTTTCGGTGGATTTTTCAATTTTTTGGGGGTGGTCACGAATTAAAGTCCTTTTCGCTCTAGGACGCATATTTAAGGAGATATGGGCAAAAGAAGTTTTTCATATAAAAATTTCAATTTTTTTAGGTTTTGGGTGGAGTTTTCAATTGTTTGAGGGTGGTCACGAATTAAAGTCCTTTTCGCTCTAGGACGCATATTTAAGGATATATGGGCAAAAGAAGTTTTTCACATAAAAATTTAATTTTTTTTAGGTTTTGGGTGGATTTTTCTATTTTTTGAGGGTGGTCACGAATTAAAGTCCTTTTCGCTCTAGGACGCTTAGTTTAGGAGATATGGGCAAAAGAAGTTTTTCATATAAAAAATTCAATTTTTTTAGGTTTTGGGTGCATTTTTCAATTTTTTGGTGGTCACGAATTAAAGTCCTTTTCGCTCTAGGACGCATATTTAAGGAGATATGGGCAAAAGAAGTTTTTCATATAAAAAATTCTATTTTTTAGGTTTTGGGTGGATTTTTCAATTTTTTGAGGGTGGTCACGAATTAAAGTCCTTTTCGCTCTAGGACGCATATTTAAGGAGATATGGGCAACAGAAGTTTTTCATATAAAAATTTCAATTTTTTTAGATTTTGGGTGGATTTTTCAATTTTTTGGGGGTGGCCACGAATTAAAGTCCTTTTCGCTCTATGACGTATATTTAAGGAGATATGGGCAAAAGAAGTTTTTCATATAAAAATTTCAATTTTGTTAGGTTTTGGGTGGATTTTTTATTTTTTTGGGGGTGGTCACGAATTAAACTCCTTTTCGCTCTAGGACGCATATTTAAGGAGATATGGGCAAAAGAAATTTTTCATATAAAAATTTCAATTTTGTTAGGTTTTGGGTGGATTTTTCAATTTTTTGGGGGTGGTCACGAATTAAAGTCCTTTTCGCTCTAGGACGCTTAGTTAGGAGATATGGGCAAAAGAAGTTTTTCATATAAAAATTTCAATTTTCTTAGGTTTTGGGTGGAGTTGTTTGAGGGTGGTCACGAATTAAAGTCCTTTTCGCTCTAGGACGCATATTTAAGGAGATATGGGCAAAATAAGTTTTTCATATAAAAATTTCAATTTTTTTAGATTTTGGGTGGATTTTTCAATTTTTTGGGGGTGGTCACGAATTAAAGTCCTTTTCGCTCTAGGACGCATATTTAAGGAGATATGGGCAACAGAAGTTTTTCATATAAAAATTTCAATTTTTTTAGGTTTTGGGTGGATTTTTCATTTTTTGGGGGGTGGTCATGAATTAAAGTCCTTTTCGCTCTAGGACGCATATTTAAGGAGATATGGGCAAAAGAAGTTTTTCATATAAAAATTTAAATTTTTTTAGGTTTTGGGTGGATTTTTCAATTTTTTGAGGGTGGTCACGAATTAAAGTCCTTTTCGATCTAGGACGCATATTTAAGGAGATATGGGCAAAAGAAGTTTTTCATATAAAAATTTAAATTTTTTTAGGTTTTGGGTGAATTTTTCAATTGTTTGAGGGTGGTCACGAATTAAAGTCCTTTTCGCTCTAGGACGCATATTTAAGGAGATATGGGCAAAAGAAGTTTTTCATATAACAAATTCAATTTTTTTTAGGTTTTGGGTGGATTTTTCAATTTTTTCGGGGTGGTCACGAATTCAAGTCCTTTTCGCTCTAGGACGCATATTTAAGGAGATATGGGTAAAAGAAGTTTTTCATATAAAAATTTCAATTTTTTTAGGTTTTGGGTGGATTTTTCAATTTTTTGAGAGTGGTCACGAATTAAAGTTCTTTTTGCTCTAGGACGCATATTTAAGGAGATATGGGCAAACGAAGTTTTTCATATAAAAATTTGAATTTTTTTTTATTTTGGGTGGATTTTTCACTTTTTTGAGGGTGGTCACGAATTAAAGTCCTTTTCGCTCTAGGACGCATATTTAAGGAGATATGGGCAAAAGAAGTTTTTCATATAAAAAAGTGGATTTTTCACTTTTTTGAGTGTGGTCCCGAATTAAAGTCCTTTTCGCTCTAGGACGCATATTTAAGGAGATATGGGCAAAAGAAGTTTCTCGTATAATAATTTCAATTTTTTTAGGTTTTGGGTGGATTTTTCAATTTTTTGAGGGTGGTCACGAATTATAGTTCTTTTCGCTCTAGGACGCATATTTAAGGAGATATGGGCAAAAGAAGGTTTTCATATAAAAATTTAAATTTTTTTAGGTTTTGGGTGGATTTTTCAATTTTTTGGGGGTGGTCACGAATTAAAGTCCTTTTCGCTCTAGGACGCATATTTAAGGACATATGGGCAAAAGAAATTTTTCATATAAAAATGTCAATTTTGTTAGGTTTTGGGTGGATTTTTCAATTTTTTGGGGGTGGTCACGAATTAAAGTCCTTTTCGCTCTAGGACGCTTAGTTTAGGAGATATGCGCAAAAGAAGTTTTTCATAAATAAAATTCAATTTTTTTAGGTTTTGGGTGGATTTTTCAGTTTTTTGGGGGTGGTCACGAATTAAAGTCCTTTTCGCTCTAGGACGCATATTTAAGGAGATATGGGCAAAAGATGTTTTTCATATAAAAATTTCAATTTTTTTAGGTTTTACGTGGAGTTTTCAATTTTTTGGGGGTGGTCACGAATTAAAGTCCTTTTCGCTCTAGGACGCATATTTAAGGAGATATGGGCAAAAGAAGTTTTTCATATAAAAAATTCAATTTTTTTAGGTTTTGGGTGGATTTTTCAATTGTTTGAGGGTGGTCACGAATTAATGTCCTTTTCGCTCTAGGAGGCATATTTAAGGAGATATGGGCAAAAGAAGTTTTTCATATAAAAATTTAAATTTTTTTAGGTTTTGGGTGGATTTTTCTATTTTTTGAGGGTGGTCACGAATTAAAGTCCTTTTCGCTCTAGGACGCATATTTAAGGAGATATGGGCAAAAGAAGTTTTTCATATAAAAAAGTGGATTTTTCACTTTTTTGAGTGTGGTCACGAATTAAAGTCCTTTTCGCTCTAGGACGCATATTTAAGGAGATATGGGCAAAAGAAGTTTCTCGTATAATAATTTCAATTTTTTTAGGTTTTGGGTGGATTTTTAAATTTTTTGAGGGTGGTCACGAATTAAAGTCCTTTTCGCTCTAGGACGCATATTTAAGGACATATGGGCAAAAGAAATTTTTCATATAAAAATGTCAATTTTGTTAGGTTTCGGTGGATTTTTCAATTTTTTGGGGGTGGTCACGAATTAAAGTCCTTTTCGCTCTAGGACGCTTAGTTTAGGAGATATGCGCAAAAGAAGTTTTTCATAAATAAAATTCAATTTTTTTAGGTTTTGGGTGGATTTTTCAGTTTTTTGGGGGTGGTCACGAATTAAAGTCCTTTTCGCTCTAGGACGCATATTTAAGGAGATATGGGCAAAAGAAGTTTTTCATATAAAAATTTCAATTTTTTTAGGTTTTGCGTGGAGTTTTCAATTTTTTGGGGGTGGTCACGAATTAAAGTCCTTTTCGCTCTAGGACGCATATTTAAGGAGATATGGGCAAAAGCAGTTTTTCATATAAAAATTTCAATTTTGTTTGGTTTTGGGTGGATTTTTCAATTGTTTGAGGGTGGTCACGAATTATAGTTCTTTTCGCTCTAGGACGCATATTTAAGGACATATGGGCAAAAGAAATTTTTCATATAAAAATTTCAATTTTTTTAGGTTTTCGGTGGATTTTTCAATTTTTTTGGGGTGGTCACGAATTAAAGTCCTTTTCGCTCTAGGACGCTTAGTTTAGGAGATATGGGCAAAAGAAGTTTTTCATGTAAAAATTTCAATTTTTTTAGGTTTTGGGTGGATTTTTCAATTGTTTGGGGGTGGTCACGAATTAAAGTCATTTTCGCTCTAGGACGCATATTTAAGGAGATATGGGCAAAAGAAGTTTTTCATATAAAAAATTCAATTTATTTAGGTTTTGGGTGGATTTTTCAATTTTTTGGGGGTGGTTACGAATTAAAGTCCTTTTCGCTCTAGGACGCATATTTAAGGACATATGGGCAAAAGAAATTTTTCATATAAAAATTTAAATTTTTGTAGGTTTTGGGTGGATTTTTCAATTTTTTTGGGGCGGTCACGAATTAAAGTCCTTTTCGCTCTAGGACGCATATTTAAGGAGGTATGGGCAAAAGAAGTTTTTCATATAAAAATTTCAATTTTTTTAGGTTTTGGGTGGATTTTTCAATTTTTTGAGGGTGGTCACGAATTAATGTCCTTTTCGCTCTAGGAGGCATATTTAAGGAGATATGGGCAAAAGAAGTTTTTCATATAAAAATTTAAATTTTTTTACGTTTTGGGTGGATTTTTCTATTTTTTGAGGGTGGTCACGAATTAAAGTCCTTTTCGCTCTAGGACGCATATTTAAGGAGATATGGGCAAAAGCAGTTTTTCATATAAAAATTTCAATTTTGTTAGGTTTTGGGTGGATTTTTCAATTGTTTGAGGGTGGTCACGAATTATAGTTCTTTTCGCTCTAGGACGCATATTTAAGGACATATGGGCAAAAGAAATTTTTCATATAAAAATTTCAATTTTTTTAGGTTTTCGGTGGATTTTTCAATTCTTTTGGGGTGGTCACGAATTAAAGTCCTTTTCGCTCTAGGACGCTTAGTTTAGGAGATATGGGCAAAAGAAGTTTTTCATGTAAAAATTTCAATTTTTTTAGGTTTTGGGTGGATTTTTCAATTGTTTGGGGGTGGTTACGAATTAAAGTCCTTTTCGCTCTAGGACGCATATTTAAGGACATATGGGCAAAAGAAATTTTTCATATAAAAATTTAAATTTTTGTAGGTTTTGGGTGGATTTTTCAATTTTTTTGGGGCGGTCACGAATTAAAGTCCTTTTCGCTCTAGGACGCATATTTAAGGAGGTATGGGCAAAAGAAGTTTTTCATATAAAAATTTCAATTTTTTTAGGTTTTGGGTGGATTTTTCAATTTTTTGAGGGTGGTCACGAATTAAAGTCCTTTTCGCTCTAGGACGCTTAGTTTAGGAGATATGCGCAAAAGAAGTTTTTCATAAATAAAATTCAATTTTTTTAGGTTTTGGGTGGATTTTTCAGTTTTTTGGGGGTGGTCACGAATTAAAGTCCTTTTCGCTCTAGGACGCATATTTAAGGAGATATGGGCAAAAGATGTTTTTCATATAAAAATTTCAATTTTTTTAGGTTTTGCGTGGAGTTTTCAATTTTTTGGGGGTGGTCACGAATTAAAGTCCTTTTCGCTCTAGGACGCATATTTAAGGAGATATGGGCAAAAGAAGTTTTTCATATAAAAAATTCAATTTTTTTAGGTTTTGGGTGGATTTTTCAATTGTTTGAGGGTGGTCACGAATTAATGTCCTTTTCGCTCTAGGAGGCATATTTAAGGAGATATGGGCAAAAGAAGTTTTTCATATAAAAATTTAAATTTTTTTAGGTTTTGGGTGGATTTTTCTATTTTTTGAGGGTGGTCGCGAATTAAAGTCCTTTTCGCTCTAGGACGCATATTTAAGGAGATATGGGCAAAAGAAGTTTTTCATATAAAAAATTCAATTTATTTAGGTTTTGGGTGGATTTTTCAATTTTTTGGGGGTGGTTACGAATTAAAGTCCTTTTCGCTCTAGGACGCATATTTAAGGACATATGGGCAAAAGAAATTTTTCATATAAAAATTTAAATTTTTTTAGGTTTTGGGTGGATTTTTCAATTTTTTTGGGGTGGTCACGAATTAAAGTCCTTTTCGCTCTAGAACGCATATTTAAGGACATATGGGCAAAAGAAATTTTTCATATAAAAATTTCAATTTTTTTAGGTTTTGGGTGGATTTTTAAATTTTTTGGGGGTGGTCACGAATTATAGTTCTTTTCGCTCTAGGACGCATATTTAAGGACATATGGGCAAAAGAAATTTTTCATATAAAAATTTCAATTTTTTTAGGTTTTCGGTGGATTTTTCAATTTTTTTGGGGTGGTCACGAATTAAAGTCCTTTTCGCTCTAGGACGCTTAGTTTAGGAGATATGGGCAAAAGAAGTTTTTCATGTAAAAATTTAATTTATTTTAAGTTTTTGGGTGGATTTTTCATCTTTTTGGGGGTGGTCACGAATTAAAGTCCTTTTCGCTCTAGGACGCATATTTAAGGAGATATGGACAAAATAAGTTTTTAATATAAAAATTTCAATTTTTTTAGGTTTTGCGTGGATTTTTCAATTTTTTGAGGGTGGTCACGAATTAAAGTCCTTTTCGCTCTAGGACGCATATTTAAGGAGATATGGGCAAAAGAAGTTTTTCATATAAAAAATTCAATTTTTTTTAGGTTTTGGGTGGATTTTTCACTTTTTTGAGGGTGGTCACGAATTAAAGTCCTTTTCGCTCTAGGACGCATATTTAAGGAGATATGGGCAAAAGAAGTTTTTCATATAAAAATTTAAATTTTTTTAGGTTTTGGGTGGATTTTTCAATTGTTTGAGGGTGGTCACGAATTAAAGTCCTTTTCGCTCTAGGACGCATATTTAAGGAGATATGGGCAAAAGAAGTTTTTCATATAAAAATTTAAATTTTTTTTATGTTTTGGGTGGATTTTTCACTTTTTTGAGGATGGTCACGAATTAAAGTCCTTTTCGCTCTAGGACGCATATTTAAGGAGATATGGGCAAAAGAAGTTTTTCATATAAAAATTTAAATTTTTTTAGGTTTTGGGTGGATTTTTCAATTGTTTGAGGGTGGTCACGAATTAAAGTCCTTTTCGCTCTAGGACGCATATTTAAGGAGATATGGCCAAAAGAAGTTTTTCATATAAAAAATTCAATTTATTTGGGGGTGGTCACGAATTAAAGTCCTTTTCGCTCTAGGACGCATATTTAAGGAGATATGGACAAAAGAAGTTTTTAATATAAAAATTTCAATTTTTTTAGGTTTTGGGTGGATTTTTCAATTTTTTGAGGGTGGTCACGAATTAAAGTCCTTTTCGCTCTAGGACGCATATTTAAGGAGATATGGGCAAAAGAAGTTTTTCATATAAAAAATTCAATTTTTTTAGGTTTTGGGTGGATTTTTCACTTTTTTGAGGGTGGTCACGAATTAAAGTCCTTTTCGCTCTAGGACGCATATTTAAGGAGATATGGGCAAAAGAAGTTTTTCATATAAAAATGTAAATTTTTTTAGGTTTTGGGTGGATTTTTCAATTTTTTGAGGGTGGTCACGAATTAAAGTCCTTTTCGCTCTAGGACGCTTAGTTTAGGAGATATGGGCAAAAGAAGTTTTTCATATAAAAATTTCAATTTTTTTAGGTTTTGGGTGGAGTTTTCAATTGTTTGAGGGTGGTCACGAATTATAGTCCTTTTCGCTCTAGGACGCATATTTAAGGAGATATGGGCAAAAGAAGTTTTTCATATAAAAATTTCAATTTTTTTAGGTTTTGGGTGGATTTTTCAATTTTTTGGGGGTGGTCACGAATTAAAGTCCTTTTCGCTATAGGACGCATATTTAAGGAGATATGGGCAAAAGAAGTTTTTCATATAAAAAATTTAATTTTTTTAGGTTTTGGGTGGATTTTTCAATTTTTTGGGGTGGTCACGAATTAAAGTCCTTTTCGCTTTAGGACGCATATTTAAGGAGATATGGGCAAAAGAAGTTTTTCATATAAAAATTTAATTTTTTTTAGGTTTTGGGTGGATTTTTCAATTTTTTGGGGTGGTCACGAATTAAAGTCCTTTTCGCTATAGGACGCATATTTAAGGAGATATGGGCAAAAGAAGTTTTTCATATAAAAATTTAAATTTTTTTAGGTTTTGGGTGGATTTTTCAATTGTTTGAGGGTGTTCACGAATTATAGTCCTTTTCGCTCTAGGACGCATATTTAAGGAGATATGGGCAAAATAAGTTTTTCATATAAAAATTTCAATTTTTTTAGGTTTTGGGTGGATTTTTCAATTTTTTCGGGGTGGTCACGAATTAAAGTCCTTTTCGCTATAGGACGCATATTTAAGGAGATATGGGCAAAAGAAGTTTTTCATATAAAAATATAAATTTTTTTAGGTTTTGGGTGGATTTTTCAATTTTTTGGGGTGGTCACGAATTAAAGTCCTTTTCGCTCTAGGACGAATATTTAAGGAGATATGGGCAAAAGAAGTTTTTCATATAAAAAATTCAATTTTTTTTAGGTTTTGAGTGGATTTTTCACTTTTTTGAGGGTGGTCACGAATTAAAGTCCTTTTCGCTCTAGGACGCATATTTAAGGAGATATGGGCAAAAGAAGTTTTTCATATAAAAATGTAAATTTTTTTAGGTTTTGGGTGGATTTTTCAATTGTTTGAAGGTGGTCACGAATTATAGTCCTTTTCGCTCTAGGACGCATATTTAAGGAGATATGGGCAAAAGAAGTTTTTCATATAAACATTTAAATTTTGTTAGGTTTTGGGTGGATTTTTCAATTTTTTGGGGTGGTAACGAATTAAAGTCCTTTTCGCTCTAGGACGCATATTTAAGGAGATATGGGCAAAAGAAGTTTTTCATATAAAAATTTAAATTTTTTTAGGTTTTGGGTGGATTTTTCAATTGTTTGAGGGTGGTCACGAATTAAAGTCCTTTTCGCTCTAGGACGCATATTTAAGGAGATATGGGCAAAAGAAGTTTTTCATATAAAAAATTCAATTTATTTGGGAGTGGTCACGAATTAAAGTCCTTTTCGCTCTAGGACGCATATTTAAGGAGATATGGACAAAATAAGTTTTTAATATAAAAATTTCAATTTTTTTAGGTTTTGGGTGGATTTTTCAATTTTTTGAATGTGGTCACTAATTATAGTCCTTTTCGCTCTAGGACGCATATTTAAGGAGATATGGGCAAAAGAAGTTTTTCATATAAAAAATTCAATTTTTTTAGGTTTTGGGTGGTTTTTTCACTTTTTTGAGGGTGGTCACGAATTAAAGTCCTTTTCGCTCTAGGACGCATATTTAAGGAGATATGGGCAAAAGAAGTTTTTCATATAAAAATGTAAATTTTTTTAGGTTTTGGGTGGATTTTTCAATTTTTTGAGGGTGGTCACGAATTAAAGTCCTTTTCGCTCTAGGACGCTTAGTTTAGGAGATATGGGCAAAAGAAGTTTTTCATATAAAAATTTCAATTTGTTTAGGTTTTGGGTGGAGTTTTCAATTTTTTGAGGGTGGTCACGAATTATAGTCCTTTTCGCTCTAGGACGCATATTTAAGGAGATATGGGCAAAAGAAGTTTTTCATATAAAAATTTCAATTTTTTTAGGTTTTGGGTGGATTTTTCAATTTTTTGGGGTGGTCACGAATTAAAGTCCTTTTCGCTCTAGGACGCATATTTAAGGAGATATGGGCAAAAGAAGTTTTTCATATAAAAATTTAAATTTTTTTAGGTTTTGGGTGGATTTTTCAATTGTTTGAGGGTGGTCACGAATTAAAGTCCTTTTCGCTTTAGGACGCATATTTAAGGAGATATGGGCAAAAGAAGTTTTTCATATAAAAATTTAATTTTTTTAGGTTTTGGGTGGATTTTTCAATTTTTTGGGGTGGTCACGAATTAAAGTCCTTTTCGTTCTAGGACGCATATTTAAGGAGATATGGGCAAAAGAAGTTTTTCATATAAAAATTTAATTTTTTTTAGGTTTTGGGTGGATTTTTCAATTTTTTCGGGTGGTCACAAATTAAAGTCCTTTTCGCTCTAGGACGCATATTTAAGGAGATATGGGCAAAAGAAGTTTTTCATATAAAAATTTAAATTTTTTTAGGTTTTGGGTGGATTTTTCAATTGTTTGAGGGTGGTCACGAATTAAAATCCTTTTCGCTCTAGGACGCATATTTAAGGAGATATGGGCAAAAGAAGTTTTTCATATAAAAATTTAAATTTTTTTAGGTTTTGGGTGGATTTTTCAATTGTTTGAGGGTGGTCACGAATTATAGTCCTTTTCGCTCTAGGACGCATATTTAAGGAGATATGGGCAAAATAAGTTTTTCATATAAAAATGTCATTTTTTTTAGGTTTTGGGTGGATTTTTCAATTTTTTCGGGGTGGTCACGAATTAAAGTCCTTTTCGCTATAGGACGCATATTTAAGGAGATATGGGCAAAAGAAGTTTTTCATATAAAAATTTAAATTTTTTTAGGTTTTGGGTGGATTTTTCAATTGTTTGAGGGTGGTCACGAATTAAAGTCCTTTTCGCTCTAGGACGAATATTTAAGGAGATATGGGCAAAAGAAGTTTTTCATATAAAATTTAAATTTTTTTAGGTTTTGGGTGGATTTTTCAATTGTTTGAGGGTGGTCACGAATTAAAGTCCTTTTCGTTCTAGGACGCATATTTAAGGAGATATGGGCAAAAGAAGTTTTTCATATAAAAATTTAATTTTTTTTAGGTTTTGGGTGGATTTTTCACTTTTTTGAGGGTGGTCACGAATTAAAGTCCTTTTCGCTCTAGGACTCATATTTAAGGAGATATGGGCAAAAGTAGTTTTTCATATAAAAATTTCATTTTTTTAGGGTTTGGGTGGATTTTTCAATTGTTTGAGGGTGGTCACGAATTAAAGTCCTTTTTCTAGGACGCATATTTAAGGAGATATGGGCAAAAGAAGTTTTTCATATAAAAAATTCAATTTATTTAGGTTTTGGGTGGATTTTTCAATTTTTTGGGGGTGGTCACGAATTAAAGTCCTTTTCGCTCTAGGACGCATATTTAAGGAGACATGGGCAAAAGAAGTTTTTCATATAAAAATTTCAATTTTTTTAGATTTTGGGTGGATTTTTCAAATTTTTGGGGGTGGTCACGAATTAAAGTCCTTTTCGCTCTAGGACGCATATTTAAGGAGATATGGGCAAAAGAAGTTTTTCATATAAAAATTTCAATTTTTTTAGGTTTTGGGTGGAGTTTTCAATTGTTTGAGGGTGGTCACGAATTAAAGTCCTTTTCGCTCTAGGACGCATATTTAAGGAGATATGGGCAAAAGAAATTTTTCATATAAAAAATTCAATTTTGTTAGGTTTTGGGTGGATTTTTCAATTTTTTGGGGGTGGTCACGAATTAAAGTCCTTTTCGCTCTAGGACGTTTAGTTTAGGAGATATGGGCAAAAGAAGTTTTTCATATAACAATTTCAATTTTTGTAGGTTTTGGGTGGAGTTTTCAATTGTTTGAGGGTAGTCACGAATTAAAGTCCTTTTCGCTCTAGGACGCATATTTAAGGAGATATGGGCAAAATAAGTTTTTCATATAAAAATTTCAATTTTTTTAGATTTTGGGTGGATTTTTCAATTTTTTGGGGGTGGTCACGAATTAAAGTCCTTTTCGCTCTAGGACGCATATTTAAGGTGATATGAGCAACAGGAGTTTTTCATATAAAAATTTCAATTGTTTTAGGGTTTGGGTGGATTTTTCAATTTTTTGGGGGTGGTCACGAATTAAAGTCCTTTTCGCTCTAGGACGCATATTTAAGGAGATATGCGCAAAAGAAGTTTTTCATATAAAAATTTAAATTTTTTTAGGTTTTGGGTGGATTTTTCAATTTTTTGGGGGTGGTCACGAATTAAAGTCCTTTTCGCTCTAGGACGCATATTTAAGGAGATATGGGCAAAAGAAGTTTTTCATATAAAAAAGTGGATTTTTCACTTTTTTGAAGGTGGTCACGAATTAAAGTCCTTTTCGCTCTAGGACGCATATTTAAGGACATATGGGCAAAAGAAATTTTTCATATAAAAATTTCAATTTTGTTAGGTTTTGGGTGGATTTTTCAATTTTTTGGGGTGGTCACGACTTAAAGTCCTTTTCGCTCTAGGACGCTTAGTTTAGGAGATATGGGCAAAAGAAGTTTTTCATATAAAAATTTCAATTTTTTTAGGTTTTGGGTGGAGTTTTCAATTGTTTGAGGGTGGTCACGAATTATATTCCTTTTCGCTCTAGGACGCATATTTAAGGAGATATGGGCAAAAGAAGTTTTTCATATAAAAATTTCAATTTTTTTAGGTTTTGGGTGGATTTTTCAATTGTTTGAGGGTGGTCACGAATTAAAGTCCTTTTCGCTATAGGACGCATATTTAAGGAGATATGGGCAAAAGAAGTTTTTCATATAAAAAATTCAATTTTTTTAGGTTTTGGATTTTTCAATTTTTTGGGGTGGTCACGAATAAAAGTCCTTTTCGCTTTAGGACGCATATGTAAGGAGATATGGGCAAAATAAGTTTTTCATATAAAAATTTCAATTTTTTTAGATTTTGGGTGGATTTTTCAATTTTTTGGGGGTGGTCACGAATTAAAGTCCTTTTCGCTCTAGGACGCATATTTAAGGTGATATGAGCAACAGGAGTTTTTCATATAAAAATTTCAATTGTTTTAGGGTTTGGGTGGATTTTTCAATTTTTTGGGGGTGGTCACGAATTAAAGTCCTTTTCGCTCTAGGACGCATATTTAAGGAGATATGGGCAAAAGAAGTTTTTCATATAAAAAAGTGGACTTTTCACTTTTTTGAAGGTGGTCACGAATTAAAGTCCTTTTCGCTCTAGGACGCATATTTAAGGACATATGGGCAAAAGAAATTTTTCATATAAAAATTTCAATTTTGTTAGGTTTTGGGTGGATTTTTCAATTTTTTTGGGGTGGTCACGAATTAAAGTCCTTTTCGCTCTAGGACGCTTAGTTTAGGAGATATGGGCAAAAGAAGTTTTTCATATAAAAATTTCAATTTTTTTAGGTTTTGGGTGGAGTTTTCAATTGTTTGAGGGTGGTCACGAATTATATTCCTTTTCGCTCTAGGACGCATATTTAAGGAGATATGGGCAAAAGAAGTTTTTCATATAAAAATTTCAATTTTTTTAGGTTTTGGGTGGATTTTTCAATTGTTTGAGGGTGGTCACGAATTAAAGTCATTTTCGCTATAGGACGCATATTTAAGGAGATATGGGCAAAAGAAGTTTTTCATATAAAAAATTAAATTTTTTTAGGTTTTGGATTTTTCAATTTTTTGGGGTGGTCACGAATAAAGTCCTTTTCGCTTTAGGACGCATATGTAAGGAGATATGGGCAAAAGAAGTTTTTCATATAAAAAATTAATTTTTTTTAGGTTTTGGGTGGATTTTTCAATTGTTTGAGGGTGGTCACGAATTAAAGTCCTTTTCGCTTAGGACGCATATTTAAGGAGATATGGGCAAACGAAGTTTTTCATATAAAAATTTAAATTTTTTTTAGGTTTTGGGTGGATTTTTCAATTGTTTGAGGGTGGTCACGAATTATAGTCCTTTTCGCTCTAGGACGCATATTTAAGGAGATAGGGGCAAAATAAGTTTTTCATATAAAAATGTCAATTTTTTTAGGTTTTGGGTGGATTTTTCAATTTTTTCGGGGTGGTCACGAATTAAAGTCCTTTTCGCTATAGGACGCATATTTAAGGAGATATGGGCAAAAGAAGTTTTTCATATAAAAATTTAATTTTTTTTAGGTTTTGGGTGGATTTTTCAATTTTTTGGGGTGGTCACGAATTAAAGTCCTTTTCGCTCTAGGACGAATATTTAAGGAGATATGGGCAAAAGAAGTTTTTCATATAAAAATTTAAATTTTTTTAGGTTTTGGGTGGATTTTTCAATTGTTTGAGGGTGGTCACGAATTAAAGTCCTTTTCGTTCTAGGACGCATATTTAAGGAGATATGGGCAAAAGAAGTTTTTCATATAAAAATTTAATTTTTTTTAGGTTTTGGGTGGATTTTTCACTTTTTTGAGGGTGGTCACGAATTAAAGTCCTTTTCGCTCTAGGACTCATATTTAAGGAGATATGGGCAAAAGTAGTTTTTCATATAAAAATTTCATTTTTTTAGGGTTTGGGTGGATTTTTCAATTGTTTGAGGGTGGTCACGAATTAAAGTCCTTTTCGCTCTAGGACGCATATTTAAGGAGATATGGGCAAAAGAAGTTTTTCATATAAAAATTTCAATTTTTTTAGGTTTTGGGTGGAGTTTTCAATTTTTTGGGGGTGGTCACGAATTAAAGTCCTTTTCGCTCTAGGACGCATATTTAAGGAGATATGGGCAAAAGAAATTTTTCATATATAAAAGTGGATTTTTCACTCTTTTGAAGGTGGTCACGAATTAAAGTCCTTTTCGCTCTAGGACGCATATTTAAGGACATATGGGCAAAAGAAATTTTTCATATAAAAATTTCAATTTTGTTAGGTTTTGGGTGGATTTTTCAATTTTTTTGGGGTGGTCACGAATTAAAGTCCTTTTCGCTCTAGGACGCTTAGTTTAGGAGATATGGGCAAAAGAAGTTTTTCATATAAAAATTTCAATTTTTTTAGGTTTTGGGTGGAGTTTTCAATTGTTTGAGGGTGGTCACGAATTATAGTCCTTTTCGCTCTAGGACGCATATTTAAGGAGATATGGGCAAAAGAAGTTTTTCATATAAAAATTTCAATTTTTTTAGGTTTTGGGTGGATTTTTCAATTGTTTGAGGGTGGTCACGAATTAAAGTCCTTTTCGCTATAGGACGCATATTTAAGGAGATATGGGCAAAAGAAGTTTTTCATATAAAAAATTCAATTTTTTTAGGTTTTGGATTTTTCAATTTTTGGGGTGGTCACGAATAAAAGTCCTTTTCGCTTTAGGACGCATATGTAAGGAGATATGGGCAAAAGAAGTTTTTCATATAAAAAATTAAATTTTTTTAGGTTTTGGGTGGATTTTTCAATTGTTTGAGGGTGGTCACGAATTAAAGTCCTTTTCGCTTAGGACGCATATTTAAGGAGATATGGGCAAACGAAGTTTTTCATATAAAAATTTCAATTTTTTTAGGTTTTGGGTGGATTTTTCAATTTTTTGGGGGTGGTCACGAATTAAAGTCCTTTTCGCTCTATGACGCATATTTAAGGAGATATGGGCAAAAGAAGTTTTTCATATAAAAATTTCAATTTTTTTAGATTTTGGGTGGATTTTTCAATTTTTTGGGGTGGTCACGAATTAAAGTCCTTTTCGCTCTAGGACGCTTAGTTTAGGAGATATGGGCAAAAGAAGTTTTTCATATAAAAATTTAATTTATTTTAAGTTTTTGGGTGGATTTTTCAACTTTTTGGGGGTGGTCACGAATTAAAGTCCTTTTCGCTATAGGACGCATATTTAAGGAGATATGGGAAAAATAAGTTTTTAATATAAAAATTTAAATTTTTTTAGGTTTTGGGTGGATTTTTCAATTTTTTGAGGGTGGTCACGAATTAAAGTCCTTTTCGCTCTAGGACGCGTATTTAAGGAGATATGGGCAAAAGAAGTTTTTCATATAAAAATTTCAATTTTTTTAGGTTTTGGGTGGATTTTTCAATTGTTTGAGGGTGGTCACGAATTATAGTCCTTTTCGCTCTAGGACGCATATTTAAGGAGATATGGGCAAAATAAGTTTTTCATATAAAAATTTAAATTTTTTTAGGTTTTGGGTGGATTTTTCAATTTTTTCGGGGTGGTCACGAATTAAAGTCCTTTTCGCTATAGGACGCATATTTAAGGAGATATGGGCAAAAGAAGCTTTTCATATAAAAATTTAAATTTTTTTAGGTTTTGGGTGGATTTTTCAATTTTTTGGGGGTGGTCACGAATTAAAGTCCTTTTCGCTCTAGGACGCATATTTAAGGAGATATGGGCAAAAGAAGTTTTTCATATAAAAATTTAAATTTTTTTAGGTTTTGGGTGGATTTTTCTATTTTTTGAGGGTGGTCAAGAATTAAAGTCCTTTTCGCCCTAGGACGCATATTTAAGGAGATATGGGCAAAAGAAGTTTTTCATATAAAAAAGTGGATTTTTCACTTTTTTGAGGGTGGTCACGAATTAAAGTCCTTTTCGCTCTAGGACGCATATTTAAGGAGATATGGGCAAAAGAAGTTTTTCATATAAAAATTTAAATTTTTTTAGGTTTTGGGTGGATTTTTCAATTGTTTGAGGGTGGTCACGAATTATAGTTCTTTTCGCTCTAGGACGCATATTTAAGGAGATATGGGCAAAAGAGGGTGGTCACGAATTATAGTCGTTTTCGCTCTAGGACGCATATTTAAGGAGATATGGGCAAAAGAAGTTTTTCATATAAAAATTTCAATTTTTTTAGGTTTTGGGTGGATTTTTCAATTTTTTGGGGTGGTCACGAATTAAAGTCCTTTTCGCTCTAGGACGCATATTTAAGGAGATATGGGCTAAAGAAGTTTTTCATATAAAAATTTAAATTTTTTTAGGTTTTGGGTGGATTTTGCAATTGTTTGAGGGTGGTCACGAATTAAAGTCCTTTTCGCTTTAGGACGCATATTTAAGGAGATATGGGCAAAAGAAGTTTTTCATATAAAAATTTAATTTTTTTTAGGTTTTGGGTGGATTTTTCAATTTTTTGGGGTGGTCACGAATTAAAGTCCTTTTCGCTCTAGGACGCATATTTAAGGAGATATGGGCAAAAGAAGTTTTTCATATAAAAATTTAATTTTTTTTAGGTTTTGGGTGGATTTTTCAATTTTTTGGGGTGGTCACGAATTAAAGTCCTTTTCGCTCTAGGACGCATATTTAAGGAGATATGGGCAAAAGAAGTTTTTCATATAAAAATTTAAATTTTTTTAGGTTTTGGGTGGATTTTTCAATTGTTTGAGGGTGGTCACGAATTAAAATCCTTTTCGCTATAGGACGCATATTTAAGGAGATATGGGCAAAATAAGTTTTTCATATAAAAATTTAAATTTTTTTAGGTTTTGGGTGGATTTTTCAATTGTTTGAGGGTGGTCACGAATTATAGTCCTTTTCACTCTAGGACGCATATTTAAGGAGATATGGGCAAAATAAGTTTTTCATATAAAAATGTCAATTTTTTTAGGTTTTGGGTGGATTTTTCAATTTTTTCGGGGTGGTCACGAATTAAAGTCCTTTTCGCTATAGGACGCATATTTAAGGAGATATGGGCAAAAGAAGTTTTTCATATAAAAATTTAAATTTTTTTTAGGTTTTGGGTGGATTTTTCAATTGTTTGAGGGTGGTCACGAATTAAAGTCCTTTTCGCTCTAGGACGAATATTTAAGGAGATATGGGCAAAAGAAGTTTTTCATATAAAAATTTAAATTTTTTTAGGTTTTGGGTGGATTTTTCAATTGTTTGAGGGTGGTCACGAATTAAAGTCCTTTTCGTTCTAGGACGCATATTTAAGGAGATATGGGCAAAAGAAGTTTTTCATATAAAAATTTATTTTTTTTTAGGTTTTGGGTGGATTTTTCACTTTTTTGAGGGTGGTCACGAATTAAAGTCCTTTTCGCTCTAGGACTCATATTTAAGGAGATATGGGCAAAAGTAGTTTTTCATATAAAAATTTCATTTTTTTTAGGGTTTGGGTGGATTTTTCAATTGTTTGAGGGTGGTCACGAATTAAAGTCCTTTTCGCTCTAGGACGCATATTTAAGGAGATATGGGCAAAAGAAGTTTTTCATATAAAAAATTCAATTTATTTAGGTTTTGGGTGGATTTTTCAATTTTTTGGGGGTGGTCACGAATTAAAGTCCTTTTCGCTCTAGGACGCATATTTAAGGAGACATGGGCAAAAGAAGTTTTTCATATAAAAATTTCAATTTTTTTAGATTTTGGGTGGATTTTTCAAATTTTTGGGGGTGGTCACGAATTAAAGTCCTTTTCGCTCTAGGACGCATATTTAAGGAGATATGGGCAAAAGAAGTTTTTCATATAAAAATTTCAATTTTGTTAGGTTTTGGGTGGAGTTTTCAATTGTTTGAGGGTGGTCACGAATTAAAGTCCTTTTCGCTCTAGGACGCATATTTAAGGAGATATGGGCAAAATAAATTTTTCATATAAAAATTTCAATTTTGTTAGGTTTTGGGTGGATTTTTCAATTTTTTGGGGGTGGTCACGAATTAAAGTCCTTTTCGCTCTAGGACGTTTAGTTTAGGAGATATGGGCAAAAGAAGTTTTTCATATAAAAATTTCAATTTTTTTAGGTTTTGGGTGGAGTTTTCAATTGTTTGAGGGTAGTCACGAATTAAAGTCCTTTTCGCTCTAGGACGCATATTTAAGGAGAAAAAATGGCAAAATAAGTTTTTCATATAAAAATTTCAATTTTTTTAGATTTTGGGTGGATTTTTCAATTTTTTGGGGGTGGTCACGAATTAAAGTCCTTTTCGCTCTAGGACGCATATTTAAGGTGATATGAGCAACAGGAGTTTTTCATATAAAAATTTCAATTGTTTTAGGGTTTGGGTGGATTTTTTAATTTTTTGGGGGTGGTCACGAATTAAAGTCCTTTTCGCTCTAGGACGCATATTTAAGGAGATATGGGCAAAAGAAGTTTTTCATATAAAAATTTAAATTTTTTTAGGTTTTGGGTGGATTTTTCAATTTTTTGGGGGTGGTCACGAATTAAAGTCCTTTTCGCTCTAGGACGCATATTTAAGGAGATATGGGCAAAAGATGTTTTTCATATAAAAAAGTGGATTTTTCACTTTTTTGAAGGTGGTCACGAATTAAAGTCCTTTTCGCTCTAGGACGCATATTTAAGGACATATGGGCAAAAGAAATTTTTCATATAAAAATTTCAATTTTGTTAGGTTTTGGGTGGATTTTTCAATTTTTTTGGGGTGGTCACGAATTAAAGTCCTTTTCGCTCTAGGACGCTTAGTTTAGGAGATATGGGCAAAAAAAGTTTTTCATATAAAAATTTCAATTTTTTTAGGTTTTGGGTGGAGTTTTCAATTGTTTGAGGGTGGTCACGAATTATAGTCCTTTTCGCTCTAGGACGCATATTTAAGGAGATATGGGCAAAAGAAGTTTTTCATATAAAAATTTCAATTTTTTTAGGTTTTGGGTGGATTTTTCAATTGTTTGAGGGTGGTCACGAATTAAAGTCCTTTTCGCTATAGGACGCATATTTAAGGAGATATGGGCAAAAGAAGTTTTTCATATAAAAAATTCAATTTTTTTAGGTTTTGGATTTTTCAATTTTTTGGGGTGGTCACGAGATATGGCAAAAAAAGTTTTTCATATAAAAATTTCAATTTTTTTAGGTTTTGGGTGGAGTTTTCAATTGTTTGAGGGTGGTCACGAATTATAGTCCTTTTCGCTCTAGGACGCATATTTAAGGAGATATGGGCAAAAGAAGTTTTTCATATAAAAAATTAAATTTTTTTAGGTTTTGGGTGGATTTTTCAATTGTTTGAGGGTGGTCACGAATTAAAGTCCTTTTCGCTATAGGACGCATATTTAAGGAGATATGAGCAAACGAAGTTTTTCATATAAAAATTTCAATTTTTTTAGGTTTTGGGTGGATTTTTAAATTTTTTGGGGGTGGTCACGAATTAAAGTCCTTTTCGCTCTAGGACGCATATTTAAGGAGATATGGGCAAAAGAAGTTTTTCATATAAAAATTTCAATTTTTTTAGATATTGGGTGGATTTTTCAATTTTTTGGGGTGGTCACGAATTAAAGTCCTGTCGCTCTAGGACGCTTAGTTTAGGAGATATGGGCAAAAGAAGTTTTTCATATAAAAATTTAATTTATTTTTAGGTTTTGGGTGGATTTTTCAATTTTTTGGGGGTGGTCACGAATTAAAGTCCTTTTCGCTATAGGACGCATATTTGAGGAGATATGGGCAAAATAAGTTTTTAATATAAAAATTTAAATTTTTTTAGATTTTGGGTGGATTTTTCAATTTTTTGAGGGTGTCCCGAATTAAAGTCCTTTTCGCTCTAGGACGCATATTTAAGGAGATATGGGCAAAAGAAGTTTTTCATATAAAAATTTCAATTTTGTTAGGTTTTGGGTGGATTTTTCAATTTTTTTGGGGTGGTCACGAATTAAAGTCCTTTTCGCCCTAGGACGCTTAGTTTAGGAGATATGGACAAAAGAAGTTTTTCATATAAAAATTTCAATTTTTTTAGGTTTTGGGTGGATTTTTCAATTTTTTGGGGGTGGTCACGAATTAAAGTCCTTTTCGCTATAGGACGCATATTTGAGGAGATATGGGCAAAAGAAGTTTTTCATATAAAAAATTCAATTTTTTTAGGTTTTGGGTGGATTTTTCAATTTTTTGGGGTGGTCACGAATTAAAGTCCTTTTCGCTTTAGGACGCATATTTAAGGAGATATGGGCAAAAGAAGTTTTTCATATAAAAAATTAAATTTTTTTAGGTTTTGGGTGGATTTTTCAATCGTTTGAGGGTGGTCACGAATTAAAGTCCTTTTCGCTTAGGACGCATATTTAAGGAGATATGGGCAAACGAAGTTTTTCATATAAAAATTTCAATTTTTTTAGGTTTTGGGTGGATTTTTCAATTTTTTGGGGGTGGTCACGAATTAAAGTCCTTTTCGCTCTAGGACGCATATTTAAGGAGATATGGGCAAAAGAAGTTTTTCATATAAAAATTTCAATTTTTTTAGATTTTGGGTGGATTTTTCAATTTTTTGGGGTGGTCACGAATTAAAGTCCTTTTCGCTCTAGGACGCTTAGTTTAGGAGATATGGGCAAAAGAAGTTTTTCATATAAAAATTTAATTTATTTTAAGTTTTTGGGTGGATTTTTCAACTTTTTGGGGGTGGTCACGAATTAAAGTCCTTTTCGCTATAGGACGCATATTTAAGGAGATATGGGCAAAATAAGTTTTTAATATAAAAATTTAAATTTTTTTAGGTTTTGGGTGGATTTTTCAATTTTTTGAGG
The DNA here is from genome assembly GCF_050003625.1 of Haematobia irritans. Classification (NCBI taxonomy): domain Eukaryota; kingdom Metazoa; phylum Arthropoda; class Insecta; order Diptera; family Muscidae; genus Haematobia; species Haematobia irritans. The sequence goes on along the minus strand of NC_134399.1, from coordinate 82,737,219 downwards.
GTGGTCACGAATTAAAGTCCTTTTCGCTCTAGGACGCATATTTAAGGAGATATGGACAAAAGAAGTTTTTCATATAAAAATTTCAATTTTTTTAGGTTTTGGGTGGATTTTTCAATTGTTTGAGGGTGGTCACGAATTATAGTCCTTTTCGCTCTAGGACGCATATTTAAGGAGATATGGGCAAAATAAGTTTTTCATATAAAAATTAAAATTTTTTTAGGTTTTGGGTGGATTTTTCAATTTTTTCGGGGTGGTCACGAATTAAAGTCCTTTTCGCTATAGGACGCATATTTAAGGAGATATGGGCAAAAGAAGCTTTTCATATAAAAATTTAAATTTTTTTAGGTTTTGGGTGGATTTTTCAATTTTTTGGGGGTGGTCACGAATTAAAGTCCTTTTCGCTCTAGGACGCATATTTAAGGACATATGGGCAAAAGAAATTTTTCATATAAAAATTTCAATTTTGTTAGGTTTGGGGTGGATTTTTCAATTTTTTCATATAAAAATTTAAATTTTTTTAGGTTTTGGGTGGATTTTTCAATTTTTTGGGGTGTTTAATTAAAGTCCTTTTCGCTCTTGGACGCTTAGTTTAGGAGATATGGGCAAAAGAAGGTTTTCATATAAAAATTTCAATTTTTTTAGGTTTTGGGTGGAGTTTTCAATTGTTTGAGGGTGGTCACGAATTATAGTCCTTTTCGCTCTAGGACGCATATTTAAGGAGATATGGGCAAAAGAAGTTTTTCATATAAAAATTTAAATTTTTTTAGGTTTTGGGTGGATTTTTCAATTTTTTGGGGGTGACCACGAATTAAAGTCCTTTTCGCTATAGGACGCATATTTAAGGAGATATGGGCAAAAGAAGTTTTTCATATAAAAAATTCAATTTTTTTAGGTTTTGGGTGGATTTTTCAATTTTTTGGGGTGGTCACGAATTAAAGTCCTTTTCGCTCTAGGACGCATATTTAAGGAGATATGGGCAAAAGAAGTTTTTCATATAAAAAATTCAATTTTTTTAGGTTTTGGATTTTTAAATTTTTTGGGGTGGTCACGAATTAAAGTCCTTTTCGCTTAGGACGCATATTTAAGGAGATATGGGCAAACGAAGTTTTTCATATAAAAATTTCAATTTTTTTAGGTTTTGGGTGGATTTTTCAATTTTTTGGGGGTGGTCACGAATTAAAGTCCTTTTCGCTCTAGGACGCATATTTAAGGAGATATGGGCAAAATAAGTTTTTAATATAAAAATTTCAATTTTTTTAGGTTTTGGGTGGATTTTTCAATTTTTTGAGGGTGGTCACGAATTAAAGTCCTTTTCGCTCTAGGACGCATATTTAAGGAGATATGGGCAAAATAAGTTTTTAATATAAAAATTTCAATTTTTTTAGGTTTTGGGTGGATTTTTTAATTTTTTGAGGGTGGTCACGAATTAAAGTCCTTTTCGCTCTAGGACGCATATTTAAGGAGATATGGGCAAAAGAAGTTTTTCATATAAAAATTTCAATTTTTTTAAGTTTTGGGTGGATTTTTCAATTGTTTGAGGGTGGTCACGAATTATACTCCTTTTCGCTCTAGGACGCATATTTAAGGAGATATGGGCAAAATAAGTTTTTCATATAAAAATTTAATTTTTTTAGGTTTTGGGTGGATTTTTCAATTTTTTCGGGGTGGTCACGAATTAAAGTCCTTTTCGCTATAGGACGCATATTTAAGGAGATATGGGCAAAAGAAGTTTTTCATATAAAAATTTAAATTTTTTTAGGTTTTGGGTGGAGTTTTCAATTGTTTGAGGGTGGTCACGAATGAAAGTCCTTTTCGCTCAAGGACGCATATTTAAGGAGATATGGGCAAACGAGGTTTTTCATATAAAAATTTCAATTTTTTTAGGTTTTGGATGGATTTTTTAATTTTTTGAGGGTGGTCACGAATTAAAGTCCTTTTCGCTCTAGGACGCTTAGTTTAGGAGATATGGGCAAAAGAAGTTTTTCATATAAAAATTTAAATTTTAGTAGGTTTTGGGTGGATTTTTTTATTTTTGAGGGTGGTCACGAATTAAAGTCCTTTTCGCTCTAGGACGCTTAGTTTAGGAGATATGGGCAAAAGAAGTTTTTCATATAAAAATTTAATTTATTTTAAGTTTTTGGGTAGATTTTTCAATTTTTTGGGGGTGGTCACGAATTAAAGTCCTTTTCGCTCTAGGACGCATATTTAAGGAGATATGGGCAAAAGAAGTTTTTCATATAAAAAATTCAATTTTTTTTAGGTTTTGGGTGGATTTTTCAATTTTTTGGGGGTGGTCACGAATTAAAGTCCTTTTCGCTCTAGGACGCATATTTAAGGAGATATGGGCAAAAGAAGTTTTTCATATAAAAATTTAAATTTTTTTAGGTTTTGGGTGGATTTTTCACTTTTTTGAGGGTGGTCACGAATTAAAGTCCTTTTCGCTCTAGGACGCATATTTAAGGAGATATGGGCAAAAGAAGTTTTTCATATAAGAATTTCAATTTTTTTAGGTTTTGGGGGGATTTTTCCATTGTTTGAGGGTACTCACGAATTATAGTCCTTTTCGCTCTAGGACGCATATTTAAGGAGATATGAGCAAAAGAAGTTTTTCATATAAAAATTTCAATTTTTTTAGGTTTTGGGTGGATTTTTCAATTTTTTGAGGGTGGTCACGAATTAGAGTCCTTTTCGCTCTAGGACGCATATTTAGGAGATATGGGCAAAAGAAATTTTTTATATAAAGATTTCAATTTTGTTAGGTTTTGGGTGGATTTTTCAATTTTTTGGGGGTGGTCACGAATTAAAGTCCTTTCGCTCTAGGACGCTTAGTTTAGGAGATATGGGCAAAAGAAGTTTTTCATATAAAAATTTCAATTTTTTTAGGTTTTGGGTGGAGTTTTCAATTGTTTGAGGGTGGTCACGAATTAAAGTCCTTTTCGCTCTAGGACGCATATTTAAGGAGATATGGGCAAAAGAAGTTTTTCATATAAAAATTTCAATTTTTTTATATTTTGGGTGGATTTTTCAATTTTTTGGGGGTGGTCACGAATTAAAGTCCTTTTCGCTCTAGGACGCATATTTAAGGAGATGTGGGCAACAGGAGTTTTTCATATAAAAATTTAAATTTTTTTAGGTTTTGGGTGGATTTTTCAATTTTTTGGGGGTGGTCACGAATTAAAGTCCTTTTCGCTCTAGGACGCTTAGTTTAGGAGATATGGGCAAAAGAAGTTTTTCATATAAAAAATTCATTTTTTTTAGGTTTTGGGTGGATTTTTCAATTTTTTGGGGGTGGTCACGAATTAAAGTCCTTTTCGCTCTAGGACGCATATTTAAAGAGATATGGGCAAAAGAAGTTTTTCATATAAAAAATTCAATTTTTTTTAGGTTTTGGGTGGATTTTTCCATTGTTTGAGGGTGGTCACGAATTATAGTCCTTTTCGCTCTAGGACGCATATTTAAGGAGATATGAGCAAAAGAAGTTTTTCATATAAAAGTTTCAATTTTTTTAGGTTTTGGGTGGATTTTTCAATTTTTTGGGGGTGGTCACGAATTAAAGTCCTTTTCGCTCTAGGACGCATATTTAAGGAGATATGGGCAAAAGAAGTTTTTCATATAAAAAATTCAATTTTTTTAGGTTTTGGGTGGATTTTTCAATTTTTTGGGGTGGTCACGAATTAAAGTCCTTTTCGCTCTAGGACGCATATTTAAGGAGATATGGGCAAAAGAAGTTTTTCATATAAAAATTTAAATTTTTTTAGGTTTTGGGTGGATTTTTCAATAGTTTGAGGGTGGTCACGAATTAAACTCCTTTTCGTTCTAGGACGCATATTTAAGGAGATATAGGCAAAAGAAGTTTTTCATATAAAAAATTCAATTTTTTTAGGTTTTGAGTGGATTTTTCAATTTTTTGAGGGTGGTCACGAATTAAAGTCCTTTTCGCTCTAGGACGCATATTTAAGGAGATATGGGAAAAATAAATTTTTCATATAAAAATTTCAATTTCGTTAGGTTTTGGGTGGATTTTTCAATTTTTTGGGGGTGGTCACGAATTAAAGTCCTTTTCGCTCTAGGACGCTTAGTTTAGGAGATATGGGCAAAAGAAGTTTTTCATATACTAATTTCAATTTTTTTAGGTTTTGGGTAGAGTTTTCAATTGTTTGAGGGTGGTCACGAATTAAAGTCCTTTTCGCTCTAGGACGCATATTTAAGGAGATATGGGCAAAATAAGTTTTTCATATAAAAATTTAAATTTTTTTAGATTTTGGGTGAATTTTTCAATTTTTTGGGGATGGTCGCGAATTAAAGTCCTTTTCGCTCTAGGACGCATATTTAAGGAGATATGGGCAACAGAAGTTTTTCATATAAAAATTTCAATTTTTTAGGTTTTGGGTGGATTTTTCAATTTTTTGGGAGTGGTCACGAATTAAAGTCCTTTTCGCTCTAGGACGCATATTTAAGGAGATATGGGCAAAAGAAGTTTTTCATATAAAAATTTCAATTTTTTTAGGTTTTGGGTGGATTTTTCAATTTTTTGAGGGTGGTCACGAATTAAAGTCCTTTTCGCTCTAGGACGCATATTTAAGGAGATATGGGCAAAAGAAGTTTTCATATAAAAATTTAATTTTTTTTAGGTTTTGGGTGGATTTTTCTATTTTTTGAGGGTGGTTACGAATTAAAGTCCTTTTCGCTCTAGGACGCATATTTAAGGAGATATAGGCAAAAGAAGTTTTTCATATAAAAAATTCAATTTTTTTAGGTTTTGAGTCACGAATTAAAGTCCTTTTCGCTCTAGGACGCATATTTAAGGAGATATGGGCAAAAGAAGCTTTTCATATAAAAATTTCAATTTTTTTAGATTTTGGGTGGATTTTAAAATTTTTTGGGAGTGGTCACGAATTAAAGTCCTTTTCGCTCTAGGACGCATATTTAAGGAGATATGGACAAAAGATGTTTTTCATACAAAAATTTAAATTTTTTTAGGTTTTGGGTGGAGTTTTCAATTGTTTGAGGGTGGTCACGAATTAAAGTCCTTTTCGCTCAAGGACGCATATTTAAGGAGATATGGGAAAAAGAAATTTTTCATATAAAAATTTCAATTTTGTTAGGTTTTGGGTGGATTTTTAAATTTTTTGGGGGTGGTCACGAATTAAAGTCCTTTTCGCTCTAGGACGCTTAGTTTAGGAGATATGGGCAAAAGAAGTTTTTCATATAAAAAATTAATTTTTTTAGATTTTGGGTGGATTTTTCAATTTTTTGAGGGTGGTCACGAATTAAAGTCCTTTTCGCTCTAGGACGCATATTTAAGGAGATATGGGCAAAAGAAGTTTTTCATATAAAAATTTCAATTTTTTTAGATTTTGGGTGGATTTTTCAATTTTTTGGGGGTGGTCACAAATTAAAGTCCCTTTCGCTCTAGGACGCATATTTAAGGAGATATGGGCAACAGAAGTTTTTCATATAAAAATTTCAATTTTTTTAGGTTTTGGGTGGAGTTTTCAATTGTTTGAGGGTGGTCACGAATTAAAGTCCTTTTCGCTCTAGGACGCATATTTAAGGAGATATGGGCAAAAGAAGTTTTTCATATAAAAATTTCAATTTTTTTAGGTTTTGGGTGGAGTTTTCAATTTTTTGAGGGTGGTCACGAATTTTCGCTCTAGGACGCATATTTAAGGAGATATGGGCAAAAGAAGTTTTCCATATAAAAATTTCAATTTTTTTAGGTTTTGGGTGGAGTTTTTAATTTTTTGGGGGTGGTCACGAATTAAGGAGATATGGGCAAAAGAAGTTTTCCATATAAAAATTTCAATTTTTTTTAGGTTTTGGGTGGATTTTTCAATTTTTTGGGTGTGGTCACGAATTAAAGCCCTTTTCGCTCTAGGACGCATATTTAAGGAGATATGGGCAAAAGAAGTTTTTCATATAAAAATTTCAATTTTTTTAGATTTTGGGTGGATTTTTCAATTTTTTGGGGGTGGTCACAAATTAAAGTCCCTTTCGCTCTAGGACGCATATTTAAGGAGATATGGGCAACAGAAGTTTTTCATATAAAAATTTCAATTTTTTTAGGTTTTGGGTGGAGTTTTCAATTGTTTGAGGGTGGTCACGAATTAAAGTCCTTTTCGCTCTAGGACGCATATTTAAGGAGATATGGGCAAAAGAAGATTTTCATATAAAAATTTCAATTTTTTTAGGTTTTGGGTGGAGTTTTCAATTGTTTGAGGGTGGTCACGAATTAAAGTCCTTTTCGCTCTAGGACGCATATTTAAGGAGATATGGGCAAAAGAAGTTTTTCATATAAAAATTTCAATTTTTTTAGGTTTTGGGTGGATTTTTCAATTTTTTTGGGGTTGGTCACGAATTAAAGTCCTTTTCGCTATAGGACGCATATTTAAGGAGATATGGGCAAAAGAAGTTTTTCGTATAAAAATTTCAATTTTTTTTGGTTTTGGGTGGATTTTTCAATTGTTTGAGGGTGGCCACGAATTAAAGTCCTTTTCGCTCTAAGACGCATATTTAAGGAGATATGGGCAAAAGAAGTTTTTCATATAAAAAATTCAATTTTTTTAGGTGTTGGGTGGATTTTTCAATTTTTTGAGGGTGGTCACGAATTAAAGTCCTTTTCGCTCTACGACGCATATTTAAGGAGATATGGGCAAAAGATGTTTTTCATATAAAAATTTCAATTTTTTTAGGTTTTGGGTGGATTTTTCAATTTTTTGAGGGTGGTCACGAATTAAAGTCCTTTTCGCTCTAGGACGCATATTTAAGGAGATATGGGCAAAATAAGTTTTTCATATAAAAATTAATTTTTTTTAGGTTTTGGGTGGATTTTTCTATTTTTTTGAGGGTGGTCACGAATTAAAGTCCTTTTCGCTCTAGGACGCTTAGTTTAGGAGATATGGGCAAAAGAAGTTTTTCCATATAAAAAAATCAATTTTTTTAGGTTTTGAGTGGATTTTTCAATTTTTTGGGGGTGGTCACGAATTAAAATCCTTTTCGCTCTAGGACGCATATTTAAGGAGATATGGACAAAAGAAGTTTTTCATATAACAAATTCAATTTTTTTAGGTTTTGGGTGGATTTTTCAATTTTTTGGGGGTGGTCACGAATTAAAGTCCTTTTCGCTCTAGGACGCTTAGTTTAGGAGATATGGGCAAAAGAAGTTTTTCATATAAAAAATTCAATTTTTTTAGGTTTTGGGTGGATTTTTCAATTTTTTGGGGGTGGTCACGAATTAAAGTCCTTTTCGCTCTAGGACGCATATTTAAGGAGATATGGGCAAAAGAAGTTTTTCATATAAAAATTCAATTTTTTTAGATTTTGGGTGGATTTTTAAATTTTTTGGGGGTGGTCACGAATTAAAGTCCTTTTCGCTCTAGGACGCATATTTAAGGAGATATGGGCAAAAGAAGTTTTTCGTATAAAAATTTCAATTTTTTTGGTTTTGGGTGGATTTTTCAATTGTTTGAGGGTGGTCACGAATTAAATTCCTTTTCGCTCTAAGACGCATATTTAAGGAGATATGGGCAAAAGAAGTTTTTCATATAAAAAATTCAATTTTTTTAGGTTTTGGGTGGATTTTTCTATTTTTTGAGGGTGGTCACGAATTAAAGTCCTTTTCGCTCTAGGACGCATATTTAAGGAGATATGGGCAAAAGAAGTTTTTCATATAAAAATTTCAATTTTTTTAGATTTTAAGTGGATTTTTCAATTTTTTGAGGGTGGTCACGAATTAAAGTCCTTTTCGCTCTAGGACGCATATTTAAGGAGATATGGGCAAAAGAAGTTTTTCATATAAAAATTTCAATTTTTTTAGGTTTTGGGGGGATTTTTCAATTTTTTGAGGGTGGTCACGAATTAAAGTCCTTTTCGCTCTAGGACGCATATTTAAGAAGATATGGGCAAAAGAAGTTTTTCATATAAAAATTTCAATTTTTTTAGGTTTTGGGGGGATTTTTCACTTTTGTGAGGGTGGTCACGAATTAAAGTCCTTTTCGCTCTAGGACGCATATTTAAGGAGATATGGGCAAAAGAAGTTTTTCATATAAAAATTTCAATTTTTTTAGGTTTTGGGGGATTTTTCCATTGTTTGAGGGTGGTCACGAATTATAGTCCTTTTCGCTCTAGGACGCATAGTTAAGGAGATATGAGCAAAAGAAGTTTTTCATATAAAAATTTCAAATTTTAGGTTTTGGGTGGATTTTTAAATTTTTTGGGGGTGGTCACGAATTAAAGTCCTTTTCGCTCTAGGACGCATATTTAAGGAGATATGGGCAAAAGAAGTTTTTCATATAAAAAATTCAATTTTTTTAGGTTTTGGGTGGATTTTTCAATTTTTTGGGGTGGTCACGAATTAAAGTCCTTTTCGCTCTAGGACGCATATTTAAGGAGATATGGGCAAAAGAAGTTTTTCATATAAAAATTTAAATTTTTTTAGGTTTTGGGTGGATTTTTCAATTGTTTGAGGGTGGTCACGAATTAAAGTCCTTTTCGCTCTAGGACGCATATTTAAGGAGATATAGGCAAAAGAAGTTTTTCATATAAAAAATTCAATTTTTTTAGGTTTTGAGTGGATTTTTCAATTTTTTGAGGGTGGTCACGAATTAAAGTCCTTTTCGCTCTAGGACGCATATTTAAGGAGATATGGGCAAAAGAAGCTTTTCATATAAAAATTTCAATTTTTTTAGATTTTGGGTGGATTTTAAAATTTTTTGGGTGTGGTCACGAATTAAAGTCCTTTTCGCTCTAGGACGCATATTTAAGGAGATATGGACAAAAGAAGTTTTTCATACAAAAATTTAATTTTTTTTAGGTTTTGGGTGGAGTTTTCAATTGTTTGAGGGTGGTCACGAATTAAAGTCCTTTTCGCTCAAGGACGCATATTTAAGGAGATATTGGAAAAAGAAATTTTTCATATAAAAATTTCAATTTTGTTAGGTTTTGGGTGGATTTTTCAATTTTTTGGGGGTGGTCACGAATTAAAGTCCTTTTCGCTCTAGGACGCTTAGTTTAGGAGATTTGGGCAAAAGAAGTTTTTCATATAAAAAATTAATTTTTTTAGGTTTTGGGTGGATTTTTCAATTTTTTGGGGGTGGTCACGAATTAAAGTCCTTTTCGCTCTAGGACGCATATTTAAGGAGATATGGGCAAAAGAAGTTTTTCATATAACAAATTCAATTTTTTTAGGTGTTGGGTGGATTTTTAAATTTTTTGGGGGTGGTCACGAATTAAAGTCCTTTTCGCTCTAGGACGCATATTTAAGGAGATATGGGCAACAGAAGTTTTTCATATAACAAATTCAATTTTTTTAGGTTTTGGGTGGATTTTTCAATTTTTTGGGGGTGGTCACGAATTAAAGTCCTTTTCGCTCTAGGACGCATATTTAAGGAGATATGGGCAAAAGAAGTTTTTCATATAAAAATTTCAATTTTTTTAGGTTTTGGGTGGATTTTGCAATTTTTTGGGTTTGGTCACGAATTAAAGTCCTTTTCGCTCTAGGACGCATATTTAAGGAGATATGGGCAAAAAACGTTTTTCATATAAAAATTTCAATTTTTTTAGGTTTTGGGTGGAGTTTTCAATTGTTTGAGGGTGGTCACGAATTAAAGTCCTTTTCGCTCTAGGACGCATATTTAAGGAGATATGGGCAAAAGAAGTTTTTCATATAAAAATTTCAAGTTTTTTAGGTTTTGGGTGGAGTTTTCAATTTTTTTGGGGTTGGTCACGAATTAAGGTCCTTTTCGCTCTAGGACGCATATTTAAGGAGATATGGGCAAAAGAAGTTTTCCATATAAAAATTTCAATTTTTTTTAGGTTTTGGGTGGATTTTTCAATTTTTTGGGTGTGGTCACGAATTAAAGCCCTTTTCGCTCTAGGACGCATATTTAAGGAGATATGGGCAAAAGAAGTTTTTCATATAAAAATTTCAATTTTTTTAGATTTTGGGTGGATTTTTCAATTTTTTGGGGGTGGTCACAAATTAAAGTCCCTTTCGCTCTAGGACGCATATTTAAGGAGATATGGGCAACAGAAGTTTTTCATATAAAAATTTCAATTTTTTTAGGTTTTGGGTGGAGTTTTCAATTGTTTGAGGGTGGTCACGAATTAAAGTCCTTTTCGCTCTAGGACGCATATTTAAGGAGATATGGGCAAAAGAAGTTTTTCATATAAAAATTTCAATTTTTTTAGGTTTTGGGTGGAGTTTTCAATTGTTTGAGGGTGGTCACGAATTAAAGTCCTTTTCGCTCTAGGACGCATATTTAAGGAGATATGGGCAAAAGAAGTTTTTCATATAAAAATTTCAATTTTTTTAGGTTTTGGGTGGATTTTTCAATTTTTTTGGGGTTGGTCACGAATTAAAGTCCTTTTCGCTATAGGACGCATATTTAAGGAGATATGGGCAAAAGAAGTTTTTCGTATAAAAATTTCAATTTTTTTTGGTTTTGGGTGGATTTTTCAATTGTTTGAGGGTGGCCACGAATTAAAGTCCTTTTCGCTCTAAGACGCATATTTAAGGAGATATGGGCAAAAGAAGTTTTTCATATAAAAAATTCAATTTTTTTAGGTGTTGGGTGGATTTTTCAATTTTTTGAGGGTGGTCACGAATTAAAGTCCTTTTCGCTCTACGACGCATATTTAAGGAGATATGGGCAAAAGATGTTTTTCATATAAAAATTTCAATTTTTTTAGGTTTTGGGTGGATTTTTCAATTTTTTGAGGGTGGTCACGAATTAAAGTCCTTTTCGCTCTAGGACGCATATTTAAGGAGATATGGGCAAAATAAGTTTTTCATATAAAAATTAATTTTTTTTAGGTTTTGGGTGGATTTTTCTATTTTTTTGAGGGTGGTCACGAATTAAAGTCCTTTTCGCTCTAGGGCGCTTAGTTTAGGAGATATGGGCAAAAGAAGTTTTTCCATATAAAAAAATCAATTTTTTTAGGTTTTGAGTGGATTTTTCAATTTTTTGGGGGTGGTCACGAATTAAAGTCCTTTTCGCTCTAGGACGCATATTTAAGGAGATATGGACAAAAGAAGTTTTTCATATAACAAATTCAATTTTTTTAGGTTTTGGGTGGATTTTTCAATTTTTTGGGGGTGGTCACGAATTAAAGTCCTTTTCGCTCTAGGACGCTTAGTTTAGGAGATATGGGCAAAAGAAGTTTTTCATATAAAAAATTCAATTTTTTTAGGTTTTGGGTGGATTTTTCAATTTTTTGGGGGTGGTCACGAATTAAAGTCCTTTTCGCTCTAGGACGCATATTTAAGGAGATATGGGCAAAAGAAGTTTTTCATATAAAAATTCAATTTTTTTAGATTTTGGGTGGATTTTTAAATTTTTTGGGGGTGGTCACGAATTAAAGTCCTTTTCGCTCTAGGACGCATATTTAAGGAGATATGGGCAAAAGAAGTTTTTCGTATAAAAATTTCAATTTTTTTGGTTTTGGGTGGATTTTTCAATTGTTTGAGGGTGGTCACGAATTAAATTCCTTTTCGCTCTAAGACGCATATTTAAGGAGATATGGGCAAAAGAAGTTTTTCATATAAAAAATTCAATTTTTTTAGGTTTTGGGTGGATTTTTCTATTTTTTGAGGGTGGTCACGAATTAAAGTCCTTTTCGCTCTAGGACGCATATTTAAGGAGATATGGGCAAAAGAAGTTTTTCATATAAAAATTTCAATTTTTTTAGATTTTAAGTGGATTTTTCAATTTTTTGAGGGTGGTCACGAATTAAAGTCCTTTTCGCTCTAGGACGCATATTTAAGGAGATATGGGCAAAAGAAGTTTTTCATATAAAAATTTCAATTTTTTTAGGTTTTGGGGGGATTTTTCAATTTTTTGAGGGTGGTCACGAATTAAAGTCCTTTTCGCTCTAGGACGCATATTTAAGAAGATATGGGCAAAAGAAGTTTTTCATATAAAAATTTCAATTTTTTTAGGTTTTGGGGGGATTTTTCACTTTTGTGAGGGTGGTCACGAATTAAAGTCCTTTTCGCTCTAGGACGCATATTTAAGGAGATATGGGCAAAAGAAGTTTTTCATATAAAAATTTCAATTTTTTTAGGTTTTGGGGGATTTTTCCATTGTTTGAGGGTGGTCACGAATTATAGTCCTTTTCGCTCTAGGACGCATAGTTAAGGAGATATGAGCAAAAGAAGTTTTTCATATAAAAATTTCAAATTTTAGGTTTTGGGTGGATTTTTAAATTTTTTGGGGGTGGTCACGAATTAAAGTCCTTTTCGCTCTAGGACGCATATTTAAGGAGATATGGGCAAAAGAAGTTTTTCATATAAAAAATTCAATTTTTTTAGGTTTTGGGTGGATTTTTCAATTTTTTGGGGTGGTCACGAATTAAAGTCCTTTTCGCTCTAGGACGCATATTTAAGGAGATATGGGCAAAAGAAGTTTTTCATATAAAAATTTAAATTTTTTTAGGTTTTGGGTGGATTTTTCAATTGTTTGAGGGTGGTCACGAATTAAAGTCCTTTTCGCTCTAGGACGCATATTTAAGGAGATATAGGCAAAAGAAGTTTTTCATATAAAAAATTCAATTTTTTTAGGTTTTGAGTGGATTTTTCAATTTTTTGAGGGTGGTCACGAATTAAAGTCCTTTTCGCTCTAGGACGCATATTTAAGGAGATATGGGCAAAAGAAGCTTTTCATATAAAAATTTCAATTTTTTTAGATTTTGGGTGGATTTTAAAATTTTTTGGGTGTGGTCACGAATTAAAGTCCTTTTCGCTCTAGGACGCATATTTAAGGAGATATGGACAAAAGAAGTTTTTCATACAAAAATTTAATTTTTTTTAGGTTTTGGGTGGAGTTTTCAATTGTTTGAGGGTGGTCACGAATTAAAGTCCTTTTCGCTCAAGGACGCATATTTAAGGAGATATGGGAAAAAGAAATTTTTCATATAAAAATTTCAATTTTGTTAGGTTTTGGGTGGATTTTTAAATTTTTTGGGGGTGGTCACGAATTAAAGTCCTTTTCGCTCTAGGACGCTTAGTTTAGGAGATTTGGGCAAAAGAAGTTTTTCATATAAAAAATTAATTTTTTTAGGTTTTGGGTGGATTTTTCAATTTTTTGGGGGTGGTCACGAATTAAAGTCCTTTTCGCTCTAGGACGCATATTTAAGGAGATATGGGCAAAAGAAGTTTTTCATATAACAAATTCAATTTTTTTAGGTGTTGGGTGGATTTTTAAATTTTTTGGGGGTGGTCACGAATTAAAGTCCTTTTCGCTCTAGGACGCATATTTAAGGAGATATGGGCAACAGAAGTTTTTCATATAACAAATTCAATTTTTTTAGGTTTTGGGTGGATTTTTCAATTTTTTGGGGGTGGTCACGAATTAAAGTCCTTTTCGCTCTAGGACGCATATTTAAGGAGATATGGGCAAAAGAAGTTTTTCATATAAAAATTTCAATTTTTTTAGGTTTTGGGTGGATTTTGCAATTTTTTGGGTTTGGTCACGAATTAAAGTCCTTTTCGCTCTAGGACGCATATTTAAGGAGATATGGGCAAAAAACGTTTTTCATATAAAAATTTCAATTTTTTTAGGTTTTGGGTGGAGTTTTCAATTGTTTGAGGGTGGTCACGAATTAAAGTCCTTTTCGCTCTAGGACGCATATTTAAGGAGATATGGGCAAAAGAAGTTTTTCATATAAAAATTTCAAGTTTTTTAGGTTTTGGGTGGAGTTTTCAATTTTTTTGGGGTTGGTCACGAATTAAGGTCCTTTTCGCTATAGGACGCATATTTAAGGAGATATGGGCAAAAGAAGTTTTTCATATAAAAAATTCAATTTTTTTTAGGTTTTGGGTGGATTTTTCAATTTTTTGGGGTGGTCACGAATTAAAGTCCTTTTCGCCCTAGGACGCATATTTAAGGAGATATGGGCAAAAGAAGTTTTTCGTATAAAAATTTCAATTTTTTTGGTTTTGGGTGGATTTTTCAATTGTTTGAGGGTGGCCACGAATTAAAGTCCTTTTCGCTCTAAGACGCATATTTAAGGAGATATGGGCAAAAGAAGTTTTTCATATAAAAAATTCAATTTTTTTAGGTTTTGGGTGGATTTTTAAATTTTTTGAGGGTGGTCACGAATTAAAGTCCTTTTCGCTCTAGGACGCATATTTAAGGAGATATGGGCAAAAGAAGTTTTTCATATAAAAATTTCAATTTTTTTAGATTTTGGGTGGATTTTTCAATTTTTTGAGGGTGGTCACGAATTAAAGTCCTTTTCGCTCTAGGACGCATATTTAAGGAGATATGGGCAAAAGAAGTTTTTCATATAAAAATTTCAATTTTTTTAGATTTTGGGTGGATTTTTCAATTTTTTGGGGGTGGTCACAAATTAAAGTCCCTTTCGCTCTAGGACGCATATTTAAGGAGATATGGGCAACAGAAGTTTTTCATATAAAAATTTCATTTTTTTTAGGTTTTGGGTGGAGTTTTCAATTGTTTGAGGGTGGTCACGAATTAAAGTCCTTTTCGCTCTAGGACGCATATTTAAGGAGATATGGGCAAAAGAAGTTTTTCATATAAAAATTTCAATTTTTTTAGGTTTTGGGTGGAGTTTTCAATTGTTTGAGGGTGGTCACGAATTAAAGTCCTTTTCGCTCTAGGACGCTTAGTTTAGGAGATATGGGCAAAAGAAGTTTTTCATATAAAAAATTCAATTTTTTTAGGTTTTGGGTGGATTTTTCAATTTTTTGGGGGTGGTCACGAATTAAAGTCCTTTTCGCTCTAGGACGCATATTTAAGGAGATATGGGCAAAAGAAGTTTTTCATATAAAAATTTCAATTTTTTTAGGTTTTGGGTGGATTTTTCAATTTTTTGAGGGTGGTCACGAATTAAAGACTTTTTTGCTTTAGGACGCATATTTAAGGAGATATGGGCAAAAGAAGTTTTTCATATAAAAAATTCAATTTTTTTGGTTTTGGGTGGCTTTTTCAATTGTTTGAGGGTGGTCACGAATTAAAGTCCTTTTCGCTCTAAGACGCATATTTAAGGAGATATGGGCAAAAGAAGTTTTTCATATAAAAAATTCAATTTTTTTAGGTTTTGGGTGGATTTTTCAATTTTTTGAGGGTGGTCACGAATTAAAGTCCTTTTCGCTCTAGGACGCATATTTAAGGAGATATGGGCAAAAGAAGTTTTTCATATAAAAATTTCAATTTTTATAGATTTTGGGTGGATTTTTCAATTTTTTGAGGGTGGTCACGAATTAAAGTCCTTTTCGCTCTAGGACGCATATTTAAGGAGATATGGGCAAAAGAAGTTTTTCATATAAAAATTTCAATTTTTGTAGATTTTGGGTGGATTTTTAAATTTTTTGGGGGTGGTCACGAATTAAAGTCGCTTTCGCTCTAGGACGCATATTTAAGGAGATATGGGCAACAGAAGTTTTTCATATAAAAATTTCAATTTTTTTAGGTTTTGGGTGGATTTTTCAATTTTTTGGGGGTGGTCACGAATTAAAGTCCTTTTCGCTCTAGGACCCATATTTAAGGAGATATGGGCAAAAGAAGTTTTTCATATAAAAATTTCAATTTTTTTAGGTTTTGGGGGGATTTTTCACTTTTTTGAGGGTGGTCACGAATTAAAGTCCTTTTCGCTCTAGGACGCATATTTAAGGAGATATGGGCAGAAGAAGTTTTTCATATAACAAATTCAATTTTTTTAGGTGTTGGGTGGATTTTTAAATTTTTTGGGGGTGGTCACGAATTAAAGTCCTTTTCGCTCTAGGACGCATATTTAAGGAGATATGGGCAACAGAAGTTTTTCATATAACAAATTCAATTTTTTTAGGTTTTGGGTGGATTTTTCAATTTTTTGGGGGTGGTCACGAATTAAAGTCCTTTTCGCTCTAGGACGCATATTTAAGGAGATATGGGCAAAAGAAGTTTTTCATATAAAAATTTCAATTTTTTTAGGTTTTGGGGGATTTTTCCATTGTTTGAGGGTGGTCACGAATTATAGTCCTTTTCGCTCTAGGACGCATAGTTAAGGAGATATGAGCAAAAGAAGTTTTTCATATAAAAATTTCAAATTTTAGGTTTTGGGTGGATTTTTAAATTTTTTGGGGGTGGTCAAGAATTAAATTCCTTTTCGCTCTAGGACGCATATTTAAGGAGATATGGGCAAAAGAAGTTTTTCATATAAAAAATTCAATTTTTTTAGGTTTTGGGTGGATTTTTCAATTTTTTGGGGTGGTCACGAATTAAAGTCCTTTTCGCTCTAGGACGCATATTTAAGGAGATATGGGCAAAAGAAGTTTTTCATATAAAAATTTAAATTTTTTTAGGTTTTGGGTGGATTTTTCAATTGTTTGAGGGTGGTCACGAATTAAAGTCCTTTTCGCTCTAGGACGCATATTTAAGGAGATATAGGCAAAAGAAGTTTTTCATATAAAAAATTCAATTTTTTTAGGTTTTGAGTGGATTTTTCAATTTTGGTCACGAATTAAAGTCCTTTTCGCTCTAGGACGCATATTTAAGGAGATATGGGCAAAAGAAGCTTTTCATATAAAAATTTCAATTTTTTTAGATTTTGGGTGGATTTTAAAATTTTTTGGGTGTGGTCACGAATTAAAGTCCTTTTCGCTCTAGGACGCATATTTAAGGAGATATGGACAAAAGAAGTTTTTCATACAAAAATTTAATTTTTTTTAGGTTTTGGGTGGAGTTTTCAATTGTTTGAGGGTGGTCACGAATTAAAGTCCTTTTCGCTCAAGGACGCATATTTAAGGAGATATGGGAAAAAGAAATTTTTCATATAAAAATTTCAATTTTGTTAGGTTTTGGGTGGATTTTTCAATTTTTTGGGGGTGGTCACGAATTAAAGTCCTTTTCGCTCTAGGACGCTTAGTTTAGGAGATTTGGGCAAAAGAAGTTTTTCATATAAAAAATTAATTTTTTTAGGTTTTGGGTGGATTTTTCAATTTTTTGGGGGTGGTCACGAATTAAAGTCCTTTTCGCTCTAGGACGCATATTTAAGGAGATATGGGCAAAAGAAGTTTTTCATATAACAAATTCAATTTTTTTAGGTGTTGGGTGGATTTTTAAATTTTTTGGGGGTGGTCACGAATTAAAGTCCTTTTCGCTCTAGGACGCATATTTAAGGAGATATGGGCAACAGAAGTTTTTCATATAACAAATTCAATTTTTTTAGGTTTTGGGTGGATTTTTCAATTTTTTGGGGGTGGTCACGAATTAAAGTCCTTTTCGCTCTAGGACGCATATTTAAGGAGATATGGGCAAAAGAAGTTTTTCATATAAAAATTTCAATTTTTTTAGGTTTTGGGTGGATTTTGCAATTTTTTGGGTTTGGTCACGAATTAAAGTCCTTTTCGCTCTAGGACGCATATTTAAGGAGATATGGGCAAAAAACGTTTTTCATATAAAAATTTCAATTTTTTTAGGTTTTGGGTGGAGTTTTCAATTGTTTGAGGGTGGTCACGAATTAAAGTCCTTTTCGCTCTAGGACGCATATTTAAGGAGATATGGGCAAAAGAAGTTTTTCATATAAAAATTTCAAGTTTTTTAGGTTTTGGGTGGAGTTTTCAATTTTTTTGGGGTTGGTCACGAATTAAGGTCCTTTTCGCTATAGGACGCATATTTAAGGAGATATGGGCAAAAGAAGTTTTTCATATAAAAAATTCAATTTTTTTTAGGTTTTGGGTGGATTTTTCAATTTTTTGGGGTGGTCACGAATTAAAGTCCTTTTCGCCCTAGGACGCATATTTAAGGAGATATGGGCAAAAGAAGTTTTTCGTATAAAAATTTCAATTTTTTTGGTTTTGGGTGGATTTTTCAATTGTTTGAGGGTGGCCACGAATTAAAGTCCTTTTCGCTCTAAGACGCATATTTAAGGAGATATGGGCAAAAGAAGTTTTTCATATAAAAAATTCAATTTTTTTAGGTTTTGGGTGGATTTTTCAATTTTTTGAGGGTGGTCACGAATTAAAGTCCTTTTCGCTCTAGGACGCATATTTAAGGAGATATGGGCAAAAGAAGTTTTTCATATAAAAATTTCAATTTTTTTAGATTTTGGGTGGATTTTTCAATTTTTTGAGGGTGGTCACGAATTAAAGTCCTTTTCGCTCTAGGACGCATATTTAAGGAGATATGGGCAAAAGAAGTTTTTCATATAAAAATTTCAATTTTTTTAGATTTTGGGTGGATTTTTCAATTTTTTGGGGGTGGTCACAAATTAAAGTCCCTTTCGCTCTAGGACGCATATTTAAGGAGATATGGGCAACAGAAGTTTTTCATATAAAAATTTCATTTTTTTTAGGTTTTGGGTGGAGTTTTCAATTGTTTGAGGGTGGTCACGAATTAAAGTCCTTTTCGCTCTAGGACGCATATTTAAGGAGATATGGGCAAAAGAAGTTTTTCATATAAAAATTTCAATTTTTTTAGGTTTTGGGTGGAGTTTTCAATTGTTTGAGGGTGGTCACGAATTAAAGTCCTTTTCGCTCTAGGACGCTTAGTTTAGGAGATATGGGCAAAAGAAGTTTTTCATATAAAAAATTCAATTTTTTTAGGTTTTGGGTGGATTTTTCAATTTTTTGGGGGTGGTCACGAATTAAAGTCCTTTTCGCTCTAGGACGCATATTTAAGGAGATATGGGCAAAAGAAGTTTTTCATATAAAAATTTCAATTTTTTTAGGTTTTGGGTGGATTTTTCAATTTTTTGAGGGTGGTCACGAATTAAAGACTTTTTTGCTTTAGGACGCATATTTAAGGAGATATGGGCAAAAGAAGTTTTTCATATAAAAAATTCAATTTTTTTGGTTTTGGGTGGCTTTTTCAATTGTTTGAGGGTGGTCACGAATTAAAGTCCTTTTCGCTCTAAGACGCATATTTAAGGAGATATGGGCAAAAGAAGTTTTTCATATAAAAAATTCAATTTTTTTAGGTTTTGGGTGGATTTTTCAATTTTTTGAGGGTGGTCACGAATTAAAGTCCTTTTCGCTCTAGGACGCATATTTAAGGAGATATGGGCAAAAGAAGTTTTTCATATAAAAATTTCAATTTTTATAGATTTTGGGTGGATTTTTCAATTTTTTGAGGGTGGTCACGAATTAAAGTCCTTTTCGCTCTAGGACGCATATTTAAGGAGATATGGGCAAAAGAAGTTTTTCATATAAAAATTTCAATTTTTGTAGATTTTGGGTGGATTTTTAAATTTTTTGGGGGTGGTCACGAATTAAAGTCCCTTTCGCTCTAGGACGCATATTTAAGGAGATATGGGCAACAGAAGTTTTTCATATAAAAATTTCAATTTTTTTAGGTTTTGGGTGGATTTTTCAATTTTTTGGGGGTGGTCACGAATTAAAGTCCTTTTCGCTCTAGGACCCATATTTAAGGAGATATGGGCAAAAGAAGTTTTTCATATAAAAATTTCAATTTTTTTAGGTTTTGGGGGGATTTTTCACTTTTTTGAGGGTGGTCACGAATTAAAGTCCTTTTCGCTCTAGGACGCATATTTAAGGAGATATGGGCAAAAGAAGTTTTTCATATAAAAATTTAAATTTTTTTAGGTTTTGGGGGGATTTTTCCATTGTTTGAGGGTGGTCACGAATTAAAGTCCTTTTCGCTCTAGGACGCATATTTAAGGAGATATGGGCAAAAGAAGTTTTTCATATAAAAATTTCAATTTTTTTAGATTTTGGGTGGATTTTTCAATTTTTTGAGGGTGGTCACGAATTAAAGTCCTTTTCGCTCTAGGACGCATATTTAAGGAGATATGGGCAACTGAAGTTTTTCATATAAAAATTTCAATTTTTTTAGGTTTTGGGTGGATTTTTCAATTGTTTGAGGGTGGTCACGAATTAAAGTCCTTTTCGCTCTAGGACGCACATTTAAGGAGATATAGGCAAAAGAAGTTTTTCATATAAAAAATTCAATTTTTTTAGGTTTTGAGTGGATTTTTCAATTTTTTGAGGGTGGTCACGAATTAAAGTCCTTTTCGCTCTAGGACGCATATTTAAGGAGATATGGGCAAAAGAAGTTTTTCATATAAAAACTTCAATTTTTTTAGGTTTTGGGGGGATTTTTCACTTTTTTGAGGGTGGTCACGAATTAAAGTCCTTTTCGCTCTAGGACGCATATTTAAGGAGATATGGGCAAAAGAAGTTTTTCATATAAAAACTTAAATTTTTTTAGGTTGTGGGGGGATTTTTCCATTGTTTGAGGGTGGTCACGAATTATAGTCCTTTTCGCTCTAGGACGCATATTTAAGGAGTTATGGGCAAAAGAAGTTTTTCATATAAAAATTTCAATTTTTTTAGGTTTTGGGTGGATTTTTCAATTTTTTGAGGGTGGTCACCAATTAAAGTCCTTTTCGCTCTAGGACGCATATTTAAGGAGATATGGGCAAAATAAGTTTTTCATATAAAAATTAATTTTTTTTAGGTTTTGGGTGGATTTTTCTATTTTTTTGAGGGTGGTCACCAATTAAAGTCCTTTTCGCTCTAGGACGCATATTTAAGGAGTTATGGGCAAAAGAAGTTTTTCATATAAAAATTTCAATTTTTTTAGGTTTTGGGTGGAGTTTTCAATTGTTTGAGGGTGGTCACGAATTAAAGTCATTTTCGCGCTAGGACGCATATCTAAAGAGATATGGACAACAGAAGTTTTTCATATAAAAATTTCAATTTTTTAGGTTTTGGGTGGATTTTTCAATTTTTTGGGGGTGGTCACGAATTAAAGTCCTTTTCGCTCTAGGACGCATATTTAAGGAGATATGGGCAAAAGAAGTTTTTCATATAAAAATTTTAATTTTTTTAGGTTTTGGGTGGATTTTTCAATTTTTTGAGGGTGGTCACGAATTAAAGTCCTTTTCGCTCTAGGACGCATATTTAAGGAGATATGGGCAAAATAAGTTTTTCATATAAAAAATTACTTTTTTTAGGCTTTGGGTGGATTTTTCTATTTTTTGGGGGTGGTCACGAATTAAAGTCCTTTTCGCTCTAGGACGCATATTTAAGGAGATATGGGCAAAAGAAGTTTTTCATATAACAAATTCAATTTTTTTAGGTGTTGGGTGGATTTTTAAATTTTTTGGGGGTGGTCACGAATTAAAGTCCCTTTCGCTCTAGGACGCATATTTAAGCAGATATGGGCAACAGAAGTTTTTCATATAACAAATTCAATTTTTTTAGGTTTTGGGTGGATTTTTCAATTTTTTGGGGGTGGTCACGAATTAAAGTCCTTTTCGCTCTAGGACGCATATTTAAGGAGATATGGGCAAAAGAAGTTTTTCATATAAAAATTTCAATTTTTTTAAGTTTTAGGTGGATTTTGCAATTTTTTGGGTTTGGTCACGAATTAAAGTCCTTTTCGCTCTAGGACGCATATTTAAGGAGATATGGGCAAAAGAAGTTTTTCATATAAAAATTTCAATTTTTTTAGGTTTTGGGTGGAGTTTTCAATTGTTTGAGGGTGGTCACGAATTAAAGTCCTTTTCGCCTAAGACGCATATTTAAGGAGATATGGGCAAAAGAAGTTTTTCATATAAAAATTTCAATTTTTTTAGGTTTTGGGTGGATTTTGCAATTTTTTTGGGGTTGGTCACGAATTAAAGTCCTTTTCGCTATAGGACGCATATTTAAGGAGATATGGGCAAAAGAAGTTTTTCATATAAAAAATTCAATTTTTTTTAGGTTTTGGGTGGATTTTTCAATTTTTTGGGGTGGTCACGAATTAAAGTCCTTTTCGCTCTAGGACGCATATTTAAGGAGATATGGGCAAAAGAAGTTTTTCGTATAAAAATTTCAATTTTTTTGGTTTTGGGCGGATTTTTCAATTGTTTGAGGGTGGCCACGAATTAAAGTCCTTTTCGCTCTAAGACGCATATTTAAGGAGATATGGGCAAAAGAAGTTTTTCATATAAAAAATTCAATTTTTTTAGGTTTTGGGTGGATTTTTCAATTTTTTGAGGGTGGTCACGAATTAAAGTCCTTTTCGCTCTAGGACGCATATTTAAGGAGATATGGGCAAAAGAAGTTTTTCATATAAAAATTTTAATTTTTTTAGATTTTGGGTGGATTTTTCAATTGTTTGAGGGTGGTCACGAATTAAAGTCCTTTTCGCTCTAGGACGCATATTTAAGGAGATATGGGCAAAAGAAGTTTTTCATATAAAAATTTCAATTTTTTTAGATTTTGGGTGGATTTTTCAATTTTTTGGGGTTGGTCACGAATTAAAGTCCCTTTCTCTCTAGGACGCATATTTAAGGAAATATGGGCAACAGAAGTTTTTCATATAAAAATTTCAATTTTTTTAGGTTTTGGGTGGATTTTTCAATTTTTTGGGGGTGGTCACGAATTAAAGTCCTTTTCGCTCTAGGACGCATATTTAAGGAGTTATGGGCAAAAGAAGTTTTTCATATAAAAATTTCAATTTTTTTAGGTTTTGGGTGGATTTTTCAATTTTTTGAGGGTGGTCACGAATTAAAGTCCTTTTCGCTCTAGGACGCATATTTAAGGAGATATGGGCAAAAGAAGTTTTTCATATAAAAATTAATTTTTTTTAGGTTTTGGGTGGATTTTTCTATTTTTTTGAGGGTGGTCACGAATTAAAGTCCTTTTCGCTCTAGGACGCTTAGTTTAGGAGATATGGGCAAAAGAAGTTTTTCATATAAAAAAATCAATTTTTTTAGGTTTTGAGTGGATTTTTCAATTTTTTGGGGGTGGTCACGAATTAAAGTCCTTTTCGCTCTAGGACGCATATTTAAGGAGATATGGACAAAAGAAGTTTTTCATATAACAAATTCAATTTTTTTAGGTTTTGGGTGGATTTTTCAATTTTTTGGGGGTGGTCACGAATTAAAGTCCTTTTCGCTCTAGGGCGCTTAGTTTAGGAGATATGGGCAAAAGAAGTTTTTCATATAAAAAATTCAATTTTTTTAGGTTTTGGGTGGATTTTTCAATTTTTTGGGGGTGGTCACGAATTAAAGTCCTTTTCGCTCTAGGACGCATATTTAAGGAGATATGGGCAAAAGAAGTTTTTCGTATAAAAATCTCAATTTTTTTAGATTTTGGGTGGATTTTTCAATTTTTTGAGGGTGGTCACGAATTAAAGTCCTTTTCGCTCTAGGACGCATATTTAAGGAGATATGGGCAAAAGAAGTTTTTCGTATAAAAATTTCAATTTTTTTGGTTTTGGGTGGATTTTTCAATTGTTTGAGGGTGGTCACGAATTAAAGTCCTTTTCGCTCTAAGACGCATATTTAAGGAGATATGGGCAAAAGAAGTTTTTCATATAAAAAATTCAATTTTTTTAGGTTTTGGGTGAATTTTTCAATTTTTTGAGGGTGGTCACGAATTAAAGTCCTTTTCGCTCTAGGACGCATATTTAAGGAGATATGGGCAAAAGAAGTTTTTCATATAAAAATTTCAATTTTTTTAGATTTTGGGTGGATTTTTCAATTTTTTGAGGGTGGTCACGAATTAAAGTCCTTTTCGCTCTAGGACGCATATTTAAGGAGATATGGGCAAAAGAAGTTTTTCATATAAAAATTTCAATTTTTTTAGGTTTTGGGTGGAGTTTTCAATTGTTTGGGGGTGGTCACGAATTAAAGTCCCTTTCGCTCTAGGACGCATATTTAAGGAGATATGGGCAAAAGAAGTTTTTCATAAAAAATTTCAATTTTTTTAGATTTTGGGTGGATTTTTCAATTTTTTGAGGGTGGTCACGAATTAAAGACTTTTTTGCTTTAGGACGCATATTTAAGGAGATATGGGCAAAAGAAGTTTTTCATATAAAAAATTCAATTTTTTTGGTTTTGGGTGGCTTTTTCAATTGTTTGAGGGTGGTCACGAATTAAAGTCCTTTTCGCTCTAAGACGCATATTTAAGGAGATATGGGCAAAAGAAGTTTTTCATATAAAAAATTCAATTTTTTTAGGTTTTGGGTGGATTTTTCAATTTTTTGAGGGTGGTCACGAATTAAAGTCCTTTTCGCTCTAGGACGCATATTTAAGGAGATATGGGCAAAAGAAGTTTTTCATATAAAAATTTCAATTTTTTTAGATTTTGGGTGGATTTTTCAATTTTTTGAGGGTGGTCACGAATTAAAGTCCTTTTCGCTCTAGGACGCATATTTAAGGAGATATGGGCAAAAGAAGTTTTTCATATAAAAATTTCAATTTTTGTAGATTTTGGGTGGATTTTTAAATTTTTTGGGGGTGGTCACGAATTAAAGTCCCTTTCGCTCTAGGACGCATATTTAAGGAGATATGGGCAACAGAAGTTTTTCATATAAAAATTTCAATTTTTTTAGGTTTTGGGTGGATTTTTCAATTTTTTGGGGGTGGTCACGAATTAAAGTCCTTTTCGCTCTAGGACCCATATTTAAGGAGATATGGGCAAAAGAAGTTTTTCATATAAAAATTTCAATTTTTTTAGGTTTTGGGGGGATTTTTCACTTTTTTGAGGGTGGTCACGAATTAAAGTCCTTTTCGCTCTAGGACGCATATTTAAGGAGATATGGGCAAAAGAAGTTTTTCATATAAAAATTTAAATTTTTTTAGGTTTTGGGGGGATTTTTCCATTGTTTGAGGGTGGTCACGAATTAAAGTCCTTTTCGCTCTAAGACGCATATTTAAGGAGATATGGGCAAAAGAAGTTTTTCATATAAAAAATTCAATTTTTTTAGGTTTTGGGTGGATTTTTCAATTTTTTGAGGGTGGTCACGAATTAAAGTCCTTTTCGCTCTAGGACGCATATTTAAGGAGATATGGGCAAAAGAAGTTTTTCATATAAAAATTTCAATTTTTTTAGATTTTGGGTGGATTTTTCAATTTTTTGAGGGTGGTCACGAATTAAAGTCCTTTTCGCTCTAGGACGCATATTTAAGGAGATATGGGCAACAGAAGTTTTTCATATAAAAATTTCAATTTTTTTAGGTTTTGGGTGGATTTTTCAATTGTTTGAGGGTGGTCACGAATTAAAGTCCTTTTCGCTCTAGGACGCACATTTAAGGAGATATAGGCAAAAGAAGTTTTTCATATAAAAAATTCAATTTTTTTAGGTTTTGAGTGGATTTTTCAATTTTTTGAGGGTGGTCACGAATTAAAGTCCTTTTCGCTCTAGGACGCATATTTAAGGAGATATGGTCAAAAGAAGTTTTTCATATAAAAATTTCAATTTTTTTAGGTTTTGGGGGGATTTTTCACTTTTTTGAGGGTGGTCACGAATTAAAGTCCTTTTCGCTCTAGGACGCATATTTAAGGAGATATGGGCAAAAGAAGTTTTTCATATAAAAACTTAAATTTTTTTAGGTTTTGGGGGGATTTTTCCATTGTTTGAGGGTGGTCATGAATTATAGTCCTTTTCGCTCTAGGACGCATATTTAAGGAGTTATGGGCAAAAGAAGTTTTTCATATAAAAATTTCAATTTTTTTAGGTTTTGGGTGGATTTTTCAATTTTTTGAGGGTGGTCACCAATTAAAGTCCTTTTCGCTCTAGGACGCATATTTAAGGAGATATGGGCAAAATAAGTTTTTCATATAAAAATTAATTTTTTTTAGGTTTTGGGTGGATTTTTCTATTTTTTTGAGGGTGGTCACGAATTAAAGTCCTTTTCGCTCTAGGACGCATATTTAAGGAGATATGGGCAAAAGAAGTTTTTCATATAAAAATTAATTTTTTTTAGGTTTTGGGTGGATTTGTCAATTCTTTGAGGGTGGTCACGAATTATAGTTCTTTTCGCTCTAGGACGCATATTTAAGGAGATATGGGCAAAAGAAGTTTTTCATATAAAAAAGTGGATTTTTCCCTTTTTTGAGGGTGGTCACGAATTAAAGTCCATTTCGCTCTAGGACGCATATTTAAGGAGATATGGGCAAAAGAAGTTTTTCATATAAAAATTTCAATTTTTTTAGGTTTTGGGTGGATTTGTCAATTGTTTGAGGGTGGTCACGAATTATAGTTCTTTTCGCTCTAGGACGCATATTTAAGGAGATATGGGCAAAAAAAGTTTTTCATATAAAAATTTCAATTTTTTTAGGTCTTGGGTGGAGTTTTCAATTGTTTGAGGGTGGTCACGAATTAAAGTCCTTTTCGCTCTAGGACGCATATTTAAAGAGATATGGGCAACAGAAGTTTTTCATATAAAAATTTCAATTTTTTAGGTTTTGGGTGGATTTTTCAATTTTTTGGGGGTGGTCACGAATTAAAGTCCTTTTCGCTCTAGGACGCATATTTAAGGAGATATGGGCAAAAGAAGTTTTTCATATAAAAATTTCAATTTTTTTAGGTTTTGGGTGGATTTTTTCAATTTTTTGAGGGTGGTCACGAATTAAAGTCCTTTTCGCTCTAGGACGCATATTTAAGGAGATATGGGCAAAAGAAGTTTTTCATATAAAAAATTAATTTTTTTTAGGCTTTGGGTGGATTTTTCTATTTTTTGGGGGTGGTCACGAATTAAAGTCCTTTTCGCTCTAGGACGCATATTTAAGGAGATATGGGCAAAAGAAGTTTTTCATATAACAAATTCAATTTTTTTAGGTGTTGGGTGGATTTTTAAATTTTTTGGGGGTGGTCACGAATTAAAGTCCTTTTCGCTCTAGGACGCATATTTAAGCAGATATGGGCAACAGAAGTTTTTCATATAACAAATTCAATTTTTTTAGGTTTTGGGTGGATTTTTCAATTTTTTGGGGGTGGTCACGAATTAAAGTCCTTTTCGCTCTAGGACGCATATTTAAGGAGATATGGGCAAAAGAAGTTTTTCATATAAAAATTTCAATTTTTTTAAGTTTTAGGTGGATTTTGCAATTTTTTGGGTTTGGTCACGAATTAAAGTCCTTTTCGCTCTAGGACGCATATTTAAGGAGATATGGGCAAAAGAAGTTTTTCATATAAAAATTTCAATTTTTTTAGGTTTTGGGTGGAGTTTTCAATTGTTTGAGGGTGGTCACGAATTAAAGTCCTTTTCGCCTAAGACGCATATTTAAGGAGATATGGGCAAAAGAAGTTTTTCATATAAAAATTTCAATTTTTTTAGGTTTTGGGTGGATTTTGCAATTTTTTTGGGGTTGGTCACGAATTAAAGTCCTTTTCGCTATAGGACGCATATTTAAGGAGATATGGGCAAAAGAAGTTTTTCATATAAAAAATTCAATTTTTTTTAGGTTTTGGGTGGATTTTTCAATTTTTTGGGGTGGTCACGAATTAAAGTCCTTTTCGCTCTAGGACGCATATTTAAGGAGATATGGGCAAAAGAAGTTTTTCGTATAAAAATTTCAATTTTTTTTGGTTTTTGGTGGATTTTTCAATTGTTTGAGGGTGGCCACGAATTAAAGTCCTTTTCGCTCTAAGACGCATATTTAAGGATATATGGGCAAAAAAGTTTTTCATATAAAAAATTCAATTTTTTTAGGTTTTGGGTGGATTTTTCAATTTTTTAAGGGTGGTCACGAATTAAAGTCCTTTTCGCTCTAGGACGCATATTTAAGGATATATGGGCAAAAGAAGTTTTTCATATAAAAATTTTAATTTTTTTAGATTTTGGGTGGATTTTTCAATTTTTCGAGGGTGGTCACGAATTAAAGTCCTTTTCGCTCGAGGACGCATATTTAAGGAGATATGGGCAAAAGAAGTTTTTCATATAAAAATTTCAATTTTTTTAGATTTTGGGGGTGGTCACGAATTAAAGTCCTTTTCGCTCTAGGACGCATATTTAAGGAGATATGGGCAAAAGAAGTTTTTCATATAAAAATTTCAATTTTTTTAAGTTTTAGGTGGATTTTGCAATTTTTTGGGTTTGGTCACGAATTAAAGTCCTTTTCGCTCTAGGACGCATATTTAAGGAGATATGGGCAAAAGAAGTTTTTCATATAAAAATTTCAATTTTTTTAGGTTTTGGGTGGAGTTTTCAATTGTTTGAGGGTGGTCACGAATTAAAGTCCTTTTCGCCTAAGACGCATATTTAAGGAGATATGGGCAAAAGATGTTTTTCATATAAAAATTTCAATTTTTTTAGGTTTTGGGTGGATTTTGCAATTTTTTTGGGGTTGGTCACGAATTAAAGTCCTTTTCGCTATAGGACGCATATTTAAGGAGATATGGGCAAAAGAAGTTTTTCATATAAAAAATTCAATTTTTTTTAGGTTTTGGGTGGATTTTTCAATTTTTTGGGGTGGTCACGAATTAAAGTCCTTTTCGCTCTAGGACGCATATTTAAGGAGATATGGGCAAAAAAAGTTTTTCGTATAAAAATTTCAATTTTTTTGGTTTTGGGTGGATTTTTCAATTGTTTGAGGGTGGCCACGAATTAAAGTCCTTTTCGCTCTAAGACGCATATTTAAGGAGATATGGGCAAAAGAAGTTTTTCATATAAAAAATTCAATTTTTTTAGGTTTTGGGTGGATTTTTCAATTTTTTGAGGGTGGTCACGAATTAAAGTCCTTTTCGCTCTAGGACGCATATTTAAGGAGATATGGGCAAAAAAAGTTTTTCGTATAAAAATTTCAATTTTTTTGGTTTTGGGTGGATTTTTCAATTGTTTGAGGGTGGCCACGAATTAAAGTCCTTTTCGCTCTAAGACGCATATTTAAGGAGATATGGGCAAAAGAAGTTTTTCATATAAAAATTAATTTTTTTTAGGTTTTGGGTGGATTTGTCAATTCTTTGAGGGTGGTCACGAATTATAGTTCTTTTCGCTCTAGGACGCATATTTAAGGAGATATGGGCAAAAGAAGTTTTTCATATAAAAAAGTGGATTTTTCCCTTTTTTGAGGGTGGTCACGAATTAAAGTCCATTTCGCTCTAGGACGCATATTTAAGGAGATATGGGCAAAAGAAGTTTTTCATATAAAAATTTCAATTTTTTTAGGTTTTGGGTGGATTTGTCAATTGTTTGAGGGTGGTCACGAATTATAGTTCTTTTCGCTCTAGGACGCATATTTAAGGAGATATGGGCAAAAAAAGTTTTTCATATAAAAATTTCAATTTTTTTAGGTCTTGGGTGGAGTTTTCAATTGTTTGAGGGTGGTCACGAATTAAAGTCCTTTTCGCTCTAGGACGCATATTTAAAGAGATATGGGCAACAGAAGTTTTTCATATAAAAATTTCAATTTTTTAGGTTTTGGGTGGATTTTTCAATTTTTTGGGGGTGGTCACGAATTAAAGTCCTTTTCGCTCTAGGACGCATATTTAAGGAGATATGGGCAAAAGAAGTTCTTCATATAAAAATTTCAATTTTTTTAGGTTTTGGGTGGATTTTTTCAATTTTTTGAGGGTGGTCACGAATTAAAGTCCTTTTCGCTCTAGGACGCATATTTAAGGAGATATGGGCAAAAGAAGTTTTTCATATAAAAAATTAATTTTTTTTAGGCTTTGGGTGGATTTTTCTATTTTTTGGGGGTGGTCACGAATTAAAGTCCTTTTCGCTCTAGGACGCATATTTAAGGAGATATGGGCAAAAGAAGTTTTTCATATAACAAATTCAATTTTTTTAGGTGTTGGGTGGATTTTTAAATTTTTTGGGGGTGGTCACGAATTAAAGTCCTTTTCGCTCTAGGACGCATATTTAAGCAGATATGGGCAACAGAAGTTTTTCATATAACAAATTCAATTTTTTTAGGTTTTGGGTGGATTTTTCAATTTTTTGGGGGTGGTCACGAATTAAAGTCCTTTTCGCTCTAGGACGCATATTTAAGGAGATATGGGCAAAAGAAGTTTTTCATATAAAAATTTCAATTTTTTTAAGTTTTAGGTGGATTTTGCAATTTTTTGGGTTTGGTCACGAATTAAAGTCCTTTTCGCTCTAGGACGCATATTTAAGGAGATATGGGCAAAAGAAGTTTTTCATATAAAAATTTCAATTTTTTTAGGTTTTGGGTGGAGTTTTCAATTGTTTGAGGGTGGTCACGAATTAAAGTCCTTTTCGCCTAAGACGCATATTTAAGGAGATATGGGCAAAAGAAGTTTTTCATATAAAAATTTCAATTTTTTTAGGTTTTGGGTGGATTTTGCAATTTTTTTGGGGTTGGTCACGAATTAAAGTCCTTTTCGCTATAGGACGCATATTTAAGGAGATATGGGCAAAAGAAGTTTTTCATATAAAAAATTCAATTTTTTTTAGGTTTTGGGTGGATTTTTCAATTTTTTGGGGTGGTCACGAATTAAAGTCCTTTTCGCTCTAGGACGCATATTTAAGGAGATATGGGCAAAAGAAGTTTTTCGTATAAAAATTTCAATTTTTTTTGGTTTTTGGTGGATTTTTCAATTGTTTGAGGGTGGCCACGAATTAAAGTCCTTTTCGCTCTAAGACGCATATTTAAGGATATATGGGCAAAAAAGTTTTTCATATAAAAAATTCAATTTTTTTAGGTTTTGGGTGGATTTTTCAATTTTTTAAGGGTGGTCACGAATTAAAGTCCTTTTCGCTCTAGGACGCATATTTAAGGAGATATGGGCAAAAAAAGTTTTTCGTATAAAAATTTCAATTTTTTTGGTTTTGGGTGGATTTTTCAATTGTTTGAGGGTGGCCACGAATTAAAGTCCTTTTCGCTCTAAGACGCATATTTAAGGAGATATGGGCAAAAGAAGTTTTTCATATAAAAAATTCAATTTTTTTAGGTTTTGGGTGGATTTTTCAATTTTTTGAGGGTGGTCACGAATTAAAGTCCTTTTCGCTCTAGGACGCATATTTAAGGAGATATGGGCAAAAAAAGTTTTTCGTATAAAAATTTCAATTTTTTTGGTTTTGGGTGGATTTTTCAATTGTTTGAGGGTGGCCACGAATTAAAGTCCTTTTCGCTCTAAGACGCATATTTAAGGAGATATGGGCAAAAGAAGTTTTTCATATAAAAATTAATTTTTTTTAGGTTTTGGGTGGATTTGTCAATTCTTTGAGGGTGGTCACGAATTATAGTTCTTTTCGCTCTAGGACGCATATTTAAGGAGATATGGGCAAAAGAAGTTTTTCATATAAAAATTTTAATTTTTTTAGATTTTGGGTGGATTTTTCAATTTTTCGAGGGTGGTCACGAATTAAAGTCCTTTTCGCTCTAGGACGCATATTTAAGGAGATATGGGCAAAAGAAGTTTTTCATATAAAAATTTCAATTTTTTTAGATTTTGGGGGTGGTCACGAATTAAAGTCCTTTTCGCTCTAGGACGCATATTTAAGGAGATATGGGCAAAAGAAGTTTTTCATATAAAAATTTCAATTTTTTTAAGTTTTAGGTGGATTTTGCAATTTTTTGGGTTTGGTCACGAATTAAAGTCCTTTTCGCTCTAGGACGCATATTTAAGGAGATATGGGCAAAAGAAGTTTTTCATATAAAAATTTCAATTTTTTTAGGTTTTGGGTGGAGTTTTCAATTGTTTGAGGGTGGTCACGAATTAAAGTCCTTTTCGCCTAAGACGCATATTTAAGGAGATATGGGCAAAAGATGTTTTTCATATAAAAATTTCAATTTTTTTAGGTTTTGGGTGGATTTTGCAATTTTTTTGGGGTTGGTCACGAATTAAAGTCCTTTTCGCTATAGGACGCATATTTAAGGAGATATGGGCAAAAGAAGTTTTTCATATAAAAAATTCAATTTTTTTTAGGTTTTGGGTGGATTTTTCAATTTTTTGGGGTGGTCACGAATTAAAGTCCTTTTCGCTCTAGGACGCATATTTAAGGAGATATGGGCAAAAAAAGTTTTTCGTATAAAAATTTCAATTTTTTTGGTTTTGGGTGGATTTTTCAATTGTTTGAGGGTGGCCACGAATTAAAGTCCTTTTCGCTCTAAGACGCATATTTAAGGAGATATGGGCAAAAGAAGTTTTTCATATAAAAAATTCAATTTTTTTAGGTTTTGGGTGGATTTTTCAATTTTTTGAGGGTGGTCACGAATTAAAGTCCTTTTCGCTCTAGGACGCATATTTAAGGAGATATGGGCAAAAGAAGTTTTTCATATAAAAATTTTAATTTTTTTAGATTTTGGGTGGATTTTTCAATTTTTCGAGGGTGGTCACGAATTAAAGTCCTTTTCGCTCTAGGACGCATATTTAAGGAGATATGGGCAAAAGAAGTTTTTCATATAAAAATTTCAATTTTTTTAGATTTTGGGGGTGGTCACGAATTAAAGTCCTTTTCGCTCTAGGACGCATATTTAAGGAGATATGGGCAAAAGAAGTTTTTCATATAAAAATTTCAATTTTTTTAAGTTTTAGGTGGATTTTGCAATTTTTTGGGTTTGGCCACGAATTAAAGTCCTTTTCGCTCTAGGACGCATATTTAAGGAGATATGGGCAAAAGAAGTTTTTCATATAAAAATTTCAATTTTTTTAGGTTTTGGGTGGAGTTTTCAATTGTTTGAGGGTGGTCACGAATTAAAGTCCTTTTCGCCTAAGACGCATATTTAAGGAGATATGGGCAAAAGAAGTTTTTCATATAAAAATTTCAATTTTTTTAGGTTTTGGGTGGATTTTGCAATTTTTTGGGGGTGGTCACGAATTAAAGTCCTTTTCGCTCTAGGACGCATATTTAAGGAGATATGGGCAAAAGAAGTTTTTCATATAAAAAATTCAATTTTTTTTAGGTTTTGGGTGGATTTTTCAATTTTTTGGGGTGGTCACGAATTAAAGTCCTTTTCGCTCTAGGACGCATATTTAAGGAGATATGGGCAAAAGAAGTTTTTCGTATAAAAATTTCAATTTTTTTGGTTTTGGGTGGATTTTTCAATTGTTTGAGGGTGGCCACGAATTAAAGTCCTTTTCGCTCTAAGACGCATATTTAAGGATATATGGGCAAAAAAGTTTTTCATATAAAAAATTCAATTTTTTTAGGTTTTGGGTGGATTTTTCAATTTTTTAAGGGTGGTCACGAATTAAAGTCCTTTTCGCTCTAGGACGCATATTTAAGGAGATATGGGCAAAAGAAGTTTTTCATATAAAAATTTTAATTTTTTTAGATTTTGGGTGGATTTTTCAATTTTTCGAGGGTGGTCACGAATTAAAGTCCTTTTCGCTCTAGGACGCATATTTAAGGAGATATGGGCAAAAGAAGTTTTTCATATAAAAATTTCAATTTTTTTAGATTTTGGGGGTGGTCACGAATTAAAGTCCTTTTCGCTCTAGGACGCATATTTAAGGAGATATGGGCAAAAGAAGTTTTTCATATAAAAATTTCAATTTTTTTAAGTTTTAGGTGGATTTTGCAATTTTTTGGGTTTGGTCACGAATTAAAGTCCTTTTCGCTCTAGGACGCATATTTAAGGAGATATGGGCAAAAGAAGTTTTTCATATAAAAATTTCAATTTTTTTAGGTTTTGGGTGGAGTTTTCAATTGTTTGAGGGTGGTCACGAATTAAAGTCCTTTTCGCCTAAGACGCATATTTAAGGAGATATGGGCAAAAGATGTTTTTCATATAAAAATTTCAATTTTTTTAGGTTTTGGGTGGATTTTGCAATTTTTTTGGGGTTGGTCACGAATTAAAGTCCTTTTCGCTATAGGACGCATATTTAAGGAGATATGGGCAAAAGAAGTTTTTCATATAAAAAATTCAATTTTTTTTAGGTTTTGGGTGGATTTTTCAATTTTTTGGGGTGGTCACGAATTAAAGTCCTTTTCAATCTAGGACACATATTTAAGGAGATATGGGCAAAAAAAGTTTTTCGTATAAAAATTTCAATTTTTTTGGTTTTGGGTGGATTTTTCAATTGTTTGAGGGTGGCCACGAATTAAAGTCCTTTTCGCTCTAAGACGCATATTTAAGGAGATATGGGCAAAAGAAGTTTTTCATATAAAAAATTCAATTTTTTTAGGTTTTGGGTGGATTTTTCAATTTTTTGAGGGTGGTCACGAATTAAAGTCCTTTTCGCTCTAGGACGCATATTTAAGGAGATATGGGCAAAAGAAGTTTTTCATATAAAAATTTTAATTTTTTTAGATTTTGGGTGGATTTTTCAATTTTTCGAGGGTGGTCACGAATTAAAGTCCTTTTCGCTCTAGGACGCATATTTAAGGAGATATGGGCAAAAGAAGTTTTTCATATAAAAATTTCAATTTTTTTAGATTTTGGGGGTGGTCACGAATTAAAGTCCTTTTCGCTCTAGGACGCATATTTAAGGAGATATGGGCAAAAGAAGTTTTTCATATAAAAATTTCAATTTTTTTAAGTTTTAGGTGGATTTTGCAATTTTTTGGGTTTGGTCACGAATTAAAGTCCTTTTCGCTCTAGGACGCATATTTAAGGAGATATGGGCAAAAGAAGTTTTTCATATAAAAATTTCAATTTTTTTAGGTTTTGGGTGGAGTTTTCAATTGTTTGAGGGTGGTCACGAATTAAAGTCCTTTTCGCCTAAGACGCATATTTAAGGAGATATGGGCAAAAGAAGTTTTTCATATAAAAATTTCAATTTTTTTAGGTTTTGGGTGGATTTTGCAATTTTTTTGGGGTTGGTCACGAATTAAAGTCCTTTTCGCTCTAGGACGCATATTTAAGGAGATATGGGCAAAAGAAGTTTTTCATATAAAAAATTCAATTTTTTTTAGGTTTTGGGTGGATTTTTCAATTTTTTGGGGTGGTCACGAATTAAAGTCCTTTTCGCTCTAGGACGCATATTTAAGGAGATATGGGCAAAAGAAGTTTTTCGTATAAAAATTTCAATTTTTTTGGTTTTGGGTGGATTTTTCAATTGTTTGAGGGTGGCCACGAATTAAAGTCCTTTTCGCTCTAAGACGCATATTTAAGGAGATATGGGCAAAAGAAGTTTTTCATATAAAAAATTCAATTTTTTTAGATTTTGGGTGGATTTTTCAATTTTTTGAGGGTGGTCACGAATTAAAGTCCTTTTCGCTCTAGGACGCATATTTAAGGAGATATGGGCAAAAGAAGTTTTTCATATAAAAATTTTAATTTTTTTAGATTTTGGGTGGATTTTTCAATTTTTCGAGGGTGGTCACGAATTAAAGTCCTTTTCGCTCTAGGACGCATATTTAAGGAGATATGGGCAAAAGAAGTTTTTCATATAAAAATTTCAATTTTTTTAGATTTTGGGTGGATTTTTCAATTTTTTGGGGTTGGTCACGAATTAAAGTCCCTTTCGCTCTAGGACGCATATTTAAGGAAATATGGGCAACAGAAGTTTTTCATATAAAAATTTCAATTTTTTTAGGTTTTGGGTGGATTTTTCAATTTTTTGGGGGTGGTCACGAATTAAAGTCCTTTTCGCTCTAGGACGCATATTTAAGGAGTTATGGGCAAAAGAAGTTTTTCATATAAAAATTTCAATTTTTTTAGGTTTTGGGTGGATTTTTCAATTTTTTGAGGGTGGTCACGAATTAAAGTCCTTTTCGCTCTAGGACGCATATTTAAGGAGATATGGGCAAAAGAAGTTTTTCATATAAAAATTAATTTTTTTTAGGTTTTGGGTGGATTTTTCTATTTTTTTGAGGGTGGTCACGAATTAAAGTCCTTTTCGCTCTAGGACGCTTAGTTTAGGAGATATGGGCAAAAGAAGTTTTTCATATAAAAAAATCAATTTTTTTAGGTTTTGAGTGGATTTTTCAATTTTTTGGGGGTGGTCACGAATTAAAGTCCTTTTCGCTCTAGGACGCATATTTAAGGAGATATGGACAAAAGAAGTTTTTCATATAACAAATTCAATTTTTTTAGGTTTTGGGTGGATTTTTCAATTTTTTGGGGGTGGTCACGAATTAAAGTCCTTTTCGCTCTAGGGCGCTTAGTTTAGGAGATATGGGCAAAAGAAGTTTTTCATATAAAAAATTCAATTTTTTTAGGTTTTGGGTGGATTTTTCAATTTTTTGGGGGTGGTCACGAATTAAAGTCCTTTTCGCTCTAGGACGCATATTTAAGGAGATATGGGCAAATGAAGTTTTTCGTATAAAAATTTCAATTTTTTTAGATTTTGGGTGGATTTTTCAATTTTTTGAGGGTGGTCACGAATTAAAGTCCTTTTCGCTCTAGGACGCATATTTAAGGAGATGTGGGCAAAAGAAGTTTTTCGTATAAAAATTTCAACTTTTTTGGTTTTGGGTGGATTTTTCAATTGTTTGAGGGTGGTCACGAATTAAAGTCCTTTTCGCTCTAGGACGCATATTTAAGGAGATATGGGCAAAAGAAGTTTTTCATATAAAAATTTCAATTTTTTTAGATTTTGGGTGGATTTTTCAATTTTTTGAGGGTGGTCACGAATTAAAGTCCTTTTCGCTCTAGGACGCATATTTAAGGAGATATGGGCAAAAGAAGTTTTTCATATAAAAATTTCAATTTTTTTAGGTTTTGGGTGGATTTTTCAATTGTTTGAGGGTGGTCACGAATTAAAGTCCTTTTCGCTCTAGGACGCATATTTAAGGAGATATGGGCAAAAGAAGTTTTTCATATAAAAATTTAAATTTTTTTAGGTTTTGGGTGGATTTTTCTATTTTTTGAGGGTGGTCACGAATTAAAGTCCTTTTCGCTCTAGGACGCATATTTAAGGAGATATGGGCAACAGAAGTTTTTCATATAAAAATTTCAATTTTTTTAGGTTTTGGGTGGATTTTTCAATTTTTTGGTGGTGGTCACGAATTAAAGTCCTTTTCGCTCTAGGACGCATATTTAAGGAGATATGGACAAAAGAAGTTTTTCATATAACAAATTCAATTTTTTTAGGTTTTGGGTGGATTTTTCAATTTTTTGGGGGTGGTCGCGAATTAAAGTCCTTTTCGCTCTAGGACGCATATTTAAGGAGATATGGGCAAAAGAAGTTTTTCATATCAAAAATTCAATTTTTTTAGGTTTTGGGTGGATTTTTCAATTTTTTGGGGGTGGTCACGAATTAAAGTCCTTTTCGCTCTAGGACGCATATTTAAGGAGATATGGGCAAAAGAAGTTTTTCATATAAAAATTTCAATTTTTTTAGATTTTGGGTGGATTTTTCAATTTTTTGGGGGTGGTCACGAATTAAAGTCCTTTTCGCTCTAGGACGCATATTTAAGGAGATATGGGCAAAAGAAGTTTTTCATATAAAAATTTCAATTTTTTTAGATTTTGGGTGGATTTTTAAATTTTTTGAGGGTGGTCACGAATTAAAGTCCTTTTCGCTCTAGGACGCATATTTAAGGAGATATGGGCAAAAGAAGTTTTTCATATAAAAAATTAAATTTTTTTAGGTTTTGGGTGGATTTTTCAATTTTTTGGGGGTGGTCACGAATTAAAGTCCTTTTCGCTCTAGGACGCATATTTAAGGAGATATGGGCAAAAGAAGTTTTTCATATAAAAAATTCAATTTTTTTAGGTTTTGGGTGGATTTTTCAATTTTTTGAGGGTGGTCACGAATTAAAGTCCTTTTCGCTCTAGGACGCATATTTAAAGAGATATGGGCAAAAGAAGTTTTTCATATAAAAATTTCAATTTTTTTAGATTTTGGGTGGATTTTTCAATTTTTCGAGGGTGGTCACGAATTAAAGTCCTTTTCGCTCTAGGACGCATATTTAAGGAGATATGGGCAAAAGAAGTTTTTCATATAAAAATTTCAATTTTTTTAGATTTTGGGTGGATTTTTCAATTTTTTGGGGGTGGTCACGAATTGAAGTCCTTTTCGCTCTAGGACGCATATTTAAGGAAATATGGGCAACAGAAGTTTTTCATATAAAAATTTCAATTTTTTTAGGTTTTGGGTGGATTTTTCAATTTTTTGAGGGTGGTCACGAATTAAAGTCCTTTTCGCTCTAGGACGCATATTTAAGGAGATATGGGCAAAAGAAGTTTTTCATATAAAAATTAATTTTTTTTAGGTATTGGGTGGATTTTTCTATTTTTTTGAGGGTGGTCACGAATTAAAGTCCTTTTCGCTCTAGGACGCATATTTAAAGAAATATGGGCAAAAGAAGTTTTTCATATCAAAAATTCAATTTTTTTAGGTTTTCGGTGGATTTTTCAATTTTTTGGGGGTGGTCACGAATTAAAGTCCTTTTCGCTCTAGGACGCATATTTAAGGAGATATGGGCAAAAGAAGTTTTTCATATAAAAATTAATTTTTTTTAGGTTTTGGGTGGATTTTTCTATTTTTTTGAGGGTGGTCACGAATTAAAGTCCTTTTCGCTCTAGGACGCTTAGTTTAGGAGATATGGGCAAAAGAAGTTCTTCATATAAAAAAATCAATTTTTTTAGGTTTTGGGTGGATTTTTCAATTTTTTGGGGGTGGTCACGAATTAAAGTCCTTTTCGCTCTAGGACGCATATTTAAGGAAATATGGGCAAAAGAAGGTTTTCAAATAAAAAATTCAATTTTTTTAGGTTTTGGGTGGATTTTACAATTTTTTGGGGGTGGTCATGAATTAAAGTCCTTTTCGCTCTAGGACGCATATTTAAGGAGATATGGGCAAAAGAAGTTTTTCATATAAAAATTTCAATTTTTTTAGGTTTTGGGTGGATTTTTCAATTTTTTGAGGGTGGTCACGAATTAAAGTCCTTTTCGCTCTAGGACGCATATTTAAGGAGATATGGGCAAAAGAAGTTTTTCATATAAAAATTTCAATTTTTTTAGGTTTTGGGTGGATTTTTCACTTTTTTGAGGGTGGTCTCGAATTAAAGTCCTTTTCGCTCTAGGACGCATATTAAGGGAGATATGGGCAAAAGAAGTTTTTCATATAAAAATTTCAATTTTTTTAGGTTTTGGGTGGATTTTTCAATTGTTTGAGGGTGGTCACGAATTATAGTCCTTTTCGCTCTAGGACGCATATTTAAGGAGATATGGGCAAAAGAAGTTTTTCATATAAAAAATTCATTTTTTTTAGGTTTTGGGTGGATTTTTCAATTTTCTGGGGTGGTCACGAATTAAAGTCCTTTTCGCTCTAGGACGCATATTTAAAGAGATATGGGCAAAAGAAGTTTTTCATATAAAAATTAAAATTTTTTTAGGTTTTGGGTGGATTTTTCAATTTTTTGAGGGTGGTAACGAATTAAAGTCCTTTTCGCTCTAGGACGCATATTTAAGGAGATATGGGCAAAAGAAGTTTTTCATATAAAAAATTAAATTTTTTTAGGTTTTGGGTGGATTTTTCAATTTTTTGGGGGTGGTCACGAATTAAAGTCCTTTTCGCTCTAGGACGCATATTTAAGGAGATATGGGCAAAAGAAGTTTTTCATATAAAAAATTCAATTTTTTTAGGTTTTGGGTGGATTTTTCAATTTTTTGAGGGTGGTCACGAATTAAAGTCCTTTTCGCTCTAGGACGCATATTTAAGGAGATATGGGCAAAAGAAGTTTTTCATATAAAAATTTCAATTTTTTTAGATTTTGGGTGGATTTTTCAATTTTTCGAGGGTGGTCACGAATTAAAGTCCTTTTCGCTCTAGGACGCATATTTAAGGAGATATGGGCAAAAGAAGTTTTTCATATAAAAATTTCAATTGTTTTAGATTTTGGGTGGATTTTTCAATTTTTTGGGGGTGGTCACGAATTGAAGTCCTTTTCGCTCTAGGACGCATATTTAAGGAAATATGGGCAACAGAAGTTTTTCATATAAAAATTTCAATTTTTTTAGGTTTTGGGTGGATTTTTCAATTTTTTGAGGGTGGTCACGAATTAAAGTCCTTTTCGCTCTAGGACGCATATTTAAGGAGATATGGGCAAAAGAAGTTTTTCATATAAAAATTAATTTTTTTTTAGGTTTTGGGTGGATTTTTCTATTTTTTTGAGGGTGGTCACGAATTAAAGTCCTTTTCGCTCTAGGACGCATATTTAAAGAAATATGGGCAAAAGAAGTTTTTCATATTAAAAATTCAATTTTTTTAGGTTTTGGGTGGATTTTTCAATTTTTTGGGGGTGGTCACGAATTAAAGTCCTTTTCGCTCTAGGACGCATATTTAAGGAGATATGGGCAAAAGAAGTTTTTCATATAAAAATTAATTTTTTTTTAGGTTTTGGGTGGATTTTTCTATTTTTTTGAGGGTGGTCACGAATTAAAGTCCTTTTCGCTCTAGGACGCTTAGTTTAGGAGATATGGGCAAAAGAAGTTTTTCATATAAAACAAGTATATACGGCCGTAAGTTCGGCCAGGCCGAATCTTATGTACCCTCCACCATGGATTGCGTATGAACTTCTACTAAAGGCTGTCATCCACAATCGAATTACTTGGGTTGCGATAACACTTGCCGATGGCAAGGTATCGTAAAACTTTTTAACACTGTCTTCTAAATTGTAAGTTAGCCCATACGGGGTATATATTAAACACAAAAAGGCCGATTAAATACGTATATAATCTAGTTTGACAAAATTTTCTATAGAAATAAAAATTTGACAAAATTTTCTATAGAAATAAAAACTTGACAAAATTTTCTATAGAAATAAAATGTTGACAAATTTTTCTATGGTAGTAAAATGTTGACAAAATTTTCTATAGCAATACAATTTTGACAAAAATGTCTATATAATTTTGACAAAATTTTGTATAGAAATAAAATGTTGACAAAATTTTCTACAGAAATAAATTTTTTACAAAATTTTCTATAGAAATAAAATTTTGACAAACATTTCTATAGAAATAAACTTTTGACAAAACTTTCTATAGAAATGAAATTTTAACAAAACTTTCTATAGTAATAAAATTTGACAAAATTTTCTATGGAAATAAAGTTTTGGTAGATTACAAAATTTTCTATAGAAATAAAATGTTGACAAAATTTTCTATGGAAATAAAATTTTGACAAACATTTGTATAGAAATAAACTTTTGACAAAACTTTCTATAGAAATGAAATTTTGACAAAACTTTCTATAGTAATAAAATTTGACAAAATTTTCTATGGAAATAAAGTTTTGGTAGATTATTTTTGGCGATATGGACCAATTTTTGTGTAATAAGTCATCGGCTATATATAACTAAAGACCGATATGGACCAATTTTTACATGGCTGTTAGAGGCCATATATTGACAAAATGTACCAAATTTCAACCGTATCGGATGACTTTTGCTCCTCCAAGAGGTTCCGGACGTCAAATCTGGGGACGGTTTATATGGGAACTATATATAATAAAGGACCGATATGGACCAATTTTTGCATGGTTGTTAGAGACCATATACTAACACCATGTACCAAATTTCAACTGGATCGGATGAATTTTGCTCTTCCAAGAGGCTCCGGAGGTCAAATCTGGGGATCGGTTTATATGGGGGCTATATATAATTATGGACCGATATGGACCAATTTTTGCATGGTTATTAGAGGCCGTAAACTAACATCAGGTACCAAATTTCAACCGGATCGGATGAATTTTGCCCCTCCAAGAGGCTCCGGTGGTCAAATCTGGGGATCCGTTTTCTATGGGGGCTATATATAATTATGGACCGATATGGACCAATTTTTGCATGGTTGTTAGAGGCCGTATACTAACATCAGGTACCAAATTTCAACCGGATCGGATGAATTTTGCTCCTCCAAAAGTCTCCGGAGGTCAAATCTGGGGATCGGTTTATATGGGGGCTATATATAATTATGGACCGATATGGACCAATTTTTGCATGGTTGTTAGAGACCATATACTAACATCAGGTACCAAATTTCAATCGGATCGGATGAATTTTGCCCCTCCAAGAGGCTCCGGAGGTCAAATCTGGGGATCGGTTTATATGGGGGCTATATATAATTATGGACCGATATGGACCAATTTTTGCATGGTTGTTAGAGGCCGTATACTAACACCATGTACCAAATTTCAACCGGATCGGATGAATTTTGCTCCTCCAAAAGTCTCCGGAGGTCAAATCTGGGGATCGGTTTATATGGGGGCTATATATAATTATGGACCGATATGGACCAATTTTTGCATGGTTGTTAGAGACCATATACTAACATCAGGTACCAAATTTCAATGGGATCGGATGAATTTTGCCCCTCCAAGAGGCTCCGGAGGTCAAATCTGGGGATCGGTTTATATGGGGGCTATATATAATTATGGACCGATATGGACCAATTTTTGCACGGTTGTTAGAGACCGTATACTAAGACCACGTACCAAATTTCAACCGGATCGGATGAATTTTGCTGCTCCGGGAGGCTCCCCAAGCCAAATTTGGGGATCGGTTTATATGGGGGCTATACGTAAACGTGGTCCGATATGGCCCATTTTCAATACCATCCGACCTACATCAATAACAACTACTTGTGCCAAGTTTCAAGTCGATAGCTTGTTTCGTTCGGAAGTTAGCGTGATTTCCACAGACGGACGGACAGCCGGACAGACGGACAGACGGACGGACGGACAGACGGACAGACGGACAGACGGACGGACGGACGGACATGCTTAGATCGACTCAGAATTTCACCACGACCCAGAATATATATACTTTATGGGGTCTTAGAGCAATATTTCGATGTGTTACAAACGGAATGACAAAGTTAATATACCCCCATCCTATGGTGGAGGGTATAAAAATCAATTTTTTTAGGTTTTGAGTGGATTTTTCAATTTCTTGGGGGTGGTCACGAATTAAAGTCCTTTTCGCTCTAGGTCGCATATTTAGGGAGATATGGACAAAAGAAGTTTTTCATATAACAAATTCAATTTTTTTAGGTTTTGGGTGGATTTTTCAATTTTTTGGGGGTGGTCACGAATTAAAGTCCTTTTCGCTCTAGGACGCTTAGTTTAGGAGATATGGGCAAAAGAAGTTTTTCATATAAAAATTTCAATTTTTTTAGGTTTTGGGTGGATTTTTCAATTTTTTGGGGGTGGTCACGAATTAAAGTCCTTTTCGCTCTAGGACGCTTAGTTTAGGAGATATGGGCAAAAGAAGTTTTTCATATAAAAATTTCAATTTTTGTAGATTTTGGGTGGATTTTTCAATGTTTTGGGGGTGGTCACGAATTAAAGTCCTTTTCGCTCTAGGACGCATATTTAAGGAGATATGGGCAAAAGAAGTTTTTCATATAAAAAATTCAAATTTTTTAGGGTTTGGGTGGATTTTTCAATTTTTTGGGGTGGTCACGAATTAAAGTCCTTTTCGCTCTAGGACGCATATTTAAAGAGATATGGGCGAAAGAAGTTTTTCGTATAAAAATTTAAATTTTT
Organism: Haematobia irritans; assembly: GCF_050003625.1. Classification (NCBI taxonomy): domain Eukaryota; kingdom Metazoa; phylum Arthropoda; class Insecta; order Diptera; family Muscidae; genus Haematobia; species Haematobia irritans. The sequence continues at coordinate 82,694,198 of NC_134399.1, read as the reverse complement.
TTAGGTTTTGGGTGGATTTTTCTATTTTTTGAGGGTGGTCACGAATTAAAGTCCTTTTCGCTCTAGGACGCTTAGTTTAGGAGATATGGGCAAAAGAAGTTCTTCATATAAAAAAAATCAATTTTTTTAGGTTTTGGGTGGATTTTTCAATTTTTTGGGGGTGGTCACGAATTAAAGTCCTTTTCGCTCTAGGACGCATATTTAAGGAAATATGGGCAAAAGAAGTTTTTCATATAAAAAATTAAATTTTTTTAGGTTTTGGGTGTTTTTTACAATTTTTTGGGGGTGGTCATGAATTAAAGTCCTTTTCGCTCTAGGACGCATATTTAAGGAGATATGGGCAAAAGAAGTTTTTCATATAAAAATTTCAATTTTTTTAGGTTTTGGGTGGATTTTTCAATTTTTTGAGGGTGGTCACGAATTAAAGTCCTTTTCGCTCTAGGACGCATATTTAAGGAGATATGGGCAAAAGAAGTTTTTCATATAAAAATTTCAATTTTTTTAGGTTTTGGGTGGATTTTTCACTTTTTTGAGGGTGGTCTCGAATTAAAGTCCTTTTCGCTCTAGGACGCATATTAAGGGAGATATGGGCAAAAGAAGTTTTTCATATAAAAATTTCAATTTTTTTAGGTTTTGGGTGGATTTTTCAATTGTTTGAGGGTGGTCACGAATTATAGTCCTTGTCGCTCTAGGACGCATATTTAAGGAGATATGGGCAAAAGAAGTTTTTCATATAAAAAATTCATTTTTTTTAGGTTTTGGGTGGATTTTTCAATTTTCTGGGGTGGTCACGAATTAAAGTCCTTTTCGCTCTAGGACGCATATTTAAGGAGATATGGGCAAAAGAAGTTTTTCATATAAAAATTTAAATTTTTTTAGGTTTTGGGTGGATTTTTCAATTTTTTGAGGGTGGTAACGAATTAAAGTCCTTTTCGCTCTAGGACGCATATTTAAGGAGATATGGGCAAAAGAAGTTTTTCATATAAAAATTTCAATTTTTTTAGATTTTGGGTGGATTTTTCAATTTTTTGAGGGTGGTCACGAATTAAAGTCCTTTTCGCTCTAGGACGCATATTTAAGGAGATATGGGCAAAAGAAGTTTTTCATATAAAAATTTCAATTTTTGTAGATTTTGGGTGGATTTTTAAATTTTTTGGGGGTGGTCACGAATTAAAGTCCTTTTCGCTCTAGGACGCATATTTAAGGAGATATGGGCAAAAGAAGTTTTTCATATAAAAATTTAAATTTTTTAAGGTTTTGGGTGGATTTTTCTATTTTTTGAGGGTGGTCACGAATTAAAGTCCTTTTCGCTCTAGGACGCTTAGTTTAGGAGATATGGGCAAAAGAAGTTTTTCATATAAAAATTTCAATTTTTTTAGGTTTTGGGTGGATTTTTCAATTGTTTGAGGGTGGTCGCGAATTATAGTCCTTTTCGCTCTAGGACGCATATTTAAGGAGATATGGGCAAAAGAAGTTTTTCATATAAAAAATTCATTTTTTTAGGTTTTGGGTGGATTTTTCAATTTTCTGGGGTGGTCACGAATTAAATTCCTTTTCGCTCTAGGACGCATATTTAAGGATATATGGGCAAAAGAAGTTTTTCATATAAAAATTTCAATTTTTTTAGGTTTTGGGTGGATTTTTCAATTGTTTGAGGGTGGTCACGAATTAAAGTCCTTTTCGCTCTAGGACGCATATTTAAGGAGATATGGGCAAAAGAAGTTTTTCATATAAAAAATTCAATTTTTTTAGGTTTTGGGTGGAGTTTTCAATTGCTTGAGGGTGGTCACGAATTAAAGTCCTTTTCGCTCTAGGACGCATATTTAAGGAGATATGGGCAAAATAAGTTTTTCATATAAAAATTTCAATTTTTTTAGATTTTGGGTGGATTTTTCAATTTTTTGGGGGTGGTCACGAATTAAAGTCCTTTTCGCTCTAGGACGCATATTTAAGGAGATATGGGCAAAATAAGTTTTTCATATAAAAAATTCAATTTTTTTAGGTTTTGGGTGGATTTTTCAATTTTTTGAGGGTGGTCACGAATTATAGTTCTTTTCGCTCTAGGACGCTTAGTTTAGGAGATATGGGCAAAAGAAGTTTTTCATATAAAAATTTCATTTTTTTTAGGTTTTTGGTGGATTTTTCATTTTTTTGGGGTTGGTCACGAATTATAGTTCTTTTCGCTCTAGGACGCTTAGTTTAGGAGATATGGGCAAAAGAAGTTTTTCATATAAAAATTTCAATTTTTTTAGGTTTTTGGTGGATTTTTCAATTTTTTGGGGTTGGTCACGAATTATAGTTCTTTTCGCTTTAGGACGCATATTTAAGGAGATATGGGCAAAAGAAGTTTTTTTTTGGGTGGATTTTTCAATTTTTTGAGGGTGGTCACGAATTAAAGTCCTTTTCGCTCTAGGATGCATATATAAGGAGATATGGGCAAAAGAAGTTTTTCATATAAAAATTTCAATTTTTTTAGGTTTGGGTGGATTTTTTAATTTTTTGGGGGGTGGTCACGAATTATAGTTCTTTTCGCTCTAGGACGCATATTTAAGGAGATATGGGCAAAAGAAGTTTTTCATATAAAAAATTCATTTTTTAGGTTTTGGGTGGATTTTTCAATTTTCTGGGGTGGTCACGAATTAAAGTCCTTTTCGCTCTAGGACGCATATTTGAGGAGATATGGGCAAAAGAAGTTTTTCATATAAAAATTTCAAATTTTTTAGGTTTTGGGTGGATTTTTCAATTGTTTGAGGGTGGTCACGAATTAAAGTCCTTTTCGCTCTAGGACGCATATTTAAGGAGATATGGGCAAAAGAAGTTTTTCATATAAAAATTTCAATTTTTTTAGGTTTTGGGTGGATTTTCGAATTTTTTGGGGGTGGTCACGAATTAAAGTCCTTTTCGCTCTAGGACGCATATTTAAGGAGATATGGGCAAAATAAGTTTTTCATATAAAAATTTCATTTTTTTTAGGTTTTGGGTGGATTTTGAAATTTTTTGAGGGTGGTCACGAATTAAAGTCCTTTTCGCTCTAGGACGCATATTTAAGGAGATATGGGCAAAATAAGTTTTTCATATAAAAAATTCAATTTTTTTAGGTTTTGGGTGGATTTTTCAATTTTTTGAGGGTGGTCACGAATTATAGTTCTTTTCGCTCTAGGACGCTTAGTTTAGGAGATATGGGCAAAAGAAGTTTTTCATATAAAAATTTCAATTTTTTTAGGTTTTTGGTGGATTTTTCAATTTTTTGGGGTTGGTCACGAATTATAGTTCTTTTCGCTCTAGGACGCTTAGTTTAGGAGATATGGGCAAAAGAAGTTTTTCATATAAAAATTTCAATTTTTTTAGGTTTTTGGTGGATTTTTCAATTTTTTGGGGTTGGTCACGAATTATAGTTCTTTTCGCTCTAGGACGCATATTTAAGGAGATATGGGCAAAAGAAGTTTTTTTTTTGGTGGATTTTTCAATTTTTTGAGGGTGGTCACGAATTAAAGTCCTTTTCGCTCTAGGACGCATATATAAGGAGATATGGGCAAAAGAAGTTTTTCATATAAAAAATTCAATTTTTTTAGGTTTTGGGTGGATTTTTCAATTTTTTGAGGGTGGTCACGAATTAAAGTCCTTTTCGCTCTAGGACGCATATTTAAGGAGATATGGGCAAAAGAAGTTTTTCATATAAAAATTTCAATTTTTTTAGATTTTGGGTGGATTTTTCAATTTTTCGAGGGTGGTCACGAATTAAAGTCCTTTTCGCTCTAGGACGCATATTTAAGGAGATATGGGCAAAAGAAGTTTTTCATATAAAAATTTCAATTTTTTTAGATTTTGGGTGGATTTTTCAATTTTTTGGGGGTGGTCACGAATTAAAGTCCCTTTCGCTCTAGGACGCATATTTAAGGAAATATGGGCAACAGAAGTTTTTCATATAAATATTTCAATTTTTTTAGGTTTTGGGTGGATTTTTCAATTTTTTGAGGGTGGTCACGAATTAAAGTCCTTTTCGCTCTAGGACGCATATTTAAGGAGATATGGGCAAAAGAAGTTTTTCATATAAAAATTTAAATTTTTGTAGATTTTGGGTGGATTTTTCAATTTTTTGGGGGTGGTCACGAATTAAAGTCCTTTTCGCTCTAGGACGCATATTTAAGGAGATATGGGCAAAAGAAGTTTTTCATATAAAAATTAATTTTTTTTAGGTTTTGGGTGGATTTTTCTATTTTTTTGAGGGTGGTCACGAATTAAAGTCCTTTTCGCTCTAGGACGCTTAGTTTAGGAGATATGGGCAAAAGAAGTTTTTCATATAAAAAAATCAATTTTTTTAGGTTTTGAGTGGATTTTTCAATTTTTTGGGAGTGGTCACGAATTAAAGTCCTTTTCGCTCTAGGACGCATATTTAAGGAGATATGGACAAAAGAAGTTTTTCATATAACAAATTCAATTTTTTTAGGTTTTGGGTGGATTTTTCAATTTTTTGAGGGTGGTCACGAATTAAAGTCCTTTTCGCTCTAGGACGCTTAGTTTAGGAGATATGGGCAAAAGAAGTTTTTCATATAAAAATTTCAATTTTTTTAGGTTTTTGGTGGATTTTTCAATTTTTTGGGGTTGGTCACGAATTATAGTTCTTTTCGCTCTAGGACGCTTAGTTTAGGAGATATGGGCGAAAGAAGTTTTTCGTATAAAATTTTAAATTTTTTTAGGTTTTGGGTGGATTTTTCTATTTTTTGAGGGTGGTCACGAATTAAAGTCCTTTTCGCTCTAGGACGCTTAGTTTAGGAGATATGGGCAAAAGAAGTTTTTCATATAAAAAAAACCAATTTTTTTAGGTTTTGGGTGGATTTATCAATTTTTTGGGGGTGGTCACGAATTAAAGTCCTTTTCGCTCTAGGACGCATATTTAAGGAAATATGGGCAAAAGAAGTTTTTCATATAAAAAATACAATTTTTTTAGGTTTTGGGTGGATTTTACAATTTTTTGGGGGTGGTCATGAATTAAAGTCCTTTTCGCTCTAGGACGCATATTTAAGGAGATATGGGCAAAAGAAGTTTTTCATATAAAAATTTAAATTTTTTTAGGTTTTGGGTGGATTTTTCACTTTTTTGAGGGTGGTCTCGAATTAAAGTCCTTTTCGCTCTAGGACGCATATTTAAGGAGATATGGGCAAAAGAAGTTTTTCATATAAAAATTTCAATTTTTTTAGGTTTTGGGTGGATTTTTCACTTTTTTGAGGGTGGTCTCGAATTAAAGTCCTTTTCGCTCTAGGACGCATATTAAGGGAGATATGGGCAAAAGAAGTTTTTCATATAAAAATTTCAATTTTTTTAGGTTTTGGGTGGATTTTTCAATTGTTCGAGGGTGGTCACGAATTATAGTCCTTTTCGCTCTAGGACGCATATTTAAGGAGATATGGGCAAAAGAAGTTTTTCATATAAAAAATTCATTTTTTTATGGTTTTGGGTGGATTTTTCAATTTTCTGGGGTGGTCACGAATTAAAGTCCTTTTCGCTCTAGGACGCATATTTAAGGAGATATGGGCAAAAGAAGTTTTTCATATAAAAATTTAAATTTTTTTAGGTTTTGGGTGGATTTTTCAATTTTTTGAGGGTGGAAACGAATTAAAGTCCTTTTCGCTCTAGGACGCATATTTAAGGAGATATGGGCAAAAGAAGTTTTTCATATAAAAATTTCAATTTTTTTTAATTTTGGGTGGATTTTTCAATTTTTTGAGGGTGGTCACGAATTAAAGTCCTTTTCGCTCTAGGACGCATATTTAAGGAGATATGGGCAAAAGAAGTTTTTCATATAAAAATTTCAATTTTTTTAGGTTTTGGGTGGATTTTTCAATTTTTTGGGGGTGGTCACGAATTAAAGTCCTTTTCGCTCTAGGACGCATATTTAAGGAGATATGGGCAAAAGAAGTTTTTCATATAAAAAATTAAAATTTTTTAGGGTTTGGGTGGATTTTTCAATTTTGTGGGGTGGTCACGAATTAAAGTCCTTTTCGCTCTAGGACGCATATTTAAGGAGATATGGGCGAAAGAAGTTTTTCATATAAAAATTTAAATTTTTTAAGGTTTTGGGTGGATTTTTCTATTTTTTGAGGGTGGTCACGAATTAAAGTCCTTTTCGCTCTAGGACGCTTAGTTTAGGAGATATGGGCAAAAGAAGTTTTTCATATAAAAATTTCAATTTTTTAGGTTTTGGGTGGATTTTTCAATTGTTTGAGGGTGGTCACGAATTATAGTCCTTTTCGCTCTAGGACGCATATTTAAGGAGATATGGGCAAAAGAAGTTTTTCATATAAAAAATTCAATTTTTTTAGGTTTTGGGTGGAGTTTTCAATTGCTTGAGGGTGGTCACGAATTAAAGTCCTTTTCGCTCTAGGACGCATATTTAAGGAGATATGGGCAAAATAAGTTTTTCATATAAAAATTTAAATTTTTTTAGGTTTTGGGTGGATTTTTCACTTTTTTGAGGGTGGTCTCGAATTAAAGTCCTTTTCGCTCTAGGACGCATATTAAGGGAGATATGGGCAAAAGAAGTTTTTCATATAAAAATTTCAATTTTTTTAGGTTTTGGGTGGATTTTTCAATTGTTTGAGGGTGGTCACGAATTATAGTCCTTTTCGCTCTAGGACGCATATTTAAGGAGATATGGGCAAAAGAAGTTTTTCATATAAAAAATTCATTTTTTTTAGGTTTTGGGTGGATTTTTCAATTTTCTGGGGTGGTCACGAATTAAAGTCCTTTTCGCTCTAGGACGCATATTTAAGGGGATATGGGCAAAAGAAGTTTTTCATATAAAAATTTAAATTTTTTTAGGTTTTGGGTGGATTTTTCAATTTTTTGAGGGTGGTAACGAATTAAAGTCCTTTTCGCTCTAGGACGCATATTTAAGGAGATATGGGCAAAAGAAGTTTTTAATATAAAAATTTCAATTTTTTTAGGTTTTGGGTGGATTTTTTAATTTTTTGAGGGTGGTCACGAATTAAAGTCCTTTTCGCTCTAGGACGCATATTTAAGAGATATGGGCAAAAGAAGTTTTTCATATAAAAATTTCAATTTTTGTAGATTTTGGGTGGATTTTTCAATTTTTTGGGGGTGGTCACGAATTAAAGTCCTTTTCGCTCTAGGACGCATATTTAAGGAGATATGGGCAAAAGAAGTTTTTCATATAAAAAATTAAAATTTTTTAGGGTTTGGGTGGATTTTTCAATTTTGTGGGGTGGTCACGAATTAAAGTCCTTTTCGCTCTAGGACGCATATTTAAGGAGATATGGGCGAAAGAAGTTTTTCATATAAAAATTTAAATTTTTTAAGGTTTTGGGTGGATTTTTCTATTTTTTGAGGGTGGTCACGAATTAAAGTCCTTTTCGCTCTAGGACGCTTAGTTTAGGAGATATGGGCAAAAGAAGTTTGTCATATAAAAATTTCAATTTTTTTAGGTTTTGGGTGGATTTTTCAATTGTTTGAGGGTGGTCACGAATTATAGTCCTTTTCGCTCTAGGACGCATATTTAAGGAGATATGGGCAAAAGAAGTTTTTCATATAAAAAATTCAATTTTTTTAGGTTTTGGGTGGAGTTTTCAATTGCTTGAGGGTGGTCACGAATTAAAGTCCTTTTCGCTCTAGGACGCATATTTAAGGAGATATGGGCAAAATAAGTTTTTCATATAAAAATTTCAATTTTTTTAGATTTTGGGTGGATTTTTCAATTTTTTGGGGGTGGTCACGAATTAAAGTCCTTTTCGCTCTAGGACGCATATTTAAGGAGATATGGGCAAAATAAATTTTTCATATAAAAAATTCAATTTTTTTAGGTTTTGGGTGGATTTTTCAATTTTTTGAGGGTGGTCACGAATTATAGTTCTTTTCGCTCTAGGACGCTTAGTTTAGGAGATATGGGCAAAAGAAGTTTTTCATATAAAAATTTCAATTTTTTTAGGTTTTGGGTGGATTTTCTAATTTTTTGGGGGTGGTCACGAATTTAAGTCCTTTTCGCTCTAGGACGCATATTTAAGGAGATATGGGCAAAAGAAGTTTTTCATATAAAAATTTAATTTTTTTAAGGTTTTGGGTGGATTTTGAAATTTTTTGAGGGTGGTCACGAATTTAAGTCCTTTTCGCTCTCGGACGCTTAGTTTAGAAGATATGGGCAAAAGAAGTTTTTCGTATACAAATTTCAATTTTTTTAGGTTTTGGGTGGATTTTTCAATTTTTTTTGGGGGTGGTCACGAATTAAAGTCCTTTTCGCTCTAGGACGCATATTTAAGGAGATATGGGCGAAAGAAGTTTTTCATATAAAAATTTAAATTTTTTAAGGTTTTGGGTGGATTTTTCTATTTTTTGAGGGTGGTCACGAATTAAAGTCCTTTTCGCTCTAGGACGCTTAGTTTAGGAGATATGGGCAAAAGAAGTTTGTATAAAAATTTCAATTTTTTTAGGTTTTGGGTGGATTTTTCAATTGTTTGAGGGTGGTCACGAATTATAGTCCTTTTCGCTCTAGGACGCATATTTAAGGAGATATGGGCAAAAGAAGTTTTTCATATAAAAAATTCAATTTTTTTAGGTTTTGGGTGGAGTTTTCAATTGCTTGAGGGTGGTCACGAATTAAAGTCCTTTTCGCTCTAGGACGCATATTTAAGGAGATATGGGCAAAATAAGTTTTTCATATAAAAATTTCAATTTTTTTAGATTTTGGGTGGATTTTTCAATTTTTTGGGGGTGGTCACGAATTAAAGTCCTTTTCGCTCTAGGACGCATATTTAAGGAGATATGGGCAAAATAAATTTTTCATATAAAAAATTAAATTTTTTTAGGTTTTGGGTGGATTTTTCAATTTTTTGAGGGTGGTCACGAATTATAGTTCTTTTCGCTCTAGGACGCTTAGTTTAGGAGATATGGGCAAAAGAAGTTTTTCATATAAAAATTTCAATTTTTTTAGGTTTTTGGTGGATTTTTCAATTTTTTGGGGTTGGTCACGAATTATAGTTCTTTTCGCTCTAGGACGCTTAGTTTAGGAGATATGGGCAAAAGAAGTTGTTCATATAAAAATTTCAATTTTTTTAGGTTTTTGGTGGATTTTTCAATTTTTTGGGGTTGGTCACGAATTATAGTTCTTTTCGCTTTAGGACGCATATTTAAGGAGATATGGGCAAAAGAATTTTTTTTTTGGGTGGATTTTTCAATTTTTTGAGGGTGGTCACGAATTAAAGTCCTTTTCGCTCTAGGACGCATATATAAGGAGATATGGGCAAAAGAAGTTTTTCATATAAAAATTTCAATTTTTTAGGTATTGAGTGGATTTTTCAATTTTTTGAGGGAGGTCACGAATTAAAGTCCTTTTCGCTCTAGGCCGCTTAGTTTAGGAGATATGGGCAAAAGAAGTTTTTCATATAAAAATTTCAATTTTTTTAGGTTTGGGTGGATTTTTTAATTTTTTGGGGGGTGGTCACGAATTATAGTTCTTTTCGCTCTAGGACGCATATTTAAGGAGATATGGGCAAAACAAGTTTTTCATATAAAAAATTCATTTTTTAGGTTTTGGGTGGATTTTTCAATTTTCTGGGGTGGTCACGAATTAAAGTCCTTTTCGCTCTAGGACGCATAGTTGAGGAGATATGGGCAAAAGAAGTTTTTCATATAAAAATTTCAAATTTTTTAGGTTTTGGGTGGATTTTTCAATTGTTTGAGGGTGGTCACGAATTAAAGTCCTTTTCGCTCTAGGACGCATATTTAAGGAGATATGGGCAAAAGAAGTTTTTCATATAAAAATTTCAATTTTTGTAGGTTTTGGGTGGATTTTCGAATTTTTTGGGGGTGGTCACGAATTAAAGTCCTTTTCGCTCTAGGACGCAAAGTTAAGGAGATATGGGCAAAATAAGTTTTTCATATAAAAATTTCATTTTTTTTAGGTTTTGGGTGGATTTTGAAATTTTTTGAGGGTGGTCACGAATTAAAGTCCTTTTCGCTCTAGGACGCATATTTAAGGAGATATGGGCAAAATAAGTTTTTCATATAAAAAATTCAATTTTTTTAGGTTTTGGGTGGATTTTTCAATTTTTTGAGGGTGGTCACGAATTATAGTTCTTTTCGCTCTAGGACGCTTAGTTTAGGAGATATGGGCAAAAGAAGTTTTTCATATAAAAATTTCAATTTTTTTAGGTTTTTGGTGGATTTTTCAATTTTTTGGGGTTGGTCACGAATTATAGTTCTTTTCGCTCTAGGACGCATATTTAAGGAGATATGGGCAAAAGAAGTTTTTTTTTTGGGTGGATTTTTCAATTTTTTGAGGGTGGTCACGAATTAAAGTACTTTTCGCTCTAGGACGCATATATAAGGAGATATGGGCAAAAGAAGTTTTTCATATAAAAATTTCAATTTTTTAGGTATTGAGTGGATTTTTCAATTTTTTGAGGGAGGTCACGAATTAAAGTCCTTTTCGCTCTAGGCCGCTTAGTTTAGGAGATATGGGCAAAAGAAGTTTTTCGTATAAAAATTTCAATTTTTTTAGGTTTTGGGTGGATTTTTCAATTTTTTTTGGGGGTGGTCACGAATTAAAGTCCTTTTCGCTTAGGACACATATTTAAGGAGATATGGGCAAAAGAAGTTTTTCTATAAAAAATTCAATTTTTTTAGGGTTTGGGTGGATTTTTCAATTTTTTGGGGGTGGTCACGAATTAAAGTCCTTTTCGCTCTAGGACGCATAATTAAGGAGATATGGGCAAAAGAAGTTTTTCATATAAAAAATTTAAATTTTGTTAGGGTTTGGGTGGATTTTTCACTTTTTTGAGGGTGGTCACGAATTAATGTCCTTTTCGCTCTAGGACGCATATTTAAGGAGATATGGCCAAAGGAAGTTTTTCATATAAAAATTTCAATTTTTTTAGGTTTTGGGTGGATTTTTCAATTTTTTGGGGGTGGTCACGAATTAAAGTCTTTTTCGATCTAGGACGCTTAGTTTAGAAGATATGGGCAAAAGAAGTTTTTCATATAAAAATTTAAATTTTTTTAGGATTTGGGTGGAGTTTTCAATTTTTTTGGGGTGGTCACGAATTAAAGTCCTTTTCGCTCTAGGACGCATATTTAAGGAGATATGGGCAAAAGAAGTTTTTCATAAAAAAAAATTCAATTTTTTAAGGTTTTGGGTGGATTTGTCAATTTTTTGGGGGTGGTCACGAATTAAAGTCCTTTTCGCTCTAGGACGCTTAGTTTAGGAGATATGGGCAAAAGAAGTTTTTCATATAAAAAATTCAATTTTTTTAGGTTTTGGGTGGATTTTGCAATTTTTTGGGGGTGGTCACGAATTAAAGTCCTTTTCGCTTTAGGACGCATATTTAAGGAGATATGGACAAAAGAAGTTTTTCATATAAAAATTAAAATTTTTTTTTTTGGTTTTGGGTGGATTTTTCAATTTTTTGGGGGTGGTCACGAATTAAAGTCCTTTTCGCTCTAGGGCGCATATTTAAGGAGATATGGGCAAAAGAAGTTTTTCATATAAAAATTTCAATTTTTTAGGGTTTGGGTGGATTTTTCAATTTTTTGTAGGTGGTCACGAATTAAAGTCCTTTTCGCTCTAGGACGCATAGTTAAGGATATATGGACAAAAGAAATTTTCCATATAAAAATTTAAATTTTTTAAGGTTTTAGACAAAAGAAAATTTCCATATAAAAATTTAAATTTTTTTAGGTTTTGGGTGGATTTTTCAATTTTTTGGGGGTGGTCACGAATTAAAGTCCTGTTCGCTCTAGGACGCATATTTAAGGAGATATGGGCAAAAGAAGTTTTTCATATAAAAATTTAAATTTTTTTAGGTTTTGGGTGGATTTTTAAATTTTTTGAGGGTGGTCACGAATTAAAGTCCTTTTCACTCTAGGACGCATATTTAAGAAGATATGGGCAAAAGAAGTTTTTCATATAAAAATTTCAATTTTTTTTAGTTTTTGGGTGGATTTTTCTATTTTTTGAGGGTGGTCACGAATTAAAGTCCTTTTCGCTCTAGGACGCTTAGTTTAGGAGATATGGGCAAAAGAAGTTTTTCATATAAAAATTTTAATTTTTTTAGGTTTTGGGTGGATTTTTCAATTTTTTGAGGGTGGTCACGAATTAAAGTCCTTTTCGCTCTAGGACGCATATTTAAGGAGATATGGGCAAAAAAGTTTTTCATATAAAAATTTCAATTGTTTTAGGTTTTGGGTGGATTTTTCAATTTTTTGAGGGTAGTCACGAATTAAAGTCCTTTTCGCTCTAGGACGCATATTTAAGGAGATATGGGCAAAAGAAGTTTTTCATATAAAAATTTCAATTTTTTTAGGTTTTGGGTGGATTTTTCAATTTTTTGGGGGTGGTCACGAATTAAAGTCGTTTTCGCTCTAGGACGCATATTTAAGGAGATATGGGCAAAAGAAGTTTTTCATATAAAAATTTCAATTTTTTTAGGTTTTGGGTGTCCTTTTGGCTCTAGGACGCATATTTAAGGAAATAAAAAAAATTTCAATGTTTTTAGGTTTTGGGTGGATTTTTCTATTTTTTGGGGGGTGGTCACGAATTTAAGTCCTTTTCGCTCTAGGACGCATATTTAAGGAGATATGGGCAAAAGAAGTTTTTCATATAAAAAATTCAATTTTTTTAGGTTTTGGGTGGATTTTTAAATTTTTTTGAGGGTGGTCACGAATTAAAGTCCTTTTCACTCTAGGACGCTTAGTTTAGGAGATATAGGCAAAATAATATAAAATAAAAACATATAAAAATTCCAATTTTTTTAGGTTTTGGGTGGATTTTTCAATTGTTTGAGGGTGGTCACGAATTAAAGTCCTTTTCGCTCTAGGACGCATATTTAAGGAGATATGGGCAAAAAAAGTTTTTCATATAAAAATTTCAATTGTTTTAGGTTTTGGGTGGATTTTTCAATTTTTTGAGGGTAGTCACGAATTAATGTCCTGTTCGCTCTAGGACGCATATTTAAGGAGATATGGGCAAAAGAAGTTTTTCATATAAAAATTTAAATTTTTTTAGGTTTTGGGTGGATTTTTAAATTTTTTGAGGGTGGTCACGAATTAAAGTCCTTTTCACTCTAGGACGCATATTTAAGAAGATATGGGCAAAAGAAGTTTTTCATATAAAAATTTCAATTTTTTTAGGTTTTGGGTGGATTTTTTAATTTTTTGAGGGTGGTCACGAATTAAAGTCCTTTTCGCTCTATGACGCATATTTAAGGAGATATGGGCAACAGAACTTTTTAATATAAAATTTTCAATTTTTTTTAGTTTTTGGGTGGATTTTTCTATTTTTTGAGGGTGGTCACGAATTAAAGTCCTTTTCGCTCTAGGACGCTTAGTTTAGGAGATATGGGCAAAAGAAGTTTTTCATATAAAAATTTTAATTTTTTTAGATTTTGGGTGGATTTTTCAATTTTTTGGGGGTGGTCACGAATTAAAGTCCTTTTCGCTCTAGGACGCATATTTAAGGAGATATGGGCAAAAGAAGTTTTTCATATAAAAATTTCAATTTTTTTAGGTTTTGGGTGGATTTTTCAATTTTTTGGTGGTGGTCACGAATTTAAGTCCTTTTCGCTCTAGGACGCATATTTAAGGAGATATGGGCAAAAGAAGTTTTTCATATAAAAATTTCAATTGTTTTAGGTTTTGGGTGGATTTTTTGAGGGTAGTCACGAATTAAAGTCCTTTTCGCTCTAGGACGCATATTTAAGGAGATATGGGCAAAAGAAGTTTTTCATATAAAAATTTCAATTTTTTTAGGTTTTGGGTGGATTTTTCAATTTTTTGGGGGTGGTCACGAATTAAAGTCGTTTTCGCTCTAGGACGCATATTTAAGGAGATATGGGCAAAAGAAGTTTTTCATATAAAAATTTCAATTTTTTTAGGTTTTGGGTGGATTTTTAAATTTTTTTGAGGGTGGTCACGAATTAAAGTCCTTTTCACTCTAGGACACTTAGTTTAGGAGATATAGGCAAAAGAATATAAAATAAAAACATATAAAAATTCCAATTTTTTTAGGTTTTGGGTGGATTTTTCAATTGTTTGAGGGTGGTCACGAATTAAAGTCCTTTTCGCTCTAGGACGCATATTTAAGGAGATATGGGCAAAAAAAGTTTTTCATATAAAAATTTCAATTGTTTTAGGTTTTGGGTGGATTTTTCAATTTTTTGAGGGTAGTCACGAATTAATGTCCTGTTCGCTCTAGGACGCATATTTAAGGAGATATGGGCAAAAGAAGTTTTTCATATAAAAATTTAAATTTTTTTAGGTTTTGGGTGGATTTTTAAATTTTTTGAGGGTGGTCACGAATTAAAGTCCTTTTCACTCTAGGACGCATATTTAAGAAGATATGGGCAAAAGAAGTTTTTCATATAAAAATTTCAATTTTTTTAGGTTTTGGGTGGATTTTTTAATTTTTTGAGGGTGGTCACGAATTAAAGTCCTTTTCGCTCTATGACGCATATTTAAGGAGATATGGGCAACAGAACTTTTTCATATAAAAATTTCAATTTTTTTTAGTTTTTGGGTGGATTTTTCTATTTTTTGAGGGTGGTCACGAATTAAAGTCCTTTTCGCTCTAGGACGCTTAGTTTAGGAGATATGGGCAAAAGAAGTTTTTCATATAAAAATTTTAATTTTTTTAGATTTTGGGTGGATTTTTCAATTTTTTGGGGGTGGTCACGAATTAAAGTCCTTTTCGCTCTAGGACGCATATTTAAGGAGATATGGGCAAAAGAAGTTTTTCATATAAAAATTTCAATTTTTTTAGGTTTTGGGTGGATTTTTCAATTTTTTGGTGGTGGTCACGAATTTAAGTCCTTTTCGCTCTAGGACGCATATTTAAGGAGATATGGGCAAAAAAAGTTTTTCATATAAAAATTTCAATTGTTTTAGGTTTTGGGTGGATTTTTCAATTTTTTGAGGGTAGTCACGAATTAAAGTCCTTTTCGCTCTAGGACGCATATTTAAGGAGATATGGGCAAAAGAAGTTTTTCATATAAAAATTTCAATTTTTTTAGGTTTTGGGTGGATTTTTCAATTTTTTGGGGGTGGTCACGAATTAAAGTCGTTTTCGCTCTAGGACGCATATTTAAGGAGATATGGGCAAAAGAAGTTTTTCATATAAAAATTTCAATTTTTTTAGGTTTTGGGTGTCCTTTTGGCTCTAGGACGCATATTTAAGGAAATAAAAAAAATTTCAATGTTTTTAGGTTTTGGGTGGATTTTTCTATTTTTTGGGGGGTGGTCACGAATTTAAGTCCTTTTCTCTCTAGGACGCATATTTAAGGAGATATGGGTAAAAGAAGTTTTTCATATAAAAAATTCAATTTTTTTAGGTTTTGGGTGGATTTTTCAATTTTTTGGGGTGGTTACGAATTAAAGTCCTTTTCGCTCTAGGACGCATATGTAAGGAGATATGGGCAAAAGAAGTTTTTCATATAAAAATTTAAATTTTTTTTAGGTTTTGGATGGATTTTTCAATTTTTTGGGGGTGGTCACGAATTAAAGTCCTTTTCGCTCTAGGACGCATATTTAAAGAGATATGGGCAAAAGAAGTTTTTCATATAAAAATTTCAATTTTTTTAGGGTTTGGGTGGATTTTCAATTTTTTGGGGGTGGTCACGAATTAAAGTCCTTTTCGCTATAGGACGCATATCTAAGGAGATATGGGCAAAAGAAGTTTTTCATATAAAAATTTTAATTTTTTTTAGGTTTTTGGGTGGATTGTTCAATTTTTAAGGGGTGGTCACGACTTAAAGTCCTTTTCGCTCTAGGACGCTTAGTTTAGGACATATGGGCAAAAGAAGTTTTTCAATTTTTCGTGACCACCCTCAATTTTTTGAGGGTGGTCACGAATTATAGTCCTTTTCGCTCTAGGACGCATATTTAAGGAGATATGGGCAAAGGAAGTTTTCCATATAAAAATTTCAATTTTTTTAGGTTTTAGGTGGATTTTTAAATTGAAGTTTTTCATATAAAAAATTCAATTGTTTTAGGGTTTGGGGTGATTTTTTTTTTTTTTTTTGAGGGTGGTCACGAATTAAAGTCCTTTTCGCTGTAGGACGCATATTTAAGGAGATATGGGCAAAAGAAGTTTTTCATATAAAAAATTCAATTTTTTTAGGTTTTGGGTGGATTTTTCAATTTTTTGAGGGTGGTCACGAATTAAAGGACGCATATTTAAGGAGATATGGGCAAAAGAAGTTTTTCATATAAAAAATTCAATTTTTTTAGGTTTTGGGTGGATTTTTCAATTTTTTGGGGTGGTCACGAATTAAAGTCCTTTTCGCTCTAGGACGCATATTTAAGGAGATATGGGCAAAAGAAGTTTTTCATATAAAAATTTCAATTTTTTTAGGTTTTGGGTGGATTTTTCAATTTTTTGAGGGTGGTCACGAATTAAAGTCCTTTTCGCTCTAGGACGCTTAGTTTAGGAGATATAGGCAAAAGAAGTTTTTCATATAAAAATTTCAATTTTTTTAGGTTTTGGGTGGATTTTTCAATTTTTTGGGGGTGGTCACGAATTATAGTCCTTTTCGCTCTAGGACGCATATTTAAGGAGATATGGGCAAAAGAAATTTTTCATATAAAAATTTTAATTTTTTTAGGTTGTGGGTGGATTAAGGAGATATGGGCAAAAGAAGTTTTTCATATAAAAATTTCATTTTTTTTAGGTTTTGGGTGGATTTTTCTATTTTGTGAGGGTGGTCACAAAGTCCTTTTCGCTCTAGGACGCTTAGTTTAGGAGATATGGGCAAAAGAAGTTTTTCATATAAAAATTTCAATTTTTTTAGGTTTTGGGTGGATTTTTCAATTTTTTGAGGGTGGTCACGAATTAAAGTCCTTTTCACTCTAGGACGCATATTTAAGGAGATATGGGCAAAAGAAGTTTTTCATACAAAAATTTCAATTTTTTTAGGTTTTAGACAAAAGAAAATTTCCATATAAAAATTTAAATTTTTTTAGGTTTTGGGTGGATTTTTCAATTTTTTGGGGTGGTCACGAATTAAAGTCCTGTTCGCTCTAGGACGCTTAGTTTAGGAGATATGGGCAAAAGAAGTTTTTCATATAAAAATTTTAATTTTTTTAGATTTTGGGTGGATTTTTCAATTTTTTGGGGGTGGTCACGAATTAAAGTCCTTTTCGCTCTAGGACGCATATTTAAGGAGATATGGGCAAAAGAAGTTTTTCATATAAAAATTTCAATTTTTTTTAGTTTTTGGGTGGATTTTTCTATTTTTTGAGGGTGGTCACGAATTAAAGTCCTTTTCGCTCTAGGACGCTTAGTTTAGGAGATATGGGCAAAAGAAGTTTTTCATATAAAAATTTTAATTTTTTTAGGTTTTGGGTGGATTTTTCAATTTTTTGAGGGTGGTCACGAATTAAAGTCCTTTTCGCTCTAGGACGCATATTTCAGGAGATATGGGCAAAAGAAGTTTTTCATATAAAAATTTAAATTTTTTTAGGTTTTGGGTGGATTTTTCTATTTTTTGGGGGTGGCCACGAATTAAAGTCCTTTTCGCTCTAGGACGCATATTTAAGGAGATATGGGCAAAAGAAGTTTTTCATATAAAAAATTAAATTTTTTTAGGCTTTGGGTGGATTTTTCAATTTTTTGGGGTGGTAACGAATTAAAGTCCGTTTCGCTCTAGGACGCTTAGTTTAGGAGATATGGGCAAAAGAAGTTTTTCATATAAAAATTTCAATTTTTTTAGGTTTTGGGTGGATTTTTAAATTTTTTTGAGGGTGGTCACGAATTAAAGTCCTTTTCACTCTAGGACGCTTAGTTTAGGAGATATAGGCAAAAGAATATAAAATAAAAACATATAAAAATTCCAATTTTTTTAGGTTTTGGGTGGATTTTTCAATTGTTTGAGGGTGGTCACGAATTAAAGTCCTTTTCGCTCTAGGTTAGGTTAGGTTAGGTTAAAGTGGCAGCCCGATAAAATTTCAGGCTCACTTAGACTATTCAGTCCATTGTGATACCACATTTAACTAAAAGTACCTATTACATATGGGCACTTCTAGTCTTAAACCACTGAACCTTCTCTATTATTTACATTTGTGGAACCAACCAGATTGCTCCAAAAACATTAACAAACTGCTTAAGTTAACGTTTTCCAGGTCAGCCAGTAATCTAAAGCTATATGCTCCTAAAATTCGCTTACGCCTTACACAAAAAGCAGGACACTCACACAAGAGGTGTTTAATTGATTCCTTTTCCTCCACGTCATGACAGCTTATACAATAGTCATTATACTTCGCACCTATAGTTTTTGCAAATTCGCCTATCAGTCAGCGACCCGTTATAGCAGATATTAGGAGTGCTATCTGACGCCTTGAGAACACTAGCATATCTAGTGTGCGGTTTAAGTTTAAATGGGGCCATATTTGCTTGGTGTCGTTACAACCCTTGCAATTTTCCCATCGAATAGTGGCCATCATAACGGCCTTCTCACGCAGTAAGAGCTTGCAGGTGGCCAGAGGCATACCAACAGATTCTAGTTCCCCTGGAATATGTAAGGTAGTTCCTAGCCTTGCTAACACATCTGCTTCACAGTTCCCCGGTATGTTCCTATGACCAGGCACCCATATTAGGTGAATATTGTACTGCTCAGCCATCTCGTTGAGAGATTTGCGGCAGTCTATGGCCGTTTTTGAGTTAAGGAACACAGAGTCCAAGGATTTTATTGCAGGTTGACTGTCTGAGTATATATTAATGCCAATATTTGTTGGAACATTACTTCTCAGCCAATTCACCACCTCTCTTATTGCCAATATTTCAGCCTGAAAAACACTACAGTGATTAGGTAATCTTTTCGCTATTCGAATTTCCAGATCTTTAGAATATACTCCGAACCCCACTTGTCCATTCAATTTGGAACCATCAGTATAGAAATCTATATATCTTTTATTCCCCGGGGTCTGTGTACACCACGCCTCACTGTTGGGAATTAGAGTTTCAAACTTTTTGTCGAAAAGTGGTTTTGCCAGGGTGTAATCCACTACGTTAGGCACACCTGGCATTACTTTGAGGACCGAACTATGACCGTACATTTTTTCCGACCATAGCGATAGCTCGCGCAACCGCACAGCCGTTGTTGCAGCTGACTGTTTGGCCAAAATGTCTAAAGGCAATAGATGTAGCATGACATTAAGGGAGTCTGTTCCTGTCTTACTAAATGCGCCTGAGATACATAAGCTCGCCATACGCTGAACTTTATCTAAACAAGTCGGTTTCTGAAGTGCCGGCCACCAGACTACAACACCGTATAGCATTATAGGTCTAACCACTGCCGTGTATAGCCAATGCACAATTTTTGGTCTTAGTCCCCACTTTTTCCCTATTGCCTTTTTGCACGAGTACAAAGCTACCGTGGCTTTTCTCGACCTCTCTTCAATATTAAGCCTAAAATTCAGCTTCCTGTCCAAAATAACGCCAAGGTATTTTGCACACTCACCAAAGGGAATTTCAGTACCCCCTAAGGAAATGGGCCTAACCGTGGGAGTTTTGCGATCTTTGCAGTACATGACTATTTCTGTCTTTGCTGGATTTACACCAAGACCATTATCTTTCGCCCATTTCTCAGTCATCCGGAGAGCTCTCTGTATAATATCTCTGATTGTGGATGGGAATTTTCCCCTGACTGCTAGCGCCACATCATCTGCGTATGCCACTACTTTTATCCTTTCTTTTTCTAGAGAAACCAAAAGGTTGTTTATAGCAACATTCCAAAGAAGAGGTGATAGAACTCCTCCTTGGGGAGTGCCTCTGTTCACATACCTTTGTATGTTTGCTTGCCCTAGTG
This sequence comes from Haematobia irritans, assembly GCF_050003625.1. NCBI lineage: Eukaryota > Metazoa > Arthropoda > Insecta > Diptera > Muscidae > Haematobia > Haematobia irritans. The sequence goes on along the minus strand of NC_134399.1, from coordinate 82,674,393 downwards.
TGGCTGAAATACGTCTCTTTATTAGAAGTTCGTCTAACAGCCTAAGTATACCTGGATCAACATTCAGAGTTGTCAGTCCATTTAATATCGAGCTCGGATGGACATTATTGAACGCCCCTTCGATGTCTAGAAACGCCACGATTGTGTATTCTTTGACAGATAGTGAGCTTTCAATAAAGCTGACCAGTTCATGCAATGCGGTCTCAGTAGACCTGCCCTTCGAGTATGCATGCTGTCGTTTCGAGAGCAAACCTGAATCCACGCTAGTTCTAAGATACATGTCTATCATCCTCTCCAGGGTCTTAAGTAGGAATGAGGATAAGCTGATTGGTCGGAAATCCTTCGCACTCGAGTGAGAGGCTTTTCCTGCTTTAGGTATGAAGACGACTTTTGTTTCCCTCCACTTTTCTGGAATATATGCTAAGTTTACACATTGTTTATATATCACCGTCAACCAGGGGATAATTCTTTCAGCCACTGCCTGTAACTCCGCCGGAGTAATTCCATCAGGTCCGGGGGATTTGAATGGTCCAAAGCTATTTAAAGCCCATTTTATTCTAGATTCCGACACAATTTCCTCGATAGGAAATGATCGCTGAGCCTCTGTTACACCGCCGGAACATGGTTCAACCGTCTGATTTCCAGGGAAGTGTGTGTCCAAAAGTACTTCCAACGTCTCCTCACTGGACGTTGTCCAATTTCCCTCCGATGTTTTAATGAAACCTGGAGCGGTGTTAGTGGATGCTAGTACCTTCCGTAGTCTGGAAGCCTCTGACGTATTCTCAATACTGCTACAGTAATCATCCCAAGAGTTTTGTTGAGACCTTCTAAGTTCTCATTTATATTCTCTCAGATTCATCTTGTAAGTGTCCCAATCCTCCGGAGCTCTTGTGGACTTTGCTTTGTTAAAGAGCTTCCTGCAGGATTTCCTCATATTACTTAACTCCGTAGTCCACCATGGCGGCCGATTTTTTCCCCTTGGCTTTCCTCTAGGGCATGCAGCTTTCAGTGAAATGTTGAAGGCCTTAGTAATCCGCTCCACTGCGTGTTCGATATCTTGCACAGTGCTCTAGGACGCATATTTAAGGAGATATGGGCAAAAAAAGTTTTTCATATAAAAATTTCAATTGTTTTAGGTTTTGGGTGGATTTTTCAATTTTTTGAGGGTAGTCACGAATTAAAGTCCTTTTCGCTCTAGGACGCATATTTAAGGAGATATGGGCAAAAGAAGTTTTTCATATAAAAATTTCAATTTTTTTAGGTTTTGGGTGGATTTCTCAATTTTTTGGGGGTGGTCACGAATTAATGTCCTGTTCGCTCTAGGACGCATATTTAAGGAGATATGGGCAAAAGAAGTTTTTCATATAAAAATTTAAATTTTTTTAGGTTTTGGGTGGATTTTTAAATTTTTTGAGGGTGGTCACGAATTAAAGTCCTTTTCACTCTAGGACGCATATTTAAGAAGATATGGGAAAAAGAAGTTTTTCATATAAAAATTTCAATTTTTTTAGGTTTTGGGTGGATTTTTTAATTTTTTGAGGGTGGTCACGAATTAAAGTCCTTTTCGCTCTATGACGCATATTTAAGGATATATGGGCAACAGAACTTTTTCATATAAAAATTTCAATTTTTTTTAGTTTTTGGGTGGATTTTTCTATTTTTTGAGGGTGGTCACGAATTAAAGTCCTTTTCGCTCTAGGACGCTTAGTTTAGGAGATATGGGCAAAAGAAGTTTTTCATATAAAAATTTTAATTTTTTTAGATTTTGGGTGGATTTTTCAATTTTTTGGGGGTGGTCACGAATTAAAGTCCTTTTCGCTGTAGGACGCATATTTAAGGAGATATCGGCAAAAGAAGTTTTTCATATAAAAATTTCAATTTTTTTAGGTTTTGGGTGGATTTTTCAATTTTTTGGTGGTGGTCACGAATTTAAGTCCTTTTCGCTCTAGGACGCATATTTAAGGAGATATGGGCAAAAAAAGTTTTTCATATAAAAATTTCAATTGTTTTAGGTTTTGGGTGGATTTTTCAATTTTTTGAGGGTAGTCACGAATTAAAGTCGTTTTCGCTCTAGGACGCATATTTAAGGAGATATGGGCAAAAGAAGTTTTTCATATAAAAATTTCAATTTTTTTAGGTTTTGGGTGTCCTTTTGGCTCTAGGACGCATATTTAAGGAAATAAAAAAAAATTCAATGTTTTTAGGTTTTGGGTGGATTTTTCTATTTTTTGGGGGGTGGTCACGAATTTAAGTCCTTTTCGCTCTAGGACGCATATTTAAGGAGATATGGGCAAAAGAAGTTTTTCATATAAAAAATTCAATTTTTTTAGGTTTTGGGTGGATTTTTCAATTTTTTGGGGTGGTTACGAATTAAAGTCCTTTTCGCTCTAGGACGCATATGTAAGGAGATATGGGCAAAAGAAGTTTTTCATATAAAAATTTAAATTTTTTTTAGGTTTTGGGTGGATTTTTCAATTTTTTGGGGGTGGTCACGAATTAAAGTCCTTTTCGCTCTAGGACGCATATTTAAAGAGATATGGGCAAAAGAAGTTTTTCATATAAAAATTTCAATTTTTTTAGGGTTTGGGTGGATTTTTCAATTTTTTGGGGGTGGTCACGAATTAAAGTCCTTTTCGCTATAGGACGCATATCTAAGGAGATATGGGCAAAAGAAGTTTTTCATATAAAAATTTAAATTTTTTTTTAGGTTTTTGGGTGGATTGTTCAATTTTTAAGGGGTGGTCACGACTTAAAGTCCTTTTCGCTCTAGGACGCTTAGTTTAGGACATATGGGCAAAAGAAGTTTTTCATATAAAAATTTATTTTTTTTTTAGGTTTTGGGTGGATTTTTCAATTTTTTGAGGGTGGTCACGAATTATAGTCCTTTTCGCTCTAGGACGCATATTTAAGGAGATATGGGCAAAAGAAGTTTTCCATATAAAAATTTCAATTTTTTTAGGTTTTAGGTGGATTTTTAAATTGAAGTTTTTCATATAAAAAATTCAATTTTTTTAGGGTTTGGGGTGATTTTTCTATTTTTTGAGGGTGGTCACGAATTAAAGTCCTTTTCGCTGTAGGACGCATATTTAAGGAGATATGGGCAAAAGAAGTTTTTCATATAAAAAATTCAATTTTTTTAGGTTTTGGGTGGATTTTTCAATTTTTTGAGGGTGGTCACGAATTAAAGGACGCATATTTAAGGAGATATGGACAAAAGAAGTTTTTCATATAAAAAATTCAATTTTTTTAGGTTTTGGGTGGATTTTTCAATTTTTTGGGGTGGTCACGAATTAAAGTCCTTTTCGCTCTAGGACGCATATTTAAGGAGATATGGGCAAAAGAAGTTTTTCATATAAAAATTTCAATTTTTTTAGGTTTTGGGTGGATTTTTCAATTTTTTGAGGGTGGTCACGAATTAAAGTCCTTTTCGCTCTAGGACGCTTAGTTTAGGAGATATGGGCAAAAGAAGTTTTTCATATAAAAATTTCAATTTTTTTAGGTTTTGGGTGGATTTTTCAATTTTTTGGGGGTGGTCACGAATTATAGTCCTTTTCGCTCTAGGACGCATATTTAAGGAGATATGGGCAAAAGAAATTTTTCATATAAAAATTTTAATTTTTTTAGGTTGTGGGTGGATTTCTAAATTTTTTGAGGGTAGTCACGAATTAAAGTCCTTTTCGCTCTAGGACGCATATTTAAGGAGATATGGGCAAAAGAAGTTTTTCATATAAAAATTTCATTTTTTTTAGGTTTTGGGTGGATTTTTCTATTTTGTGAGGGTGGTCACGAAGTCCTTTTCGCTCTAGGACGCTTAGTTTAGGAGATATGGGCAAAAGAAGTTTTTCATATAAAAATTTCAATTTTTTTAGGTTTTGGGTGGATTTTTCAATTTTTTGAGGGTGGTCACGAATTAAAGTCCTTTTCACTCTAGGACGCATATTTAAGGAGATATGGGCAAAAGAAGTTTTTCATACAAAAATTTCAATTTTTTTAGGTTTTGGGTGGATTTTTCAATTTTTTGGGTGTGGTCACGAATTAAAGTCCTTTTCGCTCTAGGACGCTTAGTTTAGGAGATATGGGCAAAAGAAGTTTTTCATATAAAAATTTCAATTTTTTTAGGTTTTGGGTGGATTTTTAAAATTTTTTGAGGGTGGTCACGAATTAAAGTCCTTTTCGCTCTAGGACGCATATTTAAGGAGATATGGGCAAAAGAAGTTTTCCATATAAAAATGTCAATTTTTTGAGGGTGGTCACGAATTAAAGTCCTTTTCGCTCTAGGACGCATATTTAAGGAGATATGGGCAAAAGAAGTTTTTCATATAAAAATTTCAAGTTTTTAAGGTTTGGGTGGATTTTTCAATTTTTTGGGGGTGGTCACGAATTAAAGTCGTTTTCGCTCTAGGACGCATATTTAAGGAGATATGGGCAAAAGAAGTTTTTCATATAAAAATTTCAATTTTTTTAGGTTTTGGGTGGATTTTTCAATTTTTTGAGGGTGGTCACGAATTAAAGTACTTTTCGCTCTAGGACGCATATTTAAGGAGATATGGGCAAAGGAAGTTTTTCATATAAAAAATTCAATTTTTTTAGATTTTGGGTGGATTTTTCAATTTTTTGGGGGTGGTCACGAATTAAAGTCCTTTTCGCTCTAGGACGCATATTTAAGGAGATATGGGCAAAAGAAGTTTTTCATATAAAAATTTCAATTTTTTTAGGTGTTGGGTGGATTTTTCAATTTTTTTGGGGTGGTCACGAATTAAGGTCCTTTTCGCTCTAGGAGATATGGGCAAAAGAAGTTTTTCATATAAAAATTTCAATTTTTTTAGGTTTTGGGACGCATATTTAAGGAGATATGGGCAAAAGAAGTTTTTCATATAAAAAATTCAATTTTTTTAGGTTTTGGGTGGATTTTTCAATTTTTTGGGGGTGGTCATGAATTAAAGTCCTTTTCGCTCTAGGAAGCATATTTAAGGAGATATGGGCAAAAGAAGTTTTCCATATAAAAATTTCAATTTTTTAGGTTTTGGGTGGATTTTTCTATTGTTTGAGGGTGGTTACGAATTACAGACCTTTTAGCTCTAGGACGCATATTTAAGGAGATATGGGCAAAAGAAGTTTTTCATATAAAAATTTAAATTTTTTTTAGGTTTTGGGTGGATTTTTCAATTTTTTGGGGGTGGTCACGAATTAAAGTCCTTTTCGCTCTAGGACGCATATTTAAAGAGATATGGGCAAAAGAAGTTTTTCATATAAAAATTTCAATTTTTTTAGGGTTTGGGTGGATTTTTCAATTTTTTGGGGGTGGTCACGAATTAAAGTCCTTTTCGCTATAGGACGCATATCTAAGGAGATATGGGCAAAAGAAGTTTTTCATATAAAAATTTAAATTTTTTTTTAGGTTTTTGGGTGGATTGTTCAATTTTTAAGGGGTGGTCACGACTTAAAGTCCTTTTCGCTCTAGGACGCTTAGTTTAGGACATATGGGCAAAAGAAGTTTTTCATATAAAAATTTATTTTTTTTTTAGGTTTTGGGTGGATTTTTCAATTTTTTGAGGGTGGTCACGAATTATAGTCCTTTTCGCTCTAGGACGCATATTTAAGGAGATATGGGCAAAAGAAGTTTTCCATATAAAAATTTCAATTTTTTTAGGTTTTAGGTGGATTTTTAAATTGAAGTTTTTCATATAAAAAATTCAATTTTTTTAGGGTTTGGGGTGATTTTTCTATTTTTTGAGGGTGGTCACGAATTAAAGTCCTTTTCGCTGTAGGACGCATATTTAAGGAGATATGGGCAAAAGAAGTTTTTCATATAAAAAATTCAATTTTTTTAGGTTTTGGGTGGATTTTTCAATTTTTTGAGGGTGGTCACGAATTAAAGGACGCATATTTAAGGAGATATGGACAAAAGAAGTTTTTCATATAAAAAATTCAATTTTTTTAGGTTTTGGGTGGATTTTTCAATTTTTTGGGGTGGTCACGAATTAAAGTCCTTTTCGCTCTAGGACGCATATTTAAGGAGATATGGGCAAAAGAAGTTTTTCATATAAAAATTTCAATTTTTTTAGGTTTTGGGTGGATTTTTCAATTTTTTGAGGGTGGTCACGAATTAAAGTCCTTTTCGCTCTAGGACGCTTAGTTTAGGAGATATGGGCAAAAGAAGTTTTTCATATAAAAATTTCAATTTTTTTAGGTTTTGGGTGGATTTTTCAATTTTTTGGGGGTGGTCACGAATTATAGTCCTTTTCGCTCTAGGACGCATATTTAAGGAGATATGGGCAAAAGAAATTTTTCATATAAAAATTTTAATTTTTTTAGGTTGTGGGTGGATTTCTAAATTTTTTGAGGGTAGTCACGAATTAAAGTCCTTTTCGCTCTAGGACGCATATTTAAGGAGATATGGGCAAACGAAGTTTTTCATATAAAAATTTCATTTTTTTTAGGTTTTGGGTGGATTTTTCTATTTTGTGAGGGTGGTCACGAAGTCCTTTTCGCTCTAGGACGCTTAGTTTAGGAGATATGGGCAAAAGAAGTTTTTCATATAAAAATTTCAATTTTTTTAGGTTTTGGGTGGATTTTTCAATTTTTTGAGGGTGGTCACGAATTAAAGTCCTTTTCACTCTAGGACGCATATTTAAGGAGATATGGGCAAAAGAAGTTTTTCATACAAAAATTTCAATTTTTTTAGGTTTTGGGTGGATTTTTCAATTTTTTGGGTGTGGTCACGAATTAAAGTCCTTTTCGCTCTAGGACGCTTAGTTTAGGAGATATGGGCAAAAGAAGTTTTTCATATAAAAATTTCAATTTTTTTAGGTTTTGGGTGGATTTTTAAAATTTTTTGAGGGTGGTCACGAATTAAAGTCCTTTTCGCTCTAGGACGCATATTTAAGGAGATATGGGCAAAAGAAGTTTTCCATATAAAAATGTCAATTTTTTGAGGGTGGTCACGAATTAAAGTCCTTTTCGCTCTAGGACGCATATTTAAGGAGATATGGGCAAAAGAAGTTTTTCATATAAAAATTTCAAGTTTTTAAGGTTTGGGTGGATTTTTTAATTTTTTGGGGGTGGTCACGAATTAAAGTCGTTTTCGCTCTAGGACGCATATTTAAGGAGATATGGGCAAAAGAAGTTTTTCATATAAAAATTTCAATTTTTTTAGGTTTTGGGTGGATTTTTCAATTTTTTGAGGGTGGTCACGAATTAAAGTACTTTTCGCTCTAGGACGCATATTTAAGGAGATATGGGCAAAGGAAGTTTTTCATATAAAAAATTCAATTTTTTTAGATTTTGGGTGGATTTTTCAATTTTTTGGGGGTGGTCACGAATTAAAGTCCTTTTCGCTCAAGGACGCATATTTAAGGAGATATGGGCAAAAGAAGTTTTTCATATAAAAATTTCAATTTTTTTAGGTGTTGGGTGGATTTTTCAATTTTTTTGGGGTGGTCACGAATTAAGGTCCTTTTCGCTCTAGGAGATATGGGCAAAAGAAGTTTTTCATATAAAAATTTCAATTTTTTTAGGTTTTGGGACGCATATTTAAGGAGATATGGGCAAAAGAAGTTTTTCATATAAAAAATTCAATTTTTTTAGGTTTTGGGTGGATTTTTCAATTTTTTGGGGGTGGTCATGAATTAAAGTCCTTTTCGCTCTAGGAAGCATATTTAAGGAGATATGGGCAAAAGAAGTTTTCCATATAAAAATTTCAATTTTTTAGGTTTTGGGTGGATTTTTCTATTGTTTGAGGGTGGTTACGAATTACAGACCTTTTAGCTCTAGGACGCATATTTAAGGAGATATGGGCAAAAGAAATTTTTCATATAAAAATTTAAATTTTTTTTAGGTTTTGGGTGGATTTTTCAATTTTTTGGGGGTGGTCACGAATTAAAGTCCTTTTCGCTCTAGGACGCATATTTAAGGAGATATGGGCAAAAGAAGTTTTTCATATAAAAATTTCAATTTTTTTAGGTTTTGGGTGGATTTTTCTATTTTTTGAGGGTGGTCACGAATTAAAGTCCTTTTCGCTCTAGGACGCATATTTAAGGAGATATGGGCAAAAGAAGTTTTTCATATAAAAATTAAAATTTTTTTAGGTTTTGGGTGGATTTTTCAATTGTTTGAGGGTGGTCACGAATTAAAGACTTTTTTGCTTTAGGACGCATATTTAAGGAGATATGGGCAAAAGAAGTTTTTCATATAAAAAATTCAATTTTTTTAGGTTTTGGGTGGATTTTGCAATTTTTTGAGGGTGGTCACGAATTATAGTCCTTTTTGCTCTAGAACGCATATTTAAGGAGATATGGGCAAAAGAAGTTTTTCATATAAAAATTTCAATTTTTTTACACGCAGAGAAGGAATATGATTACCTCAAACATGTTTCAAGAGCAAAATGTTATTTTTGTATGGTAACCATTTAACATGTTTGTCACTAAAATGTTGTTTTCTCGTCAAATATAACCTGCTTGCCGAAATCAGATACATGATTTCCGAGAAAATAACATGGTTGCGAAAACCATGCTACATGGTCACCATCCAAAAATAACATTTTGCTCTTAAAACATGTTTGAGGTGATCATATTCCTTCTCTGGGTGTAGGTTTTGGGTGGATTTTTCAATTTTTTGAGGGTGGTCACGAATTAAAGGACTCATATTTAAGGAGATATGGGCAAAAGAAGTTTTCGTATAAAAATTTCATTTTTTTAGGTTTTGGGTGGATTTTTAAATTTTTTGGGGGTGGTCACGAATTTAAGTCTTTTTCGCTCTAGGACGCATATTTAAGGAGATATGGGCAAAAGAAGTTTTCGTATAAAAATTTCATTTTTTTAGGTTTTGGGTGGATTTTTCAATTTTTTTGGGGGTGGTCACGAATTAAAGTCCTTTTCGCTCTAGGACGCATATTTAAGGAGATATGGGCAAAAGAAGTTTTTCATATAAAAATTTCAATTTTTTTAGGTTTTGGGTGGATTTCTAAATTTTTTGAGGGTGGTCACGAATTAAAGTCCTTTTCGCTCTAGGACGCATATTTAAGGAGATATGGGCAAAAGAAGTTTTTCATATAAAAATTTCATTTTTTTTAGGTTTTGGGTGGATTTTTCTATTTTGTGAGGGTGGTCACGAATTAAAGTCCTTTTCGCTCTAGGACGCATATTTAAGGAGATATGGGCAAAAGAAGTTTTCCATATAAAAATGTCAATTTTTTGAGGGTGGTCACGAATTATAGAACTTTTCGCTCTAGGACGCATATTTAAGGAGATATGGGCAAAAGAAGTTTTTCATATAAAAATTTCAATTTTTTCAGGGTTTGGGTGGATTTTTCAATTTTTTGGGAGTGGTCACGAATTAAAGTCGTTTTCGCTCTAGGACGCATATTTAAGGAGATATGGGCAAAAGAAGTTTTTCATATAAAAATTTCAATTTTTTTAGGTTTTGGGTGGATTTTTCAATTTTTTGAGGGTGGTCTAGGACGCATATTTAAGGAGATATGGGCAAAGGAAGTTTTTCATATAAAAAATTCAATTTTTTTAGGTTTTGGGTGGATTTTTCAATTTTTTGGGGTGGTCACGAAGTAAATTCCTTTTCGCTCTAGGACGCATATTTAAGGAGATACGGGCAAAAGAAGTTTTTCATATAAAAATTTAATTTTTTTAGGGTTTGGGTGTCCTTTTCGCTCTAGGACGCATATTTAAGGAGATATGGGCAAAAGAAGTTTTTCATATAAAAATTTCAATTTTTTTAGGTGTTGGGTGGATTTTTCAATTTTTTGGGGGTGGTCACGAATTAAAGTCCTTTTCGCTCTAGGACGCATATTTAAGGAGATATGGGCAAAAGAAGTTTTTCATATAAAAATTTCAATTTTTTTAGGTTTTGGGACGCATATTTAAGGAGATATGGGCAAAAGAAGTTTTTCATATAAAAAATTCAATTTTTTTAGGTTTTGGGTGGATTTTTCAATTTTTTCGGGATGGTCATGAATTAAAGTCCGTTTCGCTCTAGGTAGCATATTTAAGGAGATATGGGCAAAAGAAGTTTTCCATATAAAAATTTCAATTTTTTAGGTTTTGGGTGGATTTTTCTATTGTTTGAAGGTGGTCACGAATTATAGACCTTTTAGCTCTAGGACGCATATTTAAGGAGATATGGGCAAAAGAGTTTTTCATATAAATATTTAATTTTTTTTAGGTTTTGGGTGGATTTTTCAATTTTTTGGGAGTGGTCACGAAATAAAGTCCTTTTCGCTCTAGGACGCATATTTAAGGAGATATGGGCAAAAGAAATTTTTCATATAAAAATTTAATTTTTTTTTAGGTTTTGGGTGGATTTTTCAATTTTTTGGGGGTGGTCACGAATTAAAGTCCTTTTCGCTCTAGGACGCATATTTAAGGAGATATGGGCAAAAGAAGTTTTTCATATAAAAATTTCAATTTTTGTAGGTTTTGGGTGGATTTTTATATTTTTTGAGGGTGGCCACGAATTAAAGTCCTTTTCGCTCTATGACGCATATTTAAGGAGATATGGGCAAAAGAAGTTTTTCATATAAAAATTAAAATTTTTTTAGGTTTTGGGTGGATTTTTCAATTTTTTGAGGGTGGTCACGAATTATAGTCCTTTTCGCTCTAGGACGCTTAGTTTAGGAGATATGGGCAAAAGAAGTTTTTCATATAAAAATTTCAATTTTTTAGGTTTTGGGTGGATTTTTCAATTGTTTGAGGGTGGTCACGAATTAGAGACTTTTTTGCTTTAGGACGCATATTTAAGGAGACATGGGCAAAAGAAGTTTTTCATATAAAAAATTCAATTTTTTTAGGTTTTGGGTGGATTTTGCAAATTTTTGAGGGTGGTCACGATTAAAGTCCTTTTTGCTCTAGGACGCATATTTAAGGAGATATGGGCAAAAGAAGTTTTTCATATAAAAATTTCATTTTTTTTAGGTTTTGGGTGGATTTTTCAATTTTTTGGGGGTGGTCACGAATTATAGTCCTTTTCGCTCTAGGACGCATATTTAAGGAGATATGGGCAAAAGAAGTTTTTCATATAAAAATTTCAATTATTTTAGGTTTTGGGTGGATTTCTAAATTTTTTGAGGGTGGTCACGAATTAAAGTCCTTTTCGCTCTAGGACGCATATTTAAGGAGATATGGGCAAAAGAAGTTTTTCATATAAAAATTTCATTTTTTTTAGGTTTTGGGTGGATTTTTCAATTTTTTGAGGGTGGTCTAGGACGCATATTTAAGGAGATATGGGCAAAGGAAGTTTTTCATAAAAAAATTCAATTTTTTTAGGTTTTGGGTGGATTTTTCAATATTTTGTGGTGGTCACGAATTAAATTCCTTTTCGCTCCAGGACGCATATTTAAGGAGATATGGGCAAAAGAAGTTTTTCATATAAAAATTTAATTTTTTTTAGGTTTTGGGTGTCCTTTTCGCTCTAGGACGCATATTTAAGGAGATATGGGCAAAAGAAGTTTTTCATATAAAAATTTCAATTTTTTTAGGTGTTGGGTGGATTTTAAAATTTTTTGGGGGTGGTCACGAATTAAAGTCCTTTTCGCTCTAGGACGCATATTTAAGGAGATATGGGCAAAAGAAGTTTTTCATATAAAAATTTCAATTTTTTTTCGGTTTTGGGACGCATATTTAAGGAGATATGGGCAAAAGAAGTTTTTCATATAAAAAATTTTGGGTGGATATGGGCAAAAGAAGTTTTTCATAGATATGGGCAAAAGAAGTTTTTCATATAAAAAATTCAATTTTTTTAGGTTTTGGGTGGATTTTTCAATTTTTTGGGGTGGTCACGAATTAAAGTCCTTTTCGCTCTAGGACGCATATTTAAGGAGATATGGGCAAAAGAAGTTTTTCATATAAAAATTTAATTTTTTTTAGGTTTTGGGTGTCCTTTTCGCTCTAGGACGCATATTTAAGGAGATATGGGCAAAAGAAGTTTTCCATATAAAAATTTCAATTTTTTTAGGTGTTGGGTGGATTTTTCAATTTTTTGGGGGTGGTCACGAATTAAAGTCCTTTTCGCTCTAGGACGCATATTTAAGGAGATATGGGCAAAAGAAGTTTTTCATATAAAAATTTCAATTTTTTTAGGTTTTGGGGCGCATATTTAAGGAGATATGGGCAAAAGAAGTTTTTCATATAAAAAATTCAATTTTTTTAAGTTTTGGGTGGATTTTTCTATTGTTTGAGGGTGGTCACGAATTATAGACCTTTTAGCTCTAGGACGCATATTTAAGGACATATGGGCAAAAGAAATTTTTCATATAAAAATTTCAATTTTGTTAGGTTTTGGGTGGATTTTTCAATTTTTTTGGGGTGGTCACGAATTAAAGTCCTTTTCGCTCTAGGACGCTTAGTTTAGGAGATATGGGCAAAAAAAGTTTTTCATATAAAAATTTCAATTTTTTTAGGTTTTGGGTGGAGTTTTCAATTGTTTGAGGGTGGTCACGAATTATAGTCCTTTTCGCTCTAGGACGCATATTTAAGGAGATATGGGCAAAAGAAGTTTTTCATATAAAAATTTCAATTTTTTTAGGTTTTGGGTGGATTTTTCAATTGTTTGAGGGTGGTCACGAATTAAAGTCCTTTTCGCTATAGGACGCATATTTAAGGAGATATGGGCAAAAGAAGTTTTTCATATAAAAAATTCAATTTTTTTAGGTTTTGGATTTTTCAATTTTTTGGGGTGGTCACGAGATATGGCAAAAAAAGTTTTTCATATAAAAATTTCAATTTTTTTAGGTTTTGGGTGGAGTTTTCAATTGTTTGAGGGTGGTCACGAATTATAGTCCTTTTCGCTCTAGGACGCATATTTAAGGAGATATGGGCAAAAGAAGTTTTTCATATAAAAAATTAAATTTTTTTAGGTTTTGGGTGGATTTTTCAATTGTTTGAGGGTGGTCACGAATTAAAGTCCTTTTCGCTATAGGACGCATATTTAAGGAGATATGAGCAAACGAAGTTTTTCATATAAAAATTTCAATTTTTTTAGGTTTTGGGTGGATTTTTAAATTTTTTGGGGGTGGTCACGAATTAAAGTCCTTTTCGCTCTAGGACGCATATTTAAGGAGATATGGGCAAAAGAAGTTTTTCATATAAAAATTTCAATTTTTTTAGATATTGGGTGGATTTTTCAATTTTTTGGGGTGGTCACGAATTAAAGTCCTGTCGCTCTAGGGCGCTTAGTTTAGGAGATATGGGCAAAAGAAGTTTTTCATATAAAAATTTAATTTATTTTTAGGTTTTGGGTGGATTTTTCAATTTTTTGGGGGTGGTCACGAATTAAAGTCCTTTTCGCTCTAGGACGCTTAGTTTAGGAGATATGGGCAAAAGAAGTTTTTCATATAAAAATTTCAATTTTTTTAGGTTTTGGGTGGATTTTTCAATTTTTTGAGGGTGGTCACGAATTAAAGTCCTTTTCACTCTAGGACGCATATTTAAGGAGATATGGGCAAAAGAAGTTTTTCATACAAAAATTTCAATTTTTTTAGGTTTTGGGTGGATTTTTCAATTTTTTGGGTGTGGTCACGAATTAAAGTCCTTTTCGCTCTAGGACGCTTAGTTTAGGAGATATGGGCAAAAGAAGTTTTTCATATAAAAATTTCAATTTTTTTAGGTTTTGGGTGGATTTTTAAAATTTTTTGAGGGTGGTCACGAATTAAAGTCCTTTTCGCTCTAGGACGCATATTTAAGGAGATATGGGCAAAAGAAGTTTTCCATATAAAAATGTCAATTTTTTGAGGGTGGTCACGAATTAAAGTCCTTTTCGCTCTAGGACGCATATTTAAGGAGATATGGGCAAAAGAAATTTTTCATATAAAAATTTCAAGTTTTTAAGGTTTGGGTGGATTTTTCAATTTTTTGGGGGTGGTCACGAATTAAAGTCGTTTTCGCTCTAGGACGCATATTTAAGGAGATATGGGCAAGAGAAGTTTTTCATATAAAAATTTCAATTTTTTTAAGTTTTGGGTGGATTTTTCAATTTTTTGAGGGTGGTCACGAATTAAAGTACTTTTCGCTCTAGGACGCATATTTAAGGAGATATGGGCAAAGGAAGTTTTTCATATAAAAAATTCAATTTTTTTAGATTTTGGGTGGATTTTTCAATTTTTTGTGGGTGGTCACGAATTAAAGTCCTTTTCGCTCTAGGACGCATATTTAAGGAGATATGGGCAAAAGAAGTTTTTCATATAAAAATTTCAATTTTTTTAGGTGTTGGGTGGATTTTTCAATTTTTTTGGGGTGGTCACGAATTAAGGTCCTTTTCGCTCTAGGACGCATATTTAAGGAGATATGGGCAAAAGAAGTTTTTCATATAAAAATTTCAATTTTTTTAGGTTTTGGGACGCATATTTAAGGAGATATGGGCAAAAGAAGTTTTTCATATAAAAAATTCAATTTTTTTATGTTTTGGGTGGATTTTTCAATTTTTTGGGGGTGGTCATGAATTAAAGTCCTTTTCGCTCTAGGAAGCATATTTAAGGAGATATGGGCAAAAGAAGTTTTCCATATAAAAATTTCAATTTTTTAGGTTTTGGGTGGATTTTTCTATTGTTTGAGGGTGGTTACGAATTACAGACCTTTTAGCTCTAGGACGCATATTTAAGGAGATATGGGCAAAAGAAATTTTTCATATAAAAATTTAAATTTTTTTTAGGTTTTGGGTGGATTTTTCAATTTTTTGGGGTTGGTCACGAATTAAAGTCCTTTTCGCTCTAGGACGCATATTTAAGGAGATATGGACAAAAGAAGTTTTTCATATAAAAATTTCAATTTTTTTAGGTTTTGGGTGGATTTTTCTATTTTTTGAGGGTGGTCACGAATTAAAGTCCTTTTCGCTCTAGGACGCATATTTAAGGAGATATGGGCAAAAGAAGTTTTTCATATAAAAATTAAAATTTTTTTAGGTTTTGGGTGGATTTTTCAATTGTTTGAGGGTGGTCACGAATTAAAGACTTTTTTGCTTTAGGACGCATATTTAAGGAGATATGGGCAAAAGAAGTTTTTCATATAAAAAATTCAATTTTTTTAGGTTTTGGGTGGATTTTGCAATTTTTTGAGGGTGGTCACGAATTATAGTCCTTTTTGCTCTAGAACGCATATTTAAGGAGATATGGGCAAAAGAAGTTTTTCATATAAAAATTTCAATTTTTTTACACGCAGAGAAGGAATATGATTACCTCAAACATGTTTCAAGAGCAAAATGTTATTTTTGTATGGTAACCATTTAACATGTTTGTCACTAAAATGTTGTTTTCTCGTCAAATATAACCTGCTTGCCGAAATCAGATACATGATTTCCGAGAAAATAACATGGTTGCGAAAACCATGCTACATGGTCACCATCCAAAAATAACATTTTGCTCTTAAAACATGTTTGAGGTGATCATATTCCTTCTCTGGGTGTAGGTTTTGGGTGGATTTTTCAATTTTTTGAGGGTGGTCACGAATTAAAGGACTCATATTTAAGGAGATATGGGCAAAAGAAGTTTTCGTATAAAAATTTCATTTTTTTAGGTTTTGGGTGGATTTTTAAATTTTTTGGGGGTGGTCACGAATTTAAGTCTTTTTCGCTCTAGGACGCATATTTAAGGAGATATGGGCAAAAGAAGTTTTTCATATAAAAATTTCATTTTTTTTAGGTTTTGGGTGGATTTTTCTATTTTTTGGGGGTGGTCACGAATTAAAGTCCTTTTCGCTCTAGGACGCATATTTAAGGAGATATGGGCAAAAGAAGTTTTTAATATAAAAATTTCAATTTTTTTAGGTTTTGGGTGGATTTTTCAATTTTTTTGGGGGTGGTCACGAATTAAAGTCCTTTTCGCTCTAGGACGCATATTTAAGGAGATATGGGCAAAAGAAGTTTTTCATATAAAAATTTCAATTTTTTTAGGTTTTGGGTGGATTTCTAAATTTTTTGAGGGTGGTCACGAATTAAAGTCCTTTTCGCTCTAGGACGCATATTTAAGGAGATATGGGCAAAAGAAGTTTTTCATATAAAAATTTCATTTTTTTTAGGTTTTGGGTGGATTTTTCTATTTTGTGAGGGTGGTCACGAATTAAAGTCCTTTTCGCTCTAGGACGCATATTTAAGGAGATATGGGCAAAAGAAGTTTTCCATATAAAAATGTCAATTTTTTGAGGGTGGTCACGAATTATAGAACTTTTCGCTCTAGGACGCATATTTAAGGAGATATGGGCAAAAGAAGTTTTTCATATAAAAATTTCAATTTTTTTAGGGTTTGGGTGGATTTTTCAATTTTTTGGGAGTGGTCACGAATTAAAGTCGTTTTCGCTCTAGGACGCATATTTAAGGAGATATGGGCAAAAGAAGTTTTTCATATAAAAATTTCAATTTTTTTAGGTTTTGGGTGGATTTTTCAATTTTTTGAGGGTGGTCTAGGACGCATATTTAAGGAGATATGGGCAAAGGAAGTTTTTCATATAAAAAATTCAATTTTTTTAGGTTTTGGGTGGATTTTTCAATTTTTTGGGGTGGTCACGAAGTAAATTCCTTTTCGCTCTAGGACGCATATTTAAGGAGATACGGGCAAAAGAAGTTTTTCATATAAAAATTTAATTTTTTTAGGGTTTGGGTGTCCTTTTCGCTCTAGGACGCATATTTAAGGAGATATGGGCAAAAGAAGTTTTTCATATAAAAATTTCAATTTTTTTAGGTGTTGGGTGGATTTTTCAATTTTTTGGGGGTGGTCACGAATTAAAGTCCTTTTCGCTCTAGGACGCATATTTAAGGAGATATGGGCAAAAGAAGTTTTTCATATAAAAATTTCAATTTTTTTAGGTTTTGGGACGCATATTTAAGGAGATATGGGCAAAAGAAGTTTTTCATATAAAAAAATCAATTTTTTTAGGTTTTGGGTGGATTTTTCAATTTTTTGGGGATGGTCATGAATTAAAGTCCTTTTCGCTCTAGGTAGCATATTTAAGGAGATATGGGCAAAAGAAGTTTTCCATATAAAAATTTCAATTTTTTAGGTTTTGGGTGGATTTTTCTATTGTTTGAAGGTGGTCACGAATTATAGACCTTTTAGCTCTAGGACGCATATTTAAGGAGATATGGGCAAAAGAGTTTTTCATATAAATATTTAATTTTTTTTAGGTTTTGGGTGGATTTTTCAATTTTTTGGGAGTGGTCACGAAATAAAGTCCTTTTCGCTCTAGGACGCATATTTAAGGAGATATGGGCAAAAGAAATTTTTCATATAAAAATTTAATTTTTTTTTAGGTTTTGGGTGGATTTTTCAATTTTTTGGGGGTGGTCACGAATTAAAGTCCTTTTCGCTCTAGGACGCATATTTAAGGAGATATGGGCAAAAGAAGTTTTTCATATAAAAATTTCAATTTTTGTAGGTTTTGGGTGGATTTTTATATTTTTTGAGGGTGGCCACGAATTAAAGTCCTTTTCGCTCTAGGACGCATATTTAAGGAGATATGGGCAAAAGAAGTTTTCATATAAAAATTAAAATTTTTTTAGGTTTTGGGTGGATTTTTCAATTTTTTGAGGGTGGTCACGAATTATAGTCCTTTTCGCTCTAGGACGCTTAGTTTAGGAGATATGGGCAAAAGAAGTTTTTCATATAAAAATTTCAATTTTTTAGGTTTTGGGTGGATTTTTCAATTGTTTGAGGGTGGTCACGAATTAGAGACTTTTTTGCTTTAGGACGCATATTTAAGGAGACATGGGCAAAAGAAGTTTTTCATATAAAAATTTCATTTTTTTTAGGTTTTGGGTGGATTTTTCAATTTTTTGAGGGTGGTCTAGGACGCATATTTAAGGAGATATGGGCAAAGGAAATTTTTCATAAAAAAATTAAATTTTTTTAGGTTTTGGGTGGATTTTTCAATATTTTGTGGTGGTCACGAATTAAATTCCTTTTCGCTCCAGGACGCATATTTAAGGAGATATGGGCAAAAGAAGTTTTTCATATAAAAATTTAATTTTTTTTAGGTTTTGGGTGTCCTTTTCGCTCTAGGACGCATATTTAAGGAGATATGGGCAAAAGAAGTTTTTCATATAAAAATTTCAATTTTTTTAGGTGTTGGGTGGATTTTTAAATTTTTTGGGGGTGGTCACGAATTAAAGTCCTTTTCGCTCTAGGACGCATATTTAAGGAGATATGGGCAAAAGAAGTTTTTCATATAAAAATTTCAATTTTTTTTCGGTTTTGGGACGCATATTTAAGGAGATATGGGCAAAAGAAGTTTTTCATATAAAAAATTTTGGGTGGATATGGGCAAAAGAAGTTTTTCATAGATATGGGCAAAAGAAGTTTTTCATATAAAAAATTCAATTTTTTTAGGTTTTGGGTGGATTTTTCAATTTTTTGGGGTGGTCACGAATTAAAGTCCTTTTCGCTCTAGGACGCATATTTAAGGAGATATGGGCAAAAGAAGTTTTTCATATAAAAATTTAATTTTTTTTAGGTTTTGGGTGTCCTTTTCGCTCTAGGACGCATATTTAAGGAGATATGGGCAAAAGAAGTTTTCCAAATAAAAATTTAAATTTTTTTAGGTGTTGGGTGGATTTTTCAATTTTTTGGGGGTGGTCACGAATTAAAGTCCTTTTCGCTCTAGGACGCATATTTAAGGAGATATGGGCAAAAGAAGTTTTTCATATAAAAATTTCAATTTTTTTAGGTTTTGGGGCGCATATTTAAGGAGATATGGGCAAAAGAAGTTTTTCATATAAAAAATTCAATTTTTTTAAGTTTTGGGTGGATTTTTCTATTGTTTGAGGGTGGTCACGAATTATAGACCTTTTAGCTCTAGGACGCATATTTAAGGAGATATGGGCAAAAGAGTTTTTCATATAAAAATTTAAATTTTTTTAGGTTTTGGGTGGATTTTTCAATTTTTTTGGGGGTGGTCACGAATTAAAGTCCTTTTCGCTCTAGGACGCATAGTTAAGGAGATATGGGCAAAAGGAATTTTTCATATAAAAATTTAAATTTTTTTTAGGTTTTGGGTGGATTTTTCAATTTTTTGGGGGTGGTCACGAATTAAAGTCCTTTTCGCTCTAGGACGCATATTTAAGGAGATATGGGCAAAAGAAGTTTTTCATATAAAAATTTCAATTTTTTTAGGTTTTGGGTGGATTTTTATATTTTTTGAGGGTGGTCACGAATTAAAGTCCTTTTCGCTCTAGGACGCATATTTAAGGAGATATGGGCAAAAGAAGTTTTTCATATAAAAATTAAAATTTTTTTAGGTTTTGGGTGGATTTTTCAATTTTTTGAGTGTGGTCACGAATTATAGTCCTTTTCGCTCTAGGACGCATATTTAAGGAGATATGGGCAAAAGAAGTTTTTCATATAAAAATTTCAATTTTTTTTAGGTTTTGGGTGGCTTTTTCAATTGTTTGAGAGTGGTCACGAATTAAAGTCCTTTTCGCTCTAGGACGCATATTTAAGGAGATATGGGCAAAAGAAGTTTTCCATATAAAAATGTCAATTTTTTGGGGGTGGTCACGAATTATAGTCCTTTTTGCTCTAGGACGTATATTTAAGGAGATATGGGCAAAAGAAGTTTTTCATATAAAAATTTCAATTTTTTTAGGTTTTTGGTGGATTTTTCAATTTTTTGGGAGTGGTCACGAATTAAAGTCCTTTTCGCTCTAGGACGCATATTTAAGGAGATATGGGCAAAAGAAGTTTTCCATATAAAAATGTCAATTTTTTGGGGGTGGTCACGAATTAAAGTCGTTTTCGCTCTAGGACGCATATTTAAGGAGATATGGGCAAAAGAAGTTTTTAATATAAAAATTTAAATTTTTTTAGGTTTTGGGTGGATTTTTCTATTGTTTGAAGGTGGTCACGAATTATAGACCTTTTAGCTCTAGGACGCATATTTAAGGAGATATGGGCAAAAGAGTTTTTCATATAAAAATTTAAATTTTTTTAGGTTTTGGGTGGATTTTTCAATTTTTTGGGGGTGGTCACGAATTAAAGTCCTTTTCGCTCTAGGACGCATATTTAAGGAGATATGGGCAAAAGAAATGTTTCATATAAAAATTTAATTTTTTTTTTGGGTTTTGGGTGGATTTTTCAATTTTTTGGGGGTGGTCACGAATTAAAGTCCTTTTCGCTCTAGGACGCATATTTAAGGAGATATGGGCAAAAGAAGTTTTTCATATAAAAATTTCAATTTTTTTAGGTTTTGGGTGGATTTTTATATTTTTTGAGGGTGGCCACGAATTAAAGTCCTTTTCGCTCTAGGACGCATATTTAAGGAGATATGGGCAAAAGAAGTTTTTCATATAAAAATTAAAATTTTTTTAGGTTTTGGATGGATTTTTCAATTTTTTGGGGGTGGTCATGAATTAAAGTCCTTTTCGCTCTAGGAAGCATATTTAAGGAGATATGGGCAAAAGAAGTTTTCCATATAAAAATTTCAATTTTTTAGGTTTTGGGTGGATTTTTCTATTTTTTGAAGGTGGTCACGAATTATAGACCTTTTAGCTCTAGGACGCATATTTAAGGAGATATGGGCAAAAGAGTTTTTCATATAAAAATTTAAATTTTTTTAGGTTTTGGGTGGATTTTTCAATTTTTTGGGGGTGGTCACGAATTAAAGTCCTTTTCGCTCTAGGACGCATATTTAAGGAGATATGGGCAAAAGAGTTTTTCATATAAAAATTTAATTTTTTTTTAGGTTTTGGGTGGATTTTTCAATTTTTTGGGGGTGGTCACGAATTAAAGTCCTTTTCGCTCTAGGACGCATATTTAAGGAGATATGGGCAAAAGAAGTTTTTCATATAAAAATTTCAATTTTTTTAGGTTTTGGGTGGATTTTTCTATTTTTTGAGGGTGGCCACGAATTAAAGTCCTTTTCGCTCTAGGACGCTTAGTTTAGGAGATATGGGCTTATGGGTTTTTCATATAAAAATTTCAATTTTTTTAGGTTTTGGGTGGATTTTTCAATTGTTTGAGGGTGGTCACGAATTAAAGACTTTTTTGCTTTAGGACGCATATTTAAGGAGATATGGGCAAAAGAAGTTTTTCATATAAAAAATTCAATTTTTTTAGGTTTTGGGTGGATTTTGCAATTTTTTGAGGGTGGTCACGATTAAAGTCCTTTTCTATATAAAAATATCAATTTTTTGGGGGTGGTCACGAATTAAAGTCCTTTTCGCTCTAGGACGCATATTTAAGGAGATATGGGCAAAAGAAGTTTTTCATATAAAAATTTCAATTTTTTAGGGTTTGGGTGGATTTTTCAATTTTTTGGGGGTGGTCACGAATTAAAGTCGTTTTCGCTCTAGGACGCATATTTAAGGAGATATGGGCAAAAGAAGTTTTTCATATAAAAATTTCAATTTTTTTAGGTTTTAGGTGGATTTTTCAATTTTTTGAGGGTGGTCTAGGACGCATATTTAAGGAGATATGGGCAAAAGAAGTTTTTCATATAAAAATTTCAATTTTTTTAGGTGTTGGGTGGATTTTTCAATTTTTTGGGGGTGGTCACGAATTAAAGTCCTTTTCGCTCTAGGAAGCATATTTAAGGAGATATGGGCAAAAGAAGTTTTCCATATAAAAATTTCAATTTTTTAGGTTTTGGGTGGATTTTTCTATTGTTTGAGGGTGGTCACGAATTATAGACCTTTTAGCTCTAGGACGCATATTTAAGGAGATATGGGCAAAAGAGTTTTTCATATAAAAATTTAAATTTTTTTAGGTTTTGGGTGGATTTTCAATTTTTTGGGGGTGGTCACGAATTAAAGTCCTTTTCGCTCTAGGACGCATATTTAAGGAGATATGGGCAAAAGAAATTTTTCATATAAAAATTTGAATTTTTTTTAGGTTTCGGGTGGATTTTTCAATTTTTTGGGGGTGGTCACGAATTAAAGTCCTTTTCGCTCTAGGACGCATATTTAAGGAGATATGGGCAAAAGAAGTTTTTCATATAAAAATTTCAATTTTTTAGGTTTTGGGTGGATTTTTATATTTTTTGAGGGTGGTCACGAATTAAAGTCCTTTTCGCTCTAGGACGCATATTTAAGGAGATATGGGCAAAAGAAGTTTTTCATATAAAAATTAAAATTTTTTTAGGTTTTGGGTGGATTTTTCAATTTTTTGAGGGTAGTCACGAATTATAGTCCTTTTCGCTCTAGGAAGCTTAGTTTAGGAGATATGGGCAAAAGAAGTTTTTCATATAAAAATTTCAATTTTTTTTAGGTTTTGGGTGGATTTTTCAATTGTTTGAGGGTGGTCACGAATTATAGTCCTTTTTGCTCTAGGACCCTTAGTTTAGGAGATATGGGAAAAAGAAGATTTTTATATAAAAATTTCAATTTTTTTTAGGTTTTGGGTGGATTTTTCAATTTTTTGGGAGTGGTCACGAATTAAAGTCCTTTTCGCTCTAGGACGCATATTTAAGGAGATATGGGCAAAAAAATGTTTTTCATATAAAAATTTCAATTTTTTTGGTTTTGGGTGGATTTTTCAATTGTTTGAGGGTGGTCACGAATTAAAGTCCTTTTCGCTCTAGGACGCATATTTAAGGAGATATGGGCGAAAGAAGTTTTTCATATAAAAATTAAAATTTTTTTAGGTTTTGGATGGATTTTTCAATTTTTTGAGGGTGGTCACGAATTATAGTCCTTTTCGCTCTAGGACGCTTAGTTTAGGAGATATGGGCTTATGGGTTTTTCATATAAAAATTTCAATTTTTTAGGTTTTGGGTGGATTTTTCAATTGTTTGAGGGTGGTCACGAATTAAAGTCCTTTTTGCTCTAGGACCCTTAGTTTAGGAGATATGGGCAAAAGAAGTTTTTCATATAAAAATTTCAATTTTTTTTAGGTTTTGGGTGGATTTTTCAATTGTTTGAGGGTGGTCACGAATTATAGTCCTTTTTGCTCTAGGACCCTTAGTTTAGGAGATATGGGAAAAAGAAGATTTTTATATAAAAATTTCAATTTTTTTTAGGTTTTGGGTGGATTTTTCAATTTTTTGGGAGTGGTCACGAATTAAAGTCCTTTTCGCTCTAGGACGCATATTTAAGGAGATATGGGCAAAAAAATGTTTTTCATATAAAAATTTCAATTTTTTTGGTTTTGGGTGGATTTTTCAATTGTTTGAGGGTGGTCACGAATTAAAGTCCTTTTCGCTCTAGGACGCATATTTAAGGAGATATGGGCAAAAGAAGTTTTTCATATAAAAATTTCAATTTTTTAAGGTTTTGGGTGGATTTTTCTATTTTTTGAGGGTGGTCACGAATTAAAGTCCTTTTCGCTCTAGGACGCTTAGTTTAGGAGATATGGGCAAAAGAAGTTTTTCATATAAAAATTTCAATTTTTTTTAGGTTTTGGGTGGATTTTTCAATTGTTTGAGGGTGGTCACGAATTAAAGTCCTTTTCGCTCTAGGACGCATATTTAAGGAGATATGGGCAAAAAAAAGTTTTTCATATAAAAATTTCAATTTTTTTTAGGTTTTGGGTGGATTTTTCAATTTTTTGGGAGTGGTCACGAATTAAAGTCCTTTTCGCTCTAGGACGCATATTTAAGGAGATATGGGCAAAAGAAGTTTTTCATATAAAAAATTAACATTTTTTAGGGTTTGGGTGGATTTTTCAATTTTTTGGGGTGGTCACGAATTAAAGTCCTTTTCGCTCTAGGACGCATATTTAAGGAGATATGGGCGAAAGAAGTTTTTCATATAAAAATTTAAATTTTTTAAGGTTTTGGGTGGATTTTTCAATTTTTTGAGGGTGGTCACGAATTAAAGTCCTTTTCGCTCTAGGACGCATATTTAAGGAGATATGGACAAAAGAAGTTTTTCATATAAAAATTTCAATTTTTTTAGGTTTTGGGTGGATTTTTCAATTGTTTGAGGGTGGTCACGAATTAAAGTCATTTTCGCTCTAGGACGCATATTTAAGGAGATATGGGCAAAAGAAGTTTTTCATATAAAAGTTTCAATTTTTTTAGGTTTTGGGTGGATTTTTATATTTTTTGAGGGTGGCCACGAATTAAAGTCCTTTTCGCTCTAGGACGCATATTTAAGGAGATATGGGCAAAAGAAGTTTTTCATATAAAAATTAAAATTTTTTTAGGTTTTGGATGGATTTTTCAATTTTTTGAGGGTGGTCACGAATTATAGTCCTTTTCGCTCTAGGACGCTTAGTTTAGGAGATATGGGCTTATGGGTTTTTCATATAAAAATTTCAATTTTTTAGGTTTTGGGTGGATTTTTCAATTGTTTGAGGGTGGTCACGAATTAAAGACTTTTTTGCTTTAGGACGAATATTTAAGGAGATATGGGCAAAAGAAGTTTTTCATATAAAAAATTCAATTTTTTTAGGTTTTGGGTGGATTTTGCAATTTTTTGAGGGTGGTCACGATTAAAGTCCTTTTTGCTCTAGGACGCATATTTAAGGAGATATGGGCAAAAGAAGTTTTCTATATAAAAATGTCAATTTTTTGGGGGTGGTCACGAATTAAAGTCCTTTTCGCTCTAGGACGCATATTTAAGGAGATATGGGCAAAAGAAGTTTTTCATATAAAAATTTCAATTTTTTTAGGGTTTGGGTGGATTTTTCAATTTTTTGGGGGTGGTCACGAATTAAAGTCGTTTTCGCTCTAGGACGCATATTTAAGGAGATATGGGCAAAAGAAATTTTTCATATAAAAATTTCAATTTTGTTAGGTTTTGGGTGGATTTTTCAATTTTTTGAGGGTGGTCTAGGACGCATATGTAAGGAGATATGGGCAAAAGAAGTTTTTCATATAAAAATTTCAATTTTTTTAGGTGTTGGGTGGATTTTTCAACTTTTTGGGGGTGGTCACGAATTAAAGTCCTTTTCGCTCTAGGACGCATATTTAAGGAGATATAGGCAAAAGAAGTTTTTCATATAAAAATTTCAATTTTTTTAGGTTTTGGGACGCATATTTAAGGAGATATGGGCAAAAGAAGTTTTTAATATAAAAAATTCAATTTTTTTAGGTTTTGTGTGGATTTTTCAATTTTTTGGGGGTGGTCATGAATTAAAGTCCTTTTCGCTCTAGGAAGCATATTTAAGGAGATATGGGCAAAAGAAGTTTTCCATATAAAAATTTCAATTTTTTAGGTTTTGGGTGGATTTTTCTATTGTTTGAGGGTGGTCACGAATTATAGACCTTTTAGCTCTAGGACGCATATTTAAGGAGATATGGGCAAAAGAGTTTTTCATATAAAAATTTAAATTTTTTTAGGTTTTGGGTGGATTTTTCAATTTTTTGGTCCTTTTCGCTCTAGGACGCATATTTAAGGAGATATGGGCAAAAGAAATGTTTCATATAAAAATTTAAATTTTTTTAGGTTTCGGCTGGATTTTTCAATTTTTTGGGGGTGGTCACGAATTAAAGTCCTTTTCGCTCTAGGACGCATATTTAAGGAGATATGGGCAAAAGAAGTTTTTCATATAAAAATTTCAATTTTTTTAGGTTTTGGGTGGATTTTTATATTTTTTAAGGGTGGTCACGAATTAAAGTCCTTTTCGCTCTAGGACGCATATTTAAGGAGATATGGGCAAAAGAAGTTTTTCATATAAAAATTAAAATTTTTTTTAGGTTTTGGGTGGATTTTTCAATTTTTTGAGGGTGGTCACGAATTATAGTCCTTTTCGCTCTAGGAAGCTTAGTTTAGGAGATATGGGCAAAAGAAGTTTTTCATATAAAAATTTCAATTTTTTTAGGTTTTGGGTGGATTTTTAATTTTTTGGGGGTGGTCACGAATTAAAGTCCTTTTCGCTCTAGGACGCATATTTAAGGAGATATGGGCAAAAAAAAGTTTTTCATATAAAAATTTCAATTTTTTTAGGTTTTGGGTGGATTTTTCAATTGTTTGAGGGTGGTCACGAATTAAAGTCCTTTTCGCTCTAGGACGCATATTTAAGGAGATATGGGCAAAAAAAAGTTTTTCATATAAAAATTTCAATTTTTTTTAGGTTTTGGGTGGATTTTTCAATTTTTTGGGAGTGGTCACGAATTAAAGTCCTTTTCGCTCTAGGACGCATATTTAAGGAGATATGGGCAAAAGAAGTTTTTCATATAAAAATTAAAATTTTTTTAGGTTTTGGGTGGATTTTTCAATTTTTTGAGGGTGGTCACGAATTATAGTCCTTTTCGCTCTAGGAAGCTTAGTTTAGGAGATATGGGCAAAAGAAGTTTTTCATATAAAAATTTCAATTTTTTTAGGTTTTGGGTGGATTTTTCAATTTTTTGGGGGTGGTCACGAATTAAAGTCCTTTCGCACTAGGACGCATATTTAAGGAGATATGGGCAAAAGAAATTTTTCATATAAAAATTTCAGTTTTTTAGGTTTTGGGTGGATTTTTCAATTTTTTGGGGGTGGTCACGAATTAAAGTCATTTTCGCTCTAGGACGCTTAGTTTAGGAGATATGGGCAAAAGAAGTTTTCCATATAAAAATTTAAATTTTTTTAGGTTTTGTGTGGATTTTTCAATTTTTTGGGGGTGGTCACGAATTAAAGTCCTTTTCGCTCTAGGACGCATATTTAAGGAGATATGGGCAAAAGAAATTTTTCATATAAAAATTTCACTTTTTTTTAAGTGTTGGGTGGATTTTTCAATTTTTTGGGGGTGGTCACGAATTAAAGTCCTTTTCACTCTAGGACGCATATTTAAGGAGATATGGGCAAAAGAAATTTCCCATATAAAAATTTCAATTTTTTTAGGTTTTGGGTGGATTTTTAAATTTTTTGGGGTGGTCACGAATTAAAGTCCTTTTCGCTCTAGGACGCATATTTAAGGAGATATGGGCAAAAGAAGTTTTTCATATAAAAATTTAAATTGTTTTAGGTTTTGGGTGGATTTTTCAACTTTTTGGGGGTGGTCACGAATTATAGTCCTTTTCGCTCTAGGACGCATATTTAAGGAGATATGGGCAAAAGAAGTTTTTCATATAAAAAATTCAATTTTTTTAGGTTTTGGGTGGATTTTTCAATTTTTTGGGGGTGGTCACGAATTATAGTCCTTTCCGCTCTAGGACGCATATTTAAGGAGATATGGGCAACAGAAGTTTTTCATATAAAAAATTCAATTTTTTTAGGTTTTGGGTGGATTTTTCAATTTTTTGGGGGTGGTCACGAACTAAAGTCCTTTTCGCTGTAGGACGCTTAGTTTAGGAGATATGGGCAAAAGAAGTTTTTCATATAAAAAATTCAATTTTTTTAGGTTTTGGGTGGATTTTTCAATTGTTTGAGGGTGGTCACGAATTAAAGTCCTTTTCGCTATAGGACGCATATTTAAGGAGATATGGGCAAAAGAAGTTTTTCATATAAAAATTTCAATTTTTTAGGTTTTGGGTGGATTTTCAATTTTTTGAGGGTGGTCACGAACTAAAGTCCTTTTCGCTGTAGGACGCTTAGTTTAGGAGATATGGGCAAAAGAAGTTTTTCATATAAAAAATTCAATTTTTTTAGGTTTTGGGTGGATTTTTCAATTGTTTGGGAGTGGTCACGAATTAAAGTCCTTTTCGCTCTAGGACGCATATTTAAGGAGATATGGGCAAAAGAAGTTTTTCATATAAAAATTTAAATTTTTTTAGGTTTTGGGTGTCCTTTTCGCTCTAGGACGCATATTTAAGGAGATATGGGCAAAAGAAGTTTTTCATATAAAAATTTCAATTTTTTTAGGTTTTGGGTGGATTTTTCAATTTTTTGGGGGTGGTCACGAATTAAAGTCCTTTTCGCTCTAGGACGCATATTTAAGGAGATATGGGCAAAAGAAATTTTTCATATAAAAATTTCAATTTTTTAGGTTTTGGGTGGATTTTTCTATTGTTTGAGGGTGGTCACGAATTATAGACCTTTTCGCTCTAGGACGCATATTTAAGGAGATATGGGCAAAAGAGTTTTTCATATAAAAATTTAAATTTTTTTAGGTTTTGGGTGGATTTTTAAATTTTTTGAGGGTGGTCACGAATTATAGTCTTTTTCGCTCTTGGACGCATATTTAAGGAGATATGGGCAAAAGAAGTTTTTCATATAAAAATTTAAATTTTTTTAGGTTTTGGGTGGATTTTCAATTTTTTGAGGGTGGTCACGAACTAAAGTCCTTTTCGCTGTAGGACGCTTAGTTTAGGAGATATGGGCAAAAGAAGTTTTTCATATAAAAAATTCAATTTTTTTAGGTTTTGGGTGGATTTTTCAATTGTTTGGGAGTGGTCACGAATTAAAGTCCTTTTCGCTCTAGGACGCATATTTAAGGAGATATGGGCAAAAGAAGTTTTTCATATAAAAATTTCAATTTTTTTAGGTTTTGGGTGGATTTTTCAATTTTTTGGGGGTGGTCACGAATTAAAGTCCTTTTCGCTCTAGGACGCATATTTAAGGAGATATGGGCAAAAGAAATTTTTCATATAAAAATTTCAATTTTTTAGGTTTTGGGTGGATTTTTCTATTGTTTGAGGGTGGTCACGAATTAAAGTCCTTTTCGCTATAGGACGCATATTTAAGGAGATATGGGCAACAGAAGTTTTCCATATAAAAATTTCAATTTTTTTAGGTTTTGGGTGGATTTTTCAATTTTTTGGGGGTGGTCACGAATTAAAGTCCTTTTCGCTCTAGGACGCATATTTAAGGAGATATGGGCAAAAGAAGTTTTCCATATAAAAAATTCAATTTTTTTAGGTTTTGGGTGGATTTTTCAATTTTTTGGGGGTGGTCACGAACTAAAGTCCTTTTCGCTGTAGGACGCTTAGTTTAGGAGATATGGGCAAAAGAAGTTTTTCATATAAAAAATTCAATTTTTTTAGGTTTTGGGTGGATTTTTCAATTGTTTGAGGGTGGTCACGAATTAAAGTCCTTTTCGCTATAGGACGCATAATTAAGGAGATATGGGCAAAAGAAGTTTTTCATATAAAAATTTCAATTTTTTAGGTTTTGGGTGGATTTTTCAATTTTTTGAGGGTGGTCACGAACTAAAGTCCTTTTCGCTGTAGGACGCTTAGTTTAGGAGATATGGGCAAAAGAAGTTTTTCATATAAAAAATTCAATTTTTTTAGGTTTTGGGTGGATTTTTCAATTGTTTGAGGGTGGTCACGAATTAAAGTCCTTTTCGCTATAGGACGCATATTTAAGGAGATATGGGCAACAGAAGTTTTCCATATAAAAATTTCAATTTTTTTAGGTTTTGGGTGG
Organism: Haematobia irritans; assembly: GCF_050003625.1. Taxonomy (NCBI): domain Eukaryota; kingdom Metazoa; phylum Arthropoda; class Insecta; order Diptera; family Muscidae; genus Haematobia; species Haematobia irritans. The sequence continues at coordinate 82,645,239 of NC_134399.1, read as the reverse complement.
ATTTTTCAATTTTTTGGGGGTGGTCACGAATTAAAGTCCTTTTCGCTCTAGGACGCATATTTAAGGAGATATGGGCAAAAGAAGTTTTCCATATAAAAATTTCAATTTTTTTAGGTGTTGGGTGGATTTTTTAATTTTTTGGGAGTGGTCACGAATTAAAGTCCTTTTCGCTCTAGGACGCATATTTAAGGAGATATGGGCAAAAGAAGTTTTTCATATAAAAATTTAAATTTTTTTAGGTTTTGGGTGTCCTTTTCGCTCTAGGACGCATATTTAAGGAGATATGGGCAAAAGAAGTTTTTCATATAAAAATTTCAATTTTTTTAGGTTTTGGGTGGATTTTTCAATTTTTTGGGGGTGGTCACGAATTAAAGTCCTTTTCGCTCTAGGACGCATATTTAAGGAGATATGGGCAAAAAAATTTTTCATATAAAAATTTCAATTTTTTAGGTTTTGGGTGGATTTTTCTATTGTTTGAGGGTGGTCACGAATTATAGACCTTTTCGCTCTAGGACGCATATTTAAGGAGATATGGGCAAAAGAGTTTTTCATATAAAAATTTAAATTTTTTTAGGTTTTGGGTGGATTTTTAAATTTTTTGAGGGTGGTCACGAATTATAGTCTTTTTCGCTCTTGGACGCATATTTAAGGAGATATGGGCAAAAGAAGTTTTTCATATAAAAAATTCAATTTTTTTAGGTTTTGGATGGATTTTTTAAATTTTTAGGGGTGGTCACGAATTAAAGTCCTTTTCGCTCTAGGACGCTTAGTTTAGGAGATATGGGCAAAAGAAGTTTTTCATATAAAAATTTCAATTTTTTTAGGTTTTGGGTGGATTTTTCAATTTTTTGGGGGTGGTCACGAATTAAAGTCCTTTTCGCTCTAGGACGCATATTTAAGGAGATATGGGCAAAAGAAGTTTTCCATATAAAACTTTAAATTTTTTTAGGTTTTGGGTGGATTTTTCAATTTTTTGGGGGTGGTCACGAATTAAATTCCTTTTCGCTTTAGGACGCTTAGGAGATATGGGCAAAAGAAGTTTTTCATATAAAAATTTCATTTTTTTTAGGTTTTGGGTGGATTTTTCAATTGTTTGAGGGTGGTCACGAATTAAAGTCCTTTTCGCTCTAGGACGCATATTTAAGGAGATATGGGCAAAAGAAATTTTTCATATAAAAATTTCAGTTTTTTAGGTTTTGGGTGGATTTTTCAATTTTTTGTGGGTGGTCACGAATTAAAGTCCTTTTCGCTCTAGGACGCTTAGTTTAGGAGATATGGGCAAAAGAAGTTTTCCATATAAAAATTTACATTTTTTTAGGTTTTGGGTGGATTTTTCAATTTTTTGGGGGTGGTCACGAATTAAAGTCCTTTTCGCTCTAGGACGCATATTTAAGGAGATATGGGCAAAAGAAATTTTTCATATAAAAATTTCACTGTTTTTTAAGTGTTGGGTGGATTTTTCAATTTTTTGGGGGTGGTCACGAATTAAAGTCCTTTTCACTCTAGGACGCATATTTAAGGAGATATGGGCAAAAGAAGTTTTTCATATAAAAATTTAAATTTTTTTAGGTTTTGGGTGGAGTTTTCAATTTTTTGGGGGTGGTCACGAACTAAAGTCCTTTTCGCTGTAGGACGCTTAGTGTAGGAGATATGGGCAAAAGTAGTTTTTCATATAAAAAAATCAATTTTTTTAGGTTTTGGGCAGGGCTGTGGAGTCGGAGTCGGAGTCGGAGTCTTGGAGTCGGAGTCTGAAGATTTGGCTGGAGTCGGAGTCGTAAAAATTTTGCTCGACTCCGACTCCGGCTAAACCAAATTTTTTAAAACACTTCACATTTTTGTAACTAAAAAAGTTTTTACGCAAATTAGTTTCCAATGCGTTATGCATTCGATCAATATACACCACGATTGGAAATAAAAATCAACTTCCAATTACGGCTATCATTTTATGTTTCCTAGAATGTTAGACTAGCAAATGGGCTGGATCGATCCATTTTAAACCCCATATCAATTTATTTGAAATAATTCGAACAATAATTCGAATTTATTGTTTTTAATTTTATTTTAAGGCTATATACCTACACACATATGACAGAAAAAATTGTCAAAGCTGTTTTTTATAGAAAATTTTGTCACTATTGTATTTATATGGAATGTTTTGTCAAAATTTAATTTCTATAAACAAATTATTCGAAATATTATTACTATAGAAAATTTTTTTCCTATAGAAAATTAAGTCAACATTTATTTCTATAGAAAATAAAAAATAAAACAAGTATATACAGCAGTATGTTCGTCCGGGCCAAATCATAAATACCCACCACCATGAATCAAATATACTAATTTCCTTAGAAAATTTCATGGGGGTTTGATGACAGATCAGTATAACCAGTTCGCATCCCGAAAATAAATGCAAAGATTTTACCTATCAGATTCCGGATTTATAAGAACTATTTTTGTTTGAGTTTTAAAGGAAATTAAGAAAAAATGAAATCTAAAATCTATAGTACACCAACTGTTTTATGATTACGAGAAGTAATATCTGGCAAATTTACATTTATGGTAAATGCACCTTCTGTACCCTCAATATCTGAAATCGGTCTATATGGAGGCCTTACCAGCGTTGCAACAACGAATTTTTATTTTGGACCAAATTTTTCCAAAATTCGTACCAGGGGACCAGTTTTCTAATTTAAATTAAAATAATTTAAAAGTTACAATTTTTCTAAAATTTTTCTTCGAAAGAAAATTTTTTCAAAATTTTATTTCTTTATAAAATGTTGACCTCATTCTATTTCTATCGAAAATTTTGTCCATGTTTAATTTCTATAGAAAATTTGGTCCAAATTTTATTTCAATAGATTTCATTTTAGCCAAAATTTCAATTTAGCCAAAATTTAATTTCTATAGAAAATGTAGCCAAAGTTTAATTCTATTGAAAATTTAGCCAAAATTTTATTTCTATTACATATTTAGCAGAAATTTGTACAAAATTTTTGCATAATATTGTATCCCAAAATTTTTTAAGAAGCTTATTTCTATACAAAATTTTGTTAAAATTTTATTTCTATGAAAAATTTGTTAAAATTTTATTTCTATGAAAATATTGTTAAAATTTTATTTCTAAAGAAATTTTTGTCCAAATGTTATTTCTGCAGAAAAATTCCATTTGGTCTGACCATCGGACCAACTTCAATAATTTTTTGGGTCTATTTTGGTCAATCGGACTAATGGGGCTACGCCAAAAACATGGAAGGGTACGTACAGTATTCAGCATATCTATTGTAGTTCTAGAATATAGACCCCAAAACGGAGGGCCGGTTTATAAGGGGACTATATCAAAAACTGGACCGATACACAATATATTCGGCACACCTCTTAATGGTCCCAGAATACCTCCAGATTTCAAATTTCAGGCAAATTGGATAAAAACTACGGATTGTAGAAGTCCAAGAAGTAAACTCGTAACATCGGTCTAAAAGGGGGCTATATCAAAACTTCGTCCGATAGTGACCATCTTCGGCACGCCTTGTAATGGTCCTATAATACCTCTAGATTTCCAACTTCAGACAAATTGGATAAAAACTACGGATTCTAGAAGCTCAAGAAATAAAATCGGGAGTTCTGTCTATATGGGAGCTATATTAAAACATGGTCCGATAATCACCATTTTCAGCACTCCTCCTTATAGCCCTAGAATACCTCTAGGTTTCCAATTTCTGGCAAATTGGATAAAAACTACGGTTTTTATAAGCCCAAGACCCCAAATCGGGCGATCGGTTGATATGGGAGCTATATCAAAACCTGGACCGATCTAGCTCATCTTCGACATGACAAACTTATTATACCCCTGTCACCATGGGTATAAAAATATTTTTATGTAGAAAATTTTGTCAAAAATTTATTTCTATAGAAAATTTAGCCAAAATTTTGCTTCTATAGAAAATTGTGCAAAATTTTATTTACACAAAAATTTTTCCAAAATTTCTATTAATAATTTTTTCAAATTTTTTTCCATAGAAAATTGTGCCAAAATTTTGTTACTATAGATTTTTTTTTATACAAAATTTATACAACATTTTATGTCGATAGAAAATTTAGTCAACATTTTATTTTTATAGAAAATGTAGTCTAAATTTTCTTTCTATAGAAAATTTTGCAGCATTTTATTTCTTTAGAAAATTTTGCAAAATTTTATTTACTACACAAAAAATTTTCCAAAAATTTCTATTGATATTTTTTTCAAAATTTTATTTCTATAGAAAATTTTGTCAAAATTTGTTTACTATAGTCTTTTTATAGAAAATTTGGTAAAAATTTATTTATATATAAAATTTTCTCAAACATTTATTTATATAGGGAATTTAGTTCAAATTTTGTTTCTATAGAAAATTTTGCAAACTTTTATTTACTACACAAAAATTTTTCCAAAATTTCTATTTATATTTTTTTTCAAAATTTTATTTCTATAAAACAATTTGTCAAAATTTTATTTATGTAGCAAATTTTCTCAAATTTTTTTCTTACTGATACTCACTGCTAAGTCGAAAACTGGTAAAAGTGACTCAAATTTTGCTATATAAAAAATTATGAATGTTTCCCAAATATTGCACGAGATTTTGTAGAAGTCTGATTTCAGATTTTATCAAAATGTTGATCTAAATACAAAGTTGTGCAGAGTATGTTACAATCGGCCCGCCCGACTTTAGACTTTCTTTGCATTTTTATTTTTTGCTATAATTGTGTTACGTCCCATAACGTTAGATTTAAATTTTAGGTACAGAGATTATCTAGAAGTATATACAATTTTGTTTAAATCGATTCAGATTCAAATTCATGCATATGGGAATATAACCCTTTATAATAATTTTCGTCCACAAATATATATACTGTCGGTATCTTCTCATATTATGATGGGTATTTATATCATTATGTTATTTATTAAACATTGCCCTAAATTTGAAATAAAGAGTTTAATTGGTATAAATGCGAAATTAAGACCTTTCTTGCACACATAAATAAATACGATACTTTATATCGATCCATATATATACCCCATATATATCCCCTCAATAGAACTACAAATTAGTGGTACTAAAATGAGATTTAGTTATATTACCCGGAGTCGACTCCGGAGTCGGAGTCGGAGTCGAGCTGATGAAAAATGCTGGAGTCGGAGTCGGAGTCGAGCAAAATTGGCTCGACTCCACAGCCCTGGTTTTGGGTGGATTTTTCAATTGTTTGAGGGTGGTCACGAATTAAAGTCCTTTTCGCTATAGGACGCATATTTAAGGAGATATGGGCAAAAGAAGTTTTTCATATAAAAATTTCAATTTTTTAGGTTTTGGGTGGATTTTTCAATTTTTTGAGGGTGGTCACGAACTAAAGTCCTTTTCGCTGTAGGACGCTTAGTTTAGGAGATATGGGCAAAATAATTTTTTCATATAAGAAATTCAATTTTTTTAGGTTTTGGGTGAATTTTTCAATTGTTTGAGGGTGGTCACGAATTAAAGTCCTTTTCGCTATAGGACGCATATTTAAGGAGATATGGGCAAAAGAAGTTTTCCATATAAAAATTTCAATTTTTTTAGGTTTTGGGTGGATTTTTCAATTTTTTGGGGGTGGTCAAAAGAAGTTTTCCATATAAAAATTTCAATTTTTTTAGGTGTTGGGTGGATTTTTCAATTTTTTGGGAGTGGTCACGAATTAAAGTCCTTTTCGCTCTAGGACGCATATTTAAGGAGATATGGGCAAAAGAAGTTTTCCATATAAAAATTTCAATTTTTTTTAGGTTTTGGGTGGATTTTTATATTTTTTGAGGGTGGTCACGAATTAAAGTCCTTTTCGCTCTAGGACGCATATTTAAGGAGATATGGGCAAAAGAAGTTTTCCATATAAAAATTTCAATTTTTTTAGGTTTTGGGTGGATTTTTATATTTTTTGAGGGTGGTCACGAATTAAAGTCCTTTTCGCTCTAGGACGCATATTTAAGGAGATATGGGCAAAAGAAGTTTTTCATATAAAAATTTAAATTTTTTTAGGTTTTGGGAGGATTTTTATATTTTTTGAGGGTGGTCACGAATTATAGTCCTTTTCGCTCTAGGACGCATATTTAAGGAGATATGGGCAATAGAAGTTTTTCATATAAAAATTTCATTTTTTTTAGGTTTTGGGTGGATTTTTCAATTGTTTGAGGGTGGTCACGAATTAAAGACCTTTTCGCTTTAGGACGCATATTTAAGGAGATATGAGCAACAGAAGTTTTTCATATAAAAATTTCAATTTTTTTAGGTTTTGGGTGGATTTTTCAATTGTTTGAGGGTGGTCACGAATTAAAGTCCTTTTCGCTCTAGGACGCATATTTAAGGAGATATGGGCAAAAGAGTTTTTCATATAAAAATTTCAATTTTTTTAGGTTTTGGGTGGATTTTTCAATTTTTTGGGGGCGGTCACGAATTAAAGTCCTTTTCGGTCTAGGACGCTTAGTTTAGGAGATATGGGCAAAAGAAGTTTTTCATATAAAACTTTCAATTTTTTTAGGTTTTGGGTGGATTTTTCAATTTTTTGGGGGTGGTCACGAATTAAATTCCTTTTTGCTCTAGGACGCATATTTAAGGAGATATGGGCAAAAGAAATTTTCCATATAAAAATTTCAATTTTTTTAGGTTTTGGGTGGATTTTTCAATTTTTTGGGGTGGTCACGAATTAAAGTCCTTTTCGCTCTAGGACGCATATTTAAGGAGATATGGGCAAAAGAAGTTTTTTATATAAAAATTTAAATTGTTTTAGGTTTTGGGTGGATTTTTCAATTTTTTGGGGGTGGTCACGAATTATAGTCCTTTTCGCTCTAGGACGCATATTTAAGGAGATATGGGCAAAAGAAGTTTTTCATATAAAAATTTAAATTTTTTTAGGTTTTGGGTGGATTTTTCAATTTTTTGGGGGTGGTCACGAATTATAGTCCTTTTCGCTCTAGGACGCATATTTAAGGAGATATGGGCAACAGAAGTTTTTCATATAAAAATTTCAATTTTTTAGGTTTTGGGTGGATTTTTGAATTTTTTGAGGGTGGTCACGAACTAAAGTCCTTTTCGCTATAGGACGCATATTTAAGGAGATATGGGCAAAAGAAGTTTTTCATATAAAAATTTCAATTTTTTAGGTTTTGGGTGGATTTTTCAATTTTTTGAGGGTGGTCACGAACTAAAGTCCTTTTCGCTGTAGGACGCTTAGTTTAGGAGATATGGGCAAAAGAAGTTTTTCATATAAGAAATTAAATTTTTTTTAGGTTTTGGGTGAATTTTTCAATTGTTTAAGGGTGGTCACGAATTAAAGTCCTTTTCGCTATAGGACGCATATTTAAGGAGATATGGGCAAAAGAAGTTTTCCATATAAAAATTTCAATTTTTTTAGGTTTTGGGTGGATTTTTCAATTTTTTGGGGGTGGTCAAAAGAAGTTTTCCATATAAAAATTTCAATTTTTTTAGGTGTTGGGTGGATTTTTCAATTTTTTGGGAGTGGTCACGAATTAAAGTCCTTTTCGCTCTAGGACGCATATTTAAGGAGATATGGGCAAAAGAAGTTTTCCATATAAAAATTTCAATTTTTTTAGGTTTTGGGTGGATTTTTATATTTTTTGAGGGTGGTCACGAATTAAAGTCCTTTTCGCTCTAGGACGCATATTTAAGGAGATATGGGCAAAAGAAGTTTTCCATATAAAAATTTCAATTTTTTTAGGTTTTGGGTGGATTTTTATATTTTTTGAGGGTGGTCACGAATTAAAGTCCTTTTCGCTCTAGGACGCATATTTAAGGAGATATGGGCAAAAGAAGTTTTTCATATAAAAATTTAAATTTTTTTAGGTTTTGGGTGGATTTTTATATTTTTTGAGGGTGGTCACGAATTATAGTCCTTTTCGCTCTAGGACGCATATTTAAGGAGATATGGGCAAAAGAAGTTTTTCATATAAAAATTTCAATTTTTTTAGGTTTTGGGTGGATTTTTCAATTGTTTGAGGGTGGTCACGAATTAAAGTCCTTTTCGCTCTAGGACGCATATTTAAGGAGATATGGGCAAAAGAGTTTTTCATATAAAAATTTCAATTTTTTTAGGTTTTGGGTGGATTTTTCAATTGTTTGAGGGTGGTCACGAATTAAAGTCCTTTTCGCTCTAGGACGCATATTTAAGGAGATATGGGCAAAAGAGTTTTTCATATAAAAATTTCAATTTTTTTAGGTTTTGGGTGGATTTTTATATTTTTTGAGGGTGGTCACGAATTAAAGTCCTTTTCGCTCTAGGACGCATATTTAAGGAGATATGGGCAAAAGAAGTTTTTCATATAAAAATTTAAATTTTTTTAGGTTTTGGGTGGATTTTTCAATTGTTTGAGGGTGGTCACGAATTAAAGACCTTTTCGCTTTAGGACGCATATTTAAGGAGATATGAGCAACAGAAGTTTTTCATATAAAAATTTCAATTTTTTTAGGTTTTGGGTGGATTTTTCAATTGTTTGAGGGTGGTCACGAATTAAAGTCCTTTTCGCTCTAGGACGCATATTTAAGGAGATATGGGCAAAAGAGTTTTTCATATAAAAATTTCAATTTTTTTAGGTTTTGGGTGGATTTTTCAATTTTTTGGGGGCGGTCACGAATTAAAGTCCTTTTCGGTCTAGGACGCTTAGTTTAGGAGATATGGGCAAAAGAAGTTTTTCATATAAAACTTTCAATTTTTTTAGGTTTTGGGTGGATTTTTCAATTTTTTGGGGGTGGTCACGAATTAAATTCCTTTTTGATCTAGGACGCATATTTAAGGAGATATGGGCAAAAGAAATTTTCCATATAAAAATTTCAATTTTTTTAGGTTTTGGGTGGATTTTTCAATTTTTTGGGGTGGTCACGAATTAAAGTCCTTTTCGCTCTAGGACGCATATTTAAGGAGATATGGGCAAAAGAAGTTTTTTATATAAAAATTTAAATTGTTTTAGGTTTTGGGTGGATTTTTCAATTTTTTGGGGGTGGTCACGAATTATAGTCCTTTTCGCTCTAGGACGCATATTTAAGGAGATATGGGCAAAAGAAGTTTTTCATATAAAAATTTAAATTTTTTTAGGTTTTGGGTGGATTTTTCAATTTTTTGGGGGTGGTCACGAATTATAGTCCTTTTCGCTCTAGGACGCATATTTAAGGAGATATGGGCAACAGAAGTTTTTCATATAAAAAATTCATTTTTTTTAGGTTTTGGGTGGATTTTTCAATTTTTTGGGGGTGGTCACGAATTAAAGTCCTTTTCGCTGTAGGACGCATATTTAAGGAGATATGGGCAAAAGAAGTGTTTCATATAAAAAATTCAATTTTTTTAGGTTTTGGGTGGATTTTTCAATTTTTTGGGGGTGGTCACGAATTAAAGTCCTTTTCGCTCTAGGACGCTTAGTTTAGGAGATATGGGCAAAAGAAGTTTTCCATATAAACATTTAAACTTTTTTAGGTTTTCGGTGGATTTTTCAATTTTTTGAGGGTGGTCACGAATTATAGTCCTTTTCGCTCTAGGACGCATATTTAAGGAGATATGGGCAAAAGAAGTTTTTCATATAAAAATTTAAATTTTTTTCGGTTTTGGATGGATTTTTCAAGTTTTTGGGGGTGGTCACGAATTATAGTCCTTTTCGCTCTAGGACGCATATTTAAGGAGATATGGGCAACAGAAGTTTTTCATATAAAAAATTCAATTTTTTTAGGTTTGGGTGGATTTTTCAATTTTTTGGGGGTGGTCACGAATTAAAGTCCTTTTCGCTCTAGGACGCTTAGTTTAGGAGATATCGGCAAAATAAGTTTTTCATATAAAAATTTCATTTTTTTTAGGTTTTGGGTGGATTTTTCAATTGTTTCAGGGTGGTCACGAATTAAAGACCTTTTCGCTTTAGGACGCATATTTAAGGAGATATGGGCAAAAGAAGTTTTTCATATAAAAAATTCAATTTTTTTAGGTTTTGGGTGGATTTTGCAATTTTTTGAGGGTGGTCACGAATTATAGTCCTTTTTGCTCTAGGACGCTTAGTTTAGGAGATATGGGCAAAAGAAGTTTTTCATATAAAAATTTAATTTTTTTTAGGTTTTGGGTGGATTTTGCAATTTTTTGGGAGTGGTCACGAATTAAAGTCCTTTTCGCTCTAGGACGCATATTTAAGGAGATATGGGCAAAAAAACTTTTTCATATAAAAATTTCAATTTTTTTAGATTTTGGGTGGATTTTTCAATTTTTTGTGGGTGGTCACGAATTAAAGTCCTTTTCGCTATAGGACGCATATTTAAGGAGATATGGGCAAATGAAGTTTTTCATATAAAAATTTCAATTTTTTTTTGGGTTTTGGGTGGATTTTTCAATTGTTTGAGGGTGGTCACGAATTAAAGTCCTTTTCGCTCTAGGACGCTTAGTTTAGGAGATATGGGCAAAAGAAGTTTTTCATATAAAAATTTCGATTTTTTTAGGTTTTGGGTGGATTTTTCACTTTTTTGGGGGTGGTCACGAATTAAAGTCCTTTTCGCTCTAGGACGCATATTTAAGGAGATATGGGCAAAATAAGTTTTTCATATAAAAATTTCAATTTTTTTAGGTTTTGGGTGGATTTTTCAATTGTTTGAGGGATTTTGGGTGGATTTTGCAAATTTTGTTAGGTTTTGGGTGGATTTTTCAATTTTTTGGGAGTGGTCACGAATTAAAGTCCTTTTCGCTCTAGGACGCATATTTAAGGAGATATGGGCAAAAGAAGTTTTTCATATAAAAATTTAAATTTTTTTAGGTTTTGGGTGGATTTTGCAATTTTTTGGGAGTGGTCACGAATTAAAGTCCTTTTCGCTCTAGGACGCATATTTAAGGAGATATGGGCAAAAAAAGTTTTTCATATAAAAATTTCAATTTTTTTAGATTTTGGGTGGATTTTTCAATTTTTTGAGGGTGGTCACGAATTAAAGTCCTTTTCGCTCTAGGACGCATATTTAAGGAGATATGGGCAAATGAAGTTTTTCATATAAAAATTTCAATTTTTTTTTGGGTTTTGGGTGGATTTTTCAATTGTTTGAGGGTGGTCACGAATTAAAGTCCTTTTCGCTCTAGGACGCTTAGTTTAGGAGATATGGGCAAAAGAAGTTTTTCATATAAAAATTTCAATTTTTTTAGGTTTTGGGTGGATTTTTCAATTGTTTGAGGGATTTTGGGTGGATTTTTCAAATTTTGTTAGGTTTTGGGTGGATTTTGCAATTTTTTGGGAGTGGTCACGAATTAAAGTCCTTTTCGCTCTAGGACGCATATTTAAGGAGATATGGGCAAAAAAAGTTTTTCATATAAAAATTTCAATTTTTTTAGGTTTTGGGTGGATTTTTCAATTTTTTTGGGGGTGGTCACGAATTAAAGTCCTTTTCGCTCTAGGACGCATATTTAAGGAGATATGGGCAAAAGAAGTTTTTCATATAAAAATTTAAATTTTTTTAGGTTTTGGGTGGATTTTTCAATTTTTTGGGGGTGGTCACGAATTATAGTCCTTTTCGCTCTAGGACGCATATGTAAGGAGATATGGGCAACAGAAGTTTTTCATATAAAAAATTCAATTTTTTTAGGTTTTGGGTGGATTTTTCAATTTTTTGGGGGTGGTCACGAATTAAAGTCCTTTTCGCTGTAGGACGCATATTTAAGGAGATATGGGCAAAAGAAGTTTTTCATATAAAAAATTCAATTTTTTTAGGTTTTGGGTGGATTTTTCAATTTTTTGGGGGTGGTCACGAATTAAAGTCCTTTTCGCTCTAGGACGCTTAGTTTAGGAGATATGGGCAAAAGAAGTTTTCCATATAAAAATTTAAATTTTTTTAGGTTTTGGGTGGATTTTCAATTTTTTGAGGGTGGTCACGAATTATAGTCCTTTTCGCTCTAGGACGCATATTTAAGGAGATATGGGCAAAAGAAGTTTTTCATATAAAAATTTAATTTTTTTTTAGGTTTTGGGTGGATTTTGCAATTTTTTGGGGGTGGTTAGAATTATAGTCCTTTTCGCTCTAGGACGCATATTTAAGGAGATATGGGCAAATGAAGTTTTTCATATAAAAATTTCAATTTTTTTAGGTTTTGGGTGGATTTTTCAATTGTTTGAGGGTGGTCACGAATTAAAGTCCTTTTCGCTCTAGGACGCTTAGTTTAGGAGATATGGGCAAAAGAAGTTTTTCATATAAAAATTTCGATTTTTTTTAGGTTTTGGGTGGATTTTTCACTTTTTTGGGGGTGGTCACGAATTAAAGTCCTTTTCGCTCTAGGACGCATATTTAAGGAGATATGGGCAAAAGAAGTTTTTCATATAAAAATTTCAATTTTTTTAGGTTTTGGGTGGATTTTTCTATTTTTTGAGGGTGGTCACGAATTAAAGTTCTTTTCGCTCTAGGACGCTTAGTTTAGGAGATATGGGCTTATGGGTTTTTCATATAAAACTTTCAATTTTTTTTTAGGTTTTGGGTGGATTTTTCAATTGTTTGAGGGTGGTCACGAATTAAACACCTTTTCGCTTTAGGACGCATATTTAAGGAGATAATGGCAAAAGAAGTTTTTCATATAAAAAATTCAATTTTTTTAGGTTTTGGGTGGATTTTGCAATTTTTTGAGGGTGGTCACGAATTATAGTCCTTTTTGCTCTAGGACGCTTAGTTTAGGAGATATGGGCAAAAGAAGTTTTTCATATAAAAATTTAAATTTTGTTAGGTGTTGGGTGGATTTTTCAATTTTTTGGGAGTGGTCACGAATTAAAGTCCTTTTCGCTCTAGGACGCGTATTTAAGGAGATATGGACAAAAAAAGTTTTTCATATAAAAATTTAAATTTTTTAGGTTTTGGGTGGATTTTTCAATTTTTTTGGGGGTGGTCACGATTTAAAGTCCTTTTCGCTCTAGGACGCATATTTAAGGAGATATGGGCAAAAGAAGTTTTTCATATAAAAATTTCAATTTTTTTAGGTTTTGGGTGGATTTTTCAATTTTTTGAGGGTGGTCACGAATTAAAGTCCTTTTCGCTCTAGGACGCATATTTAAGGAGATATGGGCAAAAGAGTTTTTCATATAAAAATTTCAATTTTTTTAGGTTTTGGGTGGATTTTTCAATTTTTTGAGGGTGGTCACGAATTAAAGTCCTTTTCGCTCTAGGACGCATATTTAAGGAGCTATGGGCAAAAGAAATTTTTCATATTTAAGGAGATATGGGCAAAAGAAGTTTTTCATATAAAAAATTCAATTTTTTTAGGTTTTGGGTGGATTTTGCAATTTTTTGAGGGTGGTCACGAATTATAGTCCTTTTTGCTCTAGGACGCTTAGTTTAGGAGATATGGGCAAAAGAAGTTTTTCATATAAAACTTTCAATTTTTTTAGGTTTTGGGTGGATTTTTCAATTTTTTGGGAGTGGTCACGAATTAAAGTCCTTTTCGCTCTAGGACGCATATTTAAGGAGATATGGGCAAAAAAAGTTTTTCATATAAAAATTTCAATTTTTTTAGGTTTTGGGTGGATTTTTCAATTTTTTGGGGGTGGTCACGAATTAAAGTCCTTTTCGCTCTAGGACGCATATTTAAGGAGATATGGGCAAATGAAGTTTTTCATATAAAAATTTCAATTTTTTTAGGTTTTAGGTGGATTTTTCAATTGTTTGAGGGTGGTCACGAATTAAAGTCCTTTTCGCTCTAGGACGCTTAGTTTAGGAGATATGGGCAAAATAAGTTTTTCATATAAAAATTTCGATTTTTTTAGGTTTTGGGTGGATTTTTCACTTTTTTGGGGGTGGTCACGAATTAAAGTCCTTTTCGCTCTAGGACGCATATTTAAGGAGATATGGGCAAAATAAGTTTTTCATATAAAAATTTCAATTTTTTTAGGTTTTGGTTGGATTTTTCAATTTTTTGAGGGTGGTCACGAATTATAGTCCTTTTCGCTCTAGGACGCTCAGTTTAGGAGATATGGGCTTATGGGTTTTTCATATAAAAATTTCAATTTTTTTAGGTTATGGGTGGATTTTTCAATTGTTTGAGGGTGGTCACGAATTAAAGACCTTTTCGCTTTAGGACGCATATTTAAGGAGATATGGGCAAATGAAGTTTTTCATATAAAAATTTAAATTTTTTTAGGTTTTAGGTGGATTTTTCAATTGTTTGAGGGTGGTCACGAATTAAAATCCTTTTCGCTCTAGGACGCTTAGTTTAGGAGATATGGGCAAAAGAAGTTTTTCATATAAAAATTTCGATTTTTTTAGGTTTTGGGTGGATTTTTCACTTTTTTGGGAGTGGTCACGAATTAAAGTCCTTTTCGCTCTAGGACGCATATTTAAGGAGATATGGGCAAAATAAGTTTTTCATATAAAAATTTCAATTTTTTTAGGTTATGGGTGGATTTTTCAATTTTTTGAGGGTGGTCACGAATTATAGTCCTTTTTGCTCTAGGACGCTTAGTTTAGGAGATATGGGCAAAAGAAGTTTTTCATATAAAAATTTAAATTTTGTTAGGTTTTGGGTGGATTTTTCAATTTTTTGGGAGTGGTCACGAATTAAAGTCCTTTTCGCTCTAGGACGCATATTTAAGGAGATATGGACAAAAAAGTTTTTCATATAAAAATTTAAATTTTTTTAGGTTTTGGGTGGATTTTTCAATTTTTTTGGGGGTGGTCACGATTTAAAGTCCTTTTCGCTCTAGGACGCATATTTAAGGAGATATGGGCAAAAGAAGTTTTTCATATAAAAATTTCAATTTTTTTAGGTTTTGGGTGGATCTTTCAATTTTTTGAGGGTGGTCACGAATTAAAGTCCTTTTCGCTCTAGGACGCATATTTAAGGAGATATGGGCAAAAGAGTTTTTCATATAAAAATTTCAATTTTTTTAGGTTTTGGGTGGATTTTTCAATTTTTTGAGGGTGGTCACGAATTAAAGTCCTTTTCGCTCTAGGACGCATATTTAAGGAGATATGGGCAAAAAAAGTTTTTCATATAAAAATTTCAATTTTTTTAGGTTTTGGGTGGATTTTTCAATTTTTTGGGGGTGGTCACGAATTAAAGTCCTTTTCGCTCTAGGACGCATATTTAAGGAGATATGGGCAAATGAAGTTTTTCATATAAAAAATTCAATTTTGTTAGGTTTTGGGTGGATTTTGCAATTTTTTGAGGGTGGTCACGAATTATAGTCCTTTTCGCTCTAGGACGCTTAGTTTAGGAGATATGGGCAAAAGAAGTTTTTCATATAAAAATTTCAATTTTTTTAGGTTTTGGGTGGATTTTTCAATTGTTTGAGGGTGGTCACGAATTAAAGACCTTTTCGCTTTAGGACGCATATTTAAGGAGATAATGGCAAAAGAAGTTTTTCATATAAAAATTTCAATTATTTTAGGATTTGGTTGGATTTTTCAATTTTTTGAGGGTGGTCACGAATTATAGTCCTTTTTGCTCTAGGACGCTTAGTTTAGGAGATATGGGCTTATGGGTTTTTCATATAAAAATTTCAATTTTTTTAGGTTTTGGGTGGATTTTTCAATTGTTTGAAGGTGGTCACGAATTAAAGACCTTTTCGCTTTAGGACGCATATTTAAGGAGATATGGACAAAAAAAGTTTTTCATATAAAAATTTAAATTTTTTTAGGTTTTGGGTGGATTTTTCAATTTTTTTGGGGGTGGTCACGATTTAAAGTCCTTTTCGCTCTAGGACGCATATTTAAGGAGATATGGGCAAAAGAAGTTTTTCATATAAAAATTTCAATTTTTTTAGGTTTTGGGTGGATTTTTCAATTTTTTGGGGGTGGTCACGAATTAAAGTCTTTTTCGCTCTAGGACGCATATTTAAGGAGATATGGGCAAAATAAGTTTTTCATATAAAAATTTCAATTTTTTTAGGTTTTGGTTGGATTTTTCAATTTTTTGAGGGTGGTCACGAATTATAGTCCTTTTCGCTCTAGGACGCTTAGTTTAGGAGATATGGGCAAAAGAAGTTTTTCATATAAAAATTTCAATTTTTTTAGGTTTTGGGTGGATTTTTCAATTGTTTGAGGGTGGTTACGAATTAAAGACCTTTTCGCTTTAGGACGCATATTTAAGGAGATAATGGCAAAAGAAGTTTTTCATATAAAAAATTCAATTTTTTTAGGTTTTGGGTGGATTTTGCAATTTTTTGAGGGTGGTCACGAATTATAGTCCTTTTTGCTCTAGGACGCTTAGTTTAGGAGATATGGGCTTATGGGTTTTTCATATAAAAATTTCAATTTTTTTAGGTTTTGGGTGGATTTTTCAATTGTTTGAAGGTGGTCACGAATTAAAGACCTTTTCGCTTTAGGACGCATATTTAAGGAGATATGGACAAAAAAAGTTTTTCATATAAAAATTTAAATTTTTTTAGGTTTTGGGTGGATTTTTCAATTTTTTTGGGGGTGGTCACGATTTAAAGTCCTTTTCGCTCTAGGACGCATATTTAAGGAGATATGGGCAAAAGAAGTTTTTCATATAAAAATTACAATTTTTTTAGGTTTTGGGTGGATTTTTCAATTTTTTGAGGGTGGTCGCGAATTAAAGTCCTTTTCGCTCTAGGACGCATATTTAAGGAGATATGGGCAAAAGAGTTTTTCATATAAAAATTTCAATTTTTTTAGGTTTTGGGTGGATTTTTCAATTTTTTGAGGGTGGTCACGAATTAAAGTCCTTTTCGCTCTAGGACGCATATTTAAGGAGATATGGGCAAAAGAAATTTTTCATATTTAAGGAGATATGGGCAAAAGAAGTTTTTCATATAAAAAATTCAATTTTTTAGGTTTTGGGTGGATTTTGCAATTTTTTGAGGGTGGTCACGAATTATAGTCCTTTTTGCTCTAGGACGCTTAGTTTAGGAGATATGGGCAAAAGAAGTTATTCATATAAAAATTTCAATTTTTTTAGGTTTTGGGTGGATTTTTCAATTGTTTGAGGGTGGTTACGAATTAAAGACCTTTTCGCTTTAGGACGCATATTTAAGGAGATAATGGCAAAAGAAGTTTTTCATATAAAAAATTCAATTTTTTTAGGTTTTGGGTGGATTTTGCAATTTTTTGAGGGTGGTCACGAATTATAGTCCTTTTTGCTCTAGGACGCTTAGTTTAGGAGATATGGGCTTATGGGTTTTTCATATAAAAATTTCAATTTTTTTAAGTTTTGGGTGGATTTTTCAATTGTTTGAAGGTGGTCACGAATTAAAGTCCTTTTCGCTTTAGGACGCATATTTAAGGAGATATGGACAAAAAAAGTTTTTCATATAAAAATTTAAATTTTTTTAGGTTTTGGGTGGATTTTTCAATTTTTTTGGGGGTGGTCACGATTTAAAGTCCTTTTCGCTCTAGGACGCATATTTAAGGAGATATGGGCAAAAGAAGTTTTTCATATAAAAATTACAATTTTTTTAGGTTTTGGGTGGATTTTTCAATTTTTTGAGGGTGGTCACGAATTAAAGTCCTTTTCGCTCTAGGACGCATATTTAAGGAGATATGGGCAAAAGGGTTTTTCATATAAAAATTTCAATTTTTTTAGGTTTTGGGTGGATTTTTCAATTTTTTGAGGGTGGTCACGAATTAAAGTCCTTTTCGCTCTAGGACGCATATTTAAGGATATATGGGCAAAAGAAATTTTTCATATTTAAGGAGATATGGGCAAAAGAAGTTTTTCATATAAAAAATTCAATTTTTTTAGGTTTTGGGTGGATTTTGCAATTTTTTGAGGGTGGTCACGAATTATAGTCCTTTTTGCTCTAGGACGCTTAGTTTAGGAGATATGGGCAAAAGAAGTTTTTCATATAAAACTTTAAATTTTTTTAGGTTTTGGGTGGATTTTTCAATTTTTTGGGGGTGGTCACGAATTAAAGTCCTTTTCGCTCTAGGACGCATATTTAAGGAGATATGGGCAAATGAAGTTTTTCATATAAAAATTTCAATTTTTTTAGGTTTAAGGTGGATATTTCAATTGTTTGAGGGTGGTCACGAATTAAAGTCCTTTTCGCTCTAGGACGCTTAGTTTAGGAGATATGGGCAAAAGAAGTTTTTCATATAAAAATTTCGATTTTTTTAGGTTTTGGGTGGATTTTTCACTTTTTTGGGGGTGGTCACGAATTAAAGTCCTTTTCGCTCTAGGACGCATATTTAAGGAGATATGGGCAAAATAAGTTTTTCATATAAAAATTTCAATTTTTTTAGGTTTTGGTTGGATTTTTCAATTTTTTGGGGGTGGTCACGAATTATAGTCCTTTTCGCTCTAGGACGCTTAGTTTAGGAGATATGGGCAAAAGAAGTTTTTCATATAAAAATTTAAATTTTGTTAGGTTTTGGGTGGATTTTTCAATTTTTTGGGAGTGGTCACGAATTAAAGTCCTTTTCGCTCTAGGACGCATATTTAAGGAGATATGGGCAAAAAAAGTTTTTCATATAAAAATTTAATTTTTTTTAGGTTTTGGGTGGATTTTTCAATTTTTTTGGGGGTGGTCACGATTTAAAGTCCTTTTCGCTCTAGGACGCATATTTAAGGAGATATGGGCAAAAGAAGTTTTTCATATAAAAATTTCAATTTTTTTAGGTTTTAGGTGGATTTTTCAATTTTTTGAGGGTGGTCACGAATTAAAGTCCTTTTCGCTCTAGGACGCATATTTAAGGAGATATGGGCAAAAGAGTTTTTCATATAAAAATTTCAATTTTTTTAGGTTTTGGGTGGATTTTTAAATTTTTTGAGGGTGGTCACGAATTAAAGTCCTTTTCGCTCTAGGACGCATATTTAAGGAGATATGGGCAAAAGAAATTTTTCATATAAAAAATTCAATTTTTTTAGGTTTTGGGTGGATTTTGCAATTTTTTGAGGGTGGTCACGAATTATAGTCCTTTTTGCTCTAGGACGCTTAGTTTAGGAGATATGGGCAAAAGAAGTTTTTCATATAAAACTTTCAATTTTTTTAGGTTTTGGGTGGATTTTTCAATTTTTTGGGAGTGGTCACGAATTAAAGTCCTTTTCGCTCTAGGACGCATATTTAAGGAGATATGGGCAAAAAAAGTTTTTCATATAAAAATTTCAATTTTTTTAGGTTTTGGGTGGATTTTTCAATTTTTTGGGGGTGGTCACGAATTAAAGTCCTTTTCGCTCTAGGACGCATATTTAAGGAGATATGGGCAAATGAAGTTTTTCATATAAAAATTTCATTTTTTTTTAGGTTTTAGGTGGATTTTTCAATTGTTTGAGGGTGGTCACGAATTAAAGTCCTTTTCGCTCTAGGACGCTTAGTTTAGGAGATATGGGCAAAAGAAGTTTTTCATATAAAAATTTCGATTTTTTTAAGTTTTGGGTGGATTTTTCACTTTTTTGGGGGTGGTCACGAATTAAAGTCCTTTTCGCTCTAGGACGCATATTTAAGGAGATATGGGCAAAATAAGTTTTTCATATAAAAATTTCAATTTTTTTAGGTTTTGGTTGGATTTTTCAACTTTTTGAGGGTGGTCACGAATTATAGTCCTTTTCGCTCTAGGACGCTTAGTTTAGGAGATATGGGCAAAAGAAGTTTTTCATATAAAAATTTCAATTTTTTTAGGTTTTGGGTGGATTTTTCAATTGCTTGAGGGTGGTCACGAATTAAAGACCTTTTCGCTTTAGGACGCATATTTAAGGAGATAATGGCAAAAGAAGTTTTTCATATAAAAAATTCAATTTTTTTAGGTTTTGGGTGGATTTTGCAATTTTTTGAGGGTGGTCACGAATTATAGTCCTTTTTGCTCTAGGACGCTTAGTTTAGGAGATATGGGCTTATGGGTTTTTCATATAAAAATTTCAATTTTTTTAGGTTTTGGGTGGATTTTTCAATTGTTTGAAGGTGGTCACGAATTAAAGACCTTTTCGCTTTAGGACGCATA
Source organism: Haematobia irritans (assembly GCF_050003625.1). Classification (NCBI taxonomy): domain Eukaryota; kingdom Metazoa; phylum Arthropoda; class Insecta; order Diptera; family Muscidae; genus Haematobia; species Haematobia irritans. The sequence goes on along the minus strand of NC_134399.1, from coordinate 82,625,341 downwards.
TTTAAGGAGATAATGGCAAAAGAAGTTTTTCATATAAAAAATTAAATTTTTTTAGGTTTTGGGTGGATTTTGCAATTTTTTGAGGGTGGTCACGAATTATAGTCCTTTTTGCTCTAGGACGCTTAGTTTAGGAGATATGGGCAAAAGAAGTTTTTCATATAAAAATTTAAATTTTGTTAGGTTTTGGGTGGATTTTTCAATTTTTTGGGAGTGGTCACGAATTAAAGTCCTTTTCGCTCTAGGACGCATATTTAAGGAGATATGGACAAAAAAAGTTTTTCATATAAAAATTTCAATTTTTTTAGGTTTTGGGTGGATTTTTCAATTTTTTTGGGGGTGGTCACGAATTAAAGTCCTTTTCGCTCTAGGACGCATATTTAAGGAGATATGGGCAAAAGAAGATTTTCATATAAAAATTTCAATTTTTTTAGGTTTTGGGTGGATTTTTCAATTTTTTGAGGGTGGTCACCAATTAAAGTCCTTTTCGCTCTAGGACGCATATTTAAGGTGATATGGGCAAAAGAGTTTTTCATATAAAAATTTCAATTTTTTTAGGTTTTGGGTGGATTTTTCAATTTTTTGAAGGTGGTCACGAATTAAAGTCTTTTTCGCTCTAGGACGCATATTTAAGGAGATATTGGCAAAAGAAATTTTTCATATTTAAGGAGATATGGGCAAAAGAAGTTTTTCATATAAAAAATTCAATTTTTTAGGTTTTGGGTGGATTTTGCAATTTTTTGAGGGTGGTCACGAATTATAGTCCTTTTTGCTCTAGGACGCTTAGTTTAGGAGATATGGGCAAAAGAAGTTTTTCATATAAAAATTTAAATTTTTTTAGGTTTTGGGTGGATATTTCAATTTTTTGGGAGTGGTCACGAATTAAAGTCCTTTTCGCTCTAGGACGCATATTTAAGGAGATATGGGCAAAAAAAGCTTTTCATATAAAAATTTCATTTTTTTTAGGTTTTGGGTGGATTTTTCAATTTTTTGGGGGTGGTCACGAATTAAAGTCCTTCTTGCTCTAGGACGCATATTTAAGGAGATATGGGCAAATGAAGTTTTTCATATAAAAATTTCAATTTTTTTAGGTTTTGGGTGGATTTTTCAATTGTTTGAGGGTGGTCACGAATTAAAGTCCTTTTCGCTCTAGGACGCTTAGTTTAGGAGATATGGGCAAAAGAAGTTTTTGGGTGGATTTTTCAATTGTTTGAGGGTGGTCACGAATTAAAGTCCTTTTCGCTCTAGGACGCTTAGTTTAGGAGATATGGGCAAAAGAAGTTTTTCATATAAAAATTTCGATTTTTTTAGGTTTTGGGTGGATTTTTCACTTTTTTGGGGGTGGTCACGAATTAAAGTCCTTTTCGCTCTAGGACACATATTTAAGGAGATATGGGCAAAATAAGTTTTTCATATAAAAATTTCAATTTTTTTAGGTTTTGGTTGGATTTTTCAATTTTTTGAGGGTGGTCACGAATTATAGTCCTTTTCGCTCTAGGACGCTTAGTTTAGGAGATATGGGCTTATGGGTTTTTCATATAAAAATTTCAATTTTTTTAAGTTTTGGGTGGATTTTTCAATTGTTTGAAGGTGGTCACGAATTAAAGTCCTTTTCGCTTTAGGACGCATATTTAAGGAGATATGGACAAAAAAAGTTTTTCATATAAAAATTTAAATTTTTTTAGGTTTTGGGTGGATTTTTCAATTTTTTTGGGGGTGGTCACGATTTAAAGTCCTTTTCGCTCTAGGACGCATATTTAAGGAGATATGGGCAAAAGAAGTTTTTCATATAAAAATTACAATTTTTTTAGGTTTTGGGTGGATTTTTCAATTTTTTGAGGGTGGTCACGAATTAAAGTCCTTTTCGCTCTAGGACGCATATTTAAGGAGATATGGGCAAAAGGGTTTTTCATATAAAAATTTCAATTTTTTTAGGTTTTGGGTGGATTTTTCAATTTTTTGAGGGTGGTCACGAATTAAAGTCCTTTTCGCTCTAGGACGCATATTTAAGGATATATGGGCAAAAGAAATTTTTCATATTTAAGGAGATATGGGCAAAAGAAGTTTTTCATATAAAAAATTCATTTTTTTTAGGTTTTGGGTGGATTTTGCAATTTTTTGAGGGTGGTCACGAATTATAGTCCTTTTTGCTCTAGGACGCTTAGTTTAGGAGATATGGGCAAAAGAAGTTTTTCATATAAAACTTTAAATTTTTTAGGTTTTGGGTGGATTTTTCAATTTTTTGGGGGTGGTCACGAATTAAAGTCCTTTTCGCTCTAGGACGCATATTTAAGGAGATATGGGCAAATGAAGTTTTTCATATAAAAATTTCAATTTTTTTAGGTTTAAGGTGGATATTTCAATTGTTTGAGGGTGGTCACGAATTAAAGTCCTTTTCGCTCTAGGACGCTTAGTTTAGGAGATATGGGCAAAAGAAGTTTTTCATATAAAAATTTCGATTTTTTTAGGTTTTGGGTGGATTTTTCACTTTTTTGGGGGTGGTCACGAATTAAAGTCCTTTTCGCTCTAGGACGCATATTTAAGGAGATATGGGCAAAATAAGTTTTTCATATAAAAATTTCAATTTTTTTAGGTTTTGGTTGGATTTTTCAATTTTTTGGGGGTGGTCACGAATTATAGTCCTTTTCGCTCTAGGACGCTTAGTTTAGGAGATATGGGCAAAAGAAGTTTTTCATATAAAAATTTAAATTTTGTTAGGTTTTGGGTGGATTTTTCAATTTTTTGGGAGTGGTCACGAATTAAAGTCCTTTTCGCTCTAGGACGCATATTTAAGGAGATATGGGCAAAAAAAGTTTTTCATATAAAAATTTAATTTTTTTTAGGTTTTGGGTGGATTTTTCAATTTTTTTGGGGGTGGTCACGATTTAAAGTCCTTTTCGCTCTAGGACGCATATTTAAGGAGATATGGGCAAAAGAAGTTTTTCATATAAAAATTTCAATTTTTTTAGGTTTTAGGTGGATTTTTCAATTTTTTGAGGGTGGTCACGAATTAAAGTCCTTTTCGCTCTAGGACGCATATTTAAGGAGATATGGGCAAAAGAGTTTTTCATATAAAAATTTCAATTTTTTTAGGTTTTGGGTGGATTTTTAAATTTTTTGAGGGTGGTCACGAATTAAAGTCCTTTTCGCTCTAGGACGCATATTTAAGGAGATATGGGCAAAAGAAATTTTTCATATAAAAAATTCAATTTTTTTAGGTTTTGGGTGGATTTTGCAATTTTTTGAGGGTGGTCACGAATTATAGTCCTTTTTGCTCTAGGACGCTTAGTTTAGGAGATATGGGCAAAAGAAGTTTTTCATATAAAACTTTCAATTTTTTTAGGTTTTGGGTGGATTTTTCAATTTTTTGGGAGTGGTCACGAATTAAAGTCCTTTTCGCTCTAGGACGCATATTTAAGGAGATATGGGCAAAAAAAGTTTTTCATATAAAAATTTCAATTTTTTTAGGTTTTGGGTGGATTTTTCAATTTTTTGGGGGTGGTCACGAATTAAAGTCCTTTTCGCTCTAGGACGCATATTTAAGGAGATATGGGCAAATGAAGTTTTTCATATAAAAATTTCATTTTTTTTTAGGTTTTAGGTGGATTTTTCAATTGTTTGAGGGTGGTCACGAATTAAAGTCCTTTTCGCTCTAGGACGCTTAGTTTAGGAGATATGGGCAAAAGAAGTTTTTCATATAAAAATTTCGATTTTTTTAAGTTTTGGGTGGATTTTTCACTTTTTTGGGGGTGGTCACGAATTAAAGTCCTTTTCGCTCTAGGACGCATATTTAAGGAGATATGGGCAAAATAAGTTTTTCATATAAAAATTTCAATTTTTTTAGGTTTTGGTTGGATTTTTCAACTTTTTGAGGGTGGTCACGAATTATAGTCCTTTTCGCTCTAGGACGCTTAGTTTAGGAGATATGGGCAAAAGAAGTTTTTCATATAAAAATTTCAATTTTTTTAGGTTTTGGGTGGATTTTTCAATTGCTTGAGGGTGGTCACGAATTAAAGACCTTTTCGCTTTAGGACGCATATTTAAGGAGATAATGGCAAAAGAAGTTTTTCATATAAAAAATTCAATTTTTTTTAGGTTTTGGGTGGATTTTGCAATTTTTTGAGGGTGGTCACGAATTATAGTCCTTTTTGCTCTAGGACGCTTAGTTTAGGAGATATGGGCTTATGGGTTTTTCATATAAAAATTTCAATTTTTTTAGGTTTTGGGTGGATTTTTCAATTGTTTGAAGGTGGTCACGAATTAAAGACCTTTTCGCTTTAGGACGCATATTTAAGGAGATAATGGCAAAAGAAGTTTTTCATATAAAAAATTAAATTTTTTTAGGTTTTGGGTGGATTTTGCAATTTTTTGAGGGTGGTCACGAATTATAGTCCTTTTTGCTCTAGGACGCTTAGTTTAGGAGATATGGGCAAAAGAAGTTTTTCATATAAAAATTTAAATTTTGTTAGGTTTTGGGTGGATTTTTCAATTTTTTGGGAGTGGTCACGAATTAAAGTCCTTTTCGCTCTAGGACGCATATTTAAGGAGATATGGACAAAAAAAGTTTTTCATATAAAAATTTCAATTTTTTTAGGTTTTGGGTGGATTTTTCAATTTTTTTGGGGGTGGTCACGAATTAAAGTCCTTTTCGCTCTAGGACGCATATTTAAGGAGATATGGGCAAAAGAAGATTTTCATATAAAAATTTCAATTTTTTTAGGTTTTGGGTGGATTTTTCAATTTTTTGAGGGTGGTCACCAATTAAAGTCCTTTTCGCTCTAGGACGCATATTTAAGGTGATATGGGCAAAAGAGTTTTTCATATAAAAATTTCAATTTTTTTAGGTTTTGGGTGGATTTTTCAATTTTTTGAAGGTGGTCACGAATTAAAGTCTTTTTCGCTCTAGGACGCATATTTAAGGAGATATTGGCAAAAGAAATTTTTCATATTTAAGGAGATATGGGCAAAAGAAGTTTTTCATATAAAAAATTCAATTTTTTAGGTTTTGGGTGGATTTTGCAATTTTTTGAGGGTGGTCACGAATTATAGTCCTTTTTGCTCTAGGACGCTTAGTTTAGGAGATATGGGCAAAAGAAGTTTTTCATATAAAAATTTAAATTTTTTTAGGTTTTGGGTGGATATTTCAATTTTTTGGGAGTGGTCACGAATTAAAGTCCTTTTCGCTCTAGGACGCATATTTAAGGAGATATGGGCAAAAGAAGTTTTTCATATAAAAATTTCGATTTTTTTAGGTTTTGGGTGGATTTTTCACTTTTTTGGGGGTGGTCACGAATTAAAGTCCTTTTCGCTCTAGGACACATATTTAAGGAGATATGGGCAAAATAAGTTTTTCATATAAAAATTTCAATTTTTTTAGGTTTTGGTTGGATTTTTCAATTTTTTGAGGGTGGTCACGAATTATAGTCCTTTTCGCTCTAGGACGCTTAGTTGAGGAGATATGGGCTTATGGGTTTTTCATATAAAAATTTCAATTTTTTTAGGTTTTGGGTGGATTTTTCAATTGTTTGAGGGTGGTCACGAATTAAAGACCTTTTCGCTTTAGGACGCATATTTAAGGAGATAATGGCAAAAGAAGTTTTTCATATAAAAAATTCAATTTTTTTAGGTTTTGGGTGGATTTTGCAATTTTTTGAGGGTGGTCACGAATTAAAGTCCTTTTCGCTCTAGGACGCATATTTAAGGAGATATGGGCAAAAGAATTTTTCATATAAAAATTTCAATTTTTTTAGGTTTTGGGTGGATTTTTCAATTTTTTGAGGGTGGTCACGAATTAAAGTCCTTTTCGCTCTAGGACGCATATTTAAGGAGATATGGGCAAAAGAAATTTTTCATATTTAAGGAGATATGGGCAAAAGAAGTTTTTCATATAAAAAATTCAATTTTTTTAGGTTTTGGGTGGATTTTACAATTTTTTGAGGGTGGTCACGAATTATAGTCCTTTTTGCTCTAGGACGCTTAGTTTAGGAGATATGGGCAAAAGAAGTTTTTCATATAAAAATTTAAATTTTTTTAGGATTTGGGTGGATTTTTCAATTTTTTGGGGGTGGTCACGAATTAAAGTCCTTTTCGCTCTAGGACGCATATTTAAGGAGATATGGGCAAAAAAAGTTTTTCATATAAAAATTTCAATTTTTTTAGGTTTTGGGTGGATTTTTCAATTTTTTGGGGGTGGTCACGAATTAAAGTCCTTTTCGCTCTAGGACGCATATTTAAGGAGATATGGGCAAATGAAGTTTTTCATATAAAAATTTCAATTTTTTTAGGTTTTGGGTGGATTTTGTTGGAAAACTACTTTACGAAACTACTTTGTTCCAAGAAAAATCAACATAAATATTCTATGAATAGTAGGTTTGAAATCATTTGTTCAAATTTGAGAATTTAGTTTTTATTCTTGATTGTCATTCTTCATTGTTTTTTCCTTAACTTGAATTAAACGTTTTTTATACAAAGAAGCCCAACCGCTGTTTTTATCTTTAGAAATATCCTTTTATCAGGTTATGGGCCCAGGACGTAAAGGGCTACTCTAAAATAAAGAGAAATTGTATAGAAAAAACGGGCTATATATAATTTCAAGAAATTGTGACCAGAAAAAAAGTAAAAATGGCAGCATCACCGCTTTTGCAAATTGAAAAATTGGATGAGAAGAATTACGAGACGTGGTATGTTCAAATGCGAAGTGTCCTTATTCATACTGGATTTTGGAAGCACGTCAAAGGTGAGATAAAAAAGGATGCAAGTTGGACAGCCGAAGAGAAACAAAAATGGGATGAAATCGATGAGAAGGCGTTGGCATCGTTGATGTTGAGCGTAAAGTCGTCGCAGCTCAATTATATCAAGAACAGCATTACGTCAAATGAAGCTTGGGAGAAGCTGAATGAGGTTCACAAGCCAAATGGCCCAATGCAGAAAGTATCAATTTACAAGAAGCTTTTAAATCTCAAAATGAAGGATTACAAGTCGATGACCGAATACCTAAACACATTTTCCGAGCTAAAGGAGAAGTTGGCTGAAGCGGGTATCGAAATTCAAGAAGAATTGCTTGTAATAATTTTGCTTTCAAGTTTGGATGGTGAGTATGAAAATTTTGTGATTGCAATTGAAACGAGGGACACGCTGCCAAGTCTTTGTGTCCTGAAGCAAAAACTATTAGAAGAATGGGAAAGACGCAATCAAAGCCATGAGGAAAATTCAATTCAAAATGCTTTTGGAGTCGTAAATAAAAACAAGAATTTTCAAAGGGACCGTAATATCAAGAAAGAGAAAGGAGCTTGCTTCGTTTGCGGTAAAAAGGGTCACTATGCCAATAAGTGTAATACCAAGACAAAGGGACAAGAATATAAAAAGGACAATAAGTCGTTTTCATTAATTGCAATGGCTGCTAAACCGAAGGAATGTGTAAATTCGTCATTGTGGTACATCGATAGTGGCGCTACAAGCCATATGTGCTCAAATCTGAATATGATGATAGATTTGGAGTCCTATGATGAAACAATAACGCTTGCAGATAAGAAGTCTATAAAAGCAGAAGGCATAGGATCTGTGATTATGAAAGTGAACGGTTCAGAAATTCGATTGAAGGATGTCATATACTGTCCGGAGTTGAACGGCAATTTCCTGTCTGTGAATAAAATGGTTGAAAATGGTTGTGTTGCTAAGTTCAATAAAAGCGGGTCGCAAATATTTTATGAAGGAAAAATAATTCTGGCTTCCAAAAGGATCAATAACTTATTTGAATTTGAGGGGAATCCTGTGAATAACAAGTTATTTGGAGTTATGCAAAATAATTTGTGGCACAAGAGGCTTGGACATTTAAACTATAATTCCTTAAAAGAAATGTGTTCCAAAGGAATGGTAAATGAAATGAATTTGGATTCAAATGACCATGATAAGTGCAAGATATGTATGATTGGAAAAATACATGCCCTTCCATTTCCGAAGAAATCGGAATCAAGATCAAGTGAACTTTTGGAATTAATCCACTCCGACGTATGCGGACCTATGAATGTAGAATCTTTGGGTGGATCCAAATATTTTGTTACGTTCATAGATGATAAATCCCGCAGAGTGTTCGTATACTTTATGAAAAGGAAAAATGAAGTGTTTGAAAAGTTCAAGATATTTAAGAGCATGGTGGAGTTACAAACTGGGCGGAAAATCAAAGTCTTAAGAAGTGATAACGGGGGAGAATACGTGAATGGAAAATTCAACCGCTATTTAGAAGATTGTGGTATACAACGCCAACTAACTGTCCCCTATACACCTCAACAAAACGGTGTAGCTGAGAGAGCGAACCGAACATTAGTTGAGATGGCTCGATGTTTATTAATTGAATCGCAACTTAATCAGAAGTTATGGGCAGAAGCAATTGCAACAGCAGCGTATTTAAGAAATCGGTGCCCATCGAAGAGTCTGAATGGGACCACTCCTTATGAGGAATGGACTGGTCGAACTCCCAGCATAGGACATTTACGAGTTTTTGGTTCATATGCTGTTGAACTTGATAAGACAAAAAGGAAAAAAATTTGAAAACAAAGGCAGGAGCATGATAATGGTGGGATACTCCCTAACATCAAAAGCTTACAGATTATATGACAGTGAATCAAAGAAAATTATTGAGCGACGTGATGTCATATTTAATGAACAATCCTTTCCAGGGGATAAAGGAGAAGAAAATGAGACCGAATTTTTAACATTCAATGATATTCCAGTTGAGAACACTGAAGAAAATCCATTTGCACAATGTCAAAATGTTGAAGGTATTTCAATTGAAAAAATAAATGACCCAGAGGAGGAAAACTCAAATGAAAATGATTCAACATCAGAAGGCGAAAATTTTTATGAAGCAGAAAATGTCGTAGAACTTCCATCAAATTCCATACCAAATTCGGAGGAAGCGAATGTACCAAAAATTGGTCCAGGTAGGCCTAGAATTATTCGGGAAGGCAAACCTGGCCGTCCCCGAAAGATAAAAAATTTACTTAATAATGTGGTGGAGCAGCAAGTTCCAAAAACATATAAAGAAGCATTATCAAGTAAATTTAGCTCAAAATGGAAAGAAGCTATGAAAAAGGAAATGTCGTCTTTGTGTGAAAAGAGAACGTGGTCATTGGAAGAGCTTCCACCTGGACAACGGCCGGTAAAGTGTAAATGGGTCTATACACTGAAGAAAAATAAAGACGGCCAAGTCGAGCGGTACAAGGCAAGATTAGTGGCGAAAGGGTGTAGTCAAAGATTTGGGATCGACTACAACGAAACCTTTGCTCCAGTTGTAAGGTACACAACAATAAGATTGCTATTAGCCTTGGCAGTAGAGCATGAAATGTTTTTACATCAGTTGGATGTAGTATCTGCTTACTTAAATGGAGATTTACATGATGAAATATATATGTGTCAACCAGAAGGGTTTGAAGATAAGAAAAATCCAAAGAAAGTGTTAAAGTTGCATAAATCAATATACGGATTAAAACAAGCTGGGCGAGAATGGAATGCAAAGCTTGATGAATATTTACGTAAAATTGGCTTCAAATCATGTGACAACGAACCGTGTTTGTACAAAATGGAACGAAATGGAAATGTAATCCTTATTGCTGTATATGTGGATGATCTCATCATAGGATGCAAAGACGAATCTGAAATAACAAGAATTAAATATGAATTGGGAACTATGATCGAAGTCACTGACAAAGGTTCGTTGAACTATTTCCTGGGTATGGAAATATATCGCGAAGGAGGTACTGGATCTATAGAATTGAGTCAGTCAAATTATATAAAAGAAATGCTAAAAGAATATGGAATGGAAAACTGTAAGTCGCTATCAGTACCATTAACACCTGGCTATCAAACCAAATGTGATGATGAGTGCAAGAAAGCAAATGTTTCTGAATACCAATCGTTAATTGGTTCACTACTGTATTTAGCATTGACGACTCGACCGGACATACTTCACTCAGTGACAAAGTTATCTCAGAGGAACACAGATCCACACGTAGAACATATGACGGCTGCAAAACAAATTCTTCGGTACTTGAAGGGAACCGCAAATCTTAAAATGCACTTCAGAAAAAGTAATGCCTCATTGATTGGCTTTGCAGACGCAGATTGGGCAGGATGTAGTACTGATCGCAAGTCGTATTCTGGTTCGATATTTTTCTTCGGTGATAATGCAATTTCTTGGGAGTCAAAGAAACAAAATATAACGGCCCTAAGTAGCACTGAAGCCGAATATGTGTCTTTTTCAAATGCATCTAAAGAAGCGATTTATTTGCAAAGATTATTACAAGAACTTGGTTTTGGAACGGATGAAAGTGTAACCATAAATGTTGACAACCAGGGCGCAATACAATTAGCTTACAATCCTGTTCACCACAAAAGGACGAAGCATATAGAAATTAAATATCACCATGTTCGAGACCTCGTTAAATCTGGGAAAATAAGACTCCAATATTGTCCAACAGAAGAAATGGTGGCTGATATATTCACAAAGAATTTGTCCAAAATCAAGCACCAAAAGTTTGTTAATTTGATCAATTTTATATAGTTTATAAATATAGAGAATATATATGTTGAGGTGGAGTGTTGGAAAACTACTTTACGAAACTACTTTGTTCCAAGAAAAATCAACATAAATATTCTATGAATAGTAGGTTTGAAATCATTTGTTCAAATTTGAGAATTTAGTTTTTATTCTTGATTGTCATTCTTCATTGTTTTTTCCTTAACTTGAATTAAACGTTTTTTATACAAAGAAGCCCAACCGCTGTTTTTATCTTTAGAAATATCCTTTTATCAGATTTTTCAATTGTTTGAGGGTGGTCACGAATTAAAGTCCTTTTCGCTCTAGGACGCTTAGTTTAGGAGATATGGGCAAAAGAAGTTTTTCATATAAAAATTTCGATTTTTTTAGGTTTTGGGTGGATTTTTCACTTTTTTGGGGGTGGTCACGAATTAAAGTCCTTTTCGCTCTAGGACGCATATTTAAGGAGATATGGGCAAAATAAGTTTTTCATATAAAAATTTCAATTTTTTTAGGTTTTGGTTGGATTTTTCAATTTTTTGAGGGTGGTCACGAATTATAGTCCTTTTCGCTCTAGGACGCTTAGTTTAGGAGATATGGGCTTATGGGTTTTTTCATATAAAAATTTCAATTTTTTTAGGTTTTGGGTGGATTTTTCAATTGTTTGAGGGTGGTCACGAATTAAAGACCTTTTCGATTTAGGACGCATATTTAAGGAGATAATGGCAAAAGAAGTTTTTCATATAAAAAATTCAATTTTTTTAGGTTTTGGGTGGATTTTGCAATTTTTTGAGGGTGGTCACGAATTATAGTCCTTTTTGCTCTAGGACGCTTAGTTTAGGAGATATGGGCAAAAGAAGTTTTTCATATAAAAATTTAAATTTTGTTAGGTTTTAGGTGGATTTTTCAATTTTTTGGGAGTGGTCACGAATTCAAGTCCTTTTCGCTCTAGGACGCATATTTAAGGAGATATGGACAAAAAAAGTTTTTCATATAAAAATTTCAATTTTTTTAGGTTTTGGGTGGATTTTTCAATTTTTTTGGGTTTGGTCACGAATTAAAGTCCTTTTCGCTCTAGGACGCTTAGTTTAGGAGATATGTGCAAAAGAAGTTTTTCATATAAAAATTTAAATTTTTTTAGGTTTTGGGTGGATTTTTCAATTTTTTGGGAGTGGTCACGAATTAAAGTCCTTTTCGCTCTAGGACGCATATTTAAGGAGATATGGGCAAATGAAGTTTTTCATATAAAAATTTCAATTTTTTTAGGTTTTGGGTGGATTTTTCAATTGTTTGAGGGTGGTCACGAATTAAAGTCCTTTTTGCTCTAGGACGCTTAGTTTAGGAGATATGGGCAAAAGAAGTTTTTCATATAAAAATTTCGATTTTTTTAGATTTTGGGTGGATTTTTCACTTTTTTGGGGGTGGTCACGAATTAAAGTCCTTTTCGCTCTAGGACGCATATTTAAGGAGATAATGGCAAATGAAGTTTTTCATATAAAAAATTCAATTTTTTTAGGTTTTGGGTGGATTTTGCAATTTTTTGAGGGTGGTCACGAATTATAGTCCTTTTTGCTCTAGGACGCTTAGTTTAGGAGATATGGGCAAAAGAAGTTTTTCATATAAAAATTTAAATTTTGTTAGGTTTTGGGTGGATTTTTCAATTTTTTGGGAGTGGTCACGAATTAAAGTCCTTTTCGTTCTAGGACGCTTATTTAAGGAGATATGGACAAAAAAAGTTTTTCATATAAAAATTTCAATTTTTTTAGGTTTTGGGTGGATTTTTCAATTTTTTTGGGGGTGGTCACGAATTAAAGTCCTTTTCGCTCTAGGACGCATATTTAAGGAGATATGGGCAAAAGAAGTTTTTCATATAAAAATTTCAATTTTCTTAGGTTTTGGGTGGATTTTTCAATTTTTTGAGGGTGGTCACCAATTAAAGTCCTTTTCGCTCTTGGACGCATATTTAAGGAGATATGGGCAAAAGAAATTTTTCATATTTAAGGAGATATGGGCAAAAGAAGTTTTTCATATAAAAAATTCAATTTTTTTAGGTTTTGGGTGGATTTTGCAATTAAAGTCCTTTTCGCTCTAGGACGCATATTTAAGGAGATATGGGCAAATGAAGTTTTTCATATAAAAATTTCAATTTTTTTAGGTTTTGGGTGGATTTTTCAATTGTTTGAGGGTGGTCACGAATTAAAGTCCTTTTCGCTCTAGGACGCATATTTAAGGAGATATGGGCAAAAGAAGTTTTTCATATAAAAATTTAATTTTTTTTAGGTTTTGGGTGGATTTTTCAATTTTTTGGGGGTGGTCACGAATTAAAGTCCTTTTCGCTTTAGGACGCTTAGTTTAGGAGATATGGGCAAAAGAAGTTTTTCATATAAAAATTTTAATTTTTTGAGGTTTTGGGTGGATTTTTCAATTTTTTGGGGGTGGTCACGAATTAAAGTCCTTCTCGCTCTAGGACGCATATTTAAGGAGATATGGGCAAAAGAAGTTTTTCATATAAAAATTTCAATTTTTTTAGGTTTTGGGTGGATTTTTCAAATGTTTGGGGGTGGTCACGAATTAAAGACCTTTTCGCTTTAGGACGCATATTTAAGGAGATAATGGCAAAAGAAGTTTTTCATATAAAAAATTCAATTTTTTTAGGTTTTGGGTGGATTTTGCAATTTTTTGAGGGTGGTCATGAATTAAAGTCCTTTTTTGCTCTAGGACGCTTAGTTTAGGAGATATGGGCAAAAGAAGTTTTTCATATAAAAATTTAAATTTTGTTAGGTTTTGGGTGGATTTTTCAATTTTTTGGGAGTGGTCACGAATTAAAGTCGTTTTCGCTCTAGGACGCATATTTAAGGAGATATGGACAAAAAAAGTTTTTCATATAAAAATATCAATTTTTTTAGGTTTTGGATGGATTTTTAAATTTTTTTTGGGGGTGGTCACGAATTAAAGTCCTTTTCGCTCTAGGACGCATATTTAAGGAGATATGGGCAAAAGAAGTTTTTCATATAAAAATTTCAATTTTTTTAGGTTTTGGGTGGATTTTTCAATTTTTTGAGGGTGGTCACGAATTAAAGTCCTTTTCGCTCTAGGACGCATATTTAAGGAGATATGGGCAAAAGAAATTTTTCATATTTAAGGAGATATGGGCAAAAGAAGTTTTTCATATAAAAAATTCAATTTTTTTAGGTTTTGGGTGGATTTTGCAATTAAAGTCCTTTTCGCTCTAGGACGCATATTTAAGGAGATATGGGCAAAAGAAGTTTTTCATATAAAAATTTCAATTTTTTTAGGTTTTGGGTGGATTTTTCAATTGTTTGAGGGTGGTCACGAATTAAAGACCTTTTCGCTTTAGGACGCATATTTAAGGAGATAATGGCAAAAGAAGTTTTTCATATAAAAAATTCAATTTTTTTAGGTTTTGGGTGGATTTTGCAATTTTTTGAGGGTGGTCATGAATTAAAGTCCTTTTTGCTCTAGGACGCTTAGTTTAGGAGATATGGGCAAAAGAAGTTTTTCATATAAAAATTTAAATTTTGTTAGGTTTTGGGTGGATTTTTCAATTTTTTGGGAGTGGTCACGAATTAAAGTCGTTTTCGCTCTAGGACGCATATTTAAGGAGATATGGACAAAAAAAGTTTTTCATATAAAAATATCAATTTTTTTAGGTTTTGGATGGATTTTTAAATTTTTTTTGGGGGTGGTCACGAATTAAAGTCCTTTTCGCTCTAGGACGCATATTTAAGGAGATATGGGCAAAAGAAGTTTTTCATATAAAAATTTCAATTTTTTTAGGTTTTGGGTGGATTTTTCAATTTTTTGAGGGTGGTCACGAATTAAAGTCCTTTTCGCTCTAGGACGCATATTTAAGGAGATATGGGCAAAAGAGTTTTTCATATAAAAATTTCAATTTTTTTAGGTTTTGGGTGGATTTTTCAATTTTTTGAGGGTGGTCACGAATTAAAGTCCTTTTCGCTCTAGGACGCATATTTAAGGAGATATGGGCAAAAGAAATTTTTCATATAAAAATTTCAATTTTTTTAGGTTTTGGGTGGATTTTTCAATTGTTTGAGGGTGGTCACGAATAAAAGTCCTTTTCGCTCTAGGACGCATATTTAAGGAGATATGGGCAAAAGAAGTTTTTCATATAAAAATTTAAATTGTTTTAGGTTTTGGGTGGATTTTTCAATTTTTTGGGGGTGGTCACGAATTATAGTCCTTTTCGCTCTAGGACGCATATTTAAGGAGATATGGGCAAAAGAAGTTTTTCATATAAAAATTTTAATTTTTTTAGGTTTTGGGTGGATTTTTCAATTTTTTGGGGGTGGTCACGAATTATAGTCCTTTTCGCTCTAGGACGCATATTTAAGGAGATATGGGCAACAGAAGTTTTTCATATAAAAAATTCAATTTTTTTAGGTTTTGGGTGGATTTTTCAATTTTTTGGGGGTGGTCACGAATTAAAGTCCTTCTCGCTGTAGGACGCTTAGTTTAGGAGATATGGGCAAAAGAAATTTTTAATACAAAAAATTCAATTTTTTTTAGGTTTTGGGTGGATTTTTCAATTTTTTGGGGGTGGTCACGAGTTAAAGTCCTTTTCGCTCTAGGACGCATATTTAAGGAGATATGGACAAAAGAAGTTTTCCATATAAAAATTTCAATTTTTTTAGGTTTTGGGTGGATTTTTCAATTTTTTGGGGGTGGTCACGTAATAAAGTCCTTTTCGCTCTAGGACGCTTAGTTTAGGAGATATGGGCAAAAGAAGTTTTTCATATAAAAATTTTAATTTTTTTAGGTTTTGGGTGGATTTTTCAATTTTTTGGGGGTGGTCACGAATTATAGTCCTTTTCGCTCTAGGACGCATATTTAAGGAGATATGGGCAACAGAAGTTTTTCATATAAAAAATTCAATTTTTTTAGGTTTTGGGTGGATTTTTCAATTTTTTGGGGGTGGTCACGAATTAAAGTCCTTCTCGCTGTAGGACGCTTAGTTTAGGAGATATGTGCAAAAGAAGTTTTCCATATAAAAATTTAAATTTTTTTAGGTTTTGGGTGGATTTTTCAATTTTTTGGGGGTGGTCACGAATTATAGTCCTTTTCGCTTTAGGTTTTGGGTGGATTTTTCAATTTTTTGGGGGTGGTCACGAATTATAGTCCTTTTCGCTCTAGGACGCATATTTAAGGAGATATGGGCAACAGAAGTTTTTCATATAAAAAATTCAATTTTTTTAGGTTTTGGGTGGATTTTTCAATTTTTTGGGGGTGGTCACGAATTAAAGTCCTTCTCGCTGTAGGACGCTTAGTTTAGGAGATATGGGCAAAAGAAGTTTTCCATATAAAAATTTAAGTTTTTTTAGGTTTTGGGTGGATTTTTCAATTTTTTGGGGGTGGTCACGAATTATAGTCCTTTTCGCTCTAGGACGCATATTTAAGGAGATATGGGCAACAGAAGTTTTTCATATAAAAAATTCAATTTTTTTAGGTTTTGGGTGGATTTTTCAATTTTTTGGGGGTGGTCACGAATTAAAGTCCTTCTCGCTGTAGGACGCTTAGTTTAGGAGATATGGGCAAAAGAAGTTTTTCATATAAAAATTTCAATTTTTTAGGTTTTGGGTGGATTTTTCAATTTTTTGAGGGTGGTCACGAATTATAGTCCTTATCGCTCTAGGATGCTTAGTTTAGGAGATAAGGGCAAAAGAAGTTTTTCATATAAAAAATTAAATTTTTTTAGGTTTTGGGTGGATTTTTCAATTTTTTGGGGGTGGTCACGAATTAAAGTCCTTTTCGCTCTAGGACGCTTAGTTTAGGAGATATGGGCAAAATAAGTTTTTCATATAAAAATTTCAATTTTTTTAGGTTTTGGGTGGATTTTTCAATTTTTTGGGGGTGGTCACGAATTAAAGTCCTTTTCGCTCTAGGACGCATATTTAAGGATATATGGGCAAAAGAAGTTTTCCACATAAAAAATTTCAATTTTTTGAGGGTGGTCACGAATTATAGTCCTTTTTGCTCTAGGACGCATATTTAAGGAGATATGGTCAAAAGAAGTTTTTCATATAAAAATTTAATTTTTTTTAGGTTTTGGATGGATTTTTTTAATTTTTTGGGGGTGGTCACGAATTAAAGTCCTTTTCGCTCTAGGACGCTTAGTTTAGGAGATATGGGCATAAGAAGTTTTTCATATAAAAATTTAAATTTTTTTAGGTTTTGGGTGGATTTTTCAATTTTTTGGGGGTGGTCACGAAGTAAAGTCCTTTTCGCTCTAGGACGCATATTTAAGGAGATATGGGCAAAAGAAGTTTTCCATATAAAAATTTCATTTTTTTAGGTTTTGGGTGGATTTTTATATTTTTTGGGGTGGTCACGAATTAAAGTCCTTTTCGCTCTAGGACGCATATTTAAGGAGATATGGGCAAAAGAAGTTTTTCATATAAAAATTTCAATTTTTTTAGGTTTTGGGTGGATTTTTCAATTGTTTGAGGGTGGTCACGAATTAAAGTCCTTTTCGCTCTAGGACGCATATTTAAGGAGATATGGGCAAAAGAGTTTTTCATATAAAAATTTCAATTTTTTTAGGTTTTGGGTGGATTTTTCAATTTTTTGGGGGTGGTCACGAATTAAAGTCCTTTTCGCTCTAGGACGCTTAGTTTAGGAGATATGGGCAAAAGAAGTTTTTCATATAAAACTTTCAATTTTTTTAGGTTTTGGGTGGATTTTTCAATTTTTAGGGGGTGGTCACGAATTAAAGTCCTTTTCGCTCTAGGACGCATATTTAAGGAGATATGGGCAAAAGAAATTTTCCATATAAAAATTTCAATTTTTTTAGGTTTTGGGTGGATTTTTCAATTTTTTGGGGTGGTCACGAATTAAAGTCCTTTTCGCTCTAGGACGCATATTTAAGGAGATATGGGCAAAAGAAGTTTTTCATATAAAACTTTCAATTTTTTTAGGTTTTGGGTGGATTTTTCAATTTTTAGGGGGTGGTCACGAATTAAAGTCCTTTTCGCTCTAGGACGCATATTTAAGGAGATATGGGCAAAAGAAATTTTCCATATAAAAATTTCAATTTTTTTAGGTTTTGGGTGGATTTTTCAATTTTTTGGGGTGGTCACGAATTAAAGTCCTTTTCGCTCTAGGACGCATATTTAAGGAGATATGGGCAAAAGAAGTTTTTCATATAAAAATTTAAATTTTTTTAGGTTTTGGGTGGATTTTTCAATTTTTTGGGGTGGTCACGAATTAAAGTCCTTTTCGCTGTTGGACGCTTAGTTTAGGAGAGATGGGCAAAAGAAGTTTTTCATATAAAAAATTCAATTTTTTTAGGCTTTGGATGGATTTTTCAATTTTTTGAGGGTGGTCACGAATTATAGTCCTTTTCGCTCCAGGACACAGATTTAAGGAGATATGGGCAAAAGAAGTTTTCCATATAAAAATTTCAATTTTTTTAGGTTTTGGGTGGATTTTTATATTTTTTGAGGGTGGTCACGAATTAAAGTCCTTTTCGCTCTAGGACGCATATTTAAGGAGATATGGGCAAAAGAAGTCTTTCATATAAAAATTTCATTTTTTTTAGGTTTTGGGTGAATTTTTCAATTTTTTGAGGGTGGTCACGAATTATAGTCCTTTTCGCTCTAGGACGCTTAGTTTAGGAGATATGGGCAAAAGAAGTTTTTCATATAAAAATTTCAATTTTTTTAGGTTTTGGGTGGATTTTTCAATTGTTTGAGGGTGGTCACGAATTAAAGACCTTTTCGCTTTAGGACGCATATTTAAGGAGATATGGGCAAAAGAAGTTTTTCATATAAAAATTTCAATTTTTTTAGGTTTTGGGTCGATTTTTCAATTGTTTGAGGGTGGTCACGAATTAAAGTCCTTTTCGCTCTAGGACGCATATTTAAGGAGATATGGGCAAAAGAGTTTTTCATATAAAAATTTCAATTTTTTTAGGTTTTGGGTGGATTTTTCAATTTTTTGGGGGTGGTCACGAATTAAAGTCCTTTTCGCTCTAGGACGCATATTTAAGGAGATATGGGCAAAAGAAATTTTCCATATAAAAATTTCAATTTTTTTAGGTTTTGGGTGGATTTTTCAATTTTTTGGGGTGGTCACGAATTAAAGTCCTTTTCGCTCTAGGACGCATATTTAAGGAGATATGGGCAAAAGAAGTTTTTCATATAAAAATTTAAATTTTTTTAGGTTTTGGTGGATTTTTCAATTTTTTGGGGGTGGTCACGAATTAAAGTCCTTTTCGCTGTAGGACGCTTAGTTTAGGAGAGATGGGCAAAAGAAGTTTTTCATATAAAAAATTCAATTTTTTTAGGTTTTGGGTGGATTTTTCAATTTTTTGGGGGTGGTCACGAATTAAAGTCCTTTTCGCTCTAGGACGCATATTTAAGGAGATATGGGCAACAGAAGTTTTCCATATAAAAATTTCAATTTTTTTAGGTGTTGGGTGGATTTTTCAATTTTTTTGGAGTGGTCACGAATTAAAGTCCTTTTCGCTCTAGGACGCATATTTAAGGAGATATGGGCAAAAGAAGTTTTTCATATAAAAATTTAAATTTTTTTTTAGGTTTTGGGTGTCCTTTTCGCTCTAGGACGCATATTTAAGGAGATATGGGCAAAATAAGTTTTTCATATAAAAATATAAATTTTTTTAAGTTTTGGGTGGATTTTTCAATTTTTTGGGGGTGGTCACAAATTAAAGTCCTTTTCGCTCTAGGACGCATATTTAAGGAGATATGGGCAAAAGAAGTTTTTCATATAAAAATTTAAATTTTTTTAGGTTTTGGGACGCATATTTAAGGAGATATTGGCAAAAGAAGTTTTTCATATAAAAATGTAAATTTTTTTAGGTTTTTTGACGCATATTTAAGGAGATATGGGCAAAAGAAGTTTTTCATATAAAAAATTCAATTTTTTTAGGTTTTGGGTGGATTTTTCAATTTTTTGGGGGTGGTCACGAATTAAAGTCCTTTTCGCTCTACGACGCATATTTAAGGAGTTATGGGCAAAAGAAATTTTTCATATAAAAATTTCAATTTTTTAGGTTTTAGGTGGATTTTTCTATTGTTTGAGGGTGGTCACGAATTATAGACCTTTTCGCTCTAGGACGCATATTTAAGGAGATATGGGCAAAAGAAGTTTTTCATATAAAAATTTAAATTTTTTTAGGTTTTGGGTGGATTTTTAAATTTTTTGAGGGTGGTCACGAATTATAGTCCTTTTCGCTCTAGGACGCATATTTAAGGAGATATGGGCAAAAGAAGTTTTTCATATAAAAATTTAAATTTTTTTAGGTTTTGGGTGGATTTTTTAATTTTTTGGGGGTGGTCACGAATTAAAGTCCTTTTCGCTCTAGGACGCTTAGTTTAGGAGATATGGGCAAAAGAAGTTTTTCATATAAAAATGTAATTTTTTTTAGGTTTTGGGTGGATTTTTCAATTTTTTGGGGGTGGTCACGAATTAAAGTCCTTTTCGCTCTAGGACGCATATTTAAGGAGATATGGGCAAAAGAAGTTTTCCATATACAAATTTCAATTTTTTTAGGTTTTGGGTGGATTTTTATATTTTTTGAGGGTGGTCACGAATTAAAGTCCTTTTCGCTCTAGGACGCATATTTAAGGAGATATGGGCAAAAGAAGTCTTTCATATAAAAATTTCATTTTTTTAGGTTTTGGGTGGATTTTTCAATTTTTTGAGGGTGGTCACGAATTATAGTCCTTTTCGCTCTAGGACGCTTAGTTTAGGAGATATGGGCAAAAGAAGTTTTTCATATAAAAATTTCAATTTTTTTAGGTTTTGGGTGGATTTTTCAATTGTTTGAGGGTGGTCACGAATTAAAGACCTTTTCGCTTTAGGACACATATTTAAGGAGATATGGGCAAAAGAAGTTTTTCATATAAAAATTTCAATTTTGTTAGGTTTTGGGTGGATTTTTCAATTGTTTGAGGGTGTTCACGAATTAAAGTCCTTTTCGCTCTAGGACGCATATTTAAGGAGATATGGGCAAAAGAGTTTTTCATATAAAAATTTCAATTTTTTTAGGTTTTGGGTGGATTTTTCAATTTTTTGGGGGTGGTCACGAATTAAAGTCCTTTTCGCTGTAGGACGCTTAGTTTAGGAGAGATGGGCAAAAGAAGTTTTTCATATAAAACTTTCAATTTTTTTAGGTTTTGGGTGGATTTTTCAATTTTTTGGGGGTGGTCACGAATTAAAGTCCTTTTCGCTGTAGGACGCATATTTAAGGAGATATGGGCAAAAGAAGTTTTCCATATAAAAATTTCAATTTTTTTAGGTTTTGGGTGGATTTTTCAATTTTTTGGGGTGGTCACGTATTAAAGGCCTTTTCGCTCTAGGACGCTTAGTTTAGGAGATATGGGCAAAAGAAGATTTTCATATTAAAGTTTCAATTTTTTTAGGCTTTGGATGGATTTTTCAATTTTTTGAGGGTGGTCACGAATTATAGACCTTTTCGCTCCAGGACGCATATTTTAGGAGATATGGGCAAAAGAAGTTTTTCATGTAAAAATTTAAATTTTTTTAGGTTTTGGGTGGATTTTTCAATTTTTTGGGGGTGGTCACGAATTATAGTCCTTTTCGCTCTAGGACGCATATTTAAGGAGATATGGGCAACAGAAGTTTTTCATATAAAAAATTCAATTT
The DNA here is from genome assembly GCF_050003625.1 of Haematobia irritans. Lineage (NCBI taxonomy): Eukaryota > Metazoa > Arthropoda > Insecta > Diptera > Muscidae > Haematobia > Haematobia irritans. Next base: position 82,604,142 of record NC_134399.1, on the reverse strand, counting down.
TTTTAGGTTTTGGGTGGATTTTTCAATTTTTGGGGGTGGTCACGAATTAAAGTCCTTTTCGCTCTAGGACGCTTAGTTTAGGAGATATGGGCAAAATAAGTTTTTCATATAAAAATTTCAATTTTTTTAGGTTTTGGGTGGTCACGAATTAAAGACCTTTTCGCTTTAGGACGCATATTTAAGGAGATATGGGCAAAAGAAGTTTTTCATATAAAAAATTCAATTTTTTTAGGTTTTGGGTGAATTTTGCAATTTTTTGAGGGTGGTCACGAATTATAGTCCTTTTTGATCTAGGACGTTTAGTTTAGGAGATATGGGCAAAAGAAGTTTTTCATATAAAAATTTCAATTTTTTTAGGTTTTGGGTGGATTTTTCAATTTTTTGGGAGTGGTCACGAATTAAAGTCCTTTTCGCTCTAGGACGCATATTTAAGGAGATATGGGCAAAAGAAGTATTTCATATAAAAATTTAAATTTTTTTAGGTTTTGGGTGTCCTTTTCGCTCTAGGACGCATATTTAAGGAGATATGGGCAAAAGAAGTTTTTCATATAAAAATTTCAATTTTTTTAGGTTTTGGGTGGATTTTTCAATTTTTTGGGGGTGGTCACGAATTAAAGTCCTTTTCGCTCTAGGACGCATATTTAAGGAGATATGGGCAAAAGAAGCTTTTCATATAAAAATTTAAATTTTTTTAGGTTTTGGGACGCATATTTAAGGAGATATGGGCAAAAGAAGTTTTTCATATAAAAATTTAAATTTTTTTAGGTTTTTGGACGCATATTTAAGGAGATATGGGCAAAAGAAGTTTTTCATATAAAAAATTCAATTTTTTTAGGTTTTGGGTGGACGAATATTTAAGGAGATATGGGCAAAAGAAGTTTTCCATATAAAAATTTCAATTTTTTTAGGTTTTGGGTGGATTTTTCAATTTTTTGGGGGTGGTCACGAATTATAGTCCTTTTCGCTCTAGGACGCATATTTAAGGAGATATGGGCAACAGAAGTTTTTCATATAAAAAATTCAATTTTTTTAGGTTTTGGGTGGATTTTTCAATTTTTTGGGGGTGGTCACGAATTAAAGTCCTTTTTTTAGGTTTTGGGTGGATTTTTCAATTTTTTGGGGGTGGTCACGAATTAAAGTCCTTTTCGCTCTAGGACGCATATTTAAGGAGATATGGGCAAAAGAAGTTTTTCATATAAAAATTTAAATTTTTTTAGGTTTTGGGACGCATATTTAAGGAGATATGGGCAAAAGAAGTTTTTCATATAAAAATTTAAATTTTTTTAGGTTTTTGGACGCATATTTAAGGAGATATGGGCAAAAGAAGTTTTTCATATAAAAAATTCAATTTTTTTAGGTTTTGGGTGGATTTTTCAATTTTTTGGGGGTGGTCACGAATTAAAGTCCTTTTCGCTCTACGACGCATATTTAAGGAGTTATGGGCAAAAGAAATTTTTCATATAAAAATTTCAATTTTTTAGGTTTTAGGTGGATTTTTCTATTGTTTGAGGGTGGTCACGAATTATAGACCTTTTCGCTCTAGGACGCATATTTAAGGAGATATGGGCAAAAGAAGTTTTTCATATAAAAATTTAAATTTTTTTAGGTTTTGGGTGGATTTTTAAATTTTTTGAGGGTGGTCACGAATTATAGTCCTTTTCGCTCTAGGACGCATATTTAAGGAGATATGGGCAAAAGAAGTTTTTCATATAAAAATTTAAATTTTTTTAGGTTTTGGGTGGATTTTTTAATTTTTTGGGGGTGGTCACGAATTAAAGTCCTTTTCGCTCTAGGACGCTTAGTTTAGGAGATATGGGCAAAAGAAGTTTTTCATATAAAAATGTAATTTTTTTTAGGTTTTGGGTGGATTTTTCAATTTTTTGGGGGTGGTCACGAATTAAAGTCCTTTTCGCTCTAGGACGCATATTTAAGGAGATATGGGCAAAAGAAGTTTTCCATATACAAATTTCAATTTTTTTAGGTTTTGGGTGGATTTTTATATTTTTTGAGGGTGGTCACGAATTAAAGTCCTTTTCGCTCTAGGACGCATATTTAAGGAGATATGGGCAAAAGAAGTCTTTCATATAAAAATTTCATTTTTTTAGGTTTTGGGTGGATTTTTCAATTTTTTGAGGGTGGTCACGAATTATAGTCCTTTTCGCTCTAGGACGCTTAGTTTAGGAGATATGGGCAAAAGAAGTTTTTCATATAAAAATTTCAATTTTTTTAGGTTTTGGGTGGATTTTTCAATTGTTTGAGGGTGGTCACGAATTAAAGACCTTTTCGCTTTAGGACACATATTTAAGGAGATATGGGCAAAAGAAGTTTTTCATATAAAAATTTCAATTTTGTTAGGTTTTGGGTGGATTTTTCAATTGTTTGAGGGTGTTCACGAATTAAAGTCCTTTTCGCTCTAGGACGCATATTTAAGGAGATATGGGCAAAAGAGTTTTTCATATAAAAATTTCAATTTTTTTAGGTTTTGGGTGGATTTTTCAATTTTTTGGGGGTGGTCACGAATTAAAGTCCTTTTCGCTGTAGGACGCTTAGTTTAGGAGAGATGGGCAAAAGAAGTTTTTCATATAAAACTTTCAATTTTTTTAGGTTTTGGGTGGATTTTTCAATTTTTTGGGGGTGGTCACGAATTAAAGTCCTTTTCGCTGTAGGACGCATATTTAAGGAGATATGGGCAAAAGAAGTTTTCCATATAAAAATTTCAATTTTTTTAGGTTTTGGGTGGATTTTTCAATTTTTTGGGGTGGTCACGTATTAAAGGCCTTTTCGCTCTAGGACGCTTAGTTTAGGAGATATGGGCAAAAGAAGATTTTCATATTAAAGTTTCAATTTTTTTAGGCTTTGGATGGATTTTTCAATTTTTTGAGGGTGGTCACGAATTATAGACCTTTTCGCTCCAGGACGCATATTTTAGGAGATATGGGCAAAAGAAGTTTTTCATGTAAAAATTTAAATTTTTTTAGGTTTTGGGTGGATTTTTCAATTTTTTGGGGGTGGTCACGAATTATAGTCCTTTTCGCTCTAGGACGCATATTTAAGGAGATATGGGCAACAGAAGTTTTTCATATAAAAAATTCAATTTTTTTAGGTTTTGGGTGGATTTTTCAATTTTTTGGGGGTGGTCACGAATTAAAGTCCTTTTCGCTCTAGGACGCTTAGTTTAGGAGATATGGGCAAAATAAGTTTTTCATATAAAAATTTCAATTTTTTTAGGTTTTGGGTGGTCACGAATTAAAGACCTTTTCGCTTTAGGACGCATATTTAAGGAGATATGGGCAAAAGAAGTTTTTCATATAAAAAATTCAATTTTTTTAGGTTTTGGGTGAATTTTGCAATTTTTTGAGGGTGGTCACGAATTATAGTCCTTTTTGATCTAGGACGTTTAGTTTAGGAGATATGGGCAAAAGAAGTTTTTCATATAAAAATTTCAATTTTTTTAGGTTTTGGGTGGATTTTTCAATTTTTTGGGAGTGGTCACGAATTAAAGTCCTTTTCGCTCTAGGACGCATATTTAAGGAGATATGGGCAAAAGAAGTATTTCATATAAAAATTTAAATTTTTTTAGGTTTTGGGTGTCCTTTTCGCTCTAGGACGCATATTTAAGGAGATATGGGCAAAAGAAGTTTTTCATATAAAAATTTCAATTTTTTTAGGTTTTGGGTGGATTTTTCAATTTTTTGGGGGTGGTCACGAATTAAAGTCCTTTTCGCTCTAGGACGCATATTTAAGGAGATATGGGCAAAAGAAGCTTTTCATATAAAAATTTAAATTTTTTTAGGTTTTGGGACGCATATTTAAGGAGATATGGGCAAAAGAAGTTTTTCATATAAAAATTTAAATTTTTTTAGGTTTTTGGACGCATATTTAAGGAGATATGGGCAAAAGAAGTTTTTCATATAAAAAATTCAATTTTTTTAGGTTTTGGGTGGACGAATATTTAAGGAGATATGGGCAAAAGAAGTTTTCCATATAAAAATTTCAATTTTTTTAGGTTTTGGGTGGATTTTTCAATTTTTTGGGGGTGGTCACGAATTATAGTCCTTTTCGCTCTAGGACGCATATTTAAGGAGATATGGGCAACAGAAGTTTTTCATATAAAAAATTCAATTTTTTTAGGTTTTGGGTGGATTTTTCAATTTTTTGGGGGTGGTCACGAATTAAAGTCCTTTTTTTAGGTTTTGGGTGGATTTTTCAATTTTTTGGGGGTGGTCACGAATTAAAGTCCTTTTCGCTCTAGGACGCATATTTAAGGAGATATGGGCAAAAGAAGTTTTTCATATAAAAATTTAAATTTTTTTAGGTTTTGGGACGCATATTTAAGGAGATATGGGCAAAAGAAGTTTTTCATATAAAAATTTAAATTTTTTTAGGTTTTTGGACGCATATTTAAGGAGATATGGGCAAAAGAAGTTTTTCATATAAAAAATTGCATTTTTTTAGGTTTTGGGTGGATTTTTCAATTTTTTGGGGGTGGTCACGAATTAAAGTCCTTTTCGCTCTAGGACGCATATTTAAGGAGATATGGGCAAAAGAAATTTTTCATATAAAAATTTAAATTTTTTAGGTTTTAGGTGGATTTTTCTATTGTTTGAGGGTGGTCACGAGTTATAGACCTTTTCGCTGTAGGACGCATATTTAAGGAGATATGGGCAAAAGAGTTTTTCATATAAAATTTTTCAATTTTTTGGGGGTGGTCACGAATTAAAGTCCTTTTCGCTGTAGGACGCATATTTAAGGAGATATGGGCAAAAGAAGTTTTCCATATAAAAATTTCAATTTTTTTAGGTTTTGGGTGGATTTTTCAATTTTTTGGGGTGGTCACGTATTAAAGGCCTTTTCGCTCTAGGACGCTTAGTTTAGGAGATATGGGCAAAAGAAGATTTTCATATTAAAGTTTCAATTTTTTTAGGCTTTGGATGGATTTTTCAATTTTTTGAGGGTGGTCACGAATTATAGACCTTTTCGCTCCAGGACGCATATTTTAGGAGATATGGGCAAAAGAAGTTTTTCATATAAAAATTTAAATTTTTTTAGGTTTTGGGTGGATTTTTCAATTTTTTGGGGGTGGTCACGAATTATAGTCCTTTTCGCTCTAGGACGCATATTTAAGGAGATATGGGCAACAGAAGTTTTTCATATAAAAAATTCAATTTTTTTAGGTTTTGGGTGGATTTTTCAATTTTTTGGGGGTGGTCACGAATTAAAGTCCTTTTCGCTCTAGGACGCTTAGTTTAGGAGATATGGGCAAAATAAGTTTTTCATATAAAAATTTCAATTTTTTTAGGTTTTGGGTGGTCACGAATTAAAGACCTTTTCGCTTTAGGACGCATATTTAAGGAGATATGGGCAAAAGAAGTTTTTCATATAAAAAATTCAATTTTTTTAGGTTTTGGGTGAATTTTGCAATTGTTTGAGGGTGGTCACGAATTATAGTCCTTTTTGCTCTAGGTCGCTTAGTTTAGGAGATATGGGCAAAAGAAGTTTTTCATATAAAAATTTCAATTTTTTTAGGTTTTGGGTGGATTTTTCAATTTTTTGGGAGTGGTCACGAATTAAAGTCCTTTTCGCTCTAGGACGCATATTTAAGGAGATATGGGCAAAAGAAGTTTTTCATATAAAAATTTAAATTTTTTTAGGTTTTGGGTGGATTTTGCAATTTTTTGGGGGTGGTCACGAATTAAAGTCCTTTTCGCTGTAGGACGCTTAGTTTAGGAGATATGGGCAAAAGAAATTTTTCATACAAAAAATTCAATTTTTTTTAGGTTTTGGGTGGATTTTTCAATTTTTTGGGGGTGGTCACGAATTAAAGTCCTTTTCGCTGTAGGACGCATATTTAAGGAGATATGGGCAAAAGAAGTTTTCCATATAAAAATTTCAATTTTTTTAGGTTTTGGGTGGATTTTTCAATTTTTTGGGGGTGGTCACGAATTAAAGTCCTTTTCGCTCTAGGACGCATATTTAAGGAGATATGGGCAAAAGAAGTTTTTCATATAAAAATTTAAATTTTTTTAGGTTTTGGGACGCATATTTAAGGAGATATGGGCAAAAGAAGTTTTTCATATAAAAATTTCAATTTTTTTAGGTTTTGGGTGGATTTTTCAATTTTTTGGGGGTGGTCACGAATTAAAATCCTTTTCGCTCTAGGACGCATATTTAAGGAGATATGGGCAAAAGAAGTTTTTCATATAAAAATTTAAATTTTTTTAGGTTTTGGGACGCATATTTAAGGAGATATGGGCAAAAGAAGTTTTTCATATAAAAATTTAAATTTTTTTAGGTTTTTGGACGCATATTTAAGGAGATATGGGCAAAAGAAGTTTTTCATATAAAAAATTCAATTTTTTTTAGGTTTTGGGTGGACGAATATTTAAGGAGATATGGGCAAAAGAAGTTTTCCATATAAAAATTTAAATTTTTTTAGGTTTTGGGTGGATTTTTCAATTTTTGGGGGTGGTCACGAATTAAAGTCCTTTTCGCTCTAGGACGCTTAGTTTAGGAGATATGGGCAAAATAAGTTTTTCATATAAAAATTTCAATTTTTTTAGGTTTTGGGTGGTCACGAATTAAAGACCTTTTCGCTTTAGGACGCATATTTAAGGAGATATGGGCAAAAGAAGTTTTTCATATAAAAAATTCAATTTTTTTAGGTTTTGGGTGAATTTTGCAATTGTTTGAGGGTGGTCACGAATTATAGTCCTTTTTGCTCTAGGTCGCTTAGTTTAGGAGATATGGGCAAAAGAAGTTTTTCATATAAAAATTTCAATTTTTTTAGGTTTTGGGTGGATTTTTCAATTTTTTGGGAGTGGTCACGAATTAAAGTCCTTTTCGCTCTAGGACGCATATTTAAGGAGATATGGGCAAAAGAAGTTTTTCATATAAAAATTTAAATTTTTTTAGGTTTTGGGTGTCCTTTTCGCTCTAGGACGCATATTTAAGGAGATATGGGCAAAATAAGTTTTTCATATAAAAATTTCAATTTTTTTAGGTTTTGGGTGGATTTTTCAATTTTTTGGGGGTGGTCACGAATTAAAGTCCTTTTCGCTCTAGGACGCATATTTAAGGAGATATGGGCAAAAGAAGTTTTTCATATAAAAATTTAAATTTTTTTAGGTTTTGGGACGCATATTTAAGGAGATATGGGCAAAAGAAGTTTTTCATATAAAAATTTAAATTTTTTTAGGTTTTTGGACGCATATTTAAGGAGATATGGGCAAAAGAAGTTTTTCATATAAAAAATTGCATTTTTTTAGGTTTTGGGTGGATTTTTCAATTTTTTGGGGGTGGTCACGAATTAAAGTCCTTTTCGCTCTAGGACGCATATTTAAGGAGATATGGGCAAAAGAAATTTTTCATATAAAAATTTAAATTTTTTAGGTTTTAGGTGGATTTTTCTATTGTTTGAGGGTGGTCACGAGTTATAGACCTTTTCGCTGTAGGACGCATATTTAAGGAGATATGGGCAAAAGAGTTTTTCATATAAAAATTTAAATTTTTTTATGTTTTGGGTGGATTTTTAAATTTTTTGAGGGTGGTCACGAATTATAGTCCTTTTCGCTCTAGGACGCATATTTAAGGAGATATGGGCAAAAGAAGTTTTTCATATAAAAATTTAAATTTTTTTAGGTTTTGGGTGGATTTTTTTAATTTTTTGGGGGTGTTCACGAATTAAAGTCCTTTTCGCTCTAGGACGCTTAGTTTAGGAGATATGGGCAAAAGAAGTTTTGCATATAAAAATTTAAATTTTTTTAGGTTTTGGGTGGATTTTTCAATTGTTTGAGGGTGGTCACGTATTAAAGACCTTTTCGCTTTAGGACGCATATTTAAGGAGATATGGGCAAAAGAAGTTTTTCATATAAAACTTTCAATTTTTTTAGGTTTTGGGTCGATTTTTCAATTGTTTGAGGGTGGTCACGAATTAAAGTCCTCTCGCTCTAGGACGCATATTTAAGGAGATATGGGCAAAAGAGTTTTTCATATAAAAATTTCAATATTTTTAGGTTTTGGGTGGATTTTTCAATTTTTTGGGGGTGGTCACGAATTAAAGTCCTTTTCGCTCTAGGACGCTTAGTTTAGGAGATATGGGCAAAAGAAGTTTTTCATATAAAACTTTCAATTTTTTTAGGTTTTGGGTGGATTTTTCAATTTTTTTGGGGGTGGTCACGAATTAAAGTCCTTTTCGCTCTAGGACGCATATTTAAGGAGATATGGGCAAAAGAAGTTTTTCATATAAAAATTTAAATTTTTTTAGGTTTTGGGTGGATTTTTCACATTTTTGGGGGTGGTCACGAATTAAAGTCCTTCTCGCTGTAGGACGCTTAGTTTAGGAGAGATGGGCAAAAGAAGTTTTTCATATAAAAAATTCATTTTTTTTTAGGTTTTGGGTGGATTTTTCAATTTTTTGGGGGTGGTCACGAATTAAAGTCCTTTTCGCTCTAGGACGCTTAGTTTAGGAGATATGGGCAAAAGAAGTTTTTCATATAAAACTTTCAATTTTTTTAGGTTTTGGGTGGATTTTTCAATTTTTTTGGGGGTGGTCACGAATTAAAGTCCTTTTCGCTCTAGGACGCATATTTAAGGAGATATGGGCAAAAGAAGTTTTCCATATAAAAATTTCAATTTTTTTAGGTTTTGGGTGGATTTTTCAATTTTGTGGGGTGGTCACGAATTATAGTCCTTTTCGCTCCAGGACGCATATTTAAGGAGATATGGGCAAAAGAAGTTTTTCATATAAAAATTTAAATTTTTTTAGGTTTTGGGTGGATTTTTCAATTGTTTGAGGGTGGTCACGAATTAAAGACCTTTTTGCTTTAGGACGCATATTAAAGGAGATAATGGCAAAAGAAGTTTTTCATATAAAAAATTCAATTTTTTTAGGTTTTGGGTGGATTTTGCAATTTTTTGAGGGTGGTCACGAATTATAGTTCTTTTTGCTTTAGGACGCTTAGTTTACGAGATATGGGCAAAATAAGTTTTTCATATAAAAATTTAAATTTTGTTAGGTTTTGGGTGGATTTTTCAATTTTTTGAGAGTGGTCACGAATTAAAGTCCTTTTCGCTCTAGGACGCATATTTAAAGAGATATGGGCAAAAAAAATTTTTCATATAAAAATTTAAATTTTTTTAAGTTTTGGGTGGATTTTTTCAATTTTTTGGGGGTGGTTACGAATTAAAGTCCTTTTCGCTTTAGGACGCATATTTAAGGAGATATGGGCAAAAGAAGTTTTTCATATAAAACTTTCAATTTTTTTAGGTTTTGGGTGGATTTTTCAATTTTTTGGGGGTGGTCACGAATTAAAGTCCTTTTCGCTCTAGGACGCATATTTAAGGAGATATGGGCAAAAGAAATTTTCCATATACAAATTTCAATTTTTTAGGTTTTGGGTGGATTTTTCAATTTTTTGGGGTGGTCACGAATTAAAGTCCTTTTCGCTCTAGGACGCATATTTAAGGAGATATGGGCAAAAGAAGTTTTTCATATAAAAATTTAAATTTTTTAGGTTTTGGGTGGATTTTTCAAATTTTTGGGGGTGGTCACGAATTAAAGTCCTTTTCGCTGTAGGACGCTTAGTTTAGGAGAGATGGGCAAAAGAAGTTTTTCATATAAAAAATTCAATTTTTTTTTAGGTTTTGGGTGGATTTTTCAATTTTTTGGGGGTGGTCACGAATTAAAGTCCTTTTCGCTCAAGGACGCATATTTAAGGAGATATGGGCAAAAGAAGTTTTCCATATAAAAACTTCAATTTTTTTAGGTTTTGGGTGGATTTTTCAATTTTGCGGGGTGGTCACGTATTAAAGTCCTTTTCGCTCTAGGACGCTTAGTTTAGGAGATATGGGCAAAAGAAGTTTTTCATATAAAAGTTTCAATTTTTTTAGGCTTTGGATGGATTTTTCAATTTTTTGAGGGTGGTCACGAATTATAGTCCTTTTCGCTCCAGGACGCATATTTAAGGAGATATGGGCAAAAGAAGTTTTTCATATAAAAATTTAAATTTTTTTAGGTTTTGGGTGGATTTTTCAATTTTTTGAGGGTGGTCACGAATTATAGTCCTTTTCGCTCTAGGACGCATATTTAAGGAGATATGGGCAACAGAAGTTTTTCATATAAAAAATTCAATTTTTTTAGGTTTTGGGTGGATTTTTCAATTTTTTGGGGGTGGTCACGAATTAAAGTCCTTTTCGCTCTAGGACGCATATTTAAGGAGATATGGGCAAAATAAGTTTTTCATATAAAAATTTCAATTTTTTTAGGTTTTGGGTGGTCACGAATTATAGTCCTTTTCGCTCTAGGACGCATATTTAAGGAGATATGGGCAACAGAAGTTTTTCATATAAAAAATTCAATTTTTTTAGGTTTTGGGTGGATTTTTCAATTTTTTGGGGGTGGTCACGAATTAAAGTCCTTTTCGCTCTAGGACGCATATTTAAGGAGATATGGGCAAAATAAGTTTTTCATATAAAAATTTCAATTTTTTTAGGTTTTGGGTGGTCACGAATTATAGTCCTTTTTGCTCTAGGACGCTTAGTTTAGGAGATATGGGCAAAAGAAGTTTTTCATATAAAAATTTCAATTTTTTTAGGTTTTGGGTGGTCACGAATTATAGTCCTTTTTGCTCTAGGACGCTTAGTTTAGGAGATATGGGCAAAAGAAGTTTTTCATATAAAAATTTCAATTTTTTTAGGTTTTGGGTGGATTTTTCAATTTTTTGGGAGTGGTCACGAATTAAAGTCCTTTTCGCTCTAGGACGCATATTTAAGGAGATATGGGCAAAAAAAGATTTTCATATAAAAATTTCACTTTTTTTAGGTTTTGGGTGGATTTTTCAATTTTTTGGGGGTGGTCACGAATTAAAGTCCTTTTCGCTGTAGGACGCATATTTAAGGAGATATGGGCAAATGAAGTTTTTCATATAAAAATTTCAATTTTTTTAGGTTTTGGGTGGATTTTTCAATTGTTTGAGGGTGGTCACGAATTAAAGCCCTTTTCGCTCTAGGACGCTTAGTTTAGGAGATATGGGCAAAAGAAGTTTTTCATATTAAAATTTCGATTTTTTAAGTTTTGGGTGGATTTTTCACTTTTTTGGGGGTGGTCACGAATTAAAGTCCTTTTCGCTCTAGGACGCATATTTAAGGAGATATGGGCAAAAGAAGTTTTTCATATAAAAATTTCAATTTTTTTTAGGTTTTGGGTGGATTTTTCAATTGTTTGAGTGTGGTCACGAATTAAAGACCTTTTTGCTTTAGGACGCATATTAAAGGAGATAATGGCAAAAGAAGTTTTTCATATAAAAAATTAAATTTTTTTAGGTTTTGGGTGGATTTTGCAATTTTTTGAGGGTGGTCACGAATTATAGTCCTTTTTGCTCTAGGACGCTTAGTTTAGGAGATATGGGCAAAAGAAGTTTTTCATATAAAAATTTAAATTTTGTTAGGTTTTGGGTGGATTTTTCAATTTTTTGAGAGTGGTCACGAATTAAAGTCCTTTTCGCTCTAGGACGCATATTTAAAGAGATATGGGCAAAAAAAGTTTTTCATATAAAAATTTAAATTTTTTTAGGTTTTGGGTGGATTTTTCAATTTTTTGGGGGTGGTTACGAATTAAAGTCCTTTTCGCTCTAGGACGATTAGTTTAGGAGATATGGGCAAAAGAAGTTTTTCATATAAAAGTTTCAATTTTTGTAGGCTTTGGATGGATTTTTCAATTTTTTGAGGGTGGTCACGAATTATAGTCCTTTTCGCTCTAGGACGCTTAGTTTAGGAGATATGGGCAAAAGAAGTTTTTCATATAAAAATTTCAATTTTTTTAGGTTTTGGGTGGATTTTTCAATTTTTTGGGGGTGGTCACGAATTAAAGTCCTTTTCGCTCTAGGACGCATATTTAAGGAGATATGGGCAAAAGAGTTTTTCATATAAAACTTTCAATTTTTTTAGGTTTTGGGTGGATTTTTCAATTTTTTGGGGGGTGGTCACGAATTAAAGTCCTTTTCGCTCTAGGACGCATATTTAAGGAGATATGGGCAAAAGAAATGTTCCATATTTCAATTTTTTTAGGTTTTGGGTGGAATTTTCAATTTTTTGGGGTGGTCACGAATTAAAGTCCTTTTCGCTCTAGGACGCATATTTAAGGAGATATGGGCAAAAGAAGTTTTTCATATAAAAATTTAAATTTTTTTAGGTTTTGGGTGGATTTTGCAATTTTTTGGGGGTGGTCACGAATTAAAGTCCTTTTCGCTGTAGGACGCTTAGTTTAGGAGATATGGGCAAAAGAAATTTTTCATACAAAAAATTCAATTTTTTTTAGGTTTTGGGTGGATTTTTCAATTTTTTGGGGGTGATCACGAATTAAAGTCCTTTTCGCTGTAGGACGCATATTTAAGGAGATATGGGCAAAAGAAGTTTTCCATATAAAAATTTCAATTTTTTTAGGTTTTGGGTGGATTTTTCAATTTTTTGGGGTGGTCACGTATTAAAGTCCTTTTCGCTCTAGGACGCTTAGTTTAGGAGATATGGGCAAAAGAAGTTTTTCATATAAAATTTTCAATTTTTTTAGGCTTTGGATGGATTTTTTAATTTTTTGAGGGTGGTCATGAATTATAGTCCTTTTCGCTCCAGGACGCATATTTAAGGAGATATGGGCAAAAGAAGTTTTTCATATAAAAAATTCAATTTTTTTTAGGTTTTGGGTGGATTTTTCAATTTTTTGGGGGTGGTCACGAATTAGAGTCCTTTTCGCTCTAGGACGCTTAGTTTAGGAGATATGGGCAAAAGAAATTTTCCATATAAAAATTTCAATTTTTTTAGGTTTTGGGTGGATTTTTCAATTTTTTGAGGGTGGTCACGAATTATAGTCCTTTTCGCTCTAGGACTCATATTTAAGGAGATATGGGCAAAAGAAGTTTTTCATATAAAAATTTAAATTTTTTTAGGTTTTGGGTGGATTTTTCAAATTTTTGGGGGTGGTCACGAATTATAGTTCTTTTCGCTCTAGGACGCATATTTAAGGAGATATGGGCAACAGAAGTTTTTCATATAAAAAATTCAAATTTTTTAGGTTTTGGGTGGATTTTTCAATTTTTTGGGGGTGGTCACGAATTAAAGTCCTTTTCGCTCTAGGACGCTTAGTTTAGGAGATATGGGCAAAAGAAGTTTTCCATATAAAAATTTAAATTTTTTTAGGTTTTGGGTGGATTTTTCAATATTTTGAGGGTGGTCACGAATTATAGTCCTTTTCGCTCTAGGACGCATATTTAAGGAGATATGGGCAAAAGAAGTTTTTCATATGAAAAATTCAATTTTTTTAGGTTTTGGGTGGATTTTTTAATTTTTTGGGGGTGGTCACGAATTAAAGTCCTTTTCGCTCTAGGACGCTTAGTTTAGGAGATATGGGCAAAAGAAGTTTTTCATATAAAAATTTAAATTTTTTTAGGTTTTGGGTGGATTTTACAATTGTTTGAGGGTGGTCACGAATTAAAGTCCTTTTCGCTCAAGGACGCATATTTAAGGAGATATGGGCAAAAGAAGTTTTCCATATAAAAATTTAAATTTTTTTAGGTTTTGGGTGGATTTTTCAATTTTTTGGGGTGGTCACGAATTAAAGTCCTTTTCGCTCTAGGACGCATAGTTAAGGAGATATGGGCAAAAGAAGTTTTTCATATGAAAATTTCAATTTTTTTAGGTTTTGGGTGGATTTTTCAATTTTTTGAGGGTGGTCACGAATTATAGTCCTTTTCGCTCTAGGACGCTTAGTTTAGGAGATATGGGCAAAATAAGTTTTTCATATAAAAATTTCAATTTTTTTAGGTTTTGGGCGGATTTTTCAATTGTTTCAGGGTGGTCACGAATTAAAGACCTTTTCGCTTTAGGACGCATATTTAAGGAGATATGGGCAAAAGAAGTTTTTCATATAAAAGTTTCAATTTTTTTAGGCTTTGGATGGATTTTTCAATTTTTTGAGGGTGGTCACGAATTATAGTCCTTTTCGCTCCAGGACGCATATTTAAGGAGATATGGGCAAAAGAAGTTTTTCATATAAAAATTTAATTTTTTTTAGGTTTTGGGTGGATTTTTCAATTTTTTGAGGGTGGTCACGAATTATAGTCCTTTTCGCTCTAGGACGCATATTTAAGGAGATATGGGCAACAGAAGTTTTTCATATAAAAAATTCAATTTTTTTAGGTTTTGGGTGGATTTTTCAATTTTTTGGGGGTGGTCACGAATTAAAGTCCTTTTCGCTCTAGGACGCATATTTAAGGAGATATGGGCAAAATAAGTTTTTCATATAAAAATTTCAATTTTTTTAGGTTTTGGGTGGTCACGAATTATAGTCCTTTTCGCTCTAGGACGCATATTTAAGGAGATATGGGCAACAGAAGTTTTTCATATAAAAAATTCAATTTTTTTAGGTTTTGGGTGGATTTTTCAATTTTTTGGGGGTGGTCACGAATTAAAGTCCTTTTCGCTCTAGGACGCATATTTAAGGAGATATGGGCAAAATAAGTTTTTCATATAAAAATTTCAGTTTTTTTAGGTTTTGGGTGTTCACGAATTATAGTCCTTTTTGCTCTAGGACGCTTAGTTTAGGAGATATGGGCAAAAGAAGTTTTTCATATAAAAATTTCAATTTTTTTAGGTTTTGGGTGGTTACGAATTATAGTCCTTGTTGCTCTAGGACGCTTAGTTTAGGAGATATGGGCAAAAGAAGTTTTTCATATAAAAATTTCAATTTTTTTAGGTTTTGGGTGGATTTTTCTATTTTTTTTCGGGTGGTCACGAATTAAAGTCCTTTTCGCTCTAGGACGCATATTTAAGGAGATATGGGCAAAAAAAATTTTCATATAAAAAATTCAATTTTTTTAGGTTTTGGGTGGATTTTTCAATTTTTTGGGGGTGGTCACGAATTAAAGTCCTTTTCGCTGTAGGACGCATATTTAAGGAGATATGGGCAAATGAAGTTTTTCATATAAAAATTTCAATTTTTTTAGGTTTTGGGTGGATTTTTCAATTGTTTCAGGGTGGTCACGAATTAAAGTCCTTTTCGCTCTAGGACGGTTAGTTTAGGAGATATGGGCAAAAGAAGTTTTTCATATAAAAATTTAAATTTTGTTAGGTTTTGGGTGGATTTTTCAATTTTTTGAGAGTGGTCACGAATTAAAGTCCTTTTCGCTCTAGGACGCATATTTAAAGAGATATGGGCAAAAAAAGTTTTTCATATAAAAATTTCAATTTTTTTAGGTTTTGGGTGGATTTTTCAATTTTTTGGGGGTGGTTACGAATTAAAGTCCTTTTCGCTCTAGGACGCTTAGTTTAGGAGATATGGGCAAAAGAAGTTTTTCATATAAAAGTTTCAATTTTTTTTAGGCTTTGGATGGATTTTTAAATTTTTTGAGGGTGGTCACGAATTATAGTCCTTTTCGCTCTAGGACGCTTAGTTTAGGAGATATGGGCAAAAGAAGTTTTTCATATAAAAATTTCAATTTTTTTAGGTTTTGGGTGGATTTTTCAATTGTTTGAGGGTGGTCACGAATTAAAGTCCTTTTCGCTCTAGGACGCATATTTAAGGAGATATGGGCAAAAGAGTTTTTCATATAAAACTTTCAATTTTTTTAGGTTTTGGGTGGATTTTTCAATTTTTTGGGGGGTGGTCACGAATTAAAGTCCTTTTCGCTCTAGGACGCATATTTAAGGAGATATGGGCAAAAGAAATGTTCCATATTTCAATTTTTTTTAGGTTTTGGGTGGAATTTTCAATTTTTTGGGGTGGTCACGAATTAAAGTCCTTTTCGCTCTAGGACGCATATTTAAGGAGATATGGGCAAAAGAAGTTTTTCATATAAAAATTTAAATTTTTTTAGGTTTTGGGTGGATTTTGCAATTTTTTGGGGGTGGTCACGAATTAAAGTCCTTTTCGCTGTAGGACGCTTAGTTTAGGAGATATGGGCAAAAGAAATTTTTCATACAAAAAATTCAATTTTTTTTAGGTTTTGGGTGGATTTTTCAATTTTTTGGGGGTGGTCACGAATTAAAGTCCTTTTCGCTGTAGGACGCATATTTAAGGAGATATGGGCAAAAGAAGTTTTCCATATAAAAATTTAAATTTTTTTAGGTTTTGGGTGGATTTTTCAATTTTTTTGGGGGTGGTCACGAATTAGAGTCCTTTTCGCTCTAGGACGCTTAGTTTAGGAGATATGGGCAAAAGAAATTTTCCATATAAAAATTTCAATTTTTTTAGGTTTTGGGTGGATTTTTCAATTTTTTGAGGGTGGTCACGAATTATAGTCCTTTTCGCTCTAGGACTCATATTTAAGGAGATATGGGCAAAAGAAGTTTTTCATATAAAAATTTAAATTTTTTTAGGTTTTGGGTGGATTTTTCAAATTTTTGGGGGTGGTCACGAATTATAGTTCTTTTCGCTCTAGGACGCATATTTAAGGAGATATGGGCAACAGAAGTTTTTCATATAAAAAATTCAAATTTTTTAGGTTTTGGGTGGATTTTTCAATTTTTTTGGGGTTGGTCACGAATTAAAGTCCTTTTCGCTCTAGGACGCTTAGTTTAGGAGATATGGGCAAAAGAAGTTTTCCATATAAAAATTTAAATTTTTTTAGGTTTTGGGTGGATTTTTCAATATTTTGTGGGTGGTCACGAATTATAGTCCTTTTCGCTCTAGGACGCATATTTAAGGAGATATGGGCAAAAGAAGTTTTTCATATGAAAAATTCAATTTTTTTAGGTTTTGGGTGGATTTTTTAATTTTTTGGGGGTGGTCACGAATTAAAGTCCTTTTCGCTCTAGGACGCTTAGTTTAGGAGATATGGGCAAAAGAAGTTTTTCATATAAAAATTTAAATTTTTTTAGGTTTTGGGTGGATTTTACAATTGTTTGAGGATGGTCACGAATTAAAGTCCTTTTCGCTCTAGGACGCATATTTAAGGAGATATGGGCAAAAGAAGTTTTCCATATAAAAATTTCAATTTTTTTAGGTTTTGGGTGGAATTTTCAATTTTTTGGGGTGGTCACGAATTAAAGTCCTTTTCGCTCGAGGACGCATATTTAAGGAGATATGGGCAAAAGAAGTTTTTCATATAAAAATTTCAATTTTTTTAGGTTTTGGGTGGATTTTTCAATTTTTTGAGGGTGGTCACGAATTATAGTCCTTTTCGCTCTAGGACGCTTAGTTTAGGAGATATGGGCAAAATAAATTTTTCATATAAAAATTTCAATTTTTTTAGGTTTTGGGTGGATTTTTCATTTGTTTCAGGGTGGTCACGAATTAAAGACCTTTTCGCTTTAGGACGCATATTTAAGG
The DNA here is from genome assembly GCF_050003625.1 of Haematobia irritans. Classification (NCBI taxonomy): domain Eukaryota; kingdom Metazoa; phylum Arthropoda; class Insecta; order Diptera; family Muscidae; genus Haematobia; species Haematobia irritans. The sequence continues at coordinate 82,586,825 of NC_134399.1, read as the reverse complement.
AGATATGGGCAAAAGAAGTTTATCATATAAAAAATTCATTTTTTTTAGGTTTTGGGTGGATTTTGCAATTTTTTGAGGGTGGTCACGAATTATAGTCCTTTTTTCTCTAGGACGCTTAGTTTAGGAGATATGGGCAAAAGAAGTTTTTCATATAAAAATTTCAATTTTTTTAGGTTTTGGGTGGATTTTTCAATTTTATGGGAGTGGTCACGAATTAAAGTCCTTTTCGCTCTAGGACGCATATTTAAGGAGATATGGGCAAAAGAAGTTTTTCATATAAAAATTTCAATTATTTTAGGTTTTGGGTGGATTTTTCAATTTTTTGGGGGTGGTCACGAATTAAAGTCCTTTTCGCTCTAGGACGCCTATTTAAGGAGATATGGGCAAAAGAAGTTTTTCATATAAAAATTTCAATTTTTTTAGGTTTTGGGTGGATTTTTCAATTTTTTGAGGATGGTCACGAATTATAGTCCTTTTCGCTCTAGGACGCTTAGTTTAGGAGATATGGGCAAAAGAAATTTTTCATATAAAAATTTCAATTTTTTTAGGTTTTGGGTGGATTTTTCAATTGTTTGAGGGTGGTCACGAATTAAAGTCCTTTTCGCTCTAGGACGCATATTTAAGGAGATATGGGCAAAAGAGTTTTTCATATAAAAATTTCAATTTTTTTAGGTTTTGGGTGGATTTTTCAATTTTTTGGGGGTGGTCACGAATTAAAGTCGTTTTCGCTGTAGGACGCTTAGTTTAGGAGATATGGGCAAAATAAGTTTTTCATATAAAAAATTTATTTTTTTTAGGTTTTGGGTGGATTTTTCAATTTTTTGGGGGTGGTCACGAATTAAAGTCCTTTTCGCTCTAGGACGCCTATTTAAGGAGATATGGGCAAAAGAAGTTTTTCATATAAAAATTTCAATTTTTTTAGGTTTTGGGTGGATTTTTCAATTTTTTGAGGATGGTCACGAATTATAGTCCTTTTCGCTCTAGGACGCTTAGTTTAGGAGATATGGGCAAAAGAAATTTTTCATATAAAACTTTCAATTTTTTTAGGTTTTGGGTGGATTTTTCAATTTTTTGGGGGTGGTCACGAATTAAAGTCCTTTTCGCTCTAGGACGCATATTTAAGGAGATATGGGCAAAAGAAATTTTCCATATAAAAATTTCAATTTTTTTAGGTTTTGGGTGGATTATTCAATTTTTTGGGGGTGGTCACGAATTAAAGTCCTTTTCGCTCTAGGACGCTTAGTTTAGGAGATATTGGCAAAAGAAGTTTTTCATATAACAATTTTAATTTTTTTAGGTTTTGGGTGGATTTTTCATTTGTTTCAGGGTGGTCACGAATTAAAGACCTTTTCGCTTTAGGACGCATATTTAAGGAGATATGGCAAAAGAAGTTTTTCATATAAAAAATTCAATTTTTTTAGGTTTTGGGTGGATTTTGCAATTTTTTTTAGGGTGGTCACGAATTATAGTCCTTTTTGCTCTAGGGCGCTTAGTTTAGGAGATATGGGCAAAAGAAGTTTTTCATATAAAACTTTCAATTTTTTTAGGTTTTGGGTGGATTTTTCAATTTTTTTGGGGGTGGTCACGAATTAAAGTCCTTTTCGCTCTAGGACGCATATTTAAGGAGATATGGGCAAAAGAAATGTTCCATATTTAAATTTTTTTAGGTTTTGGGTGGAATTTTCAATTTTTTGGGGTGGTCACGAATTAAAGTCCTTTTCGCTCGAGGACGCATATTTAAGGAGATATGGGCAAAAGAAGTTTTTCATATAAAAATTTAAATTTTTTTAGGTTTTGGGTGGATTTTGCAATTTTTTGGGGGTGGTCACGAATTAAAGTCCTTTTCGCTCTAGGACGCTTAGTTTAGGAGATATGGGCAAAAGAAATTTTTCATACAAAAAATTCAATTTTTTTTAGGTTTTGGGTGGATTTTATAATTTTTTGGGGGTGGTCACGAATTAAAGTCCTTTTCGCTGTAGGACGCATATTTAAGGAGATATGGGCAAAAGAAGTTTTCCATATAAAAATTTCAATTTTTTTAGGTTTTGGGTGGATTTTTCAATTTTTTGGGGTGGTCACGTATTAAAGTCCTTTTCGCTCTAGGACGCTTAGTTTAGGAGATATGGGCAAAAGAAGTTTTTCATATAAAAAATTCAATTTTTTTAGGTTTTGGGTGGATTTTGCAATTTTTTGAGGGTGGTCACGAATTATAGTCCTTTTCGCTCTAGGACGCTTAGTTTAGGAGATATGGGCAAAAGAAGTTTTTCATATAAAAATTTAAATTTTGTTAGGTTTTGGGTGGATTTTCCAATTTTTTGAGAGTGGTCACGAATTAAAGTCCTTTTCGCTCTAGGACGCATATTTAAAGAGATATGGGCAAAAAGAGTTTTTCATATAAAAATTTCAATTTTTTTAGGTTTTGGGTGGATTTTTCAATTTTTTGGGGGTGGTTACGAATTAAAGTCCTTTTCGCTCTAGGACGCATATTTAAGGAGATATGGGCAAAAGAAGTTTTTCATATAAAAATTTAAATTTTTTTAGGTTTTGGGTGGATTTTTCAATTTTTTGAGGGTGGTCACGAATTATAGTCCTTTTCGCTCTAGGACGCTTAGTTTAGGAGATATGGGCAAAAGAAGTTTTTCATATAAAATTTTAAATTTTTTTAGGTTTTGGGTGGATTTTGCAATTTTTTGGGGGTGGTCACGAATTAAAGTCCTTTTCGCTCTAGGACGCTTAGTTTAGGAGATATGGGCAAAAGAAATTTTTCATACAAAAAATTCAATTTTTTTTAGGTTTTGGGTGGATTTTTCAATTTTTTGGGGGTGGTCACGAATTAAAGTCCTTTTCGCTGTAGGACGCATATTTAAGGAGATATGGGCAAAAGAAGTTTTTCATATAAAAATTTAAATTTTTTTAGGTTTTGGGTGGATTTTTCAATTTTTTGGGGTGGTCACGTATTAAAGTCCTTTTCGCTCTAGGACGCTTAGTTTAGGAGATATGGGCAAAAGAAGTTTTTCATATAAAATTTTCAATTTTTTTAGGTTTTGGGTGGATTTTTCAATTTTTTGGGGGTGGTCACGAATTAAAGTCCTTTTCGCTCTAGGACGCTTAGTTTAGGAGATATGGGCAAAAGAAGTTTTTCATATAAAAATTTTAATTTTTTGAGGTTTTGGGTGGATTTTTCAATTTTTTGGGGGTGGTCACGAATTAAAGTCCTTTTCGCTTTAGGACGCATATTTAAGGAGATATGGGCAAAAGAAGTTTATCATATAAAATATTCAATTTTTTTAGGTTTTGGGTGGATTTTGCAATTTTTTGAGGGTGGTCACGAATTATAGTCCTTTTTTCTCTAGGACGCTTAGTTTAGGAGATATGGGCAAAAAAAGTTTTTCATATAAAAATTTCAATTTTTTTAGGTTTTGGGTGGATTTTTCAATTTTATGGGAGTGGTCACGAATTAAAGTCCTTTTCGCTCTAGGACGCATATTTAAGGAGATATGGGCAAAAAAAGTTTTTCATATAAAAATTTCAATTATTTTAGGTTTTGGGTGGATTTTTCAATTTTTTGGGGGTGGTCACGAATTAAAGTCCTTTTCGCTCTAGGACGCCTATTTAAGGAGATATGGGCAAAAGAAGTTTTTCATATAAAAATTTCAATTTTTTTAGGTTTTGGGTGGATTTTTCAATTTTTTGAGGATGGTCACGAGTTATAGTCCTTTTCGCTCTAGGACGCTTAGTTTAGGAGATATGGGCAAAAGAAATTTTTCATATAAAAATTTCAATTTTTTTAGGTTTTGGGTGGATTTTTCAATTGTTTGAGGGTGGTCACGAATTAAAGTCCTTTTCGCTCTAGGACGCATATTTAAGGAGATATGGGCAAAAGAGTTTTTCATATAAAAATTTCAATTTTTTTAGGTTTTGGGTGGATTTTTCAATTTTTTGGGGGTGGTCACGAATTAAAGTCGTTTTCGCTGTAGGACGCTTAGTTTAGGAGATATGGGCAAAATAAGTTTTTCATATAAAAAATTTATTTTTTTTAGGTTTTGGGTGGATTTTTCAATTTTTTGGGGGTGGTCACGAATTAAAGTCCTTTTCGCTCTAGGACGCATATTTAAGGAGATATGGGCAAAAGAAATTTTTCATATAAAAATTTCAGTATTTTTAGGTTTTGGGTGGATTTTTCAATTTTTTGGGGGTGGTCACGAATTAAAGTCCTTTTCGCTCTAGGACGCTTAGTTTAGGAGATATGGGCAAAAGAAGTTTTTCATATAAAACTTTCAATTTTTTTAGGTTTTGGGTGGATTTTTCAATTTTTTGGGGGTGGTCACGAATTAAAGTCCTTTTCGCTCTAGGACGCATATTTAAGGAGATATGGGCAAAAGAAATTTTCCATATAAAAATTTCAATTTTTTTAGGTTTTGGGTGGATTATTCAATTTTTTGGGGGTGGTCACGAATTAAAGTCCTTTTCGCTCTAGGACACTTAGTTTAGGAGATATTGGCAAAAGAAGTTTTTCATATAACAATTTTAATTTTTTTAGGTTTTGGGTGGATTTTTCATTTGTTTCAGGGTGGTCACGAATTAAAGACCTTTTCGCTTTAGGACGTATATTTAAGGAGATATGGCAAAAGAAGTTTTTCATATAAAAAATTCAATTTTTTTAGGTTTTGGGCGGATTTTGCAATTTTTTTTAGGGTGGTCACGAATTATAGTCCTTTTTGCTCTAGGGCGCTTAGTTTAGGAGATATGGGCAAAAGAAGTTTTTCATATAAAACTTTCAATTTTTTTAGGTTTTGGGTGGATTTTTCAATTTTTTGGGGGGTGGTCACGAATTAAAGTCCTTTTCGCTCTAGGACGCATATTTAAGGAGATATGGGCAAAAGAAATGTTCCATATTTAAATTTTTTTAGGTTTTGGGTGGAATTTTCAATTTTTTGGGGTGGTCACGAATTAAAGTCGTTTTCGCTCTAGGACGCATATTTAAGGAGATATGGGCAAAAGAAGTTTTTCATATAAAAATTTAAATTTTTTTAGGTTTTGGGTGGATTTTGCAATTTTTTGGGGGTGGTCACGAATTAAAGTCCTGTTCGCTGTAGGACGCTTAGTTTAAGAGATATGGGCAAAAGAAATTTTTCATACAAAAAATTCAATTTTTTTTAGGTTTTGGGTGGATTTTTCAATTTTTTGGGGGTGGTCACGAATTAAAGTCCTTTTCGCTGTAGGACGCATATTTAAGGAGATATGGGCAAAAGAAGTTTTCCATATAAAAATTTCAATTTTTTTAGGTTTTGGGTGGATTTTTCAATTTTTTGGGGTGGTCACGTATTAAAGTCCTTTTCGCTCTAGGACGCTTAGTTTAGGAGATATGGGCAAAAGAAGTTTTTCATATAAAAAATTCAATTTTTTTAGGTTTTGGGTGGATTTTGCAATTTTTTGAGGGTGGTCACGAATTATAGTCCTTTTCGCTCTAGGACGCTTAGTTTAGGAGATATGGGCAAAAGAAGTTTTTCATATAAAATTTTAAATTTTGTTAGGTTTTGGGTGGATTTTTCAATTTTTTGAGAGTGGTCACGAATTAAAGTCCTTTTCGCTCTAGGACGCATATTTAAAGAGATATGGGCAAAAAAAGTTTTTCATATAAAAATTTCAATTTTTTTAGGTTTTGGGTGGATTTTTCAATTTTTTGGGGGTGGTTACGAATTAAAGTCCTTTTCGCTCTAGGACGCATATTTAAGGAGATATGGGCAAAAGAAGTTTTTCATATAAAAATTTCAATTTTTTTAGGTTTTGGGTGGATTTTTCAATTTTTTGAGGGTGGTCACGAATTATAGTCCTTTTCGCTCTAGGACGCTTAGTTTAGGAGATATGGGCAAAAGAAGTTTTTCATATAAAAATTTCAATTTTTTTAGGTTTTGGGTGGATTTTTCAATTGTTTGAGGGTGGTCACGAATTAAAGTCCTTTTCGCTCTAGGACGCTTAGTTTAGGAGATATGGGCAAAAGAAATTTTTCATACAAAAAATTCAATTTTTTTAGGTTTTGGGTGGATTTTTCAATTTTTTGGGGGTGGTCACGAATTAAAGTCCTTTTCGCTGTAGGACGCATATTTAAGGAGATATGGGCAAAAGAAGTTTTTCATATAAAAATTTAAATTTTTTTAGGTTTTGGGTGGATTTTTCAATTTTTTGGGGTGGTCACGTATTAAAGTCCTTTTCGCTCTAGGACGCTTAGTTTAGGAGATATGGGCAAAAGAAGTTTTTCATATAAAATTTTCAATTTTTTTAGGCTTTGGATGGATTTTTCAATTTTTTGAGGGTGGTCATGAATTATAGTCCTTTTCGCTCCAGGACGCATATTTAAGGAGATATGGGCTTAAGAAGTTTTTCATATAAAAAATTCAATTTTTTTAGGTTTTGGGTGGATTTTTCAATTTTTTGGGGGTGGTCACGAATTATAGTTCTTTTCGCTCTAGGACGCATATTTAAGGAGATATGGGCAACAGAAGTTTTTCATATAAAAAAATCAAATTTGTTAGGTTTTGGGTGGATTTTTCAATTTTTTGGGGGTGGTCACGAATTAAAGTCCTTTTCGCTCTAGGACGCTTAGTTTTGGAGATATGGGCAAAAGAAGTTTTCCATATAAAAATTTAAATTTTTTTAGGTTTTGGGTGGATTTTTCAATATTTTGAGGGTGGTCACGAATTATAGTCCTTTTCGCTCTAGGACCATATTTAAGGAGATATGGGCAAAAGAAGTTTTTCATATGAAAAATTCAATTTTTTTAGGTTTTGGGTGGATTTTTTAATTTTTTGGGGGTGGTCACGAATTAAAGTCCTTTTCGCTCTAGGACGCTTAGTTTAGGAGATATGGGCAAAAGAAGTTTTTCATATAAAAATTTAAATTTTTTTAGGTTTTGGGTGGATTTTACAATTGTTTGAGGGTGGTCACGAATTAAAGTCCTTTTCGCTCAAGAACGCATATTTAAGGAGATATGGGCAAAAGAAGTTTTCCATATAAAAATTTCAATTTTTTTAGGTTTTGGGTGGATTTTTCCATTTTTTGGGGGTGGTCACGAATTAAAGTCCTTTTCGCTCTAGGACGCATATTTAAGGAGATATGGGCAAAAGAAGTTTTTCATATAAAAATTTCAAGTTTTTTAGGTTTTGGGTGGATTTTTCAATTTTTTGAGGGTGGTCACGAATTATAGTCCTTTTCGCTCTAGGACGCATATTTAAGGAGATATGGGCAAAAGAAATTTTTCATATAAAAATTTCAGTATTTTTAGGTTTTGGGTGGATTTTTCAATTTTTTGGGGGTGGTCACGAATTAAAGTCCTTTTCGCTCTAGGACGCATATTTAAGGAGATATGGGCAAAAGAAATTTTCCATATAAAAATTTCAATTTTTTTAGGTTTTGGGTGGATTATTCAATTTTTTGGGGGTGGTCACGAATTAAAGTCCTTTTCGCTCTAGGGCGCTTAGTTTAGGAGATATGGGAAAAAGAAGTTTTTCATATAACAATTTTAATTTTTTTAGGTTTTGGGTGGATTTTTCATTTGTTTCAGGGTGGTCACGAATTAAAGACCTTTTCGCTTTAGGACGCATATTTAAGGAGATATGGGCAAAAGAAGTTTTTCATATAAAAAATTCAATTTTTTTAGGTTTTGGGTGGATTTTTCAATTTTTTGAGGGTGGTCACGAATTATAGTCCTTTTCGCTCTAGGACTCATATTTAAGGAGATATGGGCAAAAGAAGTTTTTCATATAAAAATTTCAATTTTTTTAGGTTTTGGGTGGATTTTTCAATTTTTTGGGAGTGGTCACGAATTAAAGTCCTTTTCGCTCTGGGACGCATGTTTAAGGATATATGGGCAAAAAAAGTTTTTCATATAAAAATTTAAATTTTTTTAGGTTTTGGGTGGATTTTTCAATTTTTTGGGGGTGGTCACGAATTAAAGTCCTTTTCGCTCTAGGACGCATATTTAAGGAGATATGGGCAAATGAAGTTTTTCATATAAAAATTTCAATTTTTTTAGGTTTTGGTTGGATTTTTCAATTGTTTGAGGGTGGTCACGAATTAAAGTCCTTTTTGCTCTAGGACGCTTAGTTTAGGAGATATGGGCAAAAGAAGTTTTTCATATAAAAATTTCGATTTTTTTAGGTTTTGGGTGGATTTTTTACTTTTTTGGGGGTGGTCACGAATTAAAGTCCTTTTCGCTCTAGGACGCATATTTAAGGAGATATGGGCAAAAAAGTTTTTCATATAAAAATTTCAATTTTTTTAGGTTTTGGGTGGATTTTTCAATTTTTTGAGGGTGGTCACGAATTATAGTCCTTTTCGCTCTAGGACGCTTAGTTTAGGAGATATGGGCAAAAGAAGTTTTTCATATAAAAATTTCAATTTTTTTAGGTTTTGGGTGGATTTTTAAATTGTTTGAGGGTGGTCACGAATTAAAGACCTTTTCTCTTTAGGACGCATATTTAAGGAGATATGGGCAAAAGAAGTTTTTCATATAAAAATTTCAATTTTTTTAGGTTTTGGGTGGATTTTTCAATTTTTTGGGAGTGGTCACGAATTAAGTCCTTTTCGCTCTAGGACGCATATTTAAGGAGATATGGGCAAAAAAAGTTTTTCATATAAAAATTTCAATTTTTTTAGGTTTTGGGTGGATTTTTCAATTTTTTGGGGGTGGTCACGAATTAAAGTCCTTTTCGCTCTAGGACGCTTAGTTTAGGAGATATGGGCAAAAGAAGTTTTTCATATAAAAATTTCAATTTTTTTAGGTTTTGGGTGGATTTTTCAATTGTTTGAGGGTGGTCACGAATTAAAGTCCTTTTCGCTCTAGGACGCATATTTAAGGAGATATGGGCAAAAGAATTTTTCATATAAAAATTACAATTTTTTTAGATTTTGGGTGGATTTTTCAATTTTTTGGGGGTGGTCACGAATTAAAGTCCTTTTCGCTCTAGGACGCATATTTAAGGGGATATGGGCAAAAGAAATTTTTCATATAAAAATTTCAGTTTTTTTTAGGTTTTGGGTGGATTTTTCAATTTTTTGGGGGTGGTCACGAATTAAAGTCCTTTCGCTCTAGGACGCATATTTAAGGAGATATGGGCAAAAGAAGTTTTTCATATAAAAATTTAAATTGTTTTAGGTTTTGGGTGGATTTTTCAATTTTTTTGGGGGTGGTCACGAATTATAGTCCTTTTCGCTCTAGGACGCATATTTAAGGAGATATGGGCAAAAGAAGTTTTTCATATAAAAATTTCAATTTTTTTAGGTTTTGGGTGGATTTTTCAATTTTTTGGGGGTGGTCACGAATTATAGTTCTTTTCACTCTAGGACGCATATTTAAGGAGATATGGGCAACAGAAGTTTTTCATATAAAAAATTCAAATTTTTTAGGTTTTGGGTGGATTTTTCAATTTTTTGGGGGTGGTCACGAATTAAAGTCCTTTTCGCTCTAGGACGCTTAGTTTAGGAGATATGGGCAAAAGAAGTTTTCCATATAAAAATTTAAATTTTTTTAGGTTTTGGGTGGATTTTTCAATTTTTTGAGGGTGGTCACGAATTATAGTCCTTTTCGCTCTAGGACGCATATTTAAGGAGATATGGGCAAAAGAAGTTTTTCATATAAAAAATTCAATTTTTTTAGGTTTTGGGTGGATTTTTTAATTTTTTGGGGGTGGTCACGAATTAAAGTCCTTTTAGCTCTAGGACGCTTAGTTTAGGAGATATGGGCAAAAGAAGTTTTTCATATAAAAATTTAAATTTTTTTAGGTTTTGGGTGGATTTTTCAATTGTTTGAGGGTGGTCACGAATTAAAGTACTTTTCGCTTTAGGACGCATATTTAAGGAGATATGGGCAAAAGAAGTTTTCCATATAAAAATTTCAATTTTTTTAGGTTTTGGGTGGATTTTTCAATTTTTTGGGGTGGTCACGAATTAAAGTCCCTTTCGCTCTAGGACGCATATTTAAGGAGATATGGGCAAAAGAAGTTTTTCATATAAAAATTTCAATTTTTTTAGGTTTTGGGTGGATTTTTCAATTTTTTGAGGGTGGTCACGAATTAAAGTCCTTTTCGCTCTAGGACGCTTAGTTTAGGAGATATGGGCAAAAGAAGTTTTTCATATAAAAATTTAAATTTTTTTAGGTTTTGGGTGGATTTTTCAATTGTTTCAGGGTGGTCACGAATTAAAGACCTTTTCGCTCTAGGACGCATATTTAAGGAGATATGGGCAAAAGAGTTTTTCATATAAAAATTTCAATTTTTTTAGGTTTTGGGTGGATTTGTCAATTTTTTGGGGGTGGTCACGAATTAAAGTCCTTTTCGCTCTAGGACGCATATTTAAGGGGATATGGGCAAAACAAATTTTTCATATAAAAATTTCAGTTTTTTTTTAGGTTTTGGGTGGATTTTTCAATTTTTTGGGGGTGGTCACGAATTAAAGTCCTTTTCGCTCTAGGACGCTTAGTTTAGGAGATATGGGCAAAAGAAGTTTTTCATATAAAACTTTCAATTTTTTTAGGTTTTGGGTTGATTTTTCAATTTTTTGGGGGTGGTCACTAATTAAAGTCCTTTTCGCTCTAGGACGCATTTTTAAGGAGATATGGGCAAAAGAAGTTTTCCATATAGAAATTTCAATTTTTTTAGGTTTTGGGTGGATTTTTCAATTTTTTGGGGTGGTCACGAATTAAAGTCCTTTTCGCTCTAGGACTCATATTTAAGGAGATATGGGCAAAAGAAGTTTTTCATATAAAAATTTAAATTTTTTTAGGTTTTGGGTGGATTTTTCAATTTTTTGAGGGTGGTCACGAATTATAGTCCTTTTCGCTCTAGGACGCCTATTTAAGGAGATATGGGCAAAAGAAGTTTTTCATATAAAAAATTCAATTTTTTTAGGTTTTGGGTGGATTTTTTAATTTTTTGGGGGTGGTCACGAATTAAAGTCCTTTTCGCTCTAGGACGCTTAGTTTAGGAGATATGGACAAAAGAAGTTTTTCATATAAAAATTTAAATTTTTTTAGGTTTTGGGTGGATTTTTCAATTGTTTGAGGGTGGTCACGAATTAAAGTCCTTTTCGCTCTACGACGCATATTTAAGGAGATATGGGCAAAAGAAGTTTTTCATATAAAAATTTCAATTTTTTTAGGTTTTGGGTGGATTTTTCAATTTTTTGGGGTGGTCACGAATTAAAGTCCTTTTCGCTCTAGGACGCATATTTAAGGAGATATGGGCAAAAGAAGTTTTTCATATAAAAATTTCAATTTTTTTAGGTTTTGGGTGGATTTTTCAATTTTTTGAGGGTGGTCACGAATTATAGTCCTTTTCGCTCTAGGACGCTTAGTTTAGGAGATATGGGCAAAATAAGTTTTTCATATAAAAATTTCAATTTTTTGTAAGTTTTGGGTGGATTTTTCAATTGTTTCAGGGTGGTCGCGAATTAAAGACCTTTTCGCTTTAGGACGCATATTTAAGGAGATATGGGCAAAAGAAGTTTTTCATATAAAAAATTCAATTTTTTTAGATTTTGAGTGGATTGTGCAATTTTTTGAGGTTGGTCACGAATTATAGTCCTTTTTGCTCTAGGACGCTTAGTTTAGGAGATATGGGCAAAAGAAGTTTTTCATATAAAAATTTCAATTTTTTTAGGTTTTGGGTGGATTTTTCAATTTTTTGGGGGTGGTCACGAATTAAAGTCCTTTTCGCTCTAGGACGCATATTTAAGGAGATATGGGCAAAAGAAGTTTTTCATATAAAAATTTCAATTTTTTTAGGTTTTGGGTGGATTTTTCAATTTTTTGAGGGTGGTCACGAATTATAGTCCTTTTCGCTCTAGGACGCTTAGTTTAGGAGATATCGGCAAAAGAAATTTTTCATATAAAAATTTCAATTTTTTTAGGTTTTGGGTGGATTTTTCAATTGTTTGAGGGTGGTCACGAATTAAAGTCCTTTTCGCTCTAGGACGCATATTTAAGGAGATATGGGCAAAAGAGTTTTTCATATAAAAATTTCAATTTTTTTAGGTTTTGGGTGGATTTTCCAATTTTTTGGGGGTGGTTACGAATTAAAGTCCTTTTCGCTCTAGAACGCATATTTAAGGAGATATGGGCAAAATAAATTTTTCATATAAAAATTTCAGTTTTTTTAGGTTTTGGGTGGATTTTTCAAATTTTTGGGGGTGGTCACGAATTAAAGTCCTTTTCGCTCTAGGACGTTTAGTTTAGGAGATATGGGCAAAAGAAGTTTTTCATATCACATATTCAATTTTTTTAGGTTTTGGGTGGATTTTTCAATTTTTTGGGGTTGGTCACGAATTAAAATCCTTTTCGCTCTAGGACGCTTAGTTTAGGAGATATGGGCAAAAGAAGTTTTCCATATAAAAATTTAAATTTTTTTAGCTTTTGGGTGGATTTTTCAATTTTTTGAGGGTGGTCACGAATTAAAGTCCTTTTCGCTCTAGGACGCATATTTAAGGAGATATGGGCAAAAGAAGTTTTTCATATAAAAATTTAAATTGTTTTAGGTTTTGGGTGGATTTTTCAATTTTTTTGCGGGTGGTCACGAATTATAGTCCTTTTCGCTCTAGGACGCATATTTAAGGAGATATGGGCAAAATAAGTTTTTCATATAAAAATTTAATTTTTTTTAGGTTTTGGGTGGATTTTAAATTTTTTGGGGGTGGTTACGAATTATAGTCCTTTTCGCTCTAGGACGCATATTTAAGGAGATATGGGCAAAAGAAGTTTTTCATATAAAAATTTAAATTTTTTTAGGTTTTGGGTGGATTTTTCAATTTTTTGGGGGTGGTCACGAATTAAAGTCCTTCTCGCTCTAGGACGCATATTTAAGGAGATATGGGCAAAAGAAGTTTTTCATATAAAAATTTCAATTTTTTTAGGTTTTGGGTGGATTTTTCAATTTTTTGGGGGTGGTCACGAATTAAAGTCCTTTTCGCTCTAGGACGCATATTTAAGGAGATATGGGCAAAAGAAGTTTTTCATATAAAAATTTCAATTTTTTAGGTTTTGGGTGGATTTTTCAATTTTTTGGGGGTGGTCACGAATTAAAGTCCTTTTCGCTCTAGGACGCATATTAAAGGAGATATGGGCAAAAGAAGTTTTTCATATAAAAATTTCATTTTTTTTAGGTTTTGGGTGGATTTTTCAATTTTTTGGGGGTGGTCACGAATTAAAGTCCTTTTCGCTCTAGGACGCATATTTAAGGAGATATGGGCAAAAGAAGTTTTTCATATAAAAATTTAAATTTTTTTAGGTTTTGGGTGGATTTTTCAATTTTTTGGGGGTGGTCACGAATTAAAGTCCTTTTCGCTCTAGGACGCATATTTAAGGAGATATGGACAAAAGAAGTTTTTCATATAAAAATTTCAATTATTTTAGGTTTTGGGTGGATTTTTCAATTTTTTGGGTTGGTCACGAATTAAAGTCCTCTTCGCTCTAGGACGCATATTTAAGAAGATATGGGCAAAAGAAGTTTTTCATATAAAAATTTCAATTTTTTTAGGTTTTGGGTGGATTTTTCAATTTTTGGGGGGTGGTCACGAATTAAAGTCCTTTTCGCTCTAGGACGCATATTTAAGGAGATATGGGCAAAAGAAGTTTTTCATATAAAAATTTCAATTTTTTTGAGGTTTTGGGTGGAGTTTTCAATTTTTTGGGGGTGGTCACGAATTAAGGGCCTTTTCGCTCTAGGACGCTTAGTTTAGGAGATATGGGCAAAAGAAGTTTTTCATATAAAAATTTCAATTTTTTTAGGTTTTGGGTGGATTTTTCAATTTTTTGGGGGTGGTCACGAATTAAAGTCCTTTTCGCTCTAGGACGCATATTTAAGGAGATATGGGCAAAAGAAGTTTTTCATATAAAAATTTCAATTTTTTTAGGTTTTGGGACGCATATTTAAGGAGATATGGGCAAAAGAAGTTTTTCATATAAAAATTTAAATTTTTTTAGGTTTTTGGACGCATATTTAAGGAGATATGGGCAAAAGAAGTTTTTCATATAAAAAATTGCATTTTTTTAGGTTTTGGGTGGATTTTTCAATTTTTTGGGGGTGGTCACGAATTAAAGTCCTTTTCGCTCTAGGACGCATATTTAAGGAGATATGGGCAAAAGAAATTTTTCATATAAAAATTTAAATTTTTTAGGTTTTAGGTGGATTTTTCTATTGTTTGAGGGTGGTCACGAGTTATAGACCTTTTCGCTGTAGGACGCATATTTAAGGAGATATGGGCAAAAGAGTTTTTCATATAAAAATTTAAATTTTTTTATGTTTTGGGTGGATTTTTAAATTTTTTGAGGGTGGTCACGAATTATAGTCCTTTTCGCTCTAGGACGCATATTTAAGGAGATATGGGCAAAAGAAGTTTTTCATATAAAAATTTAAATTTTTTTAGGTTTTGGGTGGATTTTTTTAATTTTTTGGGGGTGTTCACGAATTAAAGTCCTTTTCGCTCTAGGACGCTTAGTTTAGGAGATATGGGCAAAAGAAGTTTTGCATATAAAAATTTAATTTTTTTTAGGTTTTGGGTGGATTTTTCAATTGTTTGAGGGTGGTCACGAATTAAAGACCTTTTCGCTTTAGGACGCATATTTAAGGAGATATGGGCAAAAGAAGTTTTTCATATAAAACTTTCAATCTTTTTAGGTTTTGGGTCGATTTTTCAATTGTTTGAGGGTGGTCACGAATTAAAGTCCTCTCGCTCTAGGACGCATATTTAAGGAGATATGGGCAAAAGAGTTTTTCATATAAAAATTTCAATATTTTTAGGTTTTGGGTGGATTTTTCAATTTTTTGGGGGTGGTCACGAATTAAAGTCCTTTTCGCTCTAGGACGCTTAGTTTAGGAGATATGGGCAAAAGAAGTTTTTCATATAAAACTTTCAATTTTTTTAGGTTTTGGGTGGATTTTTCAATTTTTTTGGGGGTGGTCACGAATTAAAGTCCTTTTCGCTCTAGGACGCATATTTAAGGAGATATGGGCAAAAGAAGTTTTTCATATAAAAATTTAAATTTTTTTAGGTTTTGGGTGGATTTTTCACATTTTTGGGGGTGGTCACGAATTAAAGTCCTTCTCGCTGTAGGACGCTTAGTTTAGGAGAGATGGGCAAAAGAAGTTTTTCATATAAAAAATTCATTTTTTTTTAGGTTTTGGGTGGATTTTTCAATTTTTTGGGGGTGGTCACGAATTAAAGTCCTTTTCGCTCTAGGACGCTTAGTTTAGGAGATATGGGCAAAAGAAGTTTTTCATATAAAACTTTCAATTTTTTTAGGTTTTGGGTGGATTTTTCAATTTTTTTGGGGGTGGTCACGAATTAAAGTCCTTTTCGCTCTAGGACGCATATTTAAGGAGATATGGGCAAAAGAAGTTTTCCATATAAAAATTTCAATTTTTTTAGGTTTTGGGTGGATTTTTCAATTTTGTGGGGTGGTCACGAATTATAGTCCTTTTCGCTCCAGGACGCATATTTAAGGAGATATGGGCAAAAGAAGTTTTTCATATAAAAATTTAAATTTTTTTAGGTTTTGGGTGGATTTTTCAATTGTTTGAGGGTGGTCACGAATTAAAGACCTTTTTGCTTTAGGACGCATATTAAAGGAGATAATGGCAAAAGAAGTTTTTCATATAAAAAATTCAATTTTTTTAGGTTTTGGGTGGATTTTGCAATTTTTTGAGGGTGGTCACGAATTATAGTTCTTTTTGCTTTAGGACGCTTAGTTTACGAGATATGGGCAAAATAAGTTTTTCATATAAAAATTTAAATTTTGTTAGGTTTTGGGTGGATTTTTCAATTTTTTGAGAGTGGTCACGAATTAAAGTCCTTTTCGCTCTAGGACGCATATTTAAAGAGATATGGGCAAAAAAAATTTTTCATATAAAAATTTAAATTTTTTTAAGTTTTGGGTGGATTTTTTCAATTTTTTGGGGGTGGTTACGAATTAAAGTCCTTTTCGCTTTAGGACGCATATTTAAGGAGATATGGGCAAAAGAAGTTTTTCATATAAAACTTTCAATTTTTTTAGGTTTTGGGTGGATTTTTCAATTTTTTGGGGGTGGTCACGAATTAAAGTCCTTTTCGCTCTAGGACGCATATTTAAGGAGATATGGGCAAAAGAAATTTTCCATATACAAATTTCAATTTTTTAGGTTTTGGGTGGATTTTTCAATTTTTTGGGGTGGTCACGAATTAAAGTCCTTTTCGCTCTAGGACGCATATTTAAGGAGATATGGGCAAAAGAAGTTTTTCATATAAAAATTTAAATTTTTTAGGTTTTGGGTGGATTTTTCAAATTTTTGGGGGTGGTCACGAATTAAAGTCCTTTTCGCTGTAGGACGCTTAGTTTAGGAGAGATGGGCAAAAGAAGTTTTTCATATAAAAAATTCAATTTTTTTTTAGGTTTTGGGTGGATTTTTCAATTTTTTGGGGGTGGTCACGAATTAAAGTCCTTTTCGCTCAAGGACGCATATTTAAGGAGATATGGGCAAAAGAAGTTTTCCATATAAAAATTTAAATTTTTTTAGGTTTTGGGTGGATTTTTCAATTTTGCGGGGTGGTCACGTATTAAAGTCCTTTTCGCTCTAGGACGCTTAGTTTAGGAGATATGGGCAAAAGAAGTTTTTCATATAAAAGTTTCAATTTTTTTAGGCTTTGGATGGATTTTTCAATTTTTTGAGGGTGGTCACGAATTATAGTCCTTTTCGCTCCAGGACGCATATTTAAGGAGATATGGGCAAAAGAAGTTTTTCATATAAAAATTTAAATTTTTTTAGGTTTTGGGTGGATTTTTCAATTTTTTGAGGGTGGTCACGAATTATAGTCCTTTTCGCTCTAGGACGCATATTTAAGGAGATATGGGCAACAGAAGTTTTTCATATAAAAAATTCAATTTTTTTAGGTTTTGGGTGGATTTTTCAATTTTTTGGGGGTGGTCACGAATTAAAGTCCTTTTCGCTCTAGGACGCATATTTAAGGAGATATGGGCAAAATAAGTTTTTCATATAAAAATTTCAATTTTTTTAGGTTTTGGGTGGTCACGAATTATAGTCCTTTTCGCTCTAGGACGCATATTTAAGGAGATATGGGCAACAGAAGTTTTTCATATAAAAAATTCAATTTTTATAGGTTTTGGGTGGATTTTTCAATTTTTTGGGGGTGGTCACGAATTAAAGTCCTTTTCGCTCTAGGACGCATATTTAAGGAGATATGGGCAAAATAAGTTTTTCATATAAAAATTTCAATTTTTTTAGGTTTTGGGTGGTCACGAATTATAGTCCTTTTTGC
The DNA here is from genome assembly GCF_050003625.1 of Haematobia irritans. Lineage (NCBI taxonomy): Eukaryota > Metazoa > Arthropoda > Insecta > Diptera > Muscidae > Haematobia > Haematobia irritans. Next base: position 82,569,524 of record NC_134399.1, on the reverse strand, counting down.
TCTAGGACGCTTAGTTTAGGAGATATGGGCAAAAGAAGTTTTTCATATAAAAATTTCAATTTTTTTAGGTTTTGGGTGGTCACGAATTATAGTCCTTTTTGCTCTAGGACGCTTAGTTTAGGAGATATGGGCAAAAGAAGTTTTTCATATAAAAATTTCAATTTTTTTAGGTTTTGGGTGGATTTTTCAATTTTTTGGGAGTGGTCACGAATTAAAGTCCTTTTCGCTCTAGGACGCATATTTAAGGAGATATGGGCAAAAAAAGATTTTCATATAAAAATTTCACTTTTTTTAGGTTTTGGGTGGATTTTTCAATTTTTTGGGGGTGGTCACGAATTAAAGTCCTTTTCGCTGTAGGACGCATATTTAAGGAGATATGGGCAAATGAAGTTTTTCATATAAAAATTTCAATTTTTTTAGGTTTTGGGTGGATTTTTCAATTGTTTGAGGGTGGTCACGAATTAAAGCCCTTTTCGCTCTAGGACGCTTAGTTTAGGAGATATGGGCAAAAGAAGTTTTTCATATTAAAATTTCGATTTTTTAAGTTTTGGGTGGATTTTTCACTTTTTTGGGGGTGGTCACGAATTAAAGTCCTTTTCGCTCTAGGACGCATATTTAAGGAGATATGGGCAAAAGAAGTTTTTCATATAAAAATTTCAATTTTTTTTAGGTTTTGGGTGGATTTTTCAATTGTTTGAGTGTGGTCACGAATTAAAGACCTTTTTGCTTTAGGACGCATATTAAAGGAGATAATGGCAAAAGAAGTTTTTCATATAAAAAATTAAATTTTTTTAGGTTTTGGGTGGATTTTGCAATTTTTTGAGGGTGGTCACGAATTATAGTCCTTTTTGCTCTAGGACGCTTAGTTTAGGAGATATGGGCAAAAGAAGTTTTTCATATAAAAATTTAAATTTTGTTAGGTTTTGGGTGGATTTTTCAATTTTTTGAGAGTGGTCACGAATTAAAGTCCTTTTCGCTCTAGGACGCATATTTAAAGAGATATGGGCAAAAAAAGTTTTTCATATAAAAATTTAAATTTTTTTAGGTTTTGGGTGGATTTTTCAATTTTTTGGGGGTGGTTACGAATTAAAGTCCTTTTCGCTCTAGGACGATTAGTTTAGGAGATATGGGCAAAAGAAGTTTTTCATATAAAAGTTTCAATTTTTGTAGGCTTTGGATGGATTTTTCAATTTTTTGAGGGTGGTCACGAATTATAGTCCTTTTCGCTCTAGGACGCTTAGTTTAGGAGATATGGGCAAAAGAAGTTTTTCATATAAAAATTTCAATTTTTTTAGGTTTTGGGTGGATTTTTCAATTGTTTGAGGGTGGTCACGAATTAAAGTCCTTTTCGCTCTAGGACGCATATTTAAGGAGATATGGGCAAAAGAGTTTTTCATATAAAACTTTCAATTTTTTTAGGTTTTGGGTGGATTTTTCAATTTTTTGGGGGGTGGTCACGAATTAAAGTCCTTTTCGCTCTAGGACGCATATTTAAGGAGATATGGGCAAAAGAAATGTTCCATATTTCAATTTTTTTAGGTTTTGGGTGGAATTTTCAATTTTTTGGGGTGGTCACGAATTAAAGTCCTTTTCGCTCTAGGACGCATATTTAAGGAGATATGGGCAAAAGAAGTTTTTCATATAAAAATTTAAATTTTTTTAGGTTTTGGGTGGATTTTGCAATTTTTTGGGGGTGGTCACGAATTAAAGTCCTTTTCGCTGTAGGACGCTTAGTTTAGGAGATATGGGCAAAAGAAATTTTTCATACAAAAAATTCAATTTTTTTTAGGTTTTGGGTGGATTTTTCAATTTTTTGGGGGTGATCACGAATTAAAGTCCTTTTCGCTGTAGGACGCATATTTAAGGAGATATGGGCAAAAGAAGTTTTCCATATAAAAATTTCAATTTTTTTAGGTTTTGGGTGGATTTTTCAATTTTTTGGGGTGGTCACGTATTAAAGTCCTTTTCGCTCTAGGACGCTTAGTTTAGGAGATATGGGCAAAAGAAGTTTTTCATATAAAATTTTCAATTTTTTTAGGCTTTGGATGGATTTTTTAATTTTTTGAGGGTGGTCATGAATTATAGTCCTTTTCGCTCCAGGACGCATATTTAAGGAGATATGGGCAAAAGAAGTTTTTCATATAAAAAATTCAATTTTTTTTAGGTTTTGGGTGGATTTTTCAATTTTTTGGGGGTGGTCACGAATTAGAGTCCTTTTCGCTCTAGGACGCTTAGTTTAGGAGATATGGGCAAAAGAAATTTTCCATATAAAAATTTCAATTTTTTTAGGTTTTGGGTGGATTTTTCAATTTTTTGAGGGTGGTCACGAATTATAGTCCTTTTCGCTCTAGGACTCATATTTAAGGAGATATGGGCAAAAGAAGTTTTTCATATAAAAATTTAAATTTTTTTAGGTTTTGGGTGGATTTTTCAAATTTTTGGGGGTGGTCACGAATTATAGTTCTTTTCGCTCTAGGACGCATATTTAAGGAGATATGGGCAACAGAAGTTTTTCATATAAAAAATTCAAATTTTTTAGGTTTTGGGTGGATTTTTCAATTTTTTGGGGGTGGTCACGAATTAAAGTCCTTTTCGCTCTAGGACGCTTAGTTTAGGAGATATGGGCAAAAGAAGTTTTCCATATAAAAATTTAAATTTTTTTAGGTTTTGGGTGGATTTTTCAATATTTTGAGGGTGGTCACGAATTATAGTCCTTTTCGCTCTAGGACGCATATTTAAGGAGATATGGGCAAAAGAAGTTTTTCATATGAAAAATTCAATTTTTTTAGGTTTTGGGTGGATTTTTTAATTTTTTGGGGGTGGTCACGAATTAAAGTCCTTTTCGCTCTAGGACGCTTAGTTTAGGAGATATGGGCAAAAGAAGTTTTTCATATAAAAATTTAAATTTTTTTAGGTTTTGGGTGGATTTTACAATTGTTTGAGGGTGGTCACGAATTAAAGTCCTTTTCGCTCAAGGACGCATATTTAAGGAGATATGGGCAAAAGAAGTTTTCCATATAAAAATTTAAATTTTTTTAGGTTTTGGGTGGATTTTTCAATTTTTTGGGGTGGTCACGAATTAAAGTCCTTTTCGCTCTAGGACGCATAGTTAAGGAGATATGGGCAAAAGAAGTTTTTCATATGAAAATTTCAATTTTTTTAGGTTTTGGGTGGATTTTTCAATTTTTTGAGGGTGGTCACGAATTATAGTCCTTTTCGCTCTAGGACGCTTAGTTTAGGAGATATGGGCAAAATAAGTTTTTCATATAAAAATTTCAATTTTTTTAGGTTTTGGGTGGATTTTTCAATTGTTTCAGGGTGGTCACGAATTAAAGACCTTTTCGCTTTAGGACGCATATTTAAGGAGATATGGGCAAAAGAAGTTTTTCATATAAAAGTTTCAATTTTTTTAGGCTTTGGATGGATTTTTCAATTTTTTGAGGGTGGTCACGAATTATAGTCCTTTTCGCTCCAGGACGCATATTTAAGGAGATATGGGCAAAAGAAGTTTTTCATATAAAAATTTAATTTTTTTTAGGTTTTGGGTGGATTTTTCAATTTTTTGAGGGTGGTCACGAATTATAGTCCTTTTCGCTCTAGGACGCATATTTAAGGAGATATGGGCAACAGAAGTTTTTCATATAAAAAATTCAATTTTTTTAGGTTTTGGGTGGATTTTTCAATTTTTTGGGGGTGGTCACGAATTAAAGTCCTTTTCGCTCTAGGACGCATATTTAAGGAGATATGGGCAAAATAAGTTTTTCATATAAAAATTTCAATTTTTTTAGGTTTTGGGTGGTCACGAATTATAGTCCTTTTCGCTCTAGGACGCATATTTAAGGAGATATGGGCAACAGAAGTTTTTCATATAAAAAATTCAATTTTTTTAGGTTTTGGGTGGATTTTTCAATTTTTTGGGGGTGGTCACGAATTAAAGTCCTTTTCGCTCTAGGACGCATATTTAAGGAGATATGGGCAAAATAAGTTTTTCATATAAAAATTTCAGTTTTTTTAGGTTTTGGGTGTTCACGAATTATAGTCCTTTTTGCTCTAGGACGCTTAGTTTAGGAGATATGGGCAAAAGAAGTTTTTCATATAAAAATTTCAATTTTTTTAGGTTTTGGGTGGTTACGAATTATAGTCCTTGTTGCTCTAGGACGCTTAGTTTAGGAGATATGGGCAAAAGAAGTTTTTCATATAAAAATTTCAATTTTTTTAGGTTTTGGGTGGATTTTTCTATTTTTTTTCGGGTGGTCACGAATTAAAGTCCTTTTCGCTCTAGGACGCATATTTAAGGAGATATGGGCAAAAAAAATTTTCATATAAAAAATTCAATTTTTTTAGGTTTTGGGTGGATTTTTAAATTTTTTGGGGGTGGTCACGAATTAAAGTCCTTTTCGCTGTAGGACGCATATTTAAGGAGATATGGGCAAATGAAGTTTTTCATATAAAAATTTCAATTTTTTTAGGTTTTGGGTGGATTTTTCAATTGTTTCAGGGTGGTCACGAATTAAAGTCCTTTTCGCTCTAGGACGGTTAGTTTAGGAGATATGGGCAAAAGAAGTTTTTCATATAAAAATTTAAATTTTGTTAGGTTTTGGGTGGATTTTTCAATTTTTTGAGAGTGGTCACGAATTAAAGTCCTTTTCGCTCTAGGACGCATATTTAAAGAGATATGGGCAAAAAAAGTTTTTCATATAAAAATTTCAATTTTTTTAGGTTTTGGGTGGATTTTTCAATTTTTTGGGGGTGGTTACGAATTAAAGTCCTTTTCGCTCTAGGACGCTTAGTTTAGGAGATATGGGCAAAAGAAGTTTTTCATATAAAAGTTTCAATTTTTTTAGGCTTTGGATGGATTTTTAAATTTTTTGAGGGTGGTCACGAATTATAGTCCTTTTCGCTCTAGGACGCTTAGTTTAGGAGATATGGGCAAAAGAAGTTTTTCATATAAAAATTTCAATTTTTTTAGGTTTTGGGTGGATTTTTCAATTGTTTGAGGGTGGTCACGAATTAAAGTCCTTTTCGCTCTAGGACGCATATTTAAGGAGATATGGGCAAAAGAGTTTTTCATATAAAACTTTCAATTTTTTTAGGTTTTGGGTGGATTTTTCAATTTTTTGGGGGGTGGTCACGAATTAAAGTCCTTTTCGCTCTAGGACGCATATTTAAGGAGATATGGGCAAAAGAAATGTTCCATATTTCAATTTTTTTTAGGTTTTGGGTGGAATTTTCAATTTTTTGGGGTGGTCACGAATTAAAGTCCTTTTCGCTCTAGGACGCATATTTAAGGAGATATGGGCAAAAGAAGTTTTTCATATAAAAATTTAAATTTTTTTAGGTTTTGGGTGGATTTTGCAATTTTTTGGGGGTGGTCACGAATTAAAGTCCTTTTCGCTGTAGGACGCTTAGTTTAGGAGATATGGGCAAAAGAAATTTTTCATACAAAAAATTCAATTTTTTTTAGGTTTTGGGTGGATTTTTCAATTTTTTGGGGGTGGTCACGAATTAAAGTCCTTTTCGCTGTAGGACGCATATTTAAGGAGATATGGGCAAAAGAAGTTTTCCATATAAAAATTTAAATTTTTTTAGGTTTTGGGTGGATTTTTCAATTTTTTGGGGGTGGTCACGAATTAGAGTCCTTTTCGCTCTAGGACGCTTAGTTTAGGAGATATGGGCAAAAGAAATTTTCCATATAAAAATTTCAATTTTTTTAGGTTTTGGGTGGATTTTTCAATTTTTTGAGGGTGGTCACGAATTATAGTCCTTTTCGCTCTAGGACTCATATTTAAGGAGATATGGGCAAAAGAAGTTTTTCATATAAAAATTTAAATTTTTTTAGGTTTTGGGTGGATTTTTCAAATTTTTGGGGGTGGTCACGAATTATAGTTCTTTTCGCTCTAGGACGCATATTTAAGGAGATATGGGCAACAGAAGTTTTTCATATAAAAAATTCAAATTTTTTAGGTTTTGGGTGGATTTTTCAATTTTTTTGGGGTTGGTCACGAATTAAAGTCCTTTTCGCTCTAGGACGCTTAGTTTAGGAGATATGGGCAAAAGAAGTTTTCCATATAAAAATTTAAATTTTTTTAGGTTTTGGGTGGATTTTTCAATATTTTGTGGGTGGTCACGAATTATAGTCCTTTTCGCTCTAGGACGCATATTTAAGGAGATATGGGCAAAAGAAGTTTTTCATATGAAAAATTCAATTTTTTTAGGTTTTGGGTGGATTTTTTAATTTTTTGGGGGTGGTCACGAATTAAAGTCCTTTTCGCTCTAGGACGCTTAGTTTAGGAGATATGGGCAAAAGAAGTTTTTCATATAAAAATTTAAATTTTTTTAGGTTTTGGGTGGATTTTACAATTGTTTGAGGATGGTCACGAATTAAAGTCCTTTTCGCTCTAGGACGCATATTTAAGGAGATATGGGCAAAAGAAGTTTTCCATATAAAAATTTCAATTTTTTTAGGTTTTGGGTGGAATTTTCAATTTTTTGGGGTGGTCACGAATTAAAGTCCTTTTCGCTCGAGGACGCATATTTAAGGAGATATGGGCAAAAGAAGTTTTTCATATAAAAATTTCAATTTTTTTAGGTTTTGGGTGGATTTTTCAATTTTTTGAGGGTGGTCACGAATTATAGTCCTTTTCGCTCTAGGACGCTTAGTTTAGGAGATATGGGCAAAATAAATTTTTCATATAAAAATTTCAATTTTTTTAGGTTTTGGGTGGATTTTTCATTTGTTTCAGGGTGGTCACGAATTAAAGACCTTTTCGCTTTAGGACGCATATTTAAGGAGATATGGGCAAAAGAAGTTTATCATATAAAAAATTCAATTTTTTTAGGTTTTGGGTGGATTTTGCAATTTTTTGAGGGTGGTCACGAATTATAGTCCTTTTTTCTCTAGGACGCTTAGTTTAGGAGATATGGGCAAAAGAAGTTTTTCATATAAAAATTTCAATTTTTTTAGGTTTTGGGTGGATTTTTCAATTTTATGGGAGTGGTCACGAATTAAAGTCCTTTTCGCTCTAGGACGCATATTTAAGGAGATATGGGCAAAAGAAGTTTTTCATATAAAAATTTCAATTATTTTAGGTTTTGGGTGGATTTTTCAATTTTTTGGGGGTGGTCACGAATTAAAGTCCTTTTCGCTCTAGGACGCCTATTTAAGGAGATATGGGCAAAAGAAGTTTTTCATATAAAAATTTCAATTTTTTTAGGTTTTGGGTGGATTTTTCAATTTTTTGAGGATGGTCACGAATTATAGTCCTTTTCGCTCTAGGACGCTTAGTTTAGGAGATATGGGCAAAAGAAATTTTTCATATAAAAATTTCAATTTTTTTAGGTTTTGGGTGGATTTTTCAATTGTTTGAGGGTGGTCACGAATTAAAGTCCTTTTCGCTCTAGGACGCATATTTAAGGAGATATGGGCAAAAGAGTTTTTCATATAAAAATTTCAATTTTTTTAGGTTTTGGGTGGATTTTTCAATTTTTTGGGGGTGGTCACGAATTAAAGTCGTTTTCGCTGTAGGACGCTTAGTTTAGGAGATATGGGCAAAATAAGTTTTTCATATAAAAAATTTATTTTTTTTAGGTTTTGGGTGGATTTTTCAATTTTTTGGGGGTGGTCACGAATTAAAGTCCTTTTCGCTCTAGGACGCCTATTTAAGGAGATATGGGCAAAAGAAGTTTTTCATATAAAAATTTCAATTTTTTTAGGTTTTGGGTGGATTTTTCAATTTTTTGAGGATGGTCACGAATTATAGTCCTTTTCGCTCTAGGACGCTTAGTTTAGGAGATATGGGCAAAAGAAATTTTTCATATAAAACTTTCAATTTTTTTAGGTTTTGGGTGGATTTTTCAATTTTTTGGGGGTGGTCACGAATTAAAGTCCTTTTCGCTCTAGGACGCATATTTAAGGAGATATGGGCAAAAGAAATTTTCCATATAAAAATTTCAATTTTTTTAGGTTTTGGGTGGATTATTCAATTTTTTGGGGGTGGTCACGAATTAAAGTCCTTTTCGCTCTAGGACGCTTAGTTTAGGAGATATTGGCAAAAGAAGTTTTTCATATAACAATTTTAATTTTTTTAGGTTTTGGGTGGATTTTTCATTTGTTTCAGGGTGGTCACGAATTAAAGACCTTTTCGCTTTAGGACGCATATTTAAGGAGATATGGCAAAAGAAGTTTTTCATATAAAAAATTCAATTTTTTTAGGTTTTGGGTGGATTTTGCAATTTTTTTTAGGGTGGTCACGAATTATAGTCCTTTTTGCTCTAGGGCGCTTAGTTTAGGAGATATGGGCAAAAGAAGTTTTTCATATAAAACTTTCAATTTTTTTAGGTTTTGGGTGGATTTTTCAATTTTTTTGGGGGTGGTCACGAATTAAATTTTCGCTCTAGGACGCATATTTAAGGAGATATGGGCAAAAGAAATGTTCCATATTTAAATTTTTTTAGGTTTTGGGTGGAATTTTCAATTTTTTGGGGTGGTCACGAATTAAAGTCCTTTTCGCTCGAGGACGCATATTTAAGGAGATATGGGCAAAAGAAGTTTTTCATATAAAAATTTAAATTTTTTTAGGTTTTGGGTGGATTTTGCAATTTTTTGGGGGTGGTCACGAATTAAAGTCCTTTTCGCTCTAGGACGCTTAGTTTAGGAGATATGGGCAAAAGAAATTTTTCATACAAAAAATTCAATTTTTTTTAGGTTTTGGGTGGATTTTATAATTTTTTGGGGGTGGTCACGAATTAAAGTCCTTTTCGCTGTAGGACGCATATTTAAGGAGATATGGGCAAAAGAAGTTTTCCATATAAAAATTTCAATTTTTTTAGGTTTTGGGTGGATTTTTCAATTTTTTGGGGTGGTCACGTATTAAAGTCCTTTTCGCTCTAGGACGCTTAGTTTAGGAGATATGGGCAAAAGAAGTTTTTCATATAAAAAATTCAATTTTTTTAGGTTTTGGGTGGATTTTGCAATTTTTTGAGGGTGGTCACGAATTATAGTCCTTTTCGCTCTAGGACGCTTAGTTTAGGAGATATGGGCAAAAGAAGTTTTTCATATAAAAATTTAAATTTTGTTAGGTTTTGGGTGGATTTTCCAATTTTTTGAGAGTGGTCACGAATTAAAGTCCTTTTCGCTCTAGGACGCATATTTAAAGAGATATGGGCAAAAAAAGTTTTTCATATAAAAATTTCAATTTTTTTAGGTTTTGGGTGGATTTTTCAATTTTTTGGGGGTGGTTACGAATTAAAGTCCTTTTCGCTCTAGGACGCATATTTAAGGAGATATGGGCAAAAGAAGTTTTTCATATAAAAATTTAAATTTTTTTAGGTTTTGGGTGGATTTTTCAATTTTTTGAGGGTGGTCACGAATTATAGTCCTTTTCGCTCTAGGACGCTTAGTTTAGGAGATATGGGCAAAAGAAGTTTTTCATATAAAATTTTAAATTTTTTTAGGTTTTGGGTGGATTTTGCAATTTTTTGGGGGTGGTCACGAATTAAAGTCCTTTTCGCTCTAGGACGCTTAGTTTAGGAGATATGGGCAAAAGAAATTTTTCATACAAAAAATTCAATTTTTTTTAGGTTTTGGGTGGATTTTTCAATTTTTTGGGGGTGGTCACGAATTAAAGTCCTTTTCGCTGTAGGACGCATATTTAAGGAGATATGGGCAAAAGAAGTTTTTCATATAAAAATTTAAATTTTTTTAGGTTTTGGGTGGATTTTTCAATTTTTTGGGGTGGTCACGTATTAAAGTCCTTTTCGCTCTAGGACGCTTAGTTTAGGAGATATGGGCAAAAGAAGTTTTTCATATAAAATTTTCAATTTTTTTAGGTTTTGGGTGGATTTTTCAATTTTTTGGGGGTGGTCACGAATTAAAGTCCTTTTCGCTCTAGGACGCTTAGTTTAGGAGATATGGGCAAAAGAAGTTTTTCATATAAAAATTTTAATTTTTTGAGGTTTTGGGTGGATTTTTCAATTTTTTGGGGGTGGTCACGAATTAAAGTCCTTTTCGCTTTAGGACGCATATTTAAGGAGATATGGGCAAAAGAAGTTTATCATATAAAATATTCAATTTTTTTAGGTTTTGGGTGGATTTTGCAATTTTTTGAGGGTGGTCACGAATTATAGTCCTTTTTTCTCTAGGACGCTTAGTTTAGGAGATATGGGCAAAAAAAGTTTTTCATATAAAAATTTCAATTTTTTTAGGTTTTGGGTGGATTTTTCAATTTTATGGGAGTGGTCACGAATTAAAGTCCTTTTCGCTCTAGGACGCATATTTAAGGAGATATGGGCAAAAAAAGTTTTTCATATAAAAATTTCAATTATTTTAGGTTTTGGGTGGATTTTTCAATTTTTTGGGGGTGGTCACGAATTAAAGTCCTTTTCGCTCTAGGATGCCTATTTAAGGAGATATGGGCAAAAGAAGTTTTTCATATAAAAATTTCAATTTTTTTAGGTTTTGGGTGGATTTTTCAATTTTTTGAGGATGGTCACGAGTTATAGTCCTTTTCGCTCTAGGACGCTTAGTTTAGGAGATATGGGCAAAAGAAATTTTTCATATAAAAATTTCAATTTTTTTAGGTTTTGGGTGGATTTTTCAATTGTTTGAGGGTGGTCACGAATTAAAGTCCTTTTCGCTCTAGGACGCATATTTAAGGAGATATGGGCAAAAGAGTTTTTCATATAAAAATTTCAATTTTTTTAGGTTTTGGGTGGATTTTTCAATTTTTTGGGGGTGGTCACGAATTAAAGTCGTTTTCGCTGTAGGACGCTTAGTTTAGGAGATATGGGCAAAATAAGTTTTTCATATAAAAAATTTATTTTTTTTAGGTTTTGGGTGGATTTTTCAATTTTTTGGGGGTGGTCACGAATTAAAGTCCTTTTCGCTCTAGGGCGCATATTTAAGGAGATATGGGCAAAAGAAATTTTTCATATAAAAATTTCAGTATTTTTAGGTTTTGGGTGGATTTTTCAATTTTTTGGGGGTGGTCACGAATTAAAGTCCTTTTCGCTCTAGGACGCTTAGTTTAGGAGATATGGGCAAAAGAAGTTTTTCATATAAAACTTTCAATTTTTTTAGGTTTTGGGTGGATTTTTCAATTTTTTGGGGGTGGTCACGAATTAAAGTCCTTTTCGCTCTAGGACGCATATTTAAGGAGATATGGGCAAAAGAAATTTTCCATATAAAAATTTCAATTTTTTTAGGTTTTGGGTGGATTATTCAATTTTTTGGGGTGGTCACGTATTAAAGTCCTTTTCGCTCTAGGACGCTTAGTTTAGGAGATATGGGCAAAAGAAGTTTTTCATATAAAATTTTCAATTTTTTTAGGCTTTGGATGGATTTTTCAATTTTTTGAGGGTGGTCATGAATTATAGTCCTTTTCGCTCCAGGACGCATATTTAAGGAGATATGGGCTTAAGAAGTTTTTCATATAAAAAATTCAATTTTTTTAGGTTTTGGGTGGATTTTTCAATTTTTTGGGGGTGGTCACGAATTAGAGTCCTTTTCGCTCTAGGACGCTTAGTTTAGGAGATATGGGCAAAAGAAGTTTTTCATATAAAAAATTCAATTTTTTTAGGTTTTGGGTGGATTTTTCAATTTTTTGGGGGTGGTCACGAATTAGAGTCCTTTTCGCTCTAGGACGCTTAGTTTAGGAGATATGGGCAAAAGAAGTTTTTCATATAAAAATTTAAATTTTTTTAGGTTTTGGGTGGATTTTTCAATTTTTTGGGGGTGGTCACGAATTATAGTTCTTTTCGCTCTAGGACGCATATTTAAGGAGATATGGGCAACAGAAGTTTTTCATATAAAAAAATCAAATTTGTTAGGTTTTGGGTGGATTTTTCAATTTTTTGGGGGTGGTCACGAATTAAAGTCCTTTTCGCTCTAGGACGCTTAGTTTTGGAGATATGGGCAAAAGAAGTTTTCCATATAAAAATTTAAATTTTTTTAGGTTTTGGGTGGATTTTTCAATATTTTGAGGGTGGTCACGAATTATAGTCCTTTTCGCTCTAGGACCATATTTAAGGAGATATGGGCAAAAGAAGTTTTTCATATGAAAAATTCAATTTTTTTAGGTTTTGGGTGGATTTTTTAATTTTTTGGGGGTGGTCACGAATTAAAGTCCTTTTCGCTCTAGGACGCTTAGTTTAGGAGATATGGGCAAAAGAAGTTTTTCATATAAAAATTTAAATTTTTTTAGGTTTTGGGTGGATTTTACAATTGTTTGAGGGTGGTCACGAATTAAAGTCCTTTTCGCTCAAGAACGCATATTTAAGGAGATATGGGCAAAAGAAGTTTTCCATATAAAAATTTCAATTTTTTTAGGTTTTGGGTGGATTTTTCCATTTTTTGGGGGTGGTCACGAATTAAAGTCCTTTTCGCTCTAGGACGCATATTTAAGGAGATATGGGCAAAAGAAGTTTTTCATATAAAAATTTCAAGTTTTTTAGGTTTTGGGTGGATTTTTCAATTTTTTGAGGGTGGTCACGAATTATAGTCCTTTTCGCTCTAGGACGCATATTTAAGGAGATATGGGCAAAAGAAATTTTTCATATAAAAATTTCAGTATTTTTAGGTTTTGGGTGGATTTTTCAATTTTTTGGGGGTGGTCACGAATTAAAGTCCTTTTCGCTCTAGGACGCATATTTAAGGAGATATGGGCAAAAGAAATTTTCCATATAAAAATTTCAATTTTTTTAGGTTTTGGGTGGATTATTCAATTTTTTGGGGGTGGTCACGAATTAAAGTCCTTTTCGCTCTAGGGCGCTTAGTTTAGGAGATATGGGAAAAAGAAGTTTTTCATATAACAATTTTAATTTTTTTAGGTTTTGGGTGGATTTTTCATTTGTTTCAGGGTGGTCACGAATTAAAGACCTTTTCGCTTTAGGACGCATATTTAAGGAGATATGGGCAAAAGAAGTTTTTCATATAAAAAATTCAATTTTTTTAGGTTTTGGGTGGATTTTTCAATTTTTTGAGGGTGGTCACGAATTATAGTCCTTTTCGCTCTAGGACTCATATTTAAGGAGATATGGGCAAAAGAAGTTTTTCATATAAAAATTTCAATTTTTTTAGGTTTTGGGTGGATTTTTCAATTTTTTGGGAGTGGTCACGAATTAAAGTCCTTTTCGCTCTGGGACGCATGTTTAAGGATATATGGGCAAAAAAAGTTTTTCATATAAAAATTTAAATTTTTTTAGGTTTTGGGTGGATTTTTCAATTTTTTGGGGGTGGTCACGAATTAAAGTCCTTTTCGCTCTAGGACGCATATTTAAGGAGATATGGGCAAATGAAGTTTTTCATATAAAAATTTCAATTTTTTTAGGTTTTGGTTGGATTTTTCAATTGTTTGAGGGTGGTCACGAATTAAAGTCCTTTTTGCTCTAGGACGCTTAGTTTAGGAGATATGGGCAAAAGAAGTTTTTCATATAAAAATTTCGATTTTTTTAGGTTTTGGGTGGATTTTTTACTTTTTTGGGGGTGGTCACGAATTAAAGTCCTTTTCGCTCTAGGACGCATATTTAAGGAGATATGGGCAAAAAAGTTTTTCATATAAAAATTTCAATTTTTTTAGGTTTTGGGTGGATTTTTCAATTTTTTGAGGGTGGTCACGAATTATAGTCCTTTTCGCTCTAGGACGCTTAGTTTAGGAGATATGGGCAAAAGAAGTTTTTCATATAAAAATTTCAATTTTTTTAGGTTTTGGGTGGATTTTTAAATTGTTTGAGGGTGGTCACGAATTAAAGACCTTTTCTCTTTAGGACGCATATTTAAGGAGATATGGGCAAAAGAAGTTTTTCATATAAAAATTTCAATTTTTTTAGGTTTTGGGTGGATTTTTCAATTTTTTGGGAGTGGTCACGAATTAAGTCCTTTTCGCTCTAGGACGCATATTTAAGGAGATATGGGCAAAAAAAGTTTTTCATATAAAAATTTCAATTTTTTTAGGTTTTGGGTGGATTTTTCAATTTTTTGGGGGTGGTCACGAATTAAAGTCCTTTTCGCTCTAGGACGCATATTTAAGGAGATATGGGCAAAAGAAGTTTTTCATATAAAAATTTAAATTTTTTTAGGTTTTGGGTGGATTTTTCAATTTTTTGAGGGTGGTCACGAATTATAGTCCTTTTCGCTCTAGGACGCTTAGTTTAGGAGATATGGGCAAAAGAAGTTTTTCATATAAAAATTTCAATTTTTTTAGGTTTTGGGTGGATTTTTCAATTGTTTGAGGGTGGTCACGAATTAAAGTCCTTTTCGCTCTAGGACGCATATTTAAGGAGATATGGGCAAAAGAATTTTTCATATAAAAATTACAATTTTTTTAGATTTTGGGTGGATTTTTCAATTTTTTGGGGGTGGTCACGAATTAAAGTCCTTTTCGCTCTAGGACGCATATTTAAGGGGATATGGGCAAAAGAAATTTTTCATATAAAAATTTCAGTTTTTTTTAGGTTTTGGGTGGATTTTTCAATTTTTTGGGGGTGGTCACGAATTAAAGTCCTTTTCGCTCTAGGACGCGTAGTTTAGGAGATATGGGCAAAAGAAGATTTTCATATAAAACTTTCAATTTTTTTAGGTTTTGGGTGGATTTTTCAATTTTTTGGGGGTGGTCACGAATTAAAGTCCTTTTCGCTCTAGGACGCATATTTAAGGAGATATGGGCAAAAGAAATTGTCCATATAAAAATTTCAATTTTTTTAGGTTTTGGGTGGATTTTTCAATTTTTTGGGGTGGTCACGAATTAAAGTCCTTTCGCTCTAGGACGCATATTTAAGGAGATATGGGCAAAAGAAGTTTTTCATATAAAAATTTAAATTGTTTTAGGTTTTGGGTGGATTTTTCAATTTTTTTGGGGGTGGTCACGAATTATAGTCCTTTTCGCTCTAGGACGCATATTTAAGGAGATATGGGCAAAAGAAGTTTTTCATATAAAAATTTCAATTTTTTTAGGTTTTGGGTGGATTTTTCAATTTTTTGGGGGTGGTCACGAATTATAGTTCTTTTCACTCTAGGACGCATATTTAAGGAGATATGGGCAACAGAAGTTTTTCATATAAAAAATTCAAATTTTTTAGGTTTTGGGTGGATTTTTCAATTTTTTGGGGGTGGTCACGAATTAAAGTCCTTTTCGCTCTAGGACGCTTAGTTTAGGAGATATGGGCAAAAGAAGTTTTCCATATAAAAATTTAAATTTTTTTAGGTTTTGGGTGGATTTTTCAATTTTTTGAGGGTGGTCACGAATTATAGTCCTTTTCGCTCTAGGACGCATATTTAAGGAGATATGGGCAAAAGAAGTTTTTCATATAAAAAATTCAATTTTTTTAGGTTTTGGGTGGATTTTTTAATTTTTTGGGGGTGGTCACGAATTAAAGTCCTTTTAGCTCTAGGACGCTTAGTTTAGGAGATATGGGCAAAAGAAGTTTTTCATATAAAAATTTAAATTTTTTTAGGTTTTGGGTGGATTTTTCAATTGTTTGAGGGTGGTCACGAATTAAAGTACTTTTCGCTTTAGGACGCATATTTAAGGAGATATGGGCAAAAGAAGTTTTCCATATAAAAATTTCAATTTTTTTAGGTTTTGGGTGGATTTTTCAATTTTTTGGGGTGGTCACGAATTAAAGTCCCTTTCGCTCTAGGACGCATATTTAAGGAGATATGGGCAAAAGAAGTTTTTCATATAAAAATTTCAATTTTTTTAGGTTTTGGGTGGATTTTTCAATTTTTTGAGGGTGGTCACGAATTAAAGTCCTTTTCGCTCTAGGACGCTTAGTTTAGGAGATATGGGCAAAAGAAGTTTTTCATATAAAAATTTAAATTTTTTTAGGTTTTGGGTGGATTTTTCAATTGTTTCAGGGTGGTCACGAATTAAAGACCTTTTCGCTCTAGGACGCATATTTAAGGAGATATGGGCAAAAGAGTTTTTCATATAAAAATTTCAATTTTTTTAGGTTTTGGGTGGATTTGTCAATTTTTTGGGGGTGGTCACGAATTAAAGTCCTTTTCGCTCTAGGACGCATATTTAAGGGGATATGGGCAAAACAAATTTTTCATATAAAAATTTCAGTTTTTTTTTAGGTTTTGGGTGGATTTTTCAATTTTTTGGGGGTGGTCACGAATTAAAGTCCTTTTCGCTCTAGGACGCTTAGTTTAGGAGATATGGGCAAAAGAAGTTTTTCATATAAAACTTTCAATTTTTTTAGGTTTTGGGTGGATTTTTCAATTTTTTGGGGGTGGTCACGAATTAAAGTCCTTTTCGCTCTAGGACGCATTTTTAAGGAGATATGGGCAAAAGAAGTTTTCCATATAGAAATTTCAATTTTTTTAGGTTTTGGGTGGATTTTTCAATTTTTTGGGGTGGTCACGAATTAAAGTCCTTTTCGCTCTAGGACTCATATTTAAGGAGATATGGGCAAAAGAAGTTTTTCATATAAAAATTTAAATTTTTTTAGGTTTTGGGTGGATTTTTTAATTTTTTGAGGGTGGTCACGAATTATAGTCCTTTTCGCTCTAGGACGCCTATTTAAGGAGATATGGGCAAAAGAAGTTTTTCATATAAAAAATTCAATTTTTTTAGGTTTTGGGTGGATTTTTTAATTTTTTGGGGGTGGTCACGAATTAAAGTCCTTTTCGCTCTAGGACGCTTAGTTTAGGAGATATGGACAAAAGAAGTTTTTCATATAAAAATTTAAATTTTTTTAGGTTTTGGGTGGATTTTTCAATTGTTTGAGGGTGGTCACGAATTAAAGTCCTTTTCGCTCTACGACGCATATTTAAGGAGATATGGGCAAAAGAAGTTTTTCATATAAAAATTTCAATTTTTTTAGGTTTTGGGTGGATTTTTCAATTTTTTGGGGTGGTCACGAATTAAAGTCCTTTTCGCTCTAGGACGCATATTTAAGGAGATATGGGCAAAAGAAGTTTTTCATATAAAAATTTCAATTTTTTTAGGTTTTGGGTGGATTTTTCAATTTTTTGAGGGTGGTCACGAATTATAGTCCTTTTCGCTCTAGGACGCTTAGTTTAGGAGATATGGGCAAAATAAGTTTTTCATATAAAAATTTCAATTTTTTGTAAGTTTTGGGTGGATTTTTCAATTGTTTCAGGGTGGTCGCGAATTAAAGACCTTTTCGCTTTAGGACGCATATTTAAGGAGATATGGGCAAAAGAAGTTTTTCATATAAAAAATTCAATTTTTTTAGATTTTGAGTGGATTGTGCAATTTTTTGAGGTTGGTCACGAATTATAGTCCTTTTTGCTCTAGGACGCTTAGTTTAGGAGATATGGGCAAAAGAAGTTTTTCATATAAAAATTTCAATTTTTTTAGGTTTTGGGTGGATTTTTCAATTTTTTGGGGGTGGTCACGAATTAAAGTCCTTTTCGCTCTAGGACGCATATTTAAGGAGATATGGGCAAAAGAGTTTTTCATATAAAAATTTCAATTTTTTTAGGTTTTGGGTGGATTTTCCAATTTTTTGGGGGTGGTTACGAATTAAAGTCCTTTTCGCTCTAGAACGCATATTTAAGGAGATATGGGCAAAATAAATTTTTCATATAAAAATTTCAGTTTTTTTAGGTTTTGGGTGGATTTTTCAAATTTTTGGGGGTGGTCACGAATTAAAGTCCTTTTCGCTCTAGGACGTTTAGTTTAGGAGATATGGGCAAAAGAAGTTTTTCATATAAAAATTTCAATTTTTTTAGGTTTTGGGTGGATTTTTCAATTTTTTGGGGTTGGTCACGAATTAAAGTCCTTTTCGCTCTAGGACGCTTAGTTTAGGAGATATGGGCAAAAGAAGTTTTCCATATAAAAATTTAAATTTTTTTAGCTTTTGGGTGGATTTTTCAATTTTTTGAGGGTGGTCACGAATTAAAGTCCTTTTCGCTCTAGGACGCATATTTAAGGAGATATGGGCAAAAGAAGTTTTTCATATAAAAATTTAAATTGTTTTAGGTTTTGGGTGGATTTTTCAATTTTTTTGCGGGTGGTCACGAATTATAGTCCTTTTCGCTCTAGGACGCATATTTAAGGAGATATGGGCAAAATAAGTTTTTCATATAAAAATTTAATTTTTTTTAGGTTTTGGGTGGATTTTAAATTTTTTGGGGGTGGTTACGAATTATAGTCCTTTTCGCTCTAGGACGCATATTTAAGGAGATATGGGCAAAAGAAGTTTTTCATATAAAAATTTAAATTTTTTTAGGTTTTGGGTGGATTTTTCAATTTTTTGGGGGTGGTCACGAATTAAAGTCCTTCTCGCTCTAGGACGCATATTTAAGGAGATATGGGCAAAAGAAGTTTTTCATATAAAAATTTCAATTTTTTTAGGTTTTGGGTGGATTTTTCAATTTTTTGGGGGTGGTCACGAATTAAAGTCCTTTTCGCTCTAGGACGCATATTTAAGGAGATATGGGCAAAAGAAGTTTTTCATATAAAAATTTCAATTTTTTAGGTTTTGGGTGGATTTTTCAATTTTTTGGGGGTGGTCACGAATTAAAGTCCTTTTCGCTCTAGGACGCATATTAAAGGAGATATGGGCAAAAGAAGTTTTTCATATAAAAATTTCATTTTTTTTAGGTTTTGGGTGGATTTTTCAATTTTTTGGGGGTGGTCACGAATTAAAGTCCTTTTCGCTCTAGGACGCATATTTAAGGAGATATGGGCAAAAGAAGTTTTTCATATAAAAATTTAAATTTTTTTAGGTTTTGGGTGGATTTTTAAATTTTTTGGGGGTGGTCACGAATTAAAGTCCTTTTCGCTCTAGGACGCATATTTAAGGAGATATGGACAAAAGAAGTTTTTCATATAAAAATTTCAATTATTTTAGGTTTTGGGTGGATTTTTCAATTTTTTGGGTTGGTCACGAATTAAAGTCCTCTTCGCTCTAGGACGCATATTTAAGAAGATATGGGCAAAAGAAGTTTTTCATATAAAAATTTCAATTTTTTTAGGTTTTGGGTGGATTTTTCAATTTTTGGGGGGTGGTCACGAATTAAAGTCCTTTTCGCTCTAGGACGCATATTTAAGGAGATATGGGCAAAAGAAGTTTTTCATATAAAAATTTCAATTTTTTTGAGGTTTTGGGTGGAGTTTTCAATTTTTTGGGGGTGGTCACGAATTAAGGGCCTTTTCGCTCTAGGACGCTTAGTTTAGGAGATATGGGCAAAAGAAGTTTTTCATATAAAAATTTCAATTTTTTTAGGTTTTGGGTGGATTTTTAAATTTTTTGGGGGTGGTCACGAATTAAAGTCCTTTTCGCTCTAGGACGCATATTTAAGGAGATATGGGCAAAAGAAGTTTTTCATATAAAAATTTCAATTTTTTTAGGTTTTGGGTGGATTTTTCAAATTTTTGGGGGTGGTCACGAATCAAAGTCCTTTTCGCTCTAGGACGCATATTTAAGGAGATATGGGCAAAAGAAGTTTTTCATATAAAAATTTAAATTTTTTTAGGTTTTGGGTGGATTTTTCAATTTTTTGGGGGTGGTCACGAATTAAAGTCCTTTTCGCTCTAGGACGCTTAGTTTAGGAGATATGGGCAAAAGAAGTTTTTCATATAAAAATTTTAATTTTTTGAGGTTTTGAGGTTTTGGGTAGATTTTTCAATTTTTTGGGGGTGGTCACGAATTAAAGACCTTTTCGCTCTAGGACGCATATTTAAGGAGATATGGGCAAAAGAAGTTTTTCATATAAAAATTTCAATTTTTTTAGGTTTTGGGTGGATTTTTCAATTTTTTGGGGGTGGTCACGAATTAAAGTCCTTTTCGCTCTAGGACGCTTAGTTTAGGAGATATGGGCAAAAGAAGTTTTTCATATAAAAATTTTAATTTTTTGAGGTTTTGGGTGGATTTTTCAATTTTTTGGGGGTGGTCACGAATTAAAGTCCTTCTCGCTCTAGGACGCATATTTAAGGAGATATGGGCAAAAGAAGTTTTTCATATAAAAATTTCAATTTTTTGAGGTTTTGGGTGGATTTTTCAATTTTTTGGGGGTGGTCACGAATTAAAGTCCTTTTCGCTCTAGGACGCATATTTAAGGAGATATGGGCAAAAGAAGTTTTTCATATAAAAATTTCATTTTTTTTTAGGTTTTGGGTGGATTTTTCAATTTTTTGGGGGTGGTCACGAATTAAAGTCCTTATCGCTCTAGGACGCATATTTAAGGAGATATGGGCAAAAGAAGTTTTTCATATAAAAATTTCAATTTTTTTAGGTTTTGGGTGGATATTTCAATTTTTTGGGGGTGGTCACGAATTAAAGTCCTTTTCGCTCTAGGACGCATATTTAAGGAGATATGGGCAAAAGAAGTTTTTCATATAAATATTTCAATTTTTTTAGGTTTTGGGTGGATTTTTCAATTTTTGGGGGGTGGTCACGAATTAAAGTCCTTTTCGCTCTAGGACGCATATTTAAGGAGATATGGGCAAAAGAAGTTTTTCATATAAAAATTTCAATTTTTTAGGTTTTGGGTGGATTTTTCAATTTTTTGGGGGTGGTCACGAATTAAAGTCCTTTTCGCTCTAGGACGCATATTTAAGGAGATATGGGCAAAAGAAGTTTTTCATATAAAAATTTCAATTTTTTTAGGTTTTGGGTGGATTTTTCAATTTTTTGGGTGTGGTCACGAATTAAAGTCCTTTTCGCTCTAGGACGCATATTTAAGGAGATATGGGCAAAAGAAGTTTTTCATATAAAAATTTCAATTATTTTAGGTTTTGGGTGGATTTTTCAAATTTTTGGGTTGGTCACGAATTAAAGTCCTTTTCGCTCTAGGACGCATATTTAAGGAGATATGGGCAAAAGAAGTTTTTCATATAAAAATTTAAATTTTTTTAGGTTTTGGGTGGATTTTTCAATTTTTGGGGGGTGGTCACGAATTAAACTCCTTTTCGCTCTAGGACGCATATTTAAGGAGATATGGGCAAAAGAAGTTTTTCATATAAAAATTTCAATTTTTTTGAGGTTTTGGGTGGAGTTTTCAATTTTTTGGGGGTGGTCACGAATTAAAGGCCTTTTCGCTCTAGCACGCTTAGTTTAGGAGATATGGGCAAAAGAAGTTTTTCATATAAAAATTTCAATTTTATTTAGGTTTTGGGTGGATTTTTCAACTTTTTGGGGGTGGTCACGAATTAAAGTCCTTTTCGCTCTAGAACGCATATTTAAGGAGATATGGGCAAAAGAAGTTTTTCATATAAAAATTTAAATTTTTTTAGGTTTTGGGTGGATTTTTCAATTTTTTGGGGGTGGTCACGAATTAAAGTCCTTTTCGCTCTAGGACGCATATTTAAGGAGATATGGGCAAAAGAAGTTTTTCATATAAAAATTTAAATTTTTTTAGGTTTTGGGTGGATATTTCAATTTTTTGGGGGTGGTCACGAATTAAAGTCCTTTTCGCTCTAGGACGCATATTTAAGGAGATATGGGCAAAAGAAGTTTTTCATATAAAAATTTCAATTTTTTTAGGTTTTGGGTGGATTTTTCAATTTTTGGGGGGTGGTCACGAATTAAAGTCCTTTTCGCTCTAGGACGCATATTTAAGGAGATATGGGCAAAAGAAGTTTTTCATATAAAAATTTAAATTTTTTAGGTTTTGGGTGGATTTTTCAATTTTTTGGGGGTGGTCACGAATTAAAGTCCTTTTCGCTCTAGGACGCATATTTAAGGAGATATGGGCAAAAGAAGTTTTTCATATAAAAATTTCAATTTTTTTAGGTTTTGGGTGGATTTTTCAATTTTTTGGGTGTGGTCACGAATTAAAGTCCTTTTCGCTCTAGGACGCATATTTAAGGAGATATGGGCAAAAGAAGTTTTTCATATAAAAATTTCAATTTTTGTAGGTTTTGGGTGGATTTTTCAATTTTTTGGGGGTGGTCACGAATTAAAGTCCTTTTCGCTCTAGGACGCTTAGTTTAGGAGATATGGGCAAAAGAAGTTTTTCATATAAAAATTTTAATTTTTTGAGGTTTTGGGTGGATTTTTCAATTTTTTGGGGGTGGTCACGAATTAAAGTCCTTCTCGCTCTAGGACGCATATTTAAGGAGATATGGGCAAAAGAAGTTTTTCATATAAAAATTTCAATTTTTTGAGGTTTTGGGTGGATTTTTCAATTTTTTGGGGGTGGTCACGAATTAAAGTCCTTTTCGCTCTAGGACGCATATTTAAGGAGATATGGGCAAAAGAAGTTTTTCATATAAAAATTTCATTTTTTTTTAGGTTTTGGGTGGATTTTTCAATTTTTTGGGGGTGGTCACGAATTAAAGTCCTTATCGCTCTAGGACGCATATTTAAGGAGATATGGGCAAAAGAAGTTTTTCATATAAAAATTTCAATTTTTTTAGGTTTTGGGTGGATATTTCAATTTTTTGGGGGTGGTCACGAATTAAAGTCCTTTTCGCTCTAGGACGCATATTTAAGGAGATATGGGCAAAAGAAGTTTTTCATATAAAAATTTCAATTTTTTTAGGTTTTGGGTGGATTTTTCAATTTTTGGGGGGTGGTCACGAATTAAAGTCCTTTTCGCTCTAGGACGCATATTTAAGGAGATATGGGCAAAAGAAGTTTTTCATATAAAAATTTCAATTTTTTAGGTTTTGGGTGGATTTTTCAATTTTTTGGGGGTGGTCACGAATTAAAGTCCTTTTCGCTCTAGGACGCATATTTAAGGAGATATGGGCAAAAGAAGTTTTTCATATAAAAATTTCAATTTTTTTAGGTTTTGGGTGGATTTTTCAATTTTTTGGGTGTGGTCACGAATTAAAGTCCTTTTCGCTCTAGGACGCATATTTAAGGAGATATGGGCAAAAGAGGTTTTTCATATAAAAATTTCAATTATTTTAGGTTTTGGGTGGATTTTTCAATTTTTTGGGTTGGTCACGAATTAAAGTCCTTTTCGCTCTAGGACGCATATTTAAGGAGATATGGGCAAAAGAAGTTTTTCATATAAAAATTTAAATTTTTTTAGGTTTTGGGTGGATTTTTCAATTTTTGGGGGGTGGTCACGAATTAAACTCCTTTTCGCTCTAGGACGCATATTTAAGGAGATATGGGCAAAAGAAGTTTTTCATATAAAAATTTCAATTTTTTTGAGGTTTTGGGTGGAGTTTTCAATTTTTTGGGGGTGGTCACGAATTAAAGGCCTTTTCGCTCTAGCACGCTTAGTTTAGGAGATATGGGCAAAAGAAGTTTTTCATATAAAAATTTCAATTTTTTTTAGGTTTTGGGTGGATTTTTCAACTTTTTGGGGGTGGTCACGAATTAAAGTCCTTTTCGCTCTAGAACGCATATTTAAGGAGATATGGGCAAAAGAAGTTTTTCATATAAAAATTTAAATTTTTTTAGGTTTTGGGTGGATTTTTCAATTTTTTGGGGGTGGTCACGAATTAAAGTCCTTTTCGCTCTAGGACGCTTAGTTTAGGAGATATGGGCAAAAGAAGTTTTTCATATAAAAATTTTAATTTTTTGAGGTTTTGGGTGGATTTTTCAATTTTTTGGGGGTGGTCACGAATTAAAGTCCTTCTCGCTCTAGGACGCATATTTAAGGAGATATGGGCAAAAGAAGTTTTTCATATAAAAATTTCAATTTTTTGAGGTTTTGGGTGGATTTTTCAATTTTTTGGGGGTGGTCACGAATTAAAGTCCTTTTCGCTCTAGGACGCATATTTAAGGAGATATGGGCAAAAGAAGTTTTTCATATAAAAATTTCATTTTTTTTTAGGTTTTGGGTGGATTTTTCAATTTTTTGGGGGTGGTCACGAATTAAAGTCCTTATCGCTCTAGGACGCATATTTAAGGAGATATGGGCAAAAGAAGTTTTTCATATAAAAATTTCAATTTTTTTAGGTTTTGGGTGGATATTTCAATTTTTTGGGGGTGGTCACGAATTAAAGTCCTTTTCGCTCTAGGACGCATATTTAAGGAGATATGGGCAAAAGAAGTTTTTCATATAAAAATTTCAATTTTTTTAGGTTTTGGGTGGATTTTTAAATTTTTGGGGGTGGTCACGAATTAAAGTCCTTTTCGCTCTAGGACGCATATTTAAGGAGATATGGGCAAAAGAAGTTTTTCATATAAAAATTTCAATTTTTTAGGTTTTGGGTGGATTTTTCAATTTTTTGGGGGTGGTCACGAATTAAAGTCCTTTTCGCTCTAGGACGCATATTTAAGGAGATATGGGCAAAAGAAGTTTTTCATATAAAAATTTCAATTTTTTTAGGTTTTGGGTGGATTTTTCAATTTTTTGGGTGTGGTCACGAATTAAAGTCCTTTTCGCTCTAGGACGCATATTTAAGGAGATATGGGCAAAAGAAGTTTTTCATATAAAAATTTCAATTATTTTAGGTTTTGGGTGGATTTTTCAATTTTTTGGGTTGGTCACGAATTAAAGTCCTTTTCGCTCTAGGACGCATATTTAAGGAGATATGGGCAAAAGAAGTTTTTCATATAAAAATTTAAATTTTTTTAGGTTTTGGGTGGATTTTTCAATTTTTGGGGGGTGGTCACGAATTAAACTCCTTTTCGCTCTAGGACGCATATTTAAGGAGATATGGGCAAAAGAAGTTTTTCATATAAAAATTTCAATTTTTTGAGGTTTTGGGTGGAGTTTTCAATTTTTTGGGGGTGGTCACGAATTAAAGGCCTTTTCGCTCTAGCACGCTTAGTTTAGGAGATATGGGCAAAAGAAGTTTTTCATATAAAAATTTCAATTTTTTTTAGGTTTTGGGTGGATTTTTCAACTTTTTGGGGGTGGTCACGAATTAAAGTCCTTTTCGCTCTAGAACGCATATTTAAGGAGATATGGGCAAAAGAAGTTTTTCATATAAAAATTTAAATTTTTTTAGGTTTTGGGTGGATTTTTCAATTTTTTGGGGGTGGTCACGAATTAAAGTCCTTTTCGCTCTAGGACGCATATTTAAGGAGATATGGGCAAAAGAAGTTTTTCATATAAAAATTTAAATTTTTTTAGGTTTTGGGTGGATATTTCAATTTTTTGGGGGTGGTCACGAATTAAAGTCCTTTTCGCTCTAGGACGCATATTTAAGGAGATATGGGCAAAAGAAGTTTTTCATATAAAAATTTCAATTTTTTTAGGTTTTGGGTGGATTTTTCAATTTTTGGGGGGTGGTCACGAATTAAAGTCCTTTTCGCTCTAGGACGCATATTTAAGGAGATATGGGCAAAAGAAGTTTTTCATATAAAAATTTCAATTTTTTAGGTTTTGGGTGGATTTTTCAATTTTTTGGGGGTGGTCACGAATTAAAGTCCTTTTCGCTCTAGGACGCATATTTAAGGAGATATGGGCAAAAGAAGTTTTTCATATAAAAATTTCAATTTTTTTAGGTTTTGGGTGGATTTTTCAATTTTTTGGGTGTGGTCACGAATTAAAGTCCTTTTCGCTCTAGGACGCATATTTAAGGAGATATGGGCAAAAGAAGTTTTTCATATAAAAATTTCAATTATTTTAGGTTTTGGGTGGATTTTTCAATTTTTTGGGTTGGTCACGAATTAAAGTCCTTTTCGCTCTAGGACGCATATTTAAGGAGATATGGGCAAAAGAAGTTTTTCATATAAAAATTTAAATTTTTTTAGGTTTTGGGTGGATTTTTCAATTTTTGGGGGGTGGTCACGAATTAAACTCCTTTTCGCTCTAGGACGCATATTTAAGGAGATATGGGCAAAAGAAGTTTTTCATATAAAAATTTCAATTTTTTTGAGGTTTTGGGTGGAGTTTTCAATTTTTTAGGGGTGGTCACGAATTAAAGGCCTTTTCGCTCTAGCACGCTTAGTTTAGGAGATATGGGCAAAAGAAGTTTTTCATATAAAAATTTCAATTTTTTTTAGGTTTTGGGTGGATTTTTCAACTTTTTGGGGGTGGTCACGAATTAAAGTCCTTTTCGCTCTAGAACGCATATTTAAGGAGATATGGGCAAAAGAAGTTTTTCATATAAAAATTTAAATTTTTTTAGGTTTTGGGTGGATTTTTCAATTTTTTGGGGGTGGTCACGAATTAAAGTCCTTTTCGCTCTAGGACGCTTAGTTTAGGAGATATGGGCAAAAGAAGTTTTTCATATAAAAATTTTAATTTTTTGAGGTTTTGGGTGGATTTTTCAATTTTTTGGGGGTGGTCACGAATTAAAGTCCTTCTCGCTCTAGGACGCATATTTAAGGAGATATGGGCAAAAGAAGTTTTTCATATAAAAATTTCAATTTTTTGAGGTTTTGGGTGGATTTTTCAATTTTTTGGGGGTGGTCACGAATTAAAGTCCTTTTCGCTCTAGGACGCATATTTAAGGAGATATGGGCAAAAGAAGTTTTTCATATAAAAATTTCATTTTTTTTTAGGTTTTGGGTGGATTTTTCAATTTTTTGGGGGTGGTCACGAATTAAAGTCCTTATCGCTCTAGGACGCATATTTAAGGAGATATGGGCAAAAGAAGTTTTTCATATAAAAATTTCAATTTTTTTAGGTTTTGGGTGGATATTTCAATTTTTTGGGGGTGGTCACGAATTAAAGTCCTTTTCGCTCTAGGACGCATATTTAAGGAGATATGGGCAAAAGAAGTTTTTCATATAAAAATTTCAATTTTTTTAGGTTTTGGGTGGATTTTTCAATTTTTGGGGGTGGTCACGAATTAAAGTCCTTTTCGCTCTAGGACGCATATTTAAGGAGATATGGGCAAAAGAAGTTTTTCATATAAAAATTTCAATTTTTTAGGTTTTGGGTGGATTTTTCAATTTTTTGGGGGTGGTCACGAATTAAAGTCCTTTTCGCTCTAGGACGCATATTTAAGGAGATATGGGCAAAAGAAGTTTTTCATATAAAAATTTCAATTTTTTTAGGTTTTGGGTGGATTTTTCAATTTTTTGGGTGTGGTCACGAATTAAAGTCCTTTTCGCTCTAGGACGCATATTTAAGGAGATATGGGCAAAAGAAGTTTTTCATATAAAAATTTCAATTATTTTAGGTTTTGGGTGGATTTTTCAATTTTTTGGGTTGGTCACGAATTAAAGTCCTTTTCGCTCTAGGACGCATATTTAAGGAGATATGGGCAAAAGAAGTTTTTCATATAAAAATTTAAATTTTTTAGGTTTTGGGTGGATTTTTCAATTTTTGGGGGGTGGTCACGAATTAAACTCCTTTTCGCTCTAGGACGCATATTTAAGGAGATATGGGCAAAAGAAGTTTTTCATATAAAAATTTCAATTTTTTTGAGGTTTTGGGTGGAGTTTTCAATTTTTTGGGGGTGGTCACGAATTAAAGGCCTTTTCGCTCTAGCACGCTTAGTTTAGGAGATATGGGCAAAAGAAGTTTTTCATATAAAAATTTCAATTTTTTTTAGGTTTTGGGTGGATTTTTCAACTTTTTGGGGGTGGTCACGAATTAAAGTCCTTTTCGCTCTAGAACGCATATTTAAGGAGATATGGGCAAAAGAAGTTTTTCATATAAAAATTTAAATTTTTTTAGGTTTTGGGTGGATTTTTCAATTTTTTGGGGGTGGTCACGAATTAAAGTCCTTTTCGCTCTAGGACGCATATTTAAGGAGATATGGGCAAAAGAAGTTTTTCATATAAAAATTTAAATTTTTTTAGGTTTTGGGTGGATATTTCAATTTTTTGGGGGTGGTCACGAATTAAAGTCCTTTTCGCTCTAGGACGCATATTTAAGGAGATATGGGCAAAAGAAGTTTTTCATATAAAAATTTCAATTTTTTTAGGTTTTGGGTGGATTTTTCAATTTTTGGGGGGTGGTCACGAATTAAAGTCCTTTTCGCTCTAGGACGCATATTTAAGGAGATATGGGCAAAAGAAGTTTTTCATATAAAAATTTCAATTTTTTAGGTTTTGGGTGGATTTTTCAATTTTTTGGGGGTGGTCACGAATTAAAGTCCTTTTCGCTCTAGGACGCATATTTAAGGAGATATGGGCAAAAGAAGTTTTTCATATAAAAATTTCAATTTTTTTAGGTTTTGGGTGGATTTTTCAATTTTTTGGGTGTGGTCACGAATTAAAGTCCTTTTCGCTCTAGGACGCATATTTAAGGAGATATGGGCAAAAGAAGTTTTTCATATAAAAATTTCAATTTTTGTAGGTTTTGGGTGGATTTTTCAATTTTTTGGGGGTGGTCACGAATTAAAGTCCTTTTCGCTCTAGGACGCATATTTAAGGAGATATGGGCAAAAGAAGTTTTTCATATAAAAATTTAAATTTTTTTAGGTTTTGGGTGGATTTTTCAATTTTTTGGGGGTGGTCACGAATTAAAGTCCTTTTCGCTCTAGGACGCATATTTAAGGAGATATGGGCAAAAGAAGTTTTTCATATAAAAATTTAAATTTTTTTAGGTTTTGGGTGGATTTTTCAATTTTTTGGGGGTGGTCACGAATTAAAGGCCTTTTCGCTCTAGCACGCTTAGTTTAGGAGATATGGGCAAAAGAAGTTTTTCATATAAAAATTTCAATTTTTTTAGGTTTTGGGTGGATTTTTCAATTTTTTGGGGGTGGTCACGAATTAAAGTCCTTTTCGCTCTAGGACGCATATTTAAGGAGATATGGGCAAAAGAAGTTTTTCATATAAAAATTTCAATTTTTTTAGGTTTTGGGTGGATTTTTCAATTTTTTGGGGGTGGTCACGAATTAAAGTCCTTTTCGCTCTAGGACGCATATTTAAGGAGATATGGGCAAAAGAAGTTTTTCATATAAAAATTTCAATTTTTTAGGTTTTGGGTGGATTTTTCAATTTTTTGGGGGTGGTCACGAATTAAAGTCCTTTTCGCTCTAGGACGCATATTTAAGGAGATATAGGCAAAAGAAGTTTTTCATATAAAAATTTAATTTTTTTTAGGTTTTGGGTGGATTTTTCAATTTTTTGGGGGTGGTCACGAATTAAAGTCCTTTTCGCTCTAGGACACTTAGTTTAGGAGATATGGGCAAAAGAAGTTTTTCATATAAAAATTTTAATTTTTTGAGGTTTTGGGTGGATTTTTCAATTTTTTGGGGGTGGTCACGAATTAAAGTCCTTTTCGCTCTAGGACGCATATTTAAGAAGATATGGGCAAAAGAAGTTTTTCATATAAAAATTTCAATTTTTTTAGGTTTTGGGTGGATTTTTCAATTTTTTGGGGGTGGTCACGAATTAAAGTCCTTTTCGCTCTAGGACGCATATTTAAGGAGATATGGGCAAAAGAAGTTTTTCATATAAAAATTTAAATTTTTTTAGGTTTTGGGTGGATTTTTCAATTTTTTGGGGGTGGTCACGAATTAAAGTCCTTTTCGCTCTAGGACGCATATTTAAGGAGATATGGGCAAAAGAAGTTTTTCATATAAAAATTTAATTTTTTTTAGGTTTTGGGTGGATTTTTCAATTTTTTGGGGGTGGTCACGAATTAAAGTCCTTTTCGCTCTAGGACGCTTAGTTTAGGAGATATGGGCAAAAGAAGTTTTTCATATAAAAATTTTAATTTTTTGAGGTTTTGGGTGGATTTTTCAATTTTTTGGGGGTGGTCACGAATTAAAGTCCTTTTCGCTCTAGGACGCATATTTAAGGAGATATGGGCAAAAGAAGTTTTTCAAATAAAAATTTAAATTTTTTGAGGTTTTGGGTGGATTTTTCAATTTTTTGGGGGTGGTCACGAATTAAAGTCATTTTCGCTCTAGGACGCATATTTAAGGAGATATGGGCAAAAGAAGTTTTTCATATAAAAATTTCAATTTTTTGAGGTTTTGGGTGGATTTTTCAATTTTTTGGGGGTGGTCACGAATTAAAGTGCTTTTCGCTCTAGGACGCATATTTAAGGAGATATGGGCAAAAGAAGTTTTTCATATAAAAATTTCATTTTTTTAGGTTTTGGGTGGATTTTTCAATTTTTTGGGGGTGGTCACGAATTAAAGTCCTTTTCGCTCTTGGACGCATATTTAAGGAGATATGGGCAAAAGAAGTTTTTCATATAAAAATTTCATTTTTTTTAGGTTTTGGGTGGATTTTTCAATTTTTTGGGGGTGGTCACGAATTAAAGTCCTTTTCGCTCTAGGACGCATATTTAAGGAGATATGGGCAAAAGAAGTTTTTCATATAAAAATTTAAATTTTTTTAGGTTTTGGGTGGATTTTTCAATTTTTTGGGGGTGGTCACGAATTAAAGTCCTTTTCGCTCTAGGACGCTTAGTTTAGGAGATATGGGCAAAAGAAGTTTTTCATATAAAAATTTTAATTTTTTGAGGTTTTGGGTGGATTTTTCAATTTTTTGGGGGTGGTCACGAATTAAAGTCCTTCTCGCTCTAGGACGCATATTTAAGGAGATATGGGCAAAAGAAGTTTTTCATATAAAAATTTCAATTTTTTTAGGTTTTGGGTGGATTTTTCAATTTTTTGGGGGTGGTCACGAATTAAAGTCCTTTTCGCTCTAGGACGCATATTTAAGGAGATATGGGCAAAAGAAGTTTTTCATATAAAAATTTCAATTTTTTTAGGTTTTGGGTGGATTTTTCAATTTTTGGGGGGTGGTCACGAATTAAAGTACTTTTCGCTCTAGGACGCATATTTAAGGAGATATGGGCAAAAGAAGTTTTTCATATAAAAATTTCAATTTTTTTGAGGTTTTGGGTGGAGTTTTAAATTTTTTGGGGGTGGTCACGAATTAAAGGCCTTTTCGCTCTAGCACGCTTAGTTTAGGAGATATGGGAAAAAGAAGTTTTTCATATAAAAATTTCAATTTTTTTAGGTTTTGGGTGGATTTTTCAATTTTTTGGGGGTGGTCACGAATTAAAGTCCTTTTCGCTCTAGGACGCATATTTAAGGAGATATGGGCAAAAGAAGTTTTTCATATAAAAATTTCAATTTTTTTAGGTTTTGGGTGGATTTTTCAATTTTTTGGGGGTGGTCACGAATTAAAGTCCTTTTCGCTCTAGGACGCATATTTAAGGAGATATGGGCAAAAGAAGTTTTTCATATAAAAATTTAAATTTTTTTAGGTTTTGGGTGGATTTTTCAATTTTTTGGGGGTGGTCACGAATTAAAGTCCTTTTCGCTCTAGGACGCTTAGTTTAGGAGATATGGGCAAAAGAAGCTTTTTATATAAAAATTTCAATTTTTTTAGGTTTTGGGTGGATTTTTCAATTTTTTGGGGGTGGTCACGAATTAAAGTCCTTTTCGCTCTAGGACGCATATTTAAGGAGATAGGGGCAAAAGAAGTTTTTCATATAAAAATTTCAATTTTTTTAGGTTTTGGGTGGATTTTTCAATTTTTTGGGGGTGGTCACGAATTAAAGTCCTTTTCGCTCTAGGACGCATATTTAAGGAGATATGGGCAAAAGAAGTTTTTCATATAAAAATTTCATTTTTTTTAGGTTTTGGGTGGATTTTTCAATTTTTTGGGGGTGGTCACGAATTAAAGTCCTTTTCGCTCTAGGACGCATATTTAAGGAGATATGTGCAAAAGAAGTTTTTCATATAAAAATTTCATTTTTTTTAGGTTTTGGGTGGATTTTTCAATTTTTTGGGGGTGGTCACGAATTAAAGTCCTTTTCGCTCTAGGACGCATATTTAAGGAGATATGGGCAAAAGAAGTTTTTCATATAAAAATTTCATTTTTTTTAGGTTTTGGGTGGATTTTTCAATTTTTTGGGGGTGGTCACGAATTAAAGTCCTTTTCGCTCTAGGACGCATATTTAAGGAGATATGGGCAAAAGAAGTTTTTCATATAAAAATTTCATTTTTTTTAGGTTTTGGGTGGATTTTTCAATTTTTTGGGGGTGGTCACGAATTAAAGTCCTTTTCGCTCTAGGACGCATATTTAAGGAGATATGGGCAAAAGAAGTTTTTCATATAAAAATTTCAATTTTTGTAGGTTTTGGGTGGATTTTTCAATTTTTTGGGGGTGGTCACGAATTAAAGTCCTTTTCGCTCTAGGACGCATATTTAAGGAGATATGGGCAAAAGAAGTTTTTCATATAAAAATGTCAATTTTTTTAGGTTTTGGGTGGATTTTTCAATTTTTTGGGGGTGGTCACGAATTAAAGTCCTTTTCGCTCTAGGACGCATATTTAAGGAGATATGGGCAAAAGAAGTTTTTCATATAAAAATTTCCTTTTCGCTCTAGGACGCATATTTAAGGAGATATGGGCAAAAGAAGTTTTTCATATAAAAATTTCAATTTTTTTAGGTTTTGGGTGGATTTTTCAATTTTTTGGGGGTGGTCACGAATTAAAGTCCTTTTCGCTCTAGGACGCATATTTAAGGAGATATGGGCAAAAGAAGTTTTTCATATAAAAATTTAAATTTTTTTAGGTTTTGGGTGGATTTTTCAATTTTTTGGGGGTGGTCACGAATTAAAGTCCTTTTCGCTCTAGGACGCATATTTAAGGAGATATGGGCAAAAGAAGTTTTTCATATAAAAATTTCAATTTTTTTAGGTTTTGGGTGGATTTTTCAATTTTTTGGGGGTGGTCACGAATTAAAGTCCTTTTCGCTCTAGGACGCATATTTAAGGAGATATGGGCAAAAGAAGTTTTTCATATAAAAATTTCAATTTTTTTAGGTTTTGGGTGGATTTTTCAATTTTTTGGGGGTGGTCACGAATTAAAGTCCTTTTCGCTCTAGGACGCATATTTAAGGAGATATGGGCAAAAGATGTTTTTCATATAAAAATTTCAATTTTTTTAGGTTTTGGGTGGATTTTTCAATTTTTTGGGGGTGGTCACGAATTAAAGTCCTTTTCGCTCTAGGACGCATATTTAAGGAGATATGGGCAAAAGAAGTTTTTCATATAAAAAATTCAATTTTTTTAGGTTTTGGGTGGATTTTTCAATTTTTTGGGGGTGGTCACGAATTAAAGTCCTTTTCGCTCTAGGACGCATATTTAAGGAGATATGGGCAAAAGAAGTTTTTCATATAAAAAATTCAATTTTTTTAGGTTTTGGGTGGATTTTTCAATTTTTTGGGGGTGGTCACGAATTAAAGTCCTTTTCGCTCTAGGACGCATATTTAAGGAGATATGGGCAAAAGAAGTTTTTCATATAAAAATTTCAATTTTTTTAGGTTTTGGGTGGATTTTTCAATTTTTTGGGGGTGGTCACGAATTAAAGTCCTTTTCGCTCTAGGACGAATATTTAAGGAGATATGGGCAAAAGAAGTTTTTCATATAAAAATTTCAATTTTTTTAGGTTTTGGGTGGATTTTTCAATTTTTTGGGGGTGGTCACGAATTAAAGTCCTTTTCGCTCTAGGACGCATATTTAAGGAGATATGGGCAAAAGAAGTTTTTCATATAAAAATTTCAATTTTTTGAGGGTTTGGGTGGATTTTTCAATTTTTTGGGGGTGGTCACGAATTAAAGTCCTTTTCGCTCTAGGACGCATATTTAAGGAGATATGGGCAAAAGAAGTTTTTCATATAAAAATTTCATTTTTTTTAGGTTTTGGGTGGATTTTTCAATTTTTTGGGGGTGGTCACGAATTAAAGTCCTTTTCGCTCTAGGACGCATATTTAAGGAGATATGTGCAAAAGAAGTTTTTCATATAAAAATTTCATTTTTTTTAGGTTTTGGGTGGATTTTTCAATTTTTTGGGGGTGGTCACGATTTAAAGTCCTTTTCGCTCTAGGACGCATATTTAAGGAGATATGGGCAAAAGAAGTTTTTCATATAAAAATTTCAATTTTTTTAGGTTTTGGGTGGATTTTTCAATTTTTTGGGGGTGGTCACGAATTAAAGTCCTTTTCGCTCTAGGACGCATATTTAAGGAGATATGTGCAAAAGAAGTTTTTCATATAAAAATTTCATTTTTTTTAGGTTTTGGGTGGATTTTTCAATTTTTTGGGGGTGGTCACGAATTAAAGTCCTTTTCGCTCTAGGACGCATATTTAAGGAGATATGGGCAAAAGAAGTTTTTCATATAAAAATTTAAATTTTTTGAGGTTTCGGGTGGATTTTTCAATTTTTTGGGGGTGGTCACGAATTAAAGTCCTTCTCGCTCTAGGAGGCATATTTAAGGAGATATGGGCAAAAGAAGTTTTTCATATAAAAATTTAAATTTTTTTAGGTTTTGGGTGGATTTTTCAATTTTTTGGGGGTGGTCACGAATTAAAGTCCTTTTCGCTCTAGGACGCATATTTAAGGAGATATGGGCAAAAGAAGTTTTTCATATAAAAATTTCATTTTTTTTAGGTTTTGGGTGGATTTTTCAATTTTTTGGGGGTGGTCACGAATTAAAGTCCTTTTCGCTCTAGGACGCATATTTAAGGAGATATGGGCAAAAGAAGTTTTTCATATAAAAATTTTAATTTTTTTTAGGTTTTGGGTGGATTTTTCAATTTTTGGGGGGTGGTCACGAATTAAAGTCCTTTTCGCTCTAGGACGCTTAGTTTAGGAGATATGGGCAAAAGAAGTTTTTCATATAAAAATTTTAATTTTTTGAGGTTTTGGGTGGATTTTTCAATTTTTTGGGGGTGGTCACGAATTAAAGTCCTTCTCGCTCTAGGACGCATATTTAAGGAGATATGGGCAAAAGAAGTTTTTCATATAAAAATTTCAATTTTTTTAGGTTTTGGGTGGATTTTTCAATTTTTTGGGGGTGGTCACGAATTAAAGTCCTTTTCGCTCTAGGACGCATATTTAAGGAGATATGGGCAAAAGAAGTTTTTCATATAAAAATTTCAATTTTTTTAGGTTTTGGGTGGATTTTTCAATTTTTGGGGGGTGGTCACGAATTGAAGTACTTTTCGCTCTAGGACGCATATTTAAGGAGATATGGGCAAAAGAAGTTTTTCATATAAAAATTTCAATTTTTTTGAGGTTTTGGGTGGAGTTTTCAATTTTTTGGGGGTGGTCACGAATTAAAGGCCTTTTCGCTCTAGCACGCTTAGTTTAGGAGATATGGGAAAAAGAAGTTTTTCATATAAAAATTTAAATTTTTTTAGGTTTTGGGTGGATTTTTCAATTTTTTGGGGGTGGTCACGAATTAAAGTCCTTTTCGCTCTAGGACGCATATTTAAGGAGATATGGGCAAAAGAAGTTTTTCATATAAAAATTTCAATTTTTTTAGGTTTTGGGTGGATTTTTCAATTTTTTGGGGGTGGTCACGAATTAAAGTACTTTTCGCTCTAGGACGCATATTTAAGGAGATATGGGCAAAAGAAGTTTTTCATATAAAAATTTCAATTTTTTTGAGGTTTTGGGTGGAGTTTTCAATTTTTTGGGGGTGGTCACGAATTAAAGGCCTTTTCGCTCTAGCACGCTTAGTTTAGGAGATATGGGAAAAAGAAGTTTTTCATATAAAAATTTCAATTTTTTTAGGTTTTGGGTGGATTTTTCAATTTTTTGGGGGTGGTCACGAATTAAAGTCCTTTTCGTTCTAGGACGCATATTTAAGGAGATATGGGCAAAAGAAGTTTTTCATATAAAAATTTCAATTTTTTTAGGTTTTGGGTGGATTTTTCAATTTTTTGGGGGTGGTCACGAATTAAAGTCCTTTTCGCTCTAGGACGCATATTTAAGGAGATATGGGCAAAAGAAGTTTTTCATATAAAAATTTCATTTTTTTTAGGTTTTGGGTGGATTTTTCAATTTTTTGGGGGTGGTCACGAATTAAAGTCCTTTTCGCTCTAGGACGCTTAGTTTAGGAGATATGGGCAAAAGAAGTTTTTCATATAAAAATTTTAATTTTTTGAGGTTTTGGGTGGATTTTTCAATTTTTTGGGGGTGGTCACGAATTAAAGTCCTTCTCGCTCTAGGACGCATATTTAAGGAGATATGGGCAAAAGAAGTTTTTCATATAAAAATTTCAATTTTTTTAGGTTTTGGGTGGATTTTTCAATTTTTTGGGGGTGGTCACGAATTAAAGTCCTTTTCGCTCTAGGACGCATATTTAAGGAGATATGGGCAAAAGAAGTTTTTCATATAAAAATTTCATTTTTTTTAGGTTTTGGGTGGATTTTTCAATTTTTTGGGGGTGGTCACGAATTAAAGTCCTTTTCGCTCTAGGACGCATATTTAAGGAGATATGGGCAAAAGAAGTTTTTCATATAAAAATTTCATTTTTTTTAGGTTTTGGGTGGATTTTTCAATTTTCGGGGGGTGGTCACGAATTAAAGTCCTTTTCGCTCTAGGACGCTTAGTTTAGGAGATATGGGCTGTCTAGTTTTGGAATCTCTATAATATCATACTTGCAATTTGAAATATATTTTAACTCCAGATGTCGTTAAGAATACTTTCGTTAACTTTTGGATTGTATGAATTTTGTTACGATATTTACATTAGTTGGTAATACATAAATTGAATAAAAACTCACTTGCGATTCAACCACGAAACGACTCACTTGGTAAGACTTTTTTTTCCTCCCTTGCTGGTCTAAGTACAATTGCAAACCATCCACTTTCTTCCTTTTCCTTTCATGTGGACCGAATTTGGAACATTGTTCGAGGTGATATTTCATCTGACCTATATCAGCTAATCGATTCTATTTTTTCTCCATTCTTTTGTGACTACTCAAGAAAAAAGTCCCACACGTTCATTATTTGGTCCTTCGAACCGGATCTTGAGAGACAGTCCACATCACTAGTATTGGTCAAGGAATCATCTGCTCCTCATACTCTTGGATCATCTCGATTTCCAAATTATTCCAGGTTTGCTTTCCATTTTGTTCTCTGGTACGTACTTATGTAGCAACTAATTTAGTCTTATGCAAACGATTGATATCAATAGTGCGTGTGACCGGACGAAAAATATAAATTCGTGTCGTTATCGTTTCAAGAATCACAAATTGAGCTCAGAAAAGTGCGAGTCGCGAAGGTCTCTATGAATTTATGAATAATTTGTATAAAACATATATAATGTGCCAGTTTCAGTGGAAATATTCTCCGTAATTATATACAAAATTTCATAAAGCTCCATATAGTGTTCGCTAATATTTATAATTTTGGAGGAAATTTCGTGTTTTTTGAGGTATAATTCAAGTATAAAGTCAGGGGGCAATTTCTGTATCAAATGCAGTAAAAAGTTTGTAAGGAAAATTACCATAAACTGCCCCCATGAAACGTGAAATTTCTACATAACCTCAAAGTGTAAGATATTTAAAGAAAAAGAATAATAATATCATGTGGTGTTGAAAGAAGCAAATATACAAATATACATATATATGTCTTCTACCAATTTTCATTTCGTGGATTAACCGTTACTTTTCACATTGCGCCTTGCCTGAATAGTTATTGGTACGTACGTTCTACACTTTTTTCTCTTTGTCTATTCTATATTTCATATACCTTAGCGAGAGGGCTAACAAAGAAGATCACAAACAAAGTGTTATACTTCAAAGGCAATCTTCTCTTTCCTTTTTTTGATTGGCATATTTATTTCCAGTGTTCTCTTTGAATAATAGCTCCCTATACAAATATCTTGCTACGAGTACCACCATATATGCGAATAGACAGATTAATGTTGGATACTAACAAAATACTCAATCGAAATAAAATAGCCGAGTTTTTTTGATGAGTACTTCCCACCACTCAATTTTTTTCCGAATTTTAGTTTTAAAATTGTTTTTTGTAATTTGTAATAGAAAATCATATTTCTCATATTTGGAGAAAGACTACATATTTTTTTGTTTTGAGAATAATACTCATCCGTAAATACAACAAATATATACTTGAAATATTCTCACGTTGGTAATCCTGCATTTGTTACACATATATTTGTGCCTGCCGACATTTTTTTTATCTGGCAAATATTTTATACTTTATACATATCGATAATCATTTATTGTTTTTGTGTACCTAACGGCTAGACCACTTTCCAAGGAGAATAAGAAGCAGCATTTACTCGTCATTGTCTTCCAATATTTTTTTTTTTTTACTCTTTATGTTCCATTCCATCATTTCCACTCGTTACATTTACTCGTTGCTGAATGCAAAATTATTGTAAACAAACAATTGGAAAGAATAATTTATTTTTTTTTTTTTCACGAAATGAGACATATACATGGAATTGGCGAGTAGGAATTTCACTTTATCGGAAGAAACTTAGGAGATGTGGTGTACATATATACGCCCTCAAGTCATTATTTCATATGTCATTGGGGGACACTGAACAACGAAAGTATTCATAGGGTTGTTTTTTCTTTACTTTCCAATCCATATTTAGTTTGAAGCAATATTTGCTTTTTATATATGAAAGGGGACATTTACGTTCTTCCAGGAATTCTTGGCAAAGGTAAAAATTTTGTATGATTACACTTTTATGCGAATATAAGAGTTGTGTGCTACATCAGATCTTTGAACATCCTTCATCCAATTTCTCATTAATCGGTCTTATATCTTTCCCGGGTTGTGGATATTATACGATTCACTGCCACAACTCTACTTCGTCCCAAGTTTATCTGTATTATCCTAGTTGATCCCATATTGTTCGCAGGAGATAATGGCGTTGGATAGGTTCATCAGGGCTAACGATAAATTGGTCAAATTCGAGCAAGAGCTCACCGAACAGGTCATATCGGAATCGAGTGTGTTTGCTCTTGAAGTTCATCGAGACGAGTTGAA
Organism: Haematobia irritans; assembly: GCF_050003625.1. Classification (NCBI taxonomy): domain Eukaryota; kingdom Metazoa; phylum Arthropoda; class Insecta; order Diptera; family Muscidae; genus Haematobia; species Haematobia irritans. The sequence goes on along the minus strand of NC_134399.1, from coordinate 82,531,018 downwards.
GGCCATATGGGTAACGATCAAGACATTGTACGAAAAGTGTATCGATGAGCTTGACGAGGAAGATGGAGTTGAGAATGGCGAAAAAACTAAAAAGATGCAGACTAGAACCCAAACTCGGACCGATAAACGAAAAGACGCGGATTCAGATTCCGAAACAGACTCCGATCAAGAGGGTTCTGAACTCGACAGCATAAACGCTAGATTCCATAAGTCTTATGACACATATGTGATGCTTGTTGCAAGGATAAGTTCCGATATTCACTCCAGATCTAGGACCGAAGTAACATCCCAGGTCACGTCCTCACGCAGTAGCTTCCATTTGCCTCCTTGTGACACCGAGTCCTTTAGGGGCGACTACCAGTCTTGGCCATCCTTTCGAGACATGTTCTCGGCTATATATATACGTAACTCGAGTCTTTCCAAAGTACAAAAACTGTTTCACCTACGTAACAAGACAAAAGGCGAAGCCTTCGACATTGTAAATAAGTGTCCTTTGACAAATGGCGGGTTTGACATCGCCTGGGCGAGTTTACAGGAAAGATTTGAAAACAAACGTCTACTCGTTCACAGCCAATTACGTATACTTTTTAATTTGTCACCAGTTGGTTTAGAATCTGGTGAAGAGATAAAATGTCTCCAACGTGACATAAATTCATGTATTTCCTCCTTAGAACTATATGACATTGATATATCGTCCTGGGATGCTATATTAGTATATATCTGTTCAACGAAGCTCCCTAGAACTACCTTGTCATTATGGGAACAATCGCTTCAAAATAAGAAGGATATTCCCAAATGGTCGGCTCTCAATGACTTTTTGTCCAACAGATTCCAAACATTGGAAACCGTTAGTGAAATCAATTCTCACCACAATTCGAGGAAGTCTGCCATATCACATTCCACCACAAAACCGTCAAACCCATCCGCTTCTAAAAAGATAAACAGCAACCATGCTCAAGTTTCTTCCAATCAAACAACCACAATATCCTGCAATCTGTGTCCATACGAGTCCCATCCTATTCGTAAATGCCCAAAATTTCTTTCAATGTCTGTCGACGAGAGATTATCATGCATTCGAGACCTTAACCTTTGCATAAATTGTTTTTCCCGAGGTCACTCGATTAAGAAGTGTAAGAGTTGGTATAATTGTTCCTTCTGTCGTAAAAGACATAACTCTCTTTTACATCGAGAACCCATAGCGCAGTCCAATGATACGACTCCTAATCTCACTAGCTCACTACAGTCCACACATTCCAATATTCAAGTAGAGTCTACTCATTCGGCTGAGCCATTTAATCAACCGTCCACCAATGTCCAATCTTGCTTCGCCGTACATGCTCAAAATGTTCTCTTGGGAACAGCTGTTGTTAAAATTAGACATTTGGGTTTGGAATATCTCGTACGAGCTTTAATTGACTCTGGTTCACAGGGAACTTTTGTTTCTCAGAAGATTTTTGATCTTCTTAAACTACCATTCCATCCGATAGAGGCCGAAATTTCGGGGTTAAATGGGGTTACCTCGGCAAACGCAAGGAAGCTTGCTTCATTTTCCATAAGCCCTCGATATGATTCCGATTTGGAGTTAAAGGTTAAGGCCTTAGTGGTTCCCGGGTTGTCTGGCAATCTTCCTACACGTTCGATCTCGCCACACATTTTAAAGAATTTCCCAAATTTACAATTGGCAGACCCAAAATTTTATGAAAGCTCCCGAATTGATCTTCTTATCGGAGCTGATGTTTTCAATCAAATTCTACTCGATAATATACGGCGTAATATTTGTGGCTCATTAATTGCTCAGGAGACGGTTTTCGGCTGGATAGTCACTGGACCTATCCAGAACAACACCAATGTATCCTCCTATTCCACCATAGTCTCATATTTTACTGAGACAACTCTGGAAAAACAGCTTAAGCGTTTTTGGGAGGTGGAAAATCTTCCGCAAAATCCTCTGCCATCCTCTGCCGACGAGTATTGCGAAAAGCTGTATTCAGATACTACTACACGAGATTGTGATGGTAGATACATCGTGTCGCTTCCCTTTAAGGAGCCATTTTTAGATAAATCGATTCAATTGGGACAGTCAAGGGCTATTGCTTATGCACAATTCGTCAGAAACGAACATCGTTTGTTAAAAATTCCTGATCTTAAACACAAGTATGACACTGTTATCCAGGAATACTTGGATCTACGTCACATGGAAGCTGTTGCTTCTCCCCCGTTAGATGGGCATTCTGAAAACTACTATCTTCCCCACCATTCTGTTATGAAGCCAGAAAGTACCACGACTAAGGTCCGAGTGGTATTTAATGCGTCGTGTCCAACTTCTTCTGGCAAGTCCTTGAACGATATACTTTATCCAGGTCCTGTGCTCCAAAGGGACATAACTATACTTCTTTTGAAATGGCGTTTCTATCGTTATGTGTTTAGTGCCGACATCGAAAAGATGTATAGGCAGATAAAGGTGAACTCAAGGGACACTCCTTTTCAGCGTATTCTTTTTCGTTCGGATCCTTCGGGTCCAATCCATGACTACGAGCTTAAAACTGTTACGTTTGGTGTAAATGCGGCACCATTTCTAGCAATAAGGACATTGTTGCAACTAGCTGCCGATTCCAAAAGTAGATTTCCATTGGCAAGTGAGATAATTGAAAACGACATGTATGTCGACGATATCATTACTGGTGCCCATAACATGGATTCGGCTCTTGTTGCAAAAAAGCAACTGATTGCAGCACTTGACTCTGCTTGTTTTCCTCTTCGAAAATGGGCTTCAAATTCTACTGAAATCCTGAGTGACATGCCAAAACAACACTTGTTGAAGGAAGACTTTCTGAGTTTCGAGGATAGTAGCCAGACGAAAACATTGGGTGTGCGTTGGAACGCAAAATCTGATCGTTTCATATTTTCAACTAATGTATTATCCCATAGAGCTGAGTATACTAAGCGGCAGGTTCTAGCGGACATCGCTAAAATTTTCGACCCAGCTGGATGGCTGGCTCCCATAGTAATTCTTGCTAAGATACTGATGCGGAAAATATGGCTTTCTGGTGAAGGCTGGGATGAAAACATTTCACATGATTGTCTTCGAGATTGGAAAAAATTTCGTGACAGCTATTCCATGGTCGAGAGCATACAATTACCACGATGGGTTTCATACTCCCCCACATGCAAGATAGAGTTCCATGCGTTTTCCGATGCATCCGAAAATGCATACGCAACAGCTATATATGTTCGAGTTCTTTTGGAAAACAATTCAATATGTGTTAATTTGCTAGCCTCCAAATCTCGAGTTTCCCCTGTGAAAACCCTTTCTATTCCCAAACTCGAGCTTTGCGGAGCTACTCTTATGGCCGAAACAGTCGATTCCATTATTCCTTCTATGAAGATCCCTAATGCCGAAATTTACAAATGGACCGACTCGACCATTGTGCTTGCTTGGTTGCAAAGACCACCATGTCATTGGAAAGTGTTTGTAGCGAATCGAGTTTCTATTATAGCAAATAAAATCGGGACGGACAAATGGCTTCATATAAATACTGCTTATAATCCTGCGGATTTAGCCAGTCGTGGTGTCTATCCACAGGATCTTATTAATAATAGCTTGTGGTGGCATGGGCCAGAGTGGCTTCAAAAACCGGAAGATTGTTGGCCTTCTAACGCGAATTCTTTCCACGATACCGACCTCGAAAAGAAGCCTGTATGTGTACACATGACAGTTCTTCCAGATTCCGAAGACATTTTACAAAGATTTTCATCCTTCAATCGGGCAATCCGAGTTTTGTGTTATGTATATAGATTTATTCACAATACGAGTTCGAAGTATGTGTCCTGTAATCATCCCACAAGATCCTTGTCAACACAAGAGGTGTTAAAAGTGAAAAATTGTCTAATTATGCTTGCACAAAAGAAATTTTTTCCTAAGGAGTATCAGGCACTGTCACAAAAACGCGACGTACCAAAAACATCATCTATTCTGAATCTTAATCCATTCCTGGATAGTAATGGCTTAATCCGCTCATTGGGTAGACTCGTTTACTCCCCCTCTCTAGACTACGATGAGAAACACCCAATTATTTTGTCCTATCACTCCTATTTTACAAAGCTTTTGGTTCAATTTACGCATGTACATGTCTCCTTGCATGGGGGTAATCAAGAGGTTGTTAATCTTATCCGAATGCAGTATTGGGTACCCCGATTGAGGAACCTGGTGAAATCTGTAATCCATAGCTGCAAAATCTGTGTCCTTCACAAAAAGAAAACACTGTCCCAAATGATGGCCGCCTTGCCCCCAGAACGTACCACGTTTCATAGACCATTTTATTCTACTGGTATAGATTTTGCGGGCCCATTCGATATAAAAAGTTTTATTGGAAGAGGCTCCAGACTCACCAAAGGCTATGTCTGTCTCTTCGTGTGTTTCGCTACTAAGGCAATACACCTAGAACTGACTTCCTCCTTATCTACTCCTGTTTTTCTAGCGGCTTTCCAAAGATTTATTTCACGAAGGGGATGTCCTAGACACATATATTCCGATAATGGTACCAATTTTGTTGGTGCCTCGAAAGAAATTAGCAGGAATTTTCTTGAGGCTTCCCGTTCAGGAATAATTTCACAATTCATCCATCAAAATGTGTCCTGGCACTTTATTCCACCCGGTGCTCCACACATGGGCGGCTTATGGGAAGCCGGCGTTAAAAGTTTTAAGACACATTTCAAAAAAGTCTCTGGAGGTTTCAAGTATTCATTCGAAGAATTTTGTACTCTTTTGGCAAAAATTGAAGCTTGTCTAAACTCTAGACCGATTTCAACTATGTCTGAAAATCCAGGTGACTTAAATCCTCTCACTCCAGGACATTTTCTGACCGGAAATGCCATTCTAGCTCCACCAGAACCTATTTCAGACGATCGTCCAGAATCCATAGTAAATCGGTGGCAACGGGTGAAGGTCCTGCACCATCATTTTGTTCAGAGATGGAAATCTGAATATTTAAAGGAACTTCACAAAAGAAATAAGTGGAAGCAACCGGAGAAGAATATTGACATCGATTCTATTGTGGTAATCCGTGACGAAAATACATCTCCAAATGAATGGAGAATTGGGCGGGTCACACGGTTTTTTCCCGGAAAGGACAACCGCGTTCGAGTAGCTGAATTGTACACACAAAAGGGAGTTATAACGCGCCCTATTGTAAAACTCGTTATTCTTCCAACTCAATGACATTGTTTTTTGCTGTTTTATTTTTCAATTTATTTTCAGATTAAATAAGTTATATTTTCCATCCTTTTTTGAGAAAAAAAAAAAAACCAAAAAAAAAAAAAAAAAAATGCCTCGGATTATAACAAACCGTCCGGCCGATTCGAATCAAGCTCTCAATAGACGGCAACAGAAATCATTTCAGTGTCGGGTTTGCTCAAAACATCATCCATTGCGATTTTGCCATAAATTTTTATCACTGGATTCCAAAAAGAGGCAAAAGGTTGTAGAACGCTATAAATATTGCAAAAATTGTTTGGCTCATCGACATTCCCAAGCAAGATGTTTTTCTAAAACAGGATGCCACAAATGTCATCGCCCACACCACACACTACTACACCGAGACTCTGCATCATCTCATGAGAATGATCATATTGAAAACCATTCAACAGAATCTGCCATAGCACCTAAGTTTCAAACACCGCTCATTACCATCTTACCAACTGCTACAGCAAAACTTGTTCACGATGGCCGCCTACATTCTATACGGCTTCTCATCGACACTGGCTCTTCTGTTAGCCGTATATCGAAAGAGGTCGTAACGAAATTCGGTATCGTAACTAATCGTCTTGGAGACTCCCTTATGTGTCAAGTGACTATACGCTCTCATTCAAATCGACAGTTTCGTATTACGGCTGTAATGCGTGTGGATAATCGCATAAGCATGAGAACACCTTCGAAATCTTTGCCAGGACCTTTAAAGGATAAGTTCGTTAATCTTGTACTAGCAGATCCTTGTTTTTCCGAAACTGGTGCTATTGAAATGATTTTGGGTGCCGACCTCTACCCTAAAGTTATGCTAGCTGGAATAATACCTAATATTGATGGAAATTTAATGGCCCAAAATTCAACACTAGGGTGGCTTATATCAGGCAACTGCCCATTGTAACTCAATATCGACTATTTGAAATATTTTTTGTAATATTTATGAAATTTTCTGAAGCAAATGATTTTTTTTTTTTTACAAACCTTATTAATTTAACTAATCATAGCTTACGAACGAACAAGAATGAAATTAATTACTATTATTATTACTTTTTTTTTGATGGTACCCATCAAGGGGCCCGGAATGTCTAGTTTTGGAATCTCTATAATATCATACTTGCAATTTGAAATATATTTTAACTCCAGATGTCGTTAAGAATACTTTCGTTAACTTTTGGATTGTATGAATTTTGTTACGATATTTACATTAGTTGGTAATACATAAATTGAATAAAAACTCACTTGCGATTCAACCACGAAACGACTCACTTGGTAAGACTTTTTTTTCCTCCCTTGCTGGTCTAAGTACAATTGCAAACCATCCACTTTCTTCCTTTTCCTTTCATGTGGACCGAATTTGGAACATTGTTCGAGGTGATATTTCATCTGACCTATATCAGCTAATCGATTCTATTTTTTCTCCATTCTTTTGTGACTACTCAAGAAAAAAGTCCCACACGTTCATGGGCAAAAGAAGTTTTTCATATAAAAATTTTAATTTTTTGAGGTTTTGGGTGGATTTTTCAATTTTTTGGGGGTGGTCACGAATTAAAGTCCTTCTCGCTCTAGGACGCATATTTAAGGAGATATGGGCAAAAGAAGTTTTTCATATAAAAATTTCAATTTTTTTAGGTTTTGGGTGGATTTTTCAATTTTTTGGGGGTGGTCACGAATTAAAGTCCTTTTCGCTCTAGGACGCATATTTAAGGAGATATGGGCAAAAGAAGTTTTTCATATAAAAATTTCAATTTTTTTAGGTTTTGGGTGGATTTTTCAATTTTTGGGGGGTGGTCACGAATTGAAGTACTTTTCGCTCTAGGACGCATATTTAAGGAGATATGGGCAAAAGAAGTTTTTCATATAAAAATTTCAATTTTTTTGAGGTTTTGGGTGGAGTTTTCAATTTTTTGGGGGTGGTCACGAATTAAAGGCCTTTTCGCTCTAGCACGCTTAGTTTAGGAGATATGGGAAAAAGAAGTTTTTCATATAAAAATTTAAATTTTTTTAGGTTTTGGGTGGATTTTTCAATTTTTTGGGGGTGGTCACGAATTAAAGTCCTTTTCGCTCTAGGACGCATATTTAAGGAGATATGGACAAAAGAAGTTTTTCATATAAAAATTTCAATTTTTTTAGGTTTTGGGTGGATTTTTCAATTTTTTGGGGGTGGTCACGAATTAAAGTCCTTTTCGCTCTAGGACGCATATTTAAGGAGATATGGGCAAAAGAAGTTTTTCATATAAAAATTTAAATTTTTTTAGGTTTTGGGTGGATTTTTCAATTTTTTGGGGGTGGTCACGAATTAAAGTCCTTTTCGCTCTAGGACGCTTAGTTTAGGAGATATGGGCAAAAGAAATTTTTCATTTAAAAATTTAGTTTTTTGAGGTTTTGGGTGGATTTTTCAATTTTTTGGGGGTGGTCACGAATTAAAGTCCTTCTCGCTCTAGGACGCATATTTAAGGAGATATGGGCAAAAGAAGTTTTTCATATAAAAATTTCAATTTTTTTAGGTTTTGGGTGGATTTTTCAATTTTTTGGGGGTGGTCACGAATTAAAGTCCTTTTCGCTCTAGGACGCATATTTAAGGAGATATGGGCAAAAGAAGTTTTTCATATAAAAATTTCAATTTTTTGAGGGCTTGGGTGGATTTTTCAATTTTTTGGGGGTGGTCACGAATTAAAGTCCTTTTCGCTCTAGGACGCATATTTAAGGAGATATGGGCAAAAGAAGTTTTTCATATAAAAATTTCAATTTTTTTAGGTTTTGGGTGGATTTTTCAATTTTTTGGGGGTGGTCACGAATTAAAGTCCTTTTCGCTCTAGGACGCTTAGTTTAGGAGATATGGGCAAAAGAAGTTTTTCATATAAAAATTTTAATTTTTTGAGGTTTTGGGTGGATTTTTCAATTTTTTGGGGGTGGTCACCAATTAAAGTCCTTCTCGCTCTAGGACGCATATTTAAGGAGATATGGGCAAAAGAAGTTTTTCATATAAAAATTTCAATTTTTTTAGGTTTTGGGTGGATTTTTAAATTTTTTGGGGGTGGTCACGAATTAAAGTCCTTTTCGCTCTAGGACGCATATTTAAGGAGATATGGGCAAAAGAAGTTTTTCATATAAAAATTTCAATTTTTTTAGGTTTTGGGTGGATTTTTCAATTTTTTGGGGGTGGTCACGAATTAAAGTCCTTTTCGCTCTAGGACGCATATTTAAGGAGATATGTGCAAGAGAAGTTTTTCATATAAAAATTTCATTTTTTTTTAGGTTTTGGGTGGATTTTTCAATTTTTTGGGGGTGGTCACGAATTAAAGTACTTTTCGCTCTAGGACGCATATTTAAGGAGATATGGGCAAAAGAAGTTTTTCATATAAAAATTTAAATTTTTTTGAGGTTTTGGGTGGAGTTTTCAATTTTTTGGGGGTGGTCACGAATTAAAGGCCTTTTCGCTCTAGCACGCTTAGTTTAGGAGATATGGGAAAAAGAAGTTTTTCATATAAAAATTTCAATTTTTTTAGGTTTTGGGTGGATTTTTCAATTTTTTGGGGGTGGTCACGAATTAAAGTCCTTTTCGTTCTAGGACGCATATTTAAGGAGATATGGGCAAAAGAAGTTTTTCATATAAAAATTTCAATTTCTTTAGGTTTTGGGTGGATTTTTCAATTTTTTGGGGGTGGTCACGAATTAAAGTCCTTTTCGCTCTAGGACGCATATTTAAGGAGATATGGGCAAAAGAAGTTTTTCATATAAAAATTTCATTTTTTTTTAGGTTTTGGGTGGATTTTTCAATTTTTTGGGGGTGGTCACGAATTAAAGTCCTTTTCGCTCTAGGACGCTTAGTTTAGGAGATATGGGCAAAAGAAGTTTTTCATATAAAAATTTTAATTTTTTGAGGTTTTGGGTGGATTTTTCAATTTTTTGGGGGTGGTCACGAATTAAAGTCCTTCTCGCTCTAGGACGCATATTTAAGGAGATATGGGCAAAAGAAGTTTTTCATATAAAAATTTCAATTTTTTTAGGTTTTGGGTGGATTTTTCAATTTTTTGGGGGTGGTCACGAATTAAAGTCCTTTTCGCTCTAGGACGCATATTTAAGGAGATATGGGCAAAAGAAGTTTTTCATAAAAAAATTTCATTTTTTTTAGGTTTTGGGTGGATTTTTCAATTTTTTGGGGGTGGTCACGAATTAAAGTCCTTTTCGCTCTAGGACGCATATTTAAGGAGATATGGGCAAAAGAAGTTTTTCATATAAAAATTTCATTTTTTTTAGGTTTTGGGTGGATTTTTCAATTTTCGGGGGGTGGTCACGAATTAAAGTCCTTTTCGCTCTAGGACGCTTAGTTTAGGAGATATGGGCAAAAGAAGTTTTTCATATAAAAATTTTAATTTTTTGAGGTTTTGGGTGGATTTTTCAATTTTTTGGGGGTGGTCACGAATTAAAGTCCTTCTCGCTCTAGGACGCATATTTAAGGAGATATGGGCAAAAGAAGTTTTTCATATAAAAATTTCAATTTTTTTAGGTTTTGGGTGGATTTTTCAATTTTTTGGGGGTGGTCACGAATTAAAGGCCTTTTCGCTCTAGGACGCATATTTAAGGAGATATGGGCAAAAGAAGTTTTTCATATAAAAATTTCAATTTTTTTAGGTTTTGGGTGGATTTTTCAATTTTTGGGGGGTGGTCACGAATTGAAGTACTTTTCGCTCTAGGACGCATATTTAAGGAGATATGGGCAAAAGAAGTTTTTCATATAAAAATTTCAATTTTTTTGAGGTTTTGGGTGGAGTTTTCAATTTTTTGGGGGTGGTCACGAATTAAAGGCCTTTTCGCTCTAGCACGCTTAGTTTAGGAGATATGGGAAAAAGAAGTTTTTCATATAAAAATTTAAATTTTTTTAGGTTTTGGGTGGATTTTTCAATTTTTTGGGGGTGGTCACGAATTAAAGTCCTTTTCGCTCTAGGACGCATATTTAAGGAGATATGGGCAAAAGAAGTTTTTCATATAAAAATTTCAATTTTTTTAGGTTTTGGGTGGATTTTTCAATTTTTTGGGGGTGGTCACGAATTAAAGTACTTTTCGCTCTAGGACGCATATTTAAGGAGATATGGGCAAAAGAAGTTTTTCATATAAAAATTTCAATTTTTTTGAGGTTTTGGGTGGAGTTTTCAATTTTTTGGGGGTGGTCACGAATTAAAGGCCTTTTCGCTCTAGCACGCTTAGTTTAGGAGATATGGGAAAAAGAAGTTTTTCATATAAAAATTTCAATTTTTTTAGGTTTTGGGTGGATTTTTCAATTTTTTGGGGGTGGTCACGAATTAAAGTCCTTTTCGTTCTAGGACGCATATTTAAGGAGATATGGGCAAAAGAAGTTTTTCATATAAAAATTTCAATTTTTTTAGGTTTTGGGTGGATTTTTAAATTTTTTGGGGGTGGTCACGAATTAAAGTCCTTTTCGCTCTAGGACGCATATTTAAGGAGATATGGGCAAAAGAAGTTTTTCATATAAAAATTTAAATTTTTTAGGTTTTGGGTGGATTTTTCAATTTTTTGGGGGTGGTCACGAATTAAAGTCCTTTTCGCTCTAGGACGCTTAGTTTAGGAGATATGGGCAAAAGAAGTTTTTCATATAAAAATTTTAATTTTTTGAGGTTTTGGGTGGATTTTTCAATTTTTTGGGGGTGGTCACGAATTAAAGGCCTTTTCGCTCTAGCACGCTTAGTTTAGGAGATATGGGAAAAAGAAGTTTTTCATATAAAAATTTAAATTTTTTTAGGTTTTGGGTGGATTTTTCAATTTTTTGGGGGTGGTCACGAATTAAAGTCCTTTTCGCTCTAGGACGCATATTTAAGGAGATATGGGCAAAAGAAGTTTTTCATATAAAAATTTCAATTTTTTTAGGTTTTGGGTGGATTTTTCAATATTTGGGGGTGGTCACGAATTAAAGTACTTTTCGCTCTAGGACGCATATTTAAGGAGATATGGGCAAAAGAAGTTTTTCATATAAAAATTTCAATTTTTTTGAGGTTTTGGGTGGAGTTTTCAATTTTTTGGGGGTGGTCACGAATTAAAGGCCTTTTCGCTCTAGCACGCTTAGTTTAGGAGATATGGGAAAAAGAAGTTTTTCATATAAAAATTTCAATTTTTTTAGGTTTTGGGTGGATTTTTCAATTTTTTGGGGGTGGTCACGAATTAAAGTCCTTTTCGTTCTAGGACGCATATTTAAGGAGATATGGGCAAAAGAAGTTTTTCATATAAAAATTTCAATTTTTTTAGGTTTTGGGTGGATTTTTAAATTTTTTGGGGGTGGTCACGAATTAAAGTCCTTTTCGCTCTAGGACGCATATTTAAGGAGATATGGGCAAAAGAAGTTTTTCATATAAAAATTTAAATTTTTTAGGTTTTGGGTGGATTTTTCAATTTTTTGGGGGTGGTCACGAATTAAAGTCCTTTTCGCTCTAGGACGCTTAGTTTAGGAGATATGGGCAAAAGAAGTTTTTCATATAAAAATTTTAATTTTTTGAGGTTTTGGGTGGATTTTTCAATTTTTTGGGGGTGGTCACGAATTAAAGTCCTTTTCGCTCTAGGACGCTTAGTTTAGGAGATATGGGCAAAAGAAGTTTTTCATATAAAAATTTTAATTTTTTGAGGTTTTGGGTGGATTTTTCAATTTTTTGGGGGTGGTCACGAATTAAAGTCCTTCTCGCTCTAGGACGCATATTTAAGGAGATATGGGCAAAAGAAGTTTTTCATATAAAAATTTCAATTTTTTTAGGTTTTGGGTGGATTTTTCAATTTTTTGGGGGTGGTCACGAATTAAAGTCCTTTTCGCTCTAGGACGCATATTTAAGGAGATATGGGCAAAAGAAGTTTTTCATATAAAAATTTCAATTTTTTTAGGTTTTGGGTGGATTTTTCAATTTTTGGGGGGTGGTCACGAATTGAAGTACTTTTCGCTCTAGGACGCATATTTAAGGAGATATGGGCAAAAGAAGTTTTTCATATAAAAATTTCAATTTTTTTGAGGTTTTGGGTGGAGTTTTCAATTTTTTGGGGGTGGTCACGAATTAAAGTCCTTTTCGCTCTAGGACGCATATTTAAGGAGATATGGGCAAAAGAAGTTTTTCATATAAAAATTTAAATTTTTTTAGGTTTTGGGTGGATTTTTCAATTTTTTGGGGGTGGTCACGAATTAAAGTCCTTTTCGCTCTAGGACGCATATTTAAGGAGATATGGACAAAAGAAGTTTTTCATATAAAAATTTCAATTTTTTTAGGTTTTGGGTGGATTTTTCAATTTTTTGGGGGTGGTCACGAATTAAAGTCCTTTTCGCTCTAGGACGCATATTTAAGGAGATATGGGCAAAAGAAGTTTTTCATATAAAAATTTCAATTTTTTTAGGTTTTGGGTGGATTTTTCAATTTTTTGGGGGTGGTCACGAATTAAAGTCCTTTTCGCTCTAGGACGCTTAGTTTAGGAGATATGGGCAAAAGAAGTTTTTCATATAAAAGTTTCAATTTTTTTAGGTTTTGGGTGGATTTTTCAATTTTTTGGGGGTGGTCACGAATTAAAGTCCTTTTCGCTCTAGGACGCTTAGTTTAGGAGATATGGGCAAAAGAAGTTTTTCATATAAAAATTTTAATTTTTTGAGGTTTTGGGTGGATTTTTCAATTTTTTGGGGGTGGTCACGAATTAAAGTCCTTCTCGCTCTAGGACGCATATTTAAGGAGATATGGGCAAAAGAAGTTTTTCATATAAAAATTTCAATTTTTTTAGGTTTTGGGTGGATTTTTCAATTTTTTGGGGGTGGTCACGAATTAAAGTCCTTTTCGCTCTAGGACGCATATTTAAGGAGATATGGGCAAAAGAAGTTTTTCATATAAAAATTTCAATTTTTTGAGGGTTTGGGTGGATTTTTCAATTTTTTGGGGGTGGTCACGAATTAAAGTCCTTTTCGCTCTAGGACGCATATTTAAGGAGATATGGGCAAAAGAAGTTTTTCATATAAAAATTTCAATTTTTTTAGGTTTTGGGTGGATTTTTCAATTTTTTGGGGGTGGTCACGAATTAAAGTCCTTTTCGCTCTAGGACGCTTAGTTTAGGAGATATGGGCAAAAGAAGTTTTTCATATAAAAATTTTAATTTTTTGAGGTTTTGGGTGGATTTTTCAATTTTTTGGGGGTGGTCACCAATTAAAGTCCTTCTCGCTCTAGGACGCATATTTAAGGAGATATGGGCAAAAGAAGTTTTTCATATAAAAATTTCAATTTTTTTAGGTTTTGGGTGGATTTTTAAATTTTTTGGGGGTGGTCACGAATTAAAGTCCTTTTCGCTCTAGGACGCATATTTAAGGAGATATGGGCAAAAGAAGTTTTTCATATAAAAATTTCAATTTTTTTAGGTTTTGGGTGGATTTTTCAATTTTTTGGGGGTGGTCACGAATTAAAGTCCTTTTCGCTCTAGGACGCATATTTAAGGAGATATGTGCAAAAGAAGTTTTTCATATAAAAATTTCATTTTTTTTTTTAGGTTTTGGGTGGATTTTTCAATTTTTTGGGGGTGGTCACGAATTAAAGTCCTTTTCGCTCTAGGACGCATATTTAAGGAGATATGGGCAAAAGAAGTTTTTCATATAAAAATTTAAATTTTTTTAGGTTTTGGGTGGATTTTTCAATTTTTTGGGGGTGGTCACGAATTAAAGTCCTTTTCGCTCTAGGACGCATATTTAAGGAGATATGGGCAAAAGAAGTTTTTCATATAAAAATTTCATTTTTTTTTTAGATTTTGGGTGGATTTTTCAATTTTTTGGGGGTGGTCACGAATTAAAGTCCTTTTCGCTCTAGGACGCATATTTAAGGAGATATGGGCAAAAGAAGTTTTTCATATAAAAATTTCAATTTTTTTAGGTTTTGGGTGGATTTTTCAATTTTTGGGGGGTGGTCACGAATTAAAGTCCTTTTCGCTCTAGGACGCATATTTAAGGAGATATGGGCAAAAGAAGTTTTTCATATAAAAATTTCAATTTTTTAGGTTTTGGGTGGATTTTTCAATTTTTTGGGGGTGGTCACGAATTAAAGTCCTTTTCGCTCTAGGACGCATATTTAAGGAGATATGGGCAAAAGAAGTTTTTCATATAAAAATTTCAATTTTTAGGTTTTGGGTGGATTTTTCAATTTTTTGGGGGTGGTCACGAATTAAAGTCCTTTTCGCTCTAGGACGCATATTTAAGGAGATATGGGCAAAAGAAGTTTTTCATATAAAAATTTCAATTATTTTAGGTTTTTTGTGGATTTTTCAATTTTTTGGGTTGGTCACGAATTAAAGTCCTTTTCGCTCTAGGACGCATATTTAAGGAGATATGGGCAAAAGAAGTTTTTCATATAAAAATTTCAATTTTTTTAGGTTTTGGGTGGATTTTTCAATTTTTTGGGGGGTGGTCACGAATTAAAGTACTTTTCGCTCTAGGACGCATATTTAAGGAGATATGGGCAAAAGAAGTTTTTCATATAAAAATTTCAATTTTTTTAGGTTTTTTCAATTTTTTGGGGGTGGTCACGAATTAAAGTCCTTTTCGCTCTAGGACGCATATTTAAGGAGATATGGGCAAAAGAAGTTTTTAATATAAAAATTTCAATTTTTTTAGGTTTTGGGTGGATTTTTCAATTTTTTGGGGGTGGTCACGAATTAAAGTCCTTTTCGCTCTAGGACGCATATTTAAGGAGATATGGGCAAAAGAAGTTTTTCATATAAAAATTTCAATTTTTTTGAGGTTTTGGGTGGAGTTTTCAATTTTTTGGGGGTGGTCACGAATTAAAGGCCTTTTCGCTCTAGCACGCTTAGTTTAGGAGATATGGGCAAAAGAAGTTTTTCATATAAAAATTTCAATTTTTTTAGGTTTTGGGTGGATTTTTCAATTTTTTGGGGGTGGTCACGAATTAAAGTCCTTTTCGCTCTAGGACGCATATTTAAGGAGATATGGGCAAAAGAAGTTTTTCATATAAAAATTAAAATTTTTTTAGGTTTTGGGTGGATTTTTCAATTTTTTGGGGGTGGTCACGAATTAAAGTCCTTTTCGCTCTAGGACGCATATTTAAGGAGATATGGGCAAAAGAAGTTTTTCATATAAAAATTTCAATTTTTTAGGTTTTGGGTGGATTTTTCAATTTTTTGGGGGTGGTCACGAATTAAAGTCCTTTTCGCTCTAGGACGCATATTTAAGGAGATATGGGCAAAAGAAGTTTTTCATATAAAAATTTCAATTTTTTAGGTTTTGGGTGGATTTTTCAATTTTTTGGGGGTGGTCACGAATTAAAGTCCTTTTCGCTCTAGGACGCATATTTAAGGAGATATGGGCAAAAGAAGTTTTTCATATAAAAATTTCAATTATTTTAGGTTTTTTGTGGATTTTTCAATTTTTTGGGTTGGTCACGAATTAAAGTCCTTTTCGCTCTAGGACGCATATTTAAGGAGATATGGGCAAAAGAAGTTTTTCATATAAAAATTTCAATTTTTTTAGGTTTTGGGTGGATTTTTCAATTTTTTGGGGGTGGTCACGAATTAAAGTACTTTTCGCTCTAGGCCGCATATTTAAGGAGATATGGGCAAAAGAAGTTTTTCATATAAAAATTTCAATTTTTTTAGGTTTTTTCAATTTTTTGGGGGTGGTCACGAATTAAAGTCCTTTTCGCTCTAGGACGCATATTTAAGGAGATATGGGCAAAAGAAGTTTTTAATATAAAAATTTCAATTTTTTTAGGTTTTGGGTGGATTTTTCAATTTTTTGGGGGTGGTCACGAATTAAAGTCCTTTTCGCTCTAGGACGCATATTTAAGGAGATATGGGCAAAAGAAGTTTTTCATATAAAAATTTTAATTTTTTGAGGTTTTGGGTGGATTTTTCAATTTTTTGGGGGTGGTCACGAATTAAAGTCCTTCTCGCTCTAGGACGCATATTTAAGGAGATATGGGCAAAAGAAGTTTTTCATATAAAAATTTCAATTTTTTTAGGTTTTGGGTGGATTTTTCAATTTTTTGGGGGTGGTCACGAATTAAAGTCCTTTTCGCTCTAGGACGCATATTTAAGGAGATATGGGCAAAAGAAGTTTTTCATATAAAAATTTCAATTTTTTGAGGGTTTGGGTGGATTTTTCAATTTTTTGGGGGTGGTCACGAATTAAAGTCCTTTTCGCTCTAGGACGCATATTTAAGGAGATATGGGCAAAAGAAGTTTTTCATATAAAAATTTCAATTTTTTTAGGTTTTGGGTGGATTTTTCAATTTTTTGGGGGTGGTCACGAATTAAAGTCCTTTTCGCTCTAGGACGCTTAGTTTAGGAGATATGGGCAAAAGAAGTTTTTCATATAAAAATTTTAATTTTTTGAGGTTTTGGGTGGATTTTTCAATTTTTTGGGGGTGGTCACCAATTAAAGTCCTTCTCGCTCTAGGACGCATATTTAAGGAGATATGGGCAAAAGAAGTTTTTCATATAAAAATTTCAATTTTTTTAGGTTTTGGGTGGATTTTTAAATTTTTTGGGGGTGGTCACGAATTAAAGTCCTTTTCGCTCTAGGACGCATATTTAAGGAGATATGGGCAAAAGAAGTTTTTCATATAAAAATTTCAATTTTTTTAGGTTTTGGGTGGATTTTTCAATTTTTTGGGGGTGGTCACGAATTAAAGTCCTTTTCGCTCTAGGACGCATATTTAAGGAGATATGTGCAAAAGAAGTTTTTCATATAAAAATTTCATTTTTTTTTTTAGGTTTTGGGTGGATTTTTCAATTTTTTGGGGGTGGTCACGAATTAAAGTCCTTTTCGCTCTAGGACGCATATTTAAGGAGATATGGGCAAAAGAAGTTTTTCATATAAAAATTTAAATTTTTTTAGGTTTTGGGTGGATTTTTCAATTTTTTGGGGGTGGTCACGAATTAAAGTCCTTTTCGCTCTAGGACGCATATTTAAGGAGATATGGGCAAAAGAAGTTTTTCATATAAAAATTTCATTTTTTTTTTAGATTTTGGGTGGATTTTTCAATTTTTTGGGGGTGGTCACGAATTAAAGTCCTTTTCGCTCTAGGACGCATATTTAAGGAGATATGGGCAAAAGAAGTTTTTCATATAAAAATTTCAATTTTTTTAGGTTTTGGGTGGATTTTTCAATTTTTGGGGGGTGGTCACGAATTAAAGTCCTTTTCGCTCTAGGACGCATATTTAAGGAGATATGGGCAAAAGAAGTTTTTCATATAAAAATTTCAATTTTTTAGGTTTTGGGTGGATTTTTCAATTTTTTGGGGGTGGTCACGAATTAAAGTCCTTTTCGCTCTAGGACGCATATTTAAGGAGATATGGGCAAAAGAAGTTTTTCATATAAAAATTTCAATTTTTAGGTTTTGGGTGGATTTTTCAATTTTTTGGGGGTGGTCACGAATTAAAGTCCTTTTCGCTCTAGGACGCATATTTAAGGAGATATGGGCAAAAGAAGTTTTTCATATAAAAATTTCAATTATTTTAGGTTTTTTGTGGATTTTTCAATTTTTTGGGTTGGTCACGAATTAAAGTCCTTTTCGCTCTAGGACGCATATTTAAGGAGATATGGGCAAAAGAAGTTTTTCATATAAAAATTTCAATTTTTTTAGGTTTTGGGTGGATTTTTCAATTTTTTGGGGGGTGGTCACGAATTAAAGTACTTTTCGCTCTAGGACGCATATTTAAGGAGATATGGGCAAAAGAAGTTTTTCATATAAAAATTTCAATTTTTTTAGGTTTTTTCAATTTTTTGGGGGTGGTCACGAATTAAAGTCCTTTTCGCTCTAGGACGCATATTTAAGGAGATATGGGCAAAAGAAGTTTTTAATATAAAAATTTCAATTTTTTTAGGTTTTGGGTGGATTTTTCAATTTTTTGGGGGTGGTCACGAATTAAAGTCCTTTTCGCTCTAGGACGCATATTTAAGGAGATATGGGCAAAAGAAGTTTTTCATATAAAAATTTCAATTTTTTTGAGGTTTTGGGTGGAGTTTTCAATTTTTTGGGGGTGGTCACGAATTAAAGGCCTTTTCGCTCTAGCACGCTTAGTTTAGGAGATATGGGCAAAAGAAGTTTTTCATATAAAAATTTCAATTTTTTTAGGTTTTGGGTGGATTTTTCAATTTTTTGGGGGTGGTCACGAATTAAAGTCCTTTTCGCTCTAGGACGCATATTTAAGGAGATATGGGCAAAAGAAGTTTTTCATATAAAAATTAAATTTTTTTTAGGTTTTGGGTGGATTTTTTCAATTTTTTGGGGGTGGTCACGAATTAAAGTCCTTTTCGCTCTAGGACGCATATTTAAGGAGATATGGGCAAAAGAAGTTTTTCATATAAAAATTTCAATTTTTTAGGTTTTGGGTGGATTTTTCAATTTTTTGGGGGTGGTCACGAATTAAAGTCCTTTTCGCTCTAGGACGCATATTTAAGGAGATATGGGCAAAAGAAGTTTTTCATATAAAAATTTCAATTTTTTAGGTTTTGGGTGGATTTTTCAATTTTTTGGGGGTGGTCACGAATTAAAGTCCTTTTCGCTCTAGGACGCATATTTAAGGAGATATGGGCAAAAGAAGTTTTTCATATAAAAATTTCAATTATTTTAGGTTTTTTGTGGATTTTTCAATTTTTTGGGTTGGTCACGAATTAAAGTCCTTTTCGCTCTAGGACGCATATTTAAGGAGATATGGGCAAAAGAAGTTTTTCATATAAAAATTTCAATTTTTTTAGGTTTTGGGTGGATTTTTCAATTTTTTGGGGGTGGTCACGAATTAAAGTACTTTTCGCTCTAGGCCGCATATTTAAGGAGATATGGGCAAAAGAAGTTTTTCATATAAAAATTTCAATTTTTTTAGGTTTTTTCAATTTTTTGGGGGTGGTCACGAATTAAAGTCCTTTTCGCTCTAGGACGCATATTTAAGGAGATATGGGCAAAAGAAGTTTTTAATATAAAAATTTCAATTTTTTTAGGTTTTGGGTGGATTTTTCAATTTTTTGGGGGTGGTCACGAATTAAAGTCCTTTTCGCTCTAGGACGCATATTTAAGGAGATATGGGCAAAAGAAGTTTTTCATATAAAAATTTCAATTTTTTTGAGGTTTTGGGTGGAGTTTTCAATTTTTTGGGGGTGGTCACGAATTAAAGGCCTTTTCGCTCTAGCACGCTTAGTTTAGGAGATATGGGCAAAAGAAGTTTTTCATATAAAAATTTCAATTTTTTTAGGTTTTGGGTGGATTTTTCAATTTTTTGGGGGTGGTCACGAATTAAAGTCCTTTTCGCTCTAGGACGCATATTTAAGGAGATATGGGCAAAAGAAGTTTTTCATATAAAAATTAAAATTTTTTTAGGTTTTGGGTGGATTTTTCAATTTTTTGGGGGTGGTCACGAATTAAAGTCCTTTTCGCTCTAGGACGCATATTTAAGGAGATATGGGCAAAAGAAGTTTTTCATATAAAAATTTCAATTTTTTTAGGTTTTGGGTGGATTTTTCAATTTTTTGGGGGTGGTCACGAATTAAAGTCCTTTTCGCTCTAGGACGCATATTTAAGGAGATATGGGCAAAAGAAGTTTTTCATATAAAAATTTAATTTTTTTTAGGTTTTGGGTGGATTTTTCAATTTTTTGGGGGTGGTCACGAATTAAAGTCCTTTTCGCTCTAGGACGCTTAGTTTAGGAGATATGGGCAAAAGAAGTTTTTCATATAAAAATTTAAATTTTTTGAGGTTTTGGGTGGATTTTTCAATTTTTTGGGGGTGGTCACGAATTAAAGTCCTTTTCGCTCTAGGACGCATATTTAAGGAGATATGGGCAAAAGAAGTTTTTCACATAAAAATTTAAATTTTTTTAGGTTTTGGGTGGATTTTTCAATTTTTTGGGAGTGGTCACGAATTAAAGTCCTTTTCGCTCTAGGACGCTTAGTTTAGGAGATATGGGCAAAAGAAGTTTTTCATATAAAAATTTTAATTTTTTTAGGTTTTGGGTGGATTTTTCAATTTTTTGGGGGTGGTCACGAATTAAAGTCCTTCTTGCTCTAGGACGCATATTTAAGGAGATATGGGCAAAAGAAGTTTTTCATATAAAAATTTCAATTTTTTGAGGTTTTGGGTGGATTTTTCAATTTTTTGGGGGTGGTCACGAATTAAAGTCCTTTTCGCTCTAGGACGCATATTTAAGGAGATATGGGCAAAAGAAGTTTTTCATATAAAAATTTAAATTTTTTTAGGTTTTGGGTGGATTTTTCAATTTTTTGGGGGTGGTCAGGAATTAAAGTCCTTTTCGCTCTAGGACGCTTAGTTTAGGAGATATGGGCAAAAGAAGTTTTTCATATAAAAATTTTAATTTTTTGAGGTTTTGGGTGGATTTTTCAATTTTTTGGGGGTGGTCACGAATTAAAGTCCTTCTCGCTCTAGGACGCATATTTAAGGAGATATGGGCAAAAGAAGTTTTTCATATAAAAATTTCAATTTTTTTAGGTTTTGGGTGGATTTTTAAATTTTTTGGGGGTGGTCACGAATTAAAGTCCTTTTCGCTCTAGGACGCATATTTAAGGAGATATGGGCAAAAGAAGTTTTTCATATAAAAATTTCAATTTTTTTAGGTTTTGGGTGGATTTTTCAATTTTTTGGGGGTGGTCACGAATTAAAGTCCTTTTCGCTCTAGGACGCATATTTAAGGAGATATGTTCAATTTTTTGGGGGTGGTCACGAATTAAAGTCCTTTTCGCTCTAGGACGCATATTTAAGGAGATATGGGCAAAAGAAGTTTTTCATATAAAAATTTCATTTTTTTTAGGTTTTGGGTGGATTTTTCAATTTTTTGGGGGTGGTCACGAATTAAAGTCCTTTTCGCTCTAGGACGCATATTTAAGGAGATATGGGCAAAAGAAGTTTTTCATATAAAAATTTCAATTTTTTTAGGTTTTGGGTGGATTTTTCAATTTTTTGGGGGTGGTCACGAATTAAAGGCCTTTTCGCTCTAGCACGCTTAGTTTAGGAGATATGGGCAAAAGAAGGTTTTCATATAAAAATTTTAATTTTTTGAGGTTTTGGGTGGATTTTTCAATTTTTTGGGGGTGGTCACGAATTAAAGTCCTTTTCACTCTAGGACGCATATTTAAGGAGATATGGGCAAAAGAAGTTTTTCATATAAAAATTTCAATTTTTTTAGGTTTTGGGTGGATTTTTCAATTTTTTGGGGGTGGTCACGAATTAAAGTCATTTTCGCTCTAGGACGCATATTTAAGGAGATATGGGCAAAAGAAGTTTTTCATATAAAAATTTCAATTTTTTTAGGTTTTGGGTGGATTTTTCAATTTTTTGGGGGTGGTCACGAATTAAAGTCCTTTTCGCTCTAGGACGCATATTTAAGGAGATATGGGCAAAAGAAGTTTTTCATATAAAAATTTAAATTTTTTTAGGTTTTGGGTGGATTTTTCAATTTTTTGGGGGTGGTCACGAATTAAAGTCCTTTTCGCTCTAGGACGCTTAGTTTAGGAGATATGGGCAAAAGAAGTTTTTCATATAAAAATTTAAATTTTTTGAGGTTTTGGGTGGATTTTTCAATTTTTTGGGGGTGGTCACGAATTAAAGTCCTTTTCGCTCTAGGACGCATATTTAAGGAGATATGGGCAAAAGAAGTTTTTCACATAAAAATTTAAATTTTTTTAGGTTTTGGGTGGATTTTTCAATTTTTTGGGGGTGGTCACGAATTAAGGTCCTTTTCGCTCTAGGACGCTTAGTTTAGGAGATATGGGCAAAAGAAGTTTTTCATATAAAAATTTTAATTTTTTGAGGTTTTGGGTGGATTTTTCAATTTTTGGGGGTGGTCACGAATTAAAGTCCTTCTTGCTCTAGGACGCATATTTAAGGAGATATGGGCAAAAGAAGTTTTTCATATAAAAATTTCAATTTTTTGAGGTTTTGGGTGGATTTTTCAATTTTTTGTGGGTGGTCACGAATTAAAGTCCTTTTCGCTCTAGGACGCATATTTAAGGAGATATGGGCAAAAGAAGTTTTTCATATAAAAATTTAAATTTTTTTAGGTTTTGGGTGGATTTTTCAATTTTTTGGGGGTGGTCACGAATTAAAGTCCTTTTCGCTCTAGGACGCTTAGTTTAGGAGATATGGGCAAAAGAAGTTTTTCATATAAAAATTTTAATTTTTTGAGGTTTTGGGTGGATTTTTCAATTTTTTGGGGGTGGTCACGAATTAAAGTCCTTCTCGCTCTAGGACGCATATTTAAGGAGATATGGGCAAAAGAAGTTTTTCATATAAAAATTTCAATTTTTTTAGGTTTTGGGTGGATTTTTCAATTTTTTGGGGGTGGTCACGAATTAAAGTCCTTTTCGCTCTAGGACGCATATTTAAGGAGATATGGGCAAAAGAAGTTTTTCATATAAAAATTTCATTTTTTTTAGGTTTTGGGTGGATTTTTCAATTTTTTGGGGGTGGTCACGAATTAAAGTCCTTTTCGCTCTAGGACGCATATTTAAGGAGATATGGGCAAAAGAAGTTTTTCATATAAAAATTTAATTTTTTTTAGGTTTTGGGTGGATTTTTCAATTTTTTGGGGGTGGTCACGAATTAAAGTCCTTTTCGCTCTAGGACGCATATTTAAGGAGATATGGGCAAAAGAAGTTTTTCACATAAAAATTTAAATTTTTTTAGGTTTTGGGTGGATTTTTCAATTTTTTGGGGGTGGTCACGAATTAAAGTCCTTTTCGCTCTAGGACGCTTAGTTTAGGAGATATGGGCAAAAGAAGTTTTTCATATAAAAATTTAAATTTTTTGAGGTTTTGGGTGGATTTTTCAATTTTTTGGGGGTGGTCACGAATTAAAGTCCTTTTCGCTCTAGGACGCATATTTAAGGAGATATGGGCAAAAGAAGTTTTTCACATAAAAATTTAAATTTTTTTAGGTTTTGGGTGGATTTTTAAATTTTTTGGGGGTGGTCACGAATTAAAGTCCTTTTCGCTCTAGGACGCTTAGTTTAGGAGATATGGGCAAAAGAAGTTTTTCATATAAAAATTTCAATTTTTTTAGGTTTTGGGTGGATTTTTCAATTTTTTGGGGGTGGTCACGAATTAAAGTCCTTTTCGCTCTAGGACGCATATTTAAGGAGATATGGGCAAAAGAAGTTTTTCATATAAAAATTTCAATTTTTTTAGGTTTTGGGTGGATTTTTAAATTTTTTGGGGGTGGTCACGAATTAAAGTCCTTTTCGCTCTAAGACGCATATTTAAGGAGATATGGGCAAAAGAAGTTTTTCATATAAAAATTTCAATTTTTTTGAGGTTTTGGGTGGAGTTTTCAATTTTTTGGGGGTGGTCACGAATTAAAGGCCTTTTCGCTCTAGCACGCTTAGTTTAGGAGATATGGGCAAAAGAAGTTTTTCATATAAAAATTTCAATTTTTTTAGGTTTTGGGTGGATTTTTCAATTTTTTGGGGGTGGTCACGAATTAAAGTCCTTTTCGCTCTAGGACGCATATTTAAGGAGATATGGGCAAAAGAAGTTTTTCATATAAAAATTAAAATTTTTTTAGGTTTTGGGTGGATTTTTCAATTTTTTGGGGGTGGTCACGAATTAAAGTCCTTTTCGCTCTAGGACGCTTAGTTTAGGAGATATGGGCAAAAGAAGTTTTTCATATAAAAATTTCAATTTTTTTAGGTTTTGGGTGGATTTTTAAATTTTTTGGGGGTGGTCACAAATTAAAGTCCTTTTCGCTCTAGGACGCATATTTAAGGAGATATGGGCAAAAGAAGTTTTTCACATAAAAATTTAAATTTTTTTAGGTTTTGGGTGGATTTTTCAATTTTTTGGGGGTGGTCACGAATTAAAGTCCTTTTCGCTCTAGGACGCTTAGTTTAGGAGATATGGGCAAAAGAAGTTTTTCATATAAAAATTTCAATTTTTTTAGGTTTTGGGTGGATTTTTCAATTTTTTGGAGGTGGTCACGAATTAAAGTCCTTTTCGCTCTAGGACGCATATTTAAGGAGATATGGGCAAAAGAAGTTTTTCATATAAAAATTTCAATTTTTTTAGGTTTTGGGTGGATTTTTAAATTTTTTGGGGGTGGTCACGAATTAAAGTCCTTTTCGCTCTAAGACGCATATTTAAGGAGATATGGGCAAAAGAAGTTTTTCATATAAAAATTTCAATTTTTTTGAGGTTTTGGGTGGAGTTTTCAATTTTTTGGGGGTGGTCACGAATTAAAGGCCTTTTCGCTCTAGCACGCTTAGTTTAGGAGATATGGGCAAAAGAAGTTTTTCATATAAAAATTTCAATTTTTTTAGGTTTTGGGTGGATTTTTCAATTTTTTGGGGGTGGTCACGAATTAAAGTCCTTTTCGCTCTAGGACGCATATTTAAGGAGATATGGGCAAAAGAAGTTTTTCATATAAAAATTAAAATTTTTTTAGGTTTTGGGTGGATTTTTCAATTTTTTGGGGGTGGTCACGAATTAAAGTCCTTTTCGCTCTAGGACGCATATTTAAGGAGATATGGGCAAAAGAAGTTTTTCATATAAAAATTTCAATTTTTTTAGGTTTTGGGTGGATTTTTAAATTTTTTGGGGGTGGTCACGAATTAAAGTCCTTTTCGCTCTAAGACGCATATTTAAGGAGATATGGGCAAAAGAAGTTTTTCATATAAAAATTTCAATTTTTTTGAGGTTTTGGGTGGAGTTTTCAACTTTTTGGGGGTGGTCACGAATTAAAGGCCTTTTCGCTCTAGCACGCTTAGTTTAGGAGATATGGGCAAAAGAAGTTTTTCATATAAAAATTTCAATTTTTTTAGGTTTTGGGTGGATTTTTCAATTTTTTGGGGGTGGTCACGAATTAAAGTCCTTTTCGCTCTAGGACGCATATTTAAGGAGATATGGGCAAAAGAAGTTTTTCATATAAAAATTAAAATTTTTTTAGGTTTTGGGTGGATTTTTCAATTTTTTGGGGGTGGTCACGAATTAAAGTCCTTTTCGCTCTAGGACGCATATTTAAGGAGATATGGGCAAAAGAAGTTTTTCATATAAAAATTTAAATTTTTTGAGGTTTTGGGTGGATTTTTCAATTTTTTGGGGGTGGTCACGAATTAAAGTCCTTTTCGCTCTAGGACGCATATTTAAGGAGATATGGGCAAAAGAAGTTTTTCACATAAAAATTTAAATTTTTTTAGGTTTTGGGTGGATTTTTCAATTTTTTGGGAGTGGTCACTAATTAAAGTCCTTTTCGCTCTAGGACGCTTAGTTTAGGAGATATGGGCAAAAGAAGTTTTTCATATAAAAATTTTAATTTTTTGAGGTTTTGGGTGGATTTTTCAATTTTTTGGGGGTGGTCACGAATTAAAGTCCTTTTCGCTCTAGGACGCTTAGTTTAGGAGATATGGGCAAAAGAAGTTTTTCATATAAAAATTTTAATTTTTTGAGGTTTTGGGTGGATTTTTCAATTTTTTGGGGGTGGTCACGAATTAAAGTCCTTTTCGCTCTAGGACGCATATTTAAGGAGATATGGGCAAAAGAAGTTTTTCATATAAAAATTTAAATTTTTTTAGGTTTTGGGTGGATTTTTCAATTTTTTGGGGGTGGTCACGAATTAAAGTCCTTTTCGCTCTAGGACGCTTAGTTTAGGAGATATGGGCAAAAGAAGTTTTTCATATAAAAATTTAAATTTTTTGAGGTTTTGGGTGGATTTTTCAATTTTTTTGGGGTGGTCACGAATTAAAGTCCTTTTCGCTCTAGGACGCATATTTAAGGAGATATGGGCAAAAGAAGTTTTTCATATAAAAATTTAAATTTTTTTAGGTTTTGGGTGGATTTTTCAATTTTTTGGGGGTGGTCACGAATTAAAGTCCTTTTCGCTCTAGGACGCTTAGTTTAGGAGATATGGGCAAAAGAAGTTTTTCATATAAAAATTTTAATTTTTTGAGGTTTTGGGTGGATTTTTCAATTTTTTGGGGGTGGTCACGAATTAAAGTCCTTCTCGCTCTAGGACGCATAGTTAAGGAGATATGGGCAAAAGAAGTTTTTCATATAAAAATTTCAATTTTTTTAGGTTTTGGGTGGATTTTTCAATTTTTTGGGGGTGGTCACGAATTAAAGTCCTTTTCGCTCTAGGACGCATATTTAAGGAGATATGGGCAAAAGAAGTTTTTCATATAAAAATTTCATTTTTTTTAGGTTTTGGGTGGATTTTTCAATTTTTTGGGGGTGGTCACGAATTAAAGTCCTTTTCGCTCTAGGACGCATATTTAAGGAGATATGGGCAAAAGAAGTTTTTCATATAAAAATTTAATTTTTTTTAGGTTTTGGGTGGATTTTTCAATTTTTTGGGGGTGGTCACGAATTAAAGTCCTTTTCGCTCTAGGACGCATATTTAAGGAGATATGGGCAAAAGAAGTTTTTCACATAAAAATTTAAATTTTTTTAGGTTTTGGGTGGATTTTTCAATTTTTTGGGGGTGGTCACGAATTAAAGTCCTTTTCGCTCTAGGACGCTTAGTTTAGGAGATATGGGCAAAAGAAGTTTTTCATATAAAAATTTAAATTTTTTGAGGTTTTGGGTGGATTTTTCAATTTTTTGGGGGTGGTCACGAATTAAAGTCCTTTTCGCTCTAGGACGCATATTTAAGGAGATATGGGCAAAAGAAGTTTTTCACATAAAAATTTAAATTTTTTTAGGTTTTGGGTGGATTTTTAAATTTTTTGGGGGTGGTCACGAATTAAAGTCCTTTTCGCTCTAGGACGCTTAGTTTAGGAGATATGGGCAAAAGAAGTTTTTCATATAAAAATTTCAATTTTTTTAGGTTTTGGGTGGATTTTTCAATTTTTTGGGGGTGGTCACGAATTAAAGTCCTTTTCGCTCTAGGACGCATATTTAAGGAGATATGGGCAAAAGAAGTTTTTCATATAAAAATTTCAATTTTTTTAGGTTTTGGGTGGATTTTTAAATTTTTTGGGGGTGGTCACGAATTAAAGTCCTTTTCGCTCTAAGACGCATATTTAAGGAGATATGGGCAAAAGAAGTTTTTCATATAAAAATTTCAATTTTTTTGAGGTTTTGGGTGGAGTTTTCAATTTTTTGGGGGTGGTCACGAATTAAAGGCCTTTTCGCTCTAGCACGCTTAGTTTAGGAGATATGGGCAAAAGAAGTTTTTCATATAAAAATTTCAATTTTTTTAGGTTTTGGGTGGATTTTTCAATTTTTTGGGGGTGGTCACGAATTAAAGTCCTTTTCGCTCTAGGACGCATATTTAAGGAGATATGGGCAAAAGAAGTTTTTCATATAAAAATTAAAATTTTTTTAGGTTTTGGGTGGATTTTTCAATTTTTTGGGGGTGGTCAAGAATTAAAGTCCTTTTCGCTCTAGGACGCTTAGTTTAGGAGATATGGGCAAAAGAAGTTTTTCATATAAAAATTTCAATTTTTTTAGGTTTTGGGTGGATTTTTAAATTTTTTGGGGGTGGTCACAAATTAAAGTCCTTTTCGCTCTAGGACGCATATTTAAGGAGATATGGGCAAAAGAAGTTTTTCACATAAAAATTTAAATTTTTTTAGGTTTTGGGTGGATTTTTCAATTTTTTGGGGGTGGTCACGAATTAAAGTCCTTTTCGCTCTAGGACGCTTAGTTTAGGAGATATGGGCAAAAGAAGTTTTTCATATAAAAATTTCAATTTTTTTAGGTTTTGGGTGGATTTTTCAATTTTTTGGAGGTGGTCACGAATTAAAGTCCTTTTCGCTCTAGGACGCATATTTAAGGAGATATGGGCAAAAGAAGTTTTTCATATAAAAATTTCAATTTTTTTAGGTTTTGGGTGGATTTTTAAATTTTTTGGGGGTGGTCACGAATTAAAGTCCTTTTCGCTCTAAGACGCATATTTAAGGAGATATGGGCAAAAGAAGTTTTTCATATAAAAATTTCAATTTTTTTGAGGTTTTGGGTGGAGTTTTCAATTTTTTGGGGGTGGTCACGAATTAAAGGCCTTTTCGCTCTAGCACGCTTAGTTTAGGAGATATGGGCAAAAGAAGTTTTTCATATAAAAATTTCAATTTTTTTAGGTTTTGGGTGGATTTTTCAATTTTTTGGGGGTGGTCACGAATTAAAGTCCTTTTCGCTCTAGGACGCATATTTAAGGAGATATGGGCAAAAGAAGTTTTTCATATAAAAATTAAAATTTTTTTAGGTTTTGGGTGGATTTTTCAATTTTTTGGGGGTGGTCACGAATTAAAGTCCTTTTCGCTCTAGGACGCATATTTAAGGAGATATGGGCAAAAGAAGTTTTTCATATAAAAATTTCAATTTTTTTAGGTTTTGGGTGGATTTTTAAATTTTTTGGGGGTGGTCACGAATTAAAGTCCTTTTCGCTCTAAGACGCATATTTAAGGAGATATGGGCAAAAGAAGTTTTTCATATAAAAATTTCAATTTTTTTGAGGTTTTGGGTGGAGTTTTCAACTTTTTGGGGGTGGTCACGAATTAAAGGCCTTTTCGCTCTAGCACGCTTAGTTTAGGAGATATGGGCAAAAGAAGTTTTTCATATAAAAATTTCAATTTTTTTAGGTTTTGGGTGGATTTTTCAATTTTTTGGGGGTGGTCACGAATTAAAGTCCTTTTCGCTCTAGGACGCATATTTAAGGAGATATGGGCAAAAGAAGTTTTTCATATAAAAATTAAAATTTTTTTAGGTTTTGGGTGGATTTTTCAATTTTTTGGGGGTGGTCACGAATTAAAGTCCTTTTCGCTCTAGGACGCATATTTAAGGAGATATGGGCAAAAGAAGTTTTTCATATAAAAATTTAAATTTTTTGAGGTTTTGGGTGGATTTTTCAATTTTTTGGGGGTGGTCACGAATTAAAGTCCTTTTCGCTCTAGGACGCATATTTAAGGAGATATGGGCAAAAGAAGTTTTTCACATAAAAATTTAAATTTTTTTAGGTTTTGGGTGGATTTTTCAATTTTTTGGGAGTGGTCACGAATTAAAGTCCTTTTCGCTCTAGGACGCTTAGTTTAGGAGATATGGGCAAAAGAAGTTTTTCATATAAAAATTTTAATTTTTTGAGGTTTTGGGTGGATTTTTCAATTTTTTGGGGGTGGTCACGAATTAAAGTCCTTTTCGCTCTAGGACGCTTAGTTTAGGAGATATGGGCAAAAGAAGTTTTTCATATAAAAATTTTAATTTTTTGAGGTTTTGGGTGGATTTTTCAATTTTTTGGGGGTGGTCACGAATTAAAGTCCTTTTCGCTCTAGGACGCATATTTAAGGAGATATGGGCAAAAGAAGTTTTTCATATAAAAATTTAAATTTTTTTAGGTTTTGGGTGGATTTTTCAATTTTTTGGGGGTGGTCACGAATTAAAGTCCTTTTCGCTCTAGGACGCTTAGTTTAGGAGATATGGGCAAAAGAAGTTTTTCATATAAAAATTTAAATTTTTTGAGGTTTTGGGTGGATTTTTCAATTTTTTTGGGGTGGTCACGAATTAAAGTCCTTTTCGCTCTAGGACGCATATTTAAGGAGATATGGGCAAAAGAAGTTTTTCACATAAAAATTTAAATTTTTTTAGGTTTTGGGTGGATTTTTCAATTTTTTGGGAGTGGTCACGAATTAAAGTCCTTTTCGCTCTAGGACGCTTAGTTTAGGAGATATGGGCAAAAGAAGTTTTTCATATAAAAATTTTAATTTTTTGAGGTTTTGGGTGGATTTTTCAATTTTTTGGGGGTGGTCAGGAATTAAAGTCCTTTTCGCTCTAGGACGCTTAGTTTAGGAGATATGGGCAAAAGAAGTTTTTCATATAAAAATTTTAATTTTTTGAGGTTTTGGGTGGATTTTTCAATTTTTTGGGGGTGGTCACGAATTAAAGTCCTTCTCGCTCTAGGACGCATATTTAAGGAGATATGGGCAAAAGAAGTTTTTCATATAAAAATTTCATTTTTTTTAGGTTTTGGGTGGATTTTTAAATTTTTTGGGGGTGGTCACGAATTAAAGTCCTTTTCGCTCTAGGACGCATATTTAAGGAGATATGGGCAAAAGAAGTTTTTCATATAAAAATTTCAATTTTTTTAGGTTTTGGGTGGATTTTTCAATTTTTTGGGGGTGGTCACGAATTAAAGTCCTTTTCGCTCTAGGACGCATATTTAAGGAGATATGTTCAATTTTTTGGGGGTGGTCACGAATTAAAGTCCTTTTCGCTCTAGGACGCATATTTAAGGAGATATGGGCAAAAGAAGTTTTTCATATAAAAATTTCAATTTTTTTAGGTTTTGGGTGGATTTTTCAATTTTTTGGGGGTGGTCACGAATTAAAGTCCTTTTCGCTCTAGGACGCATATTTAAGGAGATATGGGCAAAAGAAGTTTTTCATATAAAAATTTCAATTTTTTTGAGGTTTTGGGTGGAGTTTTCAATTTTTTGGGGGTGGTCACGAATTAAAGGCCTTTTCGCTCTAGCACGCTTAGTTTAGGAGATATGGGCAAAAGAAGGTTTTCATATAAAAATTTTAATTTTTTGAGGTTTTGGGTGGATTTTTCAATTTTTTGGGGGTGGTCACGAATTAAAGTCCTTTTCGCTCTAGGACGCATATTTAAGGAGATATGGGCAAAAGAAGTTTTTCATATAAAAATTTCAATTTTTTTAGGTTTTGGGTGGATTTTTCAATTTTTTGGGGGTGGTCACGAATTAAAGTCATTTTCGCTCTAGGACGCATATTTAAGGAGATATGGGCAAAAGAAGTTTTTCATATAAAAATTTCAATTTTTTTAGGTTTTGGGTGGATTTTTCAATTTTTTGGGGGTGGTCACGAATTAAAGTCCTTTTCGCTCTAGGACGCATATTTAAGGAGATATGGGCAAAAGAAGTTTTTCATATAAAAATTTAAATTTTTTTAGGTTTTGGGTGGATTTTTCAATTTTTTGGGGGTGGTCACGAATTAAAGTCCTTTTCGCTCTAGGACGCTTAGTTTAGGAGATATGGGCAAAAGAAGTTTTTCATATAAAAATTTAAATTTTTTGAGGTTTTGGGTGGATTTTTCAATTTTTTGGGGGTGGTCACGAATTAAAGTCCTTTTCGCTCTAGGACGCATATTTAAGGAGATATGGGCAAAAGAAGTTTTTCACATAAAAATTTAAATTTTTTTAGGTTTTGGGTGGATTTTTCAATTTTTTCGGGGTGGTCACGAATTAAAGTCCTTTTCGCTCTAGGACGCTTAGTTTAGGAGATATGGGCAAAAGAAGTTTTTCATATAAAAATTTTAATTTTTTGAGGTTTTGGGTGGATTTTTCAATTTTTTGGGGGTGGTCACGAATTAAAGTCCTTCTTGCTCTAGGACGCATATTTAAGGAGATATGGGCAAAAGAAGTTTTTCATATAAAAATTTCAATTTTTTGAGGTTTTGGGTGGATTTTTCAATTTTTTGTGGGTGGTCACGAATTAAAGTCCTTTTCGCTCTAGGACGCATATTTAAGGAGATATGGGCAAAAGAAGTTTTTCATATAAAAATTTCAATTTTTTTAGGTTTTGGGTGGATTTTTCAATTTTTTGGGGGTGGTCACGAATTAAAGTCCTTTTCGCTCTAGGACGCATATTTAAGGAGATATGGGCAAAAGAAGTTTTTCATATAAAAATTTAAATTTTTTTAGGTTTTGGGTGGATTTTTCAATTTTTTGG
This sequence comes from Haematobia irritans, assembly GCF_050003625.1. Classification (NCBI taxonomy): domain Eukaryota; kingdom Metazoa; phylum Arthropoda; class Insecta; order Diptera; family Muscidae; genus Haematobia; species Haematobia irritans. The sequence continues at coordinate 82,499,134 of NC_134399.1, read as the reverse complement.
GGGTGGTCACGAATTAAAGTCCTTTTCGCTCTAGCACGCTTAGTTTAGGAGATATGGGCAAAAGAAGGTTTTCATATAAAAATTTTAATTTTTTGAGGTTTTGGGTGGATTTTTCAATTTTTTGGGGGTGGTCACGAATTAAAGGCCTTTTCGCTCTAGCACGCTTAGTTTAGGAGATATGGGCAAAAGAAGGTTTTCATATAAAAATTTTAATTTTTTGAGGTTTTGGGTGGATTTTTCAATTTTTTGGGGGTGGTCACGAATTAAAGTCCTTTTCGCTCTAGGACGCATATTTAAGGAGATATGGGCAAAAGAAGTTTTTCATATAAAAATTTAAGTTTTTTTAGGTTTTGGGTGGATTTTTCAATTTTTTGGGGGTGGTCACGAATTAAAGTCCTTTTCGCTCTAGGACGCTTAGTTTAGGAGATATGGGCAAAAGAAGTTTTTCATATAAAAATTTAAATTTTTTGAGGTTTTGGGTGGATTTTTCAATTTTTTGGGGGTGGTCACGAATTAAAGTCCTTTTCGCTCTAGGACGCATATTTAAGGAGATATGGGCAAAAGAAGTTTTTCACATAAAAACTTAAATTTTTTTAGGTTTTGGGTGGATTTTTCAATTTTTTGGGAGTGGTCACGAATTAAAGTCCTTTTCGCTCTAGGACGCTTAGTTTAGGAGATATGGGCAAAAGAAGTTTTTCATATAAAAATTTTAATTTTTTGAGGTTTTGGGTGGATTTTTCAATTTTTTGGGGGTGGTCACGAATTAAAGTCCTTCTTGCTCTAGGACGCATATTTAAGGAGATATGGGCAAAAGAAGTTTTTCATATAAAAATTTCAATTTTTTTAGGTTTTGGGTGGATTTTTCAATTTTTTGGGGGTGGTCAGGAATTAAAGTCCTTTTCGCTCTAGGACGCTTAGTTTAGGAGATATGGGCAAAAGAAGTTTTTCATATAAAAATTTTAATTTTTTGAGGTTTTGGGTGGATTTTTCAATTTTTTGGGGGTGGTCACGAATTAAAGTCCTTCTCGCTCTAGGACGCATATTTAAGGAGATATGGGCAAAAGAAGTTTTTCATATAAAAATTTCAATTTTTTTAGGTTTTGGGTGGATTTTTAAATTTTTTGGGGGTGGTCACGAATTAAAGTCCTTTTCGCTCTAGGACGCATATTTAAGGAGATATGGGCAAAAGAAGTTTTTCATATAAAAATTTCAATTTTTTTTAGGTTTTGGGTGGATTTTTCAATTTTTTGGGGGTGGTCACGAATTAAAGTCCTTTTCGCTCTAGGACGCATATTTAAGGAGATATGTTCAATTTTTTTGGGGGTGGTCACGAATTAAAGTCCTTTTCGCTCTAGGACGCATATTTAAGGAGATATGGGCAAAAGAAGTTTTTCATATAAAAATTTCAATTTTTTTAGGTTTTGGGTGGATTTTTCAATTTTTTGGGGGTGGTCACGAATTAAAGTCCTTTTCGCTCTAGGACGCATATTTAAGGAGATATGGGCAAAAGAAGTTTTTCATATAAAAATTTCAATTTTTTTGAGGTTTTGGGTGGAGTTTTCAATTTTTTGGGGGTGGTCACGAATTAAAGGCCTTTTCGCTCTAGCACGCTTAGTTTAGGAGATATGGGCAAAAGAAGGTTTTCATATAAAAATTTTAATTTTTTGAGGTTTTGGGTGGATTTTTCAATTTTTTGGGGGTGGTCACGAATTAAAGTCCTTTTCGCTCTAGGACGCATATTTAAGGAGATATGGGCAAAAGAAGTTTTTCATATAAAAATTTCAATTTTTTTAGGTTTTGGGTGGATTTTTCAATTTTTTGGGGGTGGTCACGAATTAAAGTCATTTTCGCTCTAGGGCGCATATTTAAGGAGATATGGGCAAAAGAAGTTTTTCATATAAAAATTTCAATTTTTTTAGGTTTTGGGTGGATTTTTCAATTTTTTGGGGGTGGTCACGAATTAAAGTCCTTTTCGCTCTAGGACGCATATTTAAGGAGATATGGGCAAAAGAAGTTTTTCATATAAAAATTTAAATTTTTTTAGGTTTTGGGTGGATTTTTCAATTTTTTGGGGGTGGTCACGAATTAAAGTCCTTTTCGCTCTAGGACGCTTAGTTTAGGAGATATGAGCACAAGAAGTTTTTCATATAAAAATTTAAATTTTTTGAGGTTTTGGGTGGATTTTTCAATTTTTTGGGGGTGGTCACGAATTAAAGTCCTTTTCGCTCTAGGTCGCATATTTAAGGAGATATGGGCAAAAGAAGTTTTTCACATAAAAATTTAAATTTTTTTAGGTTTTGGGTGGATTTTTCAATTTTTTCGGGGTGGTCACGAATTAAAGTCCTTTTCGCTCTAGGACGCTTAGTTTAGGAGATATGGGCACAAGAAGTTTTTCATATAAAAATTTTAATTTTTTGAGGTTTTGGGTGGATTTTTCAATTTGTTGGGGGTGGTCACGAATTAAAGTCCTTCTTGCTCTAGGACGCATATTTAAGGAGATATGGGCAAAAGAAGTTTTTCATATAAAAATTTCAATTTTTTGAGGTTTTGGGTGGATTTTTCAATTTTTTGTGGGTGGTCACGAATTAAAGTCCTTTTCGCTCTAGGACGCATATTTAAGGAGATATGTTCAATTTTTTTGGGGGTGGTCACGAATTAAAGTCCTTTTCGCTCTAGGACGCATATTTAAGGAGATATGGGCAAAAGAAGTTTTTCATATAAAAATTTCAATTTTTTTAGGTTTTGGGTGGATTTTTCAATTTTTTGGGGGTGGTCACGAATTAAAGTCCTTTTCGCTCTAGGACGCATATTTAAGGAGATATGGGCAAAAGAAGTTTTTCATATAAAAATTTCAATTTTTTTGAGGTTTTGGGTGGAGTTTTCAATTTTTTGGGGGTGGTCACGAATTAAAGGCCTTTTCGCTCTAGCACGCTTCTCCGCATATTTAAGGAGATATGGGCAAAAGAAGTTTTTCATATAAAAATTTCAATTTTTTTAGGTTTTGGGTGGATTTTTCAATTTTTTGGGGGTGGTCACGAATTAAAGTCCTTTTCGCTCTAGGACGCATATTTAAGGAGATATGGGCAAAAGAAGTTTTTCATATAAAAATTTAAATTTTTTTAGGTTTTGGGTGGATTTTTCAATTTTTTGGGGGTGGTCACGAATTAAAGTCCTTTTCGCTCTAGGACGCTTAGTTTAGGAGATATGAGCACAAGAAGTTTTTCATATAAAAATTTAAATTTTTTGAGGTTTTGGGTGGATTTTTCAATTTTTTGGGGGTGGTCACGAATTAAAGTCCTTTTCGCTCTAGGTCGCATATTTAAGGAGATATGGGCAAAAGAAGTTTTTCACATAAAAATTTAAATTTTTTTAGGTTTTGGGTGGATTTTTCAATTTTTTCGGGGTGGTCACGAATTAAAGTCCTTTTCGCTCTAGGACGCTTAGTTTAGGAGATATGGGCACAAGAAGTTTTTCATATAAAAATTTTAATTTTTTGAGGTTTTGGGTGGATTTTTCAATTTGTTGGGGGTGGTCACGAATTAAAGTCCTTCTTGCTCTAGGACGCATATTTAAGGAGATATGGGCAAAAGAAGTTTTTCATATAAAAATTTCAATTTTTTGAGGTTTTGGGTGGATTTTTCAATTTTTTGTGGGTGGTCACGAATTAAAGTCCTTTTCGCTCTAGGACGCATATTTAAGGAGATATGGGCAAAAGAAGTTTTTCATATAAAAATTTCAATTTTTTTAGGTTTTGGGTGGATTTTTCAATTTTTTGGGGGTGGTCACGAATTAAAGTCCTTTTCGCTCTAGGACGCATATTTAAGGAGATATGGGCAAAAGAAGTTTTTCATATAAAAATTTAAATTTTTTTAGGTTTTGGGTGGATTTTTCAATTTTTTGGGGGTGGTCACGAATTAAAGTCCTTTTCGCTCTAGGACGCTTAGTTTAGGAGATATGGACAAAAGAAGTTTTTCATATAAAAATTTTAATTTTTTGAGGTTTTGGGTGGATTTTTCAATTTTTTGGGGGTGGTCACGAATTAAAGTCCTTCTCGCTCTAGGACGCATATTTAAGGAGATATGGGCAAAAGAAGTTTTTCATATAAAAATTTCAATTTTTTTAGGTTTTGGGTGGATTTTTCAATTTTTTGGGGGTGGTCACGAATTAAAGTCCTTTTCGCTCTAGGACGCATATTTAAGGAGATATGGGCAAAAGAAGTTTTTCATATAAAAATTTCATTTTTTTTAGGTTTTGGGTGGATTTTTCAATTTTTTGGGGGTGGTCACGAATTAAAGTCCTTTTCGCTCTAGGACGCATATTTAAGGAGATATGGGCAAAAGAAGTTTTTCATATAAAAATTTAATTTTTTTTAGGTTTTGGGTGGATTTTTCAATTTTTTGGGGGTGGTCACGAATTAAAGTCCTTTTCGCTCTAGGACGCTTAGTTTAGGAGATATGGGCAAAAGAAGTTTTTCATATAAAAATTTCAATTTTTTGAGGTTTTGGGTGGATTTTTCAATTTTTTGGGGGTGGTCACGAATTAAAGTCCTTTTCGCTCTAGGACGCATATTTAAGGAGATATGGGCAAAAGAAGTTTTTCACATAAAAATTTAAATTTTTTTAGGTTTTGGGTGGATTTTTCAATTTTTTGGGGGTGGTCACGAATTAAAGTCCTTTTCGCTCTAGGACGCTTAGTTTAGGAGATATGGGCAAAAGAAGTTTTTCATATAAAAATTTTAATTTTTTTAGGTTTTGGGTGGATTTTTCAATTTTTTGGGGGTGGTCACGAATTAAAGTCCTTCTTGCTCTAGGACGCATATTTAAGGAGATATGGGCAAAAGAAGTTTTTCATATAAAAATTTCAAATTTTTGAGGTTTTGGGTGGATTTTTCAATTTTTTGTGGGTGGTCACGAATTAAAGTCCTTTTCGCTCTAGGACGCATATTTAAGGAGATATGGGCAAAAGAAGTTTTTCATATAAAAATTTCAATTTTTTTAGGTTTTGGGTGGATTTTTCAATTTTTTGGGGGTGGTCACGAATTAAAGTCCTTTTCGCTCTAGGACGCATATTTAAGGAGATATGGGCAAAAGAAGTTTTTCATATAAAAATTTTAATTTTTTTAGGTTTTGGGTGGATTTTTCAATTTTTTGGGGGTGGTCACGAATTAAAGTCCTTTTCGCTCTAGGACGCTTAGTTTAGGAGATATGGGCAAAAGAAGTTTTTCATATAAAAATTTTAATTTTTTGAGGTTTTGGGTGGATTTTTCAATTTTTTGGGGGTGGTCACGAATTAAAGTCCTTCTCGCTCTAGGACGCATATTTAAGGAGATATGGGCAAAAGAAGTTTTTCATATAAAAATTTCAATTTTTTTAGGTTTTGGGTGGATTTTTCAATTTTTTGGGGGTGGTCACGAATTAAAGTCCTTTTCGCTCTAGGACGCATATTTAAGGAGATATGGGCAAAAGAAGTTTTTCATATAAAAATTTCAATTTTTTTAGGTTTTGGGTGGATTTTTCAATTTTTTGGGGGTGGTCACGAATTAAAGTCCTTTTCGCTCTAGGACGCATATTTAAGGAGATATGGGCAAAAGAAGTTTTTCATATAAAAATTTCATTTTTTTTAGGTTTTGGGTGGATTTTTCAATTTTTTGGGGGTGGTCACGAATTAAAGTCCTTTTCGCTCTAGGACGCATATTTAAGGAGATATGGGCAAAAGAAGTTTTTCATATAAAAATTTAATTTTTTTTAGGTTTTGGGTGGATTTTTCAATTTTTTGGGGGTGGTCACGAATTAAAGTCCTTTTCGCTCTAGGACGCTTAGTTTAGGAGATATGGGCAAAAGAAGTTTTTCATATAAAAATATTAATTTTTTTAAGGTTTTGGGTGGATTTTTCAATTTTTTGGGGGTGGTCACGAATTAAAGTCCTTCTCGCTCTAGGACGCATATTTAAGGAGATATGGGCAAAAGAAGTTTTTCATATAAAAATTTAAATTTTTTTAGGTTTTGGGTGGATTTTTCAATTTTTGGGGGGTGGTCACGAATTAAAGTCCTTTTCGCTCTAGGACGCATATTTAAGGAGATATGGGCAAAAGAAGTTTTTCATATAAAAATTTCAATGTTTTAGGTTTTGGGTGAATTTTTTCAATTTTTTGGGGGTGGTCACGAATTAAAGTCCTTTTCGCTCTAGGACGCATATTTAAGGAGATATGGGCAAAAGAAGTTTTTCATATAAAAATTTCAATTATTTTAGGTTTTGGGTGGATTTTTCAATTTTTTGGGGGTGGTCACGAATTAAAGTCCTTTTCGCTCTAGGACGCTTAGTTTAGGAGATATGGGCAAAAGAAGTTTTTCATATAAAAATTTTAATTTTTTGAGGTTTTGGGTGGATTTTTCAATTTTTTGGGGGTGGTCACGAATTAAAGTCCTTCTCGCTCTAGGACGCATATTTAAGGAGATATGGGCAAAAGAAGTTTTTCATATAAAAATTTCAATTTTTTTAGGTTTTGGGTGGATTTTTCAATTTTTTGGGGGTGGTCACGAATTAAAGTCCTTTTCGCTCTAGGACGCATATTTAAGGAGATATGGGCAGAAGAAGTTTTTTATATAAAAATTTCAATTTTTTGAGGTTTTGGGTGGATTTTTCAATTTTTTGGGGGTGGTCACGAATTAAAGTCCTTTTCGCTCTAGGACGCATATTTAAGGAGATATGGGCAAAAGAAGTTTTTCATATAAAAATTTCATTTTTTTTAGGTTTTGGGTGGATTTTTCAATTTTTTGGGGGTGGTCACGAATTAAAGTCCTTTTCGCTCTAGGACGCATATTTAAGGAGATATGGGCAAAAGAAGTTTTTCATATAAAAATTTAAATTTTTTTAGGTTTTGGGTGGATTTTTCAATTTTTTGGGGGTGGTCACGAATTAAAGTCCTTTTCGCTCTAGGACGCTTAGTTTAGGAGATATGGGCAAAAGAAGTTTTTCATATAAAAATTTTAATTTTTTGAGGTTTTGGGTGGATTTTTCAATTTTTTGGGGGTGGTCACGAATTAAAGTCCTTCTCGCTCTAGGACGCATATTTAAGGAGATATGGGCAAAAGAAGTTTTTCATATAAAAATTTCAATTTTTTTAGGTTTTGGGTGGATTTTTCAATTTTTTGGGGGTGGTCACGAATTAAAGTCCTTTTCGCTCTAGGACACATATTTAAGGAGATATGGGCAAAAGAAGTTTTTCATATAAAAATTTCAATTTTTTTAGGTTTTGGGTGGATTTTTCAATATTTTGGGGGTGGTCACGAATTAAAGTCATTTTCGCTCTAGGACGCTTAGTTTAGGAGATATGGGCAAAAGATGTTTTTCATATAAAAATTTTAATTTTTTGAGGTTTTGGGTGGATTTTTCAATTTTTTGGGGGTGGTCACGAATTAAAGTCCTTCTCGCTCTAGGACGCATATTTAAGGAGATATGGGCAAAAGAAGTTTTTCATATAAAAATTTCAATTTTTTTAGGTTTTGGGTGGATTTTTCAATTTTTTGGGGGTGGTCACGAATTAAAGTCCTTTTCGCTCTAGGACGCATATTTAAGGAGATATGGGCAAAAGAAGTTTTTCATATAAAAATTTCAATTTTTTTAGGTTTTGGGTGGATTTTTCAATTTTTTTGGGGGTGGTCACGAATTAAAGTCCTTTTCGCTCTAGGACGCATATTTAAGGAGATATGGGCAAAAGAAGTTTTTCATATAAAAATTTCATTTTTTTTAGGTTTTGGGTGGATTTTTCAATTTTTTGGGGGTGGTCACGAATTAAAGTCCTTTTCGCTCTAGGACGCATATTTAAGGAGATATGGGCAAAAGAAGTTTTTCATATAAAAATTTAAATTTTTTTAGGTTTTGGGTGGATATTTCAATTTTTTGGGGGTGGTCACGAATTAAAGTCCTTTTCGCTCTAGGACGCATATTTAAGGAGATATGGGCAAAAGAAGTTTTTCATATAAAAATTTAAATTTTTTTAGGTTTTGGGTGGATTTTTCAATTTTTTGGGGGTGGTCACGAATTAAAGTCCTTTTCGCTCTAGGACGCATATTTAAGGAGATATGGACAAAAGAAGTTTTTCATATAAAAATTTCAATTTTTTAGGTTTTGGGTGGATTTTTCAATTTTTTGGGGGTGGTCACGAATTAAAGTCCTTTTCGCTCTAGGACGCATATTTAAGGAGATATGGGCAAAAGAAGTTTTTCATATAAAAATTTCAATTTTTTAGGTTTTGGGTGGATTTTTCAATTTTTTGGGGGTGGTCACGAATTAAAGTCCTTTTCGCTCTAGGACGCATATTTAAGGAGATATGGGCAAAAGAAGTTTTTCATATAAAAATTTTAATTTTTTTAGGTTTTGGGTGGATTTTTCAATTTTTTGGGGGTGGTCACGAATTAAAGTCCTCTTCGCTCTAGGACGCATATTTAATGAGATATGGGCAAAAGAAGTTTTTCATATAAAAATTTTAATTTTTTGAGGTTTTGGGTGGATTTTTCAATTTTTTGGGGGTGGTCACGAATTAAAGTCCTTCTCGCTCTAGGACGCATATTTAAGGAGATATGGGCAAAAGAAGTTTTTCATATAAAAATTTCAATTTTTTTAGGTTTTGGGTGGATTTTTCAATTTTTTGGGGGTGGTCACGAATTAAAGTCCTTTTCGCTCTAGGACGCATATTTAAGGAGATATGGGCAAAAGAAGTTTTTCATATAAAAATTTCAATTTTTTTAGGTTTTGGGTGGATTTTTAAATTTTTTGGGGGTGGTCACGAATTAAAGTCCTTTTCGCTCTAGGACGCATATTTAAGGAGATATGGGCAAAAGAAGTTTTTCATATAAAAATTTCATTTTTTTTAGGTTTTGGGTGGATTTTTCAATTTTTTGGGGGTGGTCACGAATTAAAGTCCTTTTCGCTCTAGGACGCATATTTAAGGAGATATGGGCAAAAGAAGTTTTTCATATAAAAATTTAAATTTTTTTAGGTTTTGGGTGGATATTTCAATTTTTTGGGGGTGGTCACGAATTAAAGTCCTTTTCGCTCTAGGACGCATATTTAAGGAGATATGGGCAAAAGAAGTTTTTCATATAAAAATTTCACTTTTTTAGGTTTTGGGTGGATTTTTCAATTTTTTGGGGGTGGTCACGAATTAAAGTCCTCTTCGCTCTAGGACGCATATTTAAGGAGATATGGGCAAAAGAAGTTTTTCATATAAAAATTTCAATTTTTTTAGGTTTTGGGTGGATTTTTCAATTTTTTGGGGGTGGTCACGAATTAAAGTCCTTTTCGCTCTAGGACGCATATTTAAGGAGATATGGGCAAAATAAGTTTTTCATATAAAAATTTCAATTTTTTTAGGTTTTGGGTGGATTTTTCAATTTTTTGGGGTGGTCACGAATTAAAGTCCTTTTCGCTCTAGGAGGCATATTTAAGGAGATATGGGCAAAAGAAGTTTTTCATATAAAAATTTAAATTTTTTAGATTTTGGGTGGATTTTTCAATTTTTTGGGGGTGGTCACGAATTATAGTCCTTTTCGCTCTAGGACGCTTAGTTTAGGAGATATGGGCAAAAGAAGTTTTTCATATAAAACTTTCAATTTTATTAGGTTTTGGGTGGATTTTTCAATTTTTTGGGGGTGGTCACGAATTAAAGTCCTTTTCGCTCTAGGACGCATATTTAAGGAGATATGGGCAAAAGAAATTTTCCATATAAAAATTTAAATTTTTTTAGGTTTTGGGTGGATTTTTCAATTTTTTGGGGTGGTCACGAATTAAAGTCCTTTTCGCTCTAGGACGCGTATTTAAGGAGATATGGGCAAAAGAAGTTTTTCATATAAAAATTTCAATTTTTTTAGGTTTTGGGTGGATTTTTCAATTGTTTCAGGGTGGTCACGAATTAAAGTCCTTTTCGCTCTAGGACGCTTAGTTTAGGAGATATGGGCAAAAGAAGTTTTTCATATAAAACTTTCAATTTTATTAGGTTTTGGGTGGATTTTTCAATTTTTTGGGGGTGGTCACGAATTAAAGTCCTTTTCGCTCTAGGACGCATATTTAAGGAGATATGGGCAAAAGAAGTTTTTCATATAAAAATTTCAATTTTTTTAGGTTTTGGGTGGATTTTTCAATTTTTTGGGGTGGTCACGAATTAAAGTCCTTTTCGCTCTAGGACGCATATTTAAGGAGATATTGGCAAAAGAAGTTTTTCATATAAAAATTTCAATTTTTTTAGGTTTTGGGTGGATTTTTCAATTTTTTGGGGGTGGTCACGAATTATAGTCCTTTTCGCTCTAGGACGCATATTTAAGGAGATATGGGCAACAGAAGTTTTTCATATAAAAAATTCAATGTTTTTAGGTTTTGGGTGAATTTTTCAATTTTTTGGGGGTGGTCACGAATCAAAGTCCTTTTCGCTGTAGGACGCTTAGTTTAGGAGATATGGGCAAAAGAAGTTTTTCATATAAAAAATTCAATTTTTTTTAGGTTTTGGGTGGATTTTTCAATTTTTTGGGGGTGGTCACAAATTAAAGTCCTTTTCGCTGTAGGACGCATATTTAAGGAGATATGGGCAAAAGAAGTTTTCCATATAAAAATTGCAATTTTTTTAGGTTTTGGGTGGATTTTTCAATTTTTTGAGGGTGGTCACGTATTAAAGTCCTTTCCGCTCTAGGACGCTTAGTTTAGGAGATATGGGCAAAAGAAGTTTTTCATATAAAAATTTCAATTTTTTTAGGCTTTGGATGGATTTTTCAATTTTTTGAGGATGGTCACGAATTATAGTCCTTTTCGCTCCATGACGCATATTTAAGGAGATATGGGCAAAAGAAGTTTTTCATATAAAAATTTCAATTTTTTTGGGTTTTGGGTGGATTTTTCAATTTTTTGGGGGTGGTCACGAATTAAAGTCCTTTTCGCTCTAGGACGCATATTTAAGGAGATATGGGCAAAAGAAGTTTTTCATATAAAAATTTCAATTTTTTTAGGTTTTGGGTGGATTTTTCAATTGTTTGAGGGTGGTCACGAATTAAAGTCCTTTTCGCTCTAGGACGCATATTTAAGGAGATATGGGCAAAAGAAGTTTTTCATATAAAAATTTCGATTTTTTTAGGTTTTGGGTGGATTTTTAATTTTTTTGGGGTGGTCACGAATTAAAGTCCTTTTCGCTCTAGGAGGCATATTTAAGGAGATATGAGCAAAACAAGTTTTTCATATAAAAATTTAATTTTTTTAGATTTTGGGTGGATTTTTCAATTTTTTGGGGGTGGTCACGAATTATAGTCCTTTTCGCTCTAGGACGCTTAGTTTAGGAGATATGGGCAAAAGAAGTTTTTTATATAAAACTTTCAATTTTATTAGGTTTTGGGTGGATTTTTCAATTTTTTGGGGGTGGTCACGAATTAAAGTCCTTTTCGCTCTAGGACGCATATTTAAGGAGATATGGGCAAAAGAAATTTTCCATATAAAAATTTCAATTTTTTTAGGTTTTGGGTGGATTTTTCAATTTTTTGGGTGGTCACGAATTAAAGTCCTTTTCGCTCTAGGACGCATATTTAAGGAGATATGGGCAAAAGAAGTTTTTCATATAAAAATTTCAATTTTTTTAGGTTTTGGGTGGATTTTTCAATTTTTTGGGGTGGTCACGAATTAAAGTCCTTTTCGCTCTAGGACGCATATTTAAGGAGATATGGGCAAAAGAAGTTTTTCATATAAAAATTTAAATTTTTTTAGGTTTTGGGTGGATATTTCAATTTTTTGGGGGTGGTCACGAATTAAAGTCCTTTTCGCTCTAGGACGCATATTTAAGGAGATATGGGCAAAAGAAGTTTTTCATATAAAAATTTCAATTTTTTTAGGTTTTGGGTGGATTTTTCAATTTTTGGGGGGTGGTCACGAATTAAAGTCCTTTTCGCTCTAGGACGCATATTTAAGGAGATATGTTCAAAAGAAGTTTTTCATATAAAACTTTCAATTTTATTAGGTTTTGGGTGGATTTTTCAATTTTTTGGGGGTGGTCACGAATTAAAGTCCTTTTCGCTCTAGGACGCATATTTAAGGAGATATGGGCAAAAGAAATTTTCCATATAAAAATTTCAATTTTGTTAGGTTTTGGGTGGATTTTTCAATTTTTTGGGGTGGTCACGAATTAAAGTCCTTTTCGCTCTAGGACGCGTATTTAAGGAGATATGGGCAAAAGAAGTTTTTCATATAAAAATTTCAATTTTTTTAGGTTTTGGGTGAATTTTTCATTTGTTTCAGGGTGGTCACGAATTAAAGTCCTTTTCGCTCTAGGACGCTTAGTTTAGGAGATATGGGCAAAAGAAGTTTTTCATATAAAACTTTCAATTTTATTAGGTTTTGGGTGGATTTTTCAATTTTTTGGGGGTGGTCACGAATTAAAGTCCTTTTCGCTCTAGGACGCATATTTAAGGAGATATGGGCAAAAGAAATTTTCCATATAAAAATTTCAATTTTTTTAGGTTTTGGGTGGATTTTTCAATTTTTTGGGGTGGTCACGAATTAAAGTCCTTTTCGCCCTAGGACGCATATTTAAGGAGATATGGGCAAAAGAAGTTTTTCATATAAAAATTTCAATTTTTTTAGATTTTGGGTGGATTTTTCAATTTTTTGGGGATGGTCACGAATTATAGTCCTTTTCGCTCTAGGACGCATATTTAAGGAGATATGGGCAACAGAAGTTTTTCATATAAAAATTTCAATTTTTTTAGGTTTTGGGTGAATTTTTTAATTTTTTGGGGGTGGTCACGAATTAAAGTCCTTTTCGCTGTAGGACGCTTAGTTTAGGAGATATGGGCAAAAGAAGTTTTTAATATAAAAAATTCAATTTTTTTAGGTTTTGGGTGGATTTTTCAATTTTTTGGGGGTGGTCACGAATTAAAGTCCTTTTCGCTGTAGGACGCATATTTAAGGAGATATGGGCAAAAGAAGTTTTCCATATAAAAATTGCAATTTTTTTAGGTTTTGGGTGGATTTTTCAATTTTTTGAGGGTGGTCACGTATTAAAGTCCTTTCCGCTCTAGGACGCTTAGTTTAGGAAATATGGGCAAAAGAAGTTTTTCATATAAAAATTTCAATTTTTTTAGGCTTTGGATGGATTTTTCAATTTTTTGAGGATGGTCACGAATTATAGTCCTTTTCGCTCCATGACGCATATTTAAGGAGATATGGGCAAAAGAAGTTTTTCATATAAAAATTTCAATTTTTTTAGGTTTTGGGTGGATTTTTCAATTGTTTGAGGGTGGTCACGAATTAAATTCCTTTTCGCTCTAGGACGCATATTTAAGGAGATATGGGCAAAAGAAGTTTTTCATATAAAAATTTCGATTTTTTTAGGTTTTGGGTGGATTTTTAAATTTTTTGGGGTGGTCACGAATTAAAGTCCTTTTCGCTCTAGGAGGCATATTTAAGGAGATATGGGCAAAACAAGTTTTTCATATAAAAATTTAATTTTTTTTAGATTTTGGGTGGATTTTTCAATTTTTTGGGGGTGGTCACGAATTATAGTCCTTTTCGCTCTAGGACGCTTAGTTTAGGAGATATGGGCAAAAGAAGTTTTTTATATAAAACTTTCAATTTTATTAGGTTTTGGGTGGATTTTTCAATTTTTTGGGGGTGGTCACGAATTAAAGTCCTTTTCGCTCTAGGACGCATATTTAAGGAGATATGGGCAAAAGAAATTTTCCATATAAAAATTTCAATTTTTTTAGGTTTTGGGTGGATTTTTCAATTTTTTGGGGTGGTCACGAATTAAAGTCCTTTTCGCTCTAGGACGCATATTTAAGGAGATATGGGCAAAAGAAGTTTTTCATATAAAAATTTAATTTTTTTAGGTTTTGGGTGGATTTTTCAATTTTTTGGGGTGGTCACGAATTAAAGTCCTTTTCGCTCTAGGACGCATATTTAAGGACATATGGGCAAAAGAAGTTTTTCATATAAAAATTTCAATTTTTTTAGGTTTTGGGTGGATATTTCAATTTTTTGGGGGTGGTCACGAATTAAAGTCCTTTTCGCTCTAGGACGCATATTTAAGGAGATATGGGCAAAGGAAGTTTTTCATATAAAAATTTAAATTTTTTTAGGTTTTGGGTGGATATTTCAATTTTTTGGGGGTGGTCACGAATTAAAGTCCTTTTCGCTCTAGGACGCATATTTAAGGAGATATGGGCAAAAGAAGTTTTTCATATAAACATTTCAATTTTTTTAGGTTTTGGGTGGATTTTTCAATTTTTGGGGGGTGGTCACGAATTAAAGTCCTTTTCGCTCTAGGACGCATATTTAAGGAGATATGGGCAAAAGAAGTTTTTCATATAAAAATTTCAATTTTTTAGGTTTTGGGTGGATTTTACAATTTTTTGGGGTTGGTCACGAATTAAAGTCCTTTTCGCTCTAGGACGCATATTTAAGGAGATATGGGCAAAAGAAGTTTTTCATATAAAAATTTCAATTTTTTTAGGTTTTGGGTGGATTTTTCAATTTTTTGGGGGTGGTCACGAATTAAAGTCCTTTTCGCTCTAGGACGCATATTTAAGGAGATATGGGCAAAAGAAGTTTTTCATATCTTGGTGGATTTTTCAATTGTTTGAGGGTGGTCACGAATTAAAGTCCTTTTCGCTCTAGGACGCATATTTAAGGAGATATGGGCAAAAGAAGTTTTTCATATAAAAATTTCGATTTTTTTAGGTTTTGGGTGGATTTTGAAATTTTTTGGGGTGGTCACGAATTAAAGTCCTTTTCGCTCTAGGAGGCATATTTAAGGAGATATGGGCAAAACAAGTTTTTCATATAAAAATTTAATTTTTTTTAGATTTTGGGTGGATTTTTCAATTTTTTGGGGGTGGTCACGAATTATAGTCCTTTTCGCTCTAGGACGCTTAGTTTAGGAGATATGGGCAAAAGAAGTTTTTTATATAAAACTTTCAATTTTATTAGGTTTTGGGTGGATTTTTCAATTTTTTGGGGGTGGTCACGAATTAAAGTCCTTTTCGCTCTAGGACGCATATTTAAGGAGATATGGGCAAAAGAAATTTTCCATATAAAAATTTCAATTTTTTTAGGTTTTGGGTGGATTTTTCAATTTTTTGGGGTGGTCACGAATTAAAGTCCTTTTCGCTCTAGGACGCATATTTAAGGAGATATGGGCAAAAGAAGTTTTTCATATAAAAATTTCAATTGTTTTAGGTTTTGGGTGGATTTTTCAATTTTTTGGGGGTGGTCACGAATTATTGTCCTTTTCGCTCTAGGACGCATATTTAAGGAGATATGGGCAAAAGAAGTTTTTCATATAAAAATTTAAATTTTTTTAGGTTTTGGGTGGATTTTTCAATTTTTTGGGGGTGGTCACGAATTATAGTCCTTTTCGCTCTAGGACGCATATTTAAGGAGATATGGGCAACAGAAGTTTTTCATATAAAAAATTCAATTTTTTTAGGTTTTGGGTGGATTTTTCAATTTTTTGGGGGTGGTCACGAATTAAAGTCCTCTTCGCTGTAGGACGCTTAGTTTAGGAGATATGGGCAAAAGATGTTTTTCATATAAAAAATGCAATTTTTTTAGGTTTTGGGTGGATTTTTCAATTTTTTGGGGGTGGTCACGAATTAAAGTCCTTTTCGCTGTAGGACGCATATTTAAGGAGATATGGGCAAAAGAAGTTTTTCATATAAAAATTTCAATTTTTTTGGGTTTTGGGTGGATATTTCAATTTTTTGGGGGTGGTCACGAATTAAAGTCCTTTTCGCTCTAGGACGCTTAGTTTGAGAGATATGGGCAAAAGAAGTTTTTCATATAAAAATTTCCATTTTTTTAGGCTTTGGATGGATTTTTCAATTTTTTGAGGATGGTCACGAATTAATGTCCTTTTCGCTCTAGGAGGCATATTTAAGGAGATATGGGCAAAACAAGTTTTTCATATAAAAATTTAAATTTTTTTTAGATTTTGGGTGGATTTTTCAATTTTTTGGGGGTGGTCACGAATTATAGTCCTTTTCGCTCTAGGACGCATATTTAAGGAGATATGGGCAAAAGAAGTTTTTCATATAAAAATTTCAATTTTTTTGGGTTTTGGGTGGATTTTTCAATTTTTTTTCGAATTAAAGTCCTTTTCGCTCTAGGACGCATATTTAAGGAGATATGGGCAAAAGAAGTTTTTCATATCAAAATTGAAATTTTTTTAGGTTTTGGGTGGATTTTTCAATTGTTTGAGGGTGGTCACGATTTAAAGTCCTTTTCGCTCTAGGACGCATATTTAAGGAGATATGGGCAAAAGAAGTTTTTCATATAAAAATTTCAATTTTTTTTGGGGTTTTGGGTGGATTTTTCTATTTTTTGAGGGTGGCCACGAATTAAAGTCCTTTTCGCTCTAGGACGCATATTTAAGGAGATATGGGCAAAAGAAGTTTTTCATATAAAAATTTCAATTTTTTTAGGTTTTGGGTGGATTTTTCAATTTTTTGAGGGTGGTCACGAATTAAAGTCCTTTTCGCTCTAGGATGCTTAGTTTAGGAGATATGGGCAAAAGAAGTTTTTCATATAAAAATTTAAATTTTTTTAGGTTTTGGGTGGATTTTTCAATTTTTTGGGGGTGGTCACGAATTATAGTCCTTTTCGCTCTAGGACGCATATTTAAGGAGATATGGGCAACAGAAGTTTTTCTTATAAAAATTTCAATTTTTTTAGGTTTTGGGTGGATTTTTCAATTTTTTGGGGGTGGTCACGAATTAAAGTCCTTTTCGCTCTAGGACGCATATTTAAGGAGATATGGGCAAAAGAAGTTTTCCATATAAAAATTTCAATTTTTTAGGTTTTGGGTGGATTTTTCAATTTTTTGGGAGTGGTCACGAATTAAAGTCCTTTTCGCTCTAGGACGCATATTTAAGGAGATATAGGTAAAAAAAAGTTTTTCATATAAAAATTTCAATTTTTTAGGTTTTGGGTGGATTTTTAAATTTTTTGGGGGTGGTCACGAATTAAAGTCGTTTTTGCTCTAGGACGCATATTTAAGGAGATATGTGCAAAAGAAGTTTTTCATATAAAAATTTCAATTTTTTTAGGTTTTAGGTGAATTTTTCAATTGTTTGAGAGTAGTCACGAATTAAAGTCCTTTTCGCTCTAGCACGCATATTTAAGGAGATATTGGCAAAAGAAGTTTTTCATATAAAAATTTCAATTTTTTTAGGTTTTGGGTGGATTTTTCAATTTTTTGGGGGTGGTCACGAATTAAAGTCCTTTTCGCTCTAGGACGCATATTTAAGGAGATATGGGCAAAAGAAATTTCTCATATAAAAATTTAATTTTTTTTTAGGTTTTGGGTGGATTTTTCATTTTTTTGGGGGTGGTCACGAATTAAAGTCCTTTTCGCTCTAGGACGCGTATTTAAGGAGATAGGGGCAAAAGAATGATTTTAATATAAAAATTTCAATTTTTTTAGGTTTTGGGTGGATTTTTCAATTTTTTGAGGGTGGTCACGAATTATAGTCCTTTTCGCTCTAGGATGCTTAGTTTAGGAGATATGGGCAACAGAAGTTTTTCATATAAAAATTTAAATTTTTTTAGGTTTTGGGTGGATTTTTCAATTGTTTGAGGGTGGTCACGAATTAAAGTCCTTTTCGCTCTAGGACGCATATTTAAGGAGATATGGGCAAAAGAAGTTTTCCATATAAAAATTTCAATTTTTTTAGGTTTTGGGTGGATTTTTCAATTTTTTGGGGGTGGTCACGAATTAAAGTCCTTTTCGCTCTAGGACGCATATTTAAGGAGATATGGGCAAAAGAAGTTTTTCATATAAAAATTTCAATTTTTTTGGGTTTTGGGTGGATTTTTCAATTTTTTGGGGGTGGTCACGAATTAAAGTCCTTTTCGCTCTAGGACGCATATTTAAGGAGATATGGGCAAAAGAAGTTTTTCATATAAAAATTTCAATTTTTTTAGGTTTTGGGTGGATTTTTCAATTTTTTGAGGGTGGTCACGAATTATAGTCCTTTTCGCTCTAGGATGCTTAGTTTAGGAGATGTGGGCAAAAGAAGTTTTTCATATAAAAATTTCAATTTTTTTAGGTTTTGGGTGGATTTTTCAATTGTTTGAGGGTGGTCACGAATTAAAGTCCTTTTCGCTCTAGGACGCATATTTAAGGAGATATGGGCAAAAGAAGTTTTCCATATAAAAATTTCAATTTTTGTAGGTTTTGGGTGGATTTTTCAATTTTTTTGGGGGTGGTCACGAATTAAAGTCCTTTTCGCTCTAGGACGCGTATTTAAGGAGATATGGGCAAACGAAGTTTTCCATATAAAAATTTCAATTTTTTTTAGGTTTTGGGTGGATTTTTCAATTTTTTGGGGGTGGTCACGAACTAAAGTCCTTTTCGCTCTAGGACGCATATTTAAGGAGATATGGGCAAAAGAAGTTTTTCATATAAAAAATTCAATTTTTTTAGGTTTTGGGTGGATTTTTCAATTTTTTGGGGGTGGTCACGAATTAAAGTCGTTTTCGCTGTAGGACGCATATTTAAGGAGATATGGGCAAAAGAAGTTTTCCATATAAAAATTTCAATTTTTTTAGGTCTTGGGTGGATTTTTCAATTTTTTGGGATGGTCACGTATTAAAGACCTTTTCGCTCTAGGACGCATATTTAAGGAGATATGGACAAAAGAAGTTTTTCATATAAAAATTTCAATTTTTTTAGGTTTTGGGTGGATTTTTCAATTTTTTGGGGGTGGTCACGAATTAAAGTCCTTTTCGCTCTAGGACGCATATTTAAGGAGATATGGGCAAAAGAAGTTTTTCATATAAAAATTTCAATTTTTTTAGGTTTTGTTAAGGAGTTTAGGAGATATGGGCAAAAGAAGTTTTTCATATAAAAATTTAAATTTTTTTAGGTTTTGGGTGGATTTTTCAATTGTTTGAGGGTGGTCACGAATTAAAGTCCTTTTCGCTCTAGGACGCATATTTAAGGAGATATGGGCAAAAGAAGTTTTCCATATAAAAATTTCAATTTTTTTAGGTTTTGGGTGGATTTTTCAATTTTTTGGGGGTGGTCACGAATTAAAGTCCTTTTCGCTCTAGGACGCATATTTAAGGAGATATGGGCAAAAGAAGTTTTTCATATAAAAATTTCAATTTTTTGGGATTTGGGTGGATTTTTCAATTTTTTGGGGGTGGTCACGAATTAAAGTCCTTTTCGCTCTAGGATGCTTAGTTTAGGAGATGTGGGCAAAAGAAGTTTTTCATATAAAAATTTCAATTTTTTTAGGTTTTGGGTGGATTTTTCAATTGTTTGAGGGTGGTCACGAATTAAAGTCCTTTTCGCTCTAGGACGCATATTTAAGGAGATATGGGCAAAAGAAGTTTTCCATATAAAAATTTCAATTTTTGTAGGTTTTGGGTGGATTTTTCAATTTTTTTGGGGGTGGTCACGAATTAAAGTCCTTTTCGCTCTAGGACGCGTATTTAAGGAGATATGGGCAAAAGAAGTTTTCCATATAAAAATTTCAATTTTTTTTAGGTTTTTGGGTGGATTTTTCAATTTTTTGGGGGTGGCCACGAACTAAAGTCCTTTTCGCTCTAGGACGCATATTTAAGGAGATATGGGCAAAAGAAGTTTTTCATATAAAAAATTCAATTTTTTTAGGTTTTGGGTGGATTTTTCAATTTTTTGGGGGTGGTCACGAATTAAAGTCGTTTTCGCTGTAGGACGCATATTTAAGGAGATATGGGCAAAAGAAGTTTTCCATATAAAAATTTCAATTTTTTTAGGTCTTGGGTGGATTTTTCAATTTTTTGGGATGGTCACGTATTAAAGTCCTTTTCGCTCTAGGACGCATATTTAAGGAGATATGGACAAAAGAAGTTTTTCATATAAAAATTTCAATTTTTTTAGGTTTTGGGTGGATTTTTCAATTTTTTGGGGGTGGTCACGAATTAAAGTCCTTTTTGCTCTAGGACGCATATTTAAGGAGATATGGGCAAAAGAAGTTTTTCATATAAAAATTTCAATTTTTTTAGGTTTTGGGTGGATTTTTCAATTTTTTGGGGATGGTCACGAATTAAAGTCCTTTTCGCTCTAGGACGCATATTTAAGGAGATATGGGCAAAAGAAGTTTTTCATATAAAATTTTTAATTTTTTTAGGTTTTGGGTGGATTTTTCAATTTTTTGGGGGTGGTCACGAATTAAAGTCCTTTTCGCTCTAGGACGCTTAGTTTAGGAGATATGGGCAAAAGAAGTTTTTCATATAAAAATTTTAATTTTTTGTGGTTTTGGGTGGATTTTTCAATTTTTTGGGGGTGGTCACGAATTAAAGTCCTTCTCGCTCTAGGACGCATATTTAAGGAGATATGGGCAACAGAAGTTTTTCATATAAAAATTTTAATTTTTTGAGGTTTTGGGTGGATTTTTCAATTTTTTGGGGGTGGTCACGAATTAAAGTCCTTTTCGCTCTAGGACGCATATTTAAGGAGATATGGGCAAAAGAAGTTTTTCATATAAAAATTTCAATTTTTTTAGGTTTTGGGTGGATTTTTCAATTTTTTGGGGGTGGTCACGAATTAAAGTCCTTTTCGCTCTAGGACGCATATTTAAGGAGATATGGGCAAAAGAAGTTTTTCATATAAAAATTTCATTTTTTTTAGGTTTTGGGTGGATTTTTCAATTTTTTGGGGGTGGTCACGAATTAAAGTCCTTTTCGCTCTAGGACGCATATTTAAGGAGATATGGGCAAAAGAAGTTTTTCATATAAAAATTTCAATTTTTTTAGGTTTTGGGTGGATTTTTCAATTTTTTGGGGATGGTCACGAATTAAAGTCCTTTTCGCTCTAGGACGCATATTTAAGGAGATATGGGCAAAAGAAGTTTTTCATATAAAAATTTCATTTTTTTTGGGATTTGGGTGGATTTTTCAATTTTTTGGGGGTGGTCACGAATTAAAGTCCTTTTCGCTCTAGGATGCTTAGTTTAGGAGATGTGGGCAAAAGAAGTTTTTCATATAAAAATTTCAATTTTTTTAGGTTTTGGGTGGATTTTTCAATTGTTTGAGGGTGGTCACGAATTAAAGTCCTTTTCGCTCTAGGACGCATATTTAAGGAGATATGGGCAAAAGAAGTTTTCCATATAAAAATTTCAATTTTTGTAGGTTTTGGGTGGATTTTTCAATTTTTTTGGGGGTGGTCACGAATTAAAGTCCTTTTCGCTCTAGGACGCGTATTTAAGGAGATATGGGCAAAAGAAGTTTTCCATATAAAAATTTCAATTTTTTTTAGGTTTTGGGTGGATTTTTCAATTTTTTGGGGGTGGTCACGAACTAAAGTCCTTTTCGCTCTAGGACGCATATTTAAGGAGATATGGGCAAAAGAAGTTTTTCATATAAAAAATTCAATTTTTTTAGGTTTTGGGTGGATTTTTCAATTTTTTGGGGGTGGTCACGAATTAAAGTCGTTTTCGCTGTAGGACGCATATTTAAGGAGATATGGGCAAAAGAAGTTTTCCATATAAAAATTTCAATTTTTTTAGGTCTTGGGTGGATTTTTCAATTTTTTGGGATGGTCACGTATTAAAGTCCTTTTCGCTCTAGGACGCATATTTAAGGAGATATGGACAAAAGATGTTTTTCATATAAAAATTTCAATTTTTTTAGGTTTTGGGTGGATTTTTCAACTTTTTGGGGGTGGTCACGAATTAAAGTCCTTTTCGCTCTAGGACGCATATTTAAGGAGATATGGGCAAAAGAAGTTTTTCATATAAAAATTTCAATTTTTTTAGGTTTTGGGTGGATTTTTCAATTTTTTGGGGATGGTCACGAATTAAAGTCCTTTTCGCTCTAGGACGCATATTTAAGGAGATATGGGCAAAAGAAGTTTTTCATATAAAAATTTTAATTTTTTTAGGTTTTGGGTGGATTTTTCAATTTTTTGGGGGTGGTCACGAATTAAAGTCCTATTCGCTCTAGACCGCTTAGTTTAGGAGATATGGGCAAAAGAAGTTTTTCATATAAAAATTTTAATTTTTTGAGGTTTTGGGTGGATTTTTCAATTTTTTGGGGGTGGTCACGAATTAAAGTCCTTCTCGCTCTATGACGCATATTTAAGGAGATATGGGCAACAGAAGTTTTTCATATAAAAATTTTAATTTTTTGAGGTTTTGGGTGGATTTTTCAATTTTTTGGGGGTGGTCACGAATTAAAGTCCTTTTCGCTCTAGGACGCATATTTAAGGAGATATGGGCAAAAGAAGTTTTTCATATAAAAATTTCATTTTTTTTAGGTTTTGGGTGGATTTTTCAATTTTTTGGGGGTGGTCACGAATTAAAGTCCTTTTCGCTCTAGGACGCATATTTAAGGAGATATGGGCAAAAGATGTTTTTCATATAAAAATTTAAATTTTTTTAGGTTTTGGGTGGATTTTTCAATTTTTTGGGGGTGGTCACGAATTAAAGTCCTTTTCGCTCTAGGACGCTTAGTTTAGGAGATATGGGCAAAAGAAGTTTTTCATATAAAAATTTTAATTTTTTGAGATTTTGGGTGGATTTTTCAATTTTTTGGGGGTGGTCACGAATTAAAGTCCTTCTCGCGCTAGGACGCATATTTAAGGAGATATGGGCAAAAGAAGTTTTTCATATAAAAATTTCAATTTTTTTAGGTTTTGGGTGGATTTTTCAATTTTTTGGGGGTGGTCACGAATTAAAGTCCTTTTCGCTCTAGGACGCATATTTAAGGAGATATGGGCAAAAGAAGTTTTTCATATAAACATTTAAAATTTTTAGGTTTTGGGTGGATTTTTCAATTTTTTGGGGGTGGTCACGAATTAAAGTCCTTTTCGCTCTAGGACGCATATTTAAGGAGATATGGACAAAAGAAGTTTTTCATATAAAAATGTCAATTTTTTTAGGTTTTGGGTGGATTTTTCAATTTTTTGGGGGTGGTCACGAATTAAAGTCCTTTTCGCTCTAGGACGCATATTTAAGGAGATATGGGCAAAAGAAGTTTTTCATATAAAAATTTCAATTTTTTTAGGTTTTGGGTGGATTTTTCAATTTTTTGGGGGTGGTCACGAATTAAAGTCCTTTTCGCTCTAGGACGCATATTTAAGGAGATATGGGCAAAAGAAGTTTTTCATATAAAAATTTCAATTTTTTTAGGTTTTGGGTGGATTTTTCAATTTTTTGAGGGTGGTCACGAATTAAAGTCCTTTTCGCTCTAGGACGCATATTTAAGGAGATATGGGCAAAAGAAGTTTTTCATATAAAAATTTCAATTTTTTTAGGTTTTGGGTGGATTTTTCAATTTTTGGGGGGTGGTCACGAATTAAAGTCCTTTTCGCTCTAGGACGCATATTTAAGGAGATATGGGCAAAAGAAGTTTTTCATATAAAAATTTCAATTTTTTTGAGGTTTTGGGTGGAGTTTTCAATTTTTTGGGGGTGGTCACGAATTAAAGGCCTTTTCGCTCTAGCACGCTTAGTTTAGGAGATATGGGCAAAAGAAGTTTTTCATATAAAAATTTCAATTTTTTTAGGTTTTGGGTGGATTTTTCAATTTTTTGGGGGTGGTCACGAATTAAAGTCCTTTTCGCTCTAGGACGCATATTTAAGGAGATATGGGCAAAAGAAGTTTTTCATATAAAAATTTCAATTTTTTTAGGTTTTGGGTGGATTTTTCAATTTTTTGGGGGTGGTCACGAATTAAAGTCCTTTTCGCTCTAGGACGCATATTTAAGGAGATATGGGCAAAAGAAGTTTTTCATATAAAAATTTAAATTTTTTTAGGTTTTGGGTGGAGTTTTCAATTTTTTGGGGGTGGTTACGAATTAAAGTCCTTTTCGCTCTGGGACGCATATTTAAGGAGATATGGGCAAAAGAAGTTTTTCATATAAAAATTTCAATTTTTTTAGGTTTTGGGTGGATTTTTCAATTTTTTGGGGATGGTCACGAATTAAAGTCCTTTTCGCTCTAGGACGCATATTTAAGGAGATATGGGCAAAAGAAGTTTTTCATATAAAAATTTAAATTTTTTTAGGTTTTGGGTGGAGTTTTCAATTTTTTGGGGGTGGTCACGAATTAAATTCCTTTTCGCTCTAGGACGCATATTTAAGGAGATATGGGCAAAAGAAGTTTTTAATATAAAAATTTCACTTTTTTTAGGTTTTGGGTGGAGTTTTCAATTTTTTGGGGGTGGTCACGAATTAAATGCCGTTTCGCTCTAGCACGCTTAGTTTAGGAGATATGGGCAAAAGAAGTTTTTCATATAAAAATTTCAATTTTTTTAGGTTTTGGGTGGATTTTTCAATTTTTCGGGGGTGGTCACGAATTAAAGTCCTTTTCGCTCTAGGACGCATATTTAAGGAGATATGGGTAAAAGAAGTTTTTCATATAAAAATTTCAATTTTTTTAGGTTTTGGGTGGATTTTTCAATTTTTTGGGGGTGGTCACGAATTAAAGTCATTTTCGCTCTAGGACGCATATTTAAGGAGATATGGGCAAAAGAAGTTTTTCATATAAAAATTTCATTTTTTTTAGGTTTTGGGTGGATTTTTCAATTTTTTGGGGGTGGTCACGAATTAAAGTCCTTCTCGCTCTAGGACGCATATTTAAGGAGATATGGGCAAAAGAAGTTTTTCATATAAAAATTTCAATTTTTTTAGGTTTTGGGTGGATATTTCAATTTTTGGGGGTGGTCACGAATTAAAGTCCTTTTCGCTCTAGGACGCATATTTAAGGAGACATGGGCAAAAGAAGTTTTTCATATAAAAATTTCAATTTTTTTAGGTTTTGGGTGGATTTTTCAATTTTTGGGGGGTGGTCACGAATTAAAGTCCTTTTCGCTCTAGGACGCATATTTAAGGAGATATGGGCAAAAGAAGTTTTTCATATAAAAATTTCAATTTTTTAGGTTTTGGGTGGATTTTTCAATTTTTTGGGGGTGGTCACGAATTAAAGTCCTTTTCGCTCTAGGACGCATATTTAAGGAGATATGGGCAAAAGAAGTTTTTCATATAAAAATTTCAATTTTTTTAAGGTTTTGGGTGGATTTTTCAATTTTTTGGGGGTGGTCACGAATTAAAGTCCTTTTCGCTCTAGGACGCATATTTAAGGAGATATGGGCAAAAGAAGTTTTTCATATAAAAATTTCAATTATTTTAGGTTTTGGGTGGATTTTTCAATTTTTTGGGTTGGTCACGAATTAAAGTCCTTTTCGCTCTAGGACGCATATTTAAGGAGATATGGGCAAAAGAAGTTTTTCATATAAAAATTTCAATTTTTTTAGGTTTTGGGTGGATTTTTCAATTTTTGGGGGGTGGTCACGAATTAAAGTCCTTTTTGCTCTAGGACGCATATTTAAGGAGATATGGGCAAAAGAAGTTTTTCATATAAAAATTTCATTTTTTTGAGGTTTTGGGTGGAGTTTTCAATTTTTTGGGGGTGGTCACGAATTAAAGGCCTTTTCGCTCTAGCACGCTTAGTTTAGGAGATATGGGCAAAAGAAGTTTTTCATATAAAAATTTAAATTTTTTTAGGTTTTGGGTGGATTTTTCAATTTTTTGGGGGTGGTCACGAATTAAAGTCCTTTTCGCTCTAGGACGCATATTTAAGGAGATATGGGCAAAAGAAGTTTTTCATATAAAAATTTCATTTTTTTTAGGTTTTGGGTGGATTTTTCAATTTTTTGGGGGTGGTCACGAATTAAAGTCCTTTTCGCTCTAGGACGCATATTTAAGGAGATATGGGCAAAAGAAGTTTTTCATATAAAAATTTCAATTTTTTTAGGTTTTGGGTGGATTTTTCAATTTTTTGGGGGTGGTCACGAATTAAAGTCCTTTTCGCTCTAGGACGCATATTTAAGGAGATATGGGCAAAAGAAGTTTTTCATATAAAAATTTAAATTTTTTACGTTTTGGGTGGATTTTTCAATTTTTTGGGGGTGGTCACGAATTAAAGTCCTTTTCGCTCTAGGACGCTTAGTTTAGGAGATATGGGCAAAAGAAGTTTTTCATATAAAAATTTTAATTTTTTGAGGTTTTGGGTGGATTTTTCAATTTTTTTGGGGGTGGTCACGAATTAAAGTCCTTTTCGCTCTAGGACGCATATTTAAGGAGATATGGGCAAAAGAAGTTTTTCATATAAAAATTTCAATTTTTTTAGGTTTTGGGTGGATTTTTCAATTTTTTGGGGGTGGTCACGAATTAAAGTCCTTTTCGCTCTAGGACGCATATTTAAGGAGATATGGGCAAAAGAAGTTTTTCATATAAAAATTTCAATTTTTTTAGGTTTTGGGTGGATTTTTCAATTTTTTGGGGGTGGTCACGAATTAAAGTCCTTTTCGCTCTAGGACGCATATTTAAGGAGATATGGGCAAAAGAAGTTTTTCATATAAAAATTTCAATTATTTTAGGTTTTGGGTGGATTTTTCAATTTTTTGGGTTGGTCACGAATTAAAGTCCTTTTCGCTCTAGGACGCATATTTAAGGAGATATGGGCAAAAGAAGTTTTTCATATAAAAATTTCAATTTTTTTAGGTTTTGGGTGGATTTTTCAATTTTTGGGGGGTGGTCACGAATTAAAGTCCTTTTTGCTCTAGGACGCATATTTAAGGAGATATGGGCAAAAGAAGTTTTTCATATAAAAATTTCAATTTTTTTGAGGTTTTTGGGTGGAGTTTTCAATTTTTTGGGGGTGGTCACGAATTAAAGGCCTTTTCGCTCTAGCACGCTTAGTTTAGGAGATATGGGCAAAAGAAGTTTTTCATATAAAAATTTAAATTTTTTTAGGTTTTGGGTGGATTTTTCAATTTTTTGGGGGTGGTCACGAATTAAAGTCCTTTTCGCTCTAGGACGCATATTTAAGGAGATATGGGCAAAAGAAGTTTTTCATATAAAAATTTCATTTTTTTTAGGTTTTGGGTGGATTTTTCAATTTTTTGGGGGTGGTCACGAATTAAAGTCCTTTTCGCTCTAGGACGCATATTTAAGGAGATATGGGCAAAAGAAGTTTTTCATATAAAAATTTCAATTTTTTTAGGTTTTGGGTGGATTTTTCAATTTTTTGGGGGTGGTCACGAATTAAAGTCCTTTTCGCTCTAGGACGCATATTTAAGGAGATATGGGCAAAAGAAGTTTTTCATATAAAAATTTTAATTTTTTAGGTTTTGGGTGGATTTTTCAATTTTTTGGAGGTGGTCACGAATTAAAGTCCTTTTCGCTCTAGGACGCTTAGTTTAGGAGATATGGGCAAAAGAAGTTTTTCATATAAAAATTTTAATTTTTTGAGGTTTTGGGTGGATTTTTCAATTTTTTTGGGGGTGGTCACGAATTAAAGTCCTTCTCGCTCTAGGACGCATATTTAAGGAGATATGGGCAAAAGAAGTTTTTCATATAAAAATTTCAATTTTTTTAGGTTTTGGGTGGATTTTTCAATTTTTTGGGAGTGGTCACGAATTAAAGTCCTTTTCGCTCTAGGACGCATATTTAAGGAGATATGGGCAAAAGAAGTTTTTCATATAAAAATTTCAATTTTTTGAGGTTTTGGGTGGATTTTTCAATTTTTTGGGGGTGGTCACGAATTAAAGTCCTTTTCGCTCTAGGACGCATATTTAAGGAGATATGGGCAAAAGAAGTTTTTCATATAAAAATTTCAATTTTTTTAGGTTTTGGGTGGATTTTTCAATTTTTGGGGGGTGGTCACGAATTAAAGTCCTTTTCGCTCTAGGACGCATATTTAAGGAGATATGGGCAAAAGAAGTTTTTCATATAAAAATTTCAATTTTTTAGGTTTTGGGTGGATTTTTCAATTTTTTGGGGGTGGTCACGAATTAAAGTCCTTTTCGCTCTAGGACGCATATTTAAGGAGATATGGGCAAAAGAAGTTTTTCATATAAAAATTTCAATTTTTTTAGGTTTTGGGTGGATTTTTCAATTTTTTGGGGGTGGTCACGAATTAAAGTCCTTTTCGCTCTAGGACGCATATTTAAGGAGATATGGGCAAAAGAAGTTTTTCATATAAAAATTTAAATTTTTTGAGGTTTTGGGTGGATTTTTCAATTTTTTGGGGGTGGTCACGAATTAAAGTCCTTTTCGCTCTAGGACGCATATTTAAGGAGATATGGGCAAAAGAAGTTTTTCGTATAAAAATTTCATTTTTTTTAGGTTTTGGGTGGATCTTTCAATTTTTGGGGGGTGGTCACGAATTAAAGTCCTTTTCGCTCTAGGACGCATATTTAAGGAGATATGGGCAAAAGAAGTTTTTCATATAAAAATTTTAATTTTTTGAGGTTTTGGGTGGATTTTTCAATTTTTTTGGGGGTGGTCACGAATTAAAGTCCTTTTCGCTCTAGGACGCATATTTAAGGAGATATGGGCAAAAGAAGTTTTTCATATAAAAATTTCAATTTTTTTAGGTTTTGGGTGGATTTTTCAATTTTTTTGGGGGTGGTCACGAATTAAAGTCCTTTTCGCTCTAGGACGCATATTTAAGGAGATATGGGCAAAAGAAGTTTTTCATATAAAAATTTCAATTTTTTTAGGTTTTGGGTGGATTTTTCAATTTTTTGGGGGTGGTCACGAATTAAAGTCCTTTTCGCTCTAGGACGCATATTTAAGGAGATATGGGCAAAAGAAGTTTTTCATATAAAAATTTCAATTATTTTAGGTTTTGGGTGGATTTTTCAATTTTTTGGGTTGGTCACGAATTAAAGTCCTTTTCGCTCTAGGACGCATATTTAAGGAGATATGGGCAAAAGAAGTTTTTCATATAAAAATTTCAATTTTTTTAGGTTTTGGGTGGATTTTTCAATTTTTGGGGGGTGGTCACGAATTAAAGTCCTTTTTGCTCTAGGACGCATATTTAAGGAGATATGGGCAAAAGAAGTTTTTCATATAAAAATTTCAATTTTTTGAGGTTTTGGGTGGATTTTTCAATTTTTTGGGGGTGGTCACGAATTAAAGGCCTTTTCGCTCTAGCACGCTTAGTTTAGGAGATATGGGCAAAAGAAGTTTTTCATATGAAAATTTAAATTTTTTTAGGTTTTGGGTGGATTTTTCAATTTTTTGGGGGTGGTCACGAATTAAAGTCCTTTTCGCTCTAGGACGCATATTTAAGGAGATATGGGCAAAAGAAGTTTTTCATATAAAAATTTCATTTTTTTTAGGTTTTGGGTGGATTTTTCAATTTTTTGGGGGTGGTCACGAATTAAAGTCCTTTTCGCTCTAGGACGCATATTTAAGGAGATATGGGCAAAAGAAGTTTTTCATATAAAAATTTCAATTTTTTTAGGTTTTGGGTGGATTTTTCAATTTTTTGGGGGTGGTCACGAATTAAAGTCCTTTTCGCTCTAGGACGCATATTTAAGGAGATATGGGCAAAAGAAGTTTTTCATATAAAAATTTTAATTTTTTAGGTTTTGGGTGGATTTTTCAATTTTTTGGGGGTGGTCACGAATTAAAGTCCTTTTCGCTCTAGGACGCTTAGTTTAGGAGATATGGGCAAAAGAAGTTTTTCATATAAAAATTTTAATTTTTTGAGGTTTTGGGTGGATTTTTCAATTTTTTTGGGGGTGGTCACGAATTAAAGTCCTTCTCGCTCTAGGACGCATATTTAAGGAGATATGGGCAAAAGAAGTTTTTCATATAAAAATTTCAATTTTTTTAGGTTTTGGGTGGATTTTTCAATTTTTTGGGAGTGGTCACGAATTAAAGTCCTTTTCGCTCTAGGACGCATATTTAAGGAGATATGGGCAAAAGAAGTTTTTCATATAAAAATTTCAATTTTTTGAGGTTTTGGGTGGATTTTTCAATTTTTTGGGGGTGGTCACGAATTAAAGTCCTTTTCGCTCTAGGACGCATATTTAAGGAGATATGGGCAAAAGAAGTTTTTCATATAAAAATTTCAATTTTTTTAGGTTTTGGGTGGATTTTTCAATTTTTGGGGGGTGGTCACGAATTAAAGTCCTTTTCGCTCTAGGACGCATATTTAAGGAGATATGGGCAAAAGAAGTTTTTCATATAAAAATTTCAATTTTTTAGGTTTTGGGTGGATTTTTCAATTTTTTGGGGGTGGTCACGAATTAAAGTCCTTTTCGCTCTAGGACGCATATTTAAGGAGATATGGGCAAAAGAAGTTTTTCATATAAAAATTTCAATTTTTTTAGGTTTTGGGTGGATTTTTCAATTTTTTGGGGGTGGTCACGAATTAAAGTCCTTTTCGCTCTAGGACGCATATTTAAGGAGATATGGGCAAAAGAAGTTTTTCATATAAAAATTTAAATTTTTTGAGGTTTTGGGTGGATTTTTCAATTTTTTGGGGGTGGTCACGAATTAAAGTCCTTTTCGCTCTAGGACGCATATTTAAGGAGATATGGGCAAAAGAAGTTTTTCGTATAAAAATTTCATTTTTTTTAGGTTTTGGGTGGATTTTTCAATTTTTGGGGGGTGGTCACGAATTAAAGTCCTTTTCGCTCTAGGACGCATATTTAAGGAGATATGGGCAAAAGAAGTTTTTCATATAAAAATTTCATTTTTTTTAGGTTTTGGGTGGATTTTTCAATTTTTTGGGGGTGGTCACGAATTAAAGTCCTTTTCGCTCTAGGACGCATATTTAAGGAGATATGGGCAAAAGAAGTTTTTCATATAAAAATTTCATTTTTTTTAGGTTTTGGGTGGATTTTTCAATTTTTTGGGGGTGGTCACGAATTAAAGTCCTTTTCGCTCTAGGACGCATATTTAAGGAGATATGGGCAAAAGAAGTTTTTCATATAAAAATTTCAATTTTTTAGGTTTTGGGTGGATTTTTCAATTTTTTGGGGGTGGTCACGAATTAAAGTCCTTTTCGCTCTAGGACGCATATTTAAGGAGATATGGGCAAAAGAATTTTTTCATATAAAAATTTCAATTTTTTTAGGTTTTGGGTGGATTTTTCAATTTTTTGGGGGTGGTCACGAATTAAAGTCCTTTTCGCTCTAGGACGCATATTTAAGGAGATATGGGCAAAAGAAGTTTTTCATATAAAAATTTCAATTTTTTTAGGTTTTGGGTGGATTTTTCAATTTTTTGGGGGTGGTCACGAATTAAAGTCCTTTTCGCTCTAGGACGCATATTTAAGGAGATATGGGCAAAAGAAGTTTATCATATAAAAATTTCAATTTTTTTTTTGGTTTTGGGTGGATTTTTCAATTTTTTGGGGGTGGTCACGAATTAAAGTCCTTTTTGCTCTAGGACGCATATTTAAGGAGATATGGGCAAAAGAAGTTTTTCATATAAAAATTTCAATTTTTTTAGGTTTTGGGTGGATTTTTCAATTTTTTGGGTTGGTCACGAATTAAAGTCCTTTTCGCTCTAGGACGCATATTTAAGGAGATATGGGCAAAAGAAGTTTTTCATATAAAAATTTCAATTTTTTTAGGTTTTGGGTGGATTTTTCAATTTTTTGGGTTGGTCACGAATTAAAGTCCTTTTCGCTCTAGGACGCATATTTAAGGAGATATGGGCAAAAGAAGTTTTTCATATAAAAATTTCAATTTTTTTAGGGAGCCACCGTGGTGCAATGGTTAGCATGCCCGCCTTGCATACACAAGGTCGAAGTTTTTCATATAAAAAGAAGTTTTTCATATAAAAATTTCAATTTTTTTAGGGAGCCACCGTGGTGCAATGGTTAGCATGCCCGCCTTGCATACACAAGGTCGTGGGTTCGATTCCTGCTACGACCGAACACCAAAAAGTTTTTCAGCGGTGGATTATCCCACCTCAGTAATGCTGGTGACATTTCTGAGGGTTTCAAAGCTTCTCTAAGTGGTTTCACTGGAATGTGGAACGCCGTTCGGACTCGGCTATAAAAAGGAGGTCCCTTGTCATTGAGCTTAACATGGAATCGGGCAGCACTCAGTGATAAGAGAGAAGTTCACCACTGTGGTATCACAATGGACTGAATAGTCTAAGTGAGCCTGATACATCGGGCTGCCACATAACCTAACCTAACCTAACCTAGGACGCATATTTAAGGAGATATGGGCAAAAGAAGTTTTTCATATAAAAATGTCAATTTTTTTAGGTTTTGCGTGGATTTTTCAATTTTTTGGGGGTGGTCACGAATTAAAGTCCTTTTCGCTCTAGGACGCATATTTAAGGAGATATGGGCAAAAGAAGTTTTTCATATAAAAATTTCAATTTTTTTAGGTTTTGGGTGGATTTTTCAATTTTTTGGGGGTGGTCACGAATTAAAGTCCTTTTCGCTCTAGGACGCATATTTAAGGAGATATGGGCAAAAGAAGTTTTTCATATAAAAATTTTAATTTTTTAGGTTTTGGGTGGATTTTTCAATTTTTTGGGGGTGGTCACGAATTAAAGTCCTTTTCGCTCTAGGACGCTTAGTTTAGGAGATATGGGCAAAAGAAGTTTTTCATATAAAAATTTTAATTTTTTGAGGTTTTGGGTGGATTTTTCAATTTTTTTGGGGGTGGTCACGAATTAAAGTCCTTCTCGCTCTAGGACGCATATTTAAGGAGATATGGGCAAAAGAAGTTTTTCATATAAAAATTTCAATTTTTTTAGGTTTTGGGTGGATTTTTCAATTTTTTGGGAGTGGTCACGAATTAAAGTCCTTTTCGCTCTAGGACGCATATTTAAGGAGATATGGGCAAAAGAAGTTTTTCATATAAAAATTTCAATTTTTTTAGGTTTTGGGTGGATTTTTCAATTTTTTGGGGGTGGTCACGAATTAAAGTCCTTTTCGCTCTAGGACGCATATTTAAGGAGATATGGGCAAAAGAAGTTTTTCATATAAAAATTTCAATTTTTTTAGGTTTTGGGTGGATTTTTCAATTTTTGGGGGGTGGTCACGAATTAAAGTCCTTTTCGCTCTAGGACGCATATTTAAGGAGATATGGGCAAAAGAAGTTTTTCATATAAAAATTTCAATTTTTTAGGTTTTGGGTGGATTTTTCAATTTTTTGGGGGTGGTCACGAATTAAAGTCCTTTTCGCTCTAGGACGCATATTTAAGGAGATATGGGCAAAAGAAGTTTTTCATATAAAAATTTCAATTTTTTTAGGTTTTGGGTGGATTTTTCAATTTTTTGGGGGTGGTCACGAATTAAAGTCCTTTTCGCTCTAGGACGCATATTTAAGGAGATATGGGCAAAAGAAGTTTTTCATATAAAAATTTAAATTTTTTGAGGTTTTGGGTGGATTTTTCAATTTTTTGGGGGTGGTCACGAATTAAAGTCCTTTTCGCTCTAGGACGCATATTTAAGGAGATATGGGCAAAAGAAGTTTTTCGTATAAAAATTTCATTTTTTTTAGGTTTTGGGTGGATTTTTCAATTTTTGGGGGGTGGTCACGAATTAAAGTCCTTTTCGCTCTAGGACGCATATTTAAGGAGATATGGGCAAAAGAAGTTTTTCATATAAAAATTTCATTTTTTTTAGGTTTTGGGTGGATTTTTCAATTTTTTGGGGGTGGTCACGAATTAAAGTCCTTTTCGCTCTAGGACGCATATTTAAGGAGATATGGGCAAAAGAAGTTTTTCATATAAAAATTTCATTTTTTTTAGGTTTTGGGTGGATTTTTCAATTTTTTGGGGGTGGTCACGAATTAAAGTCCTTTTCGCTCTAGGACGCATATTTAAGGAGATATGGG
Source organism: Haematobia irritans (assembly GCF_050003625.1). Classification (NCBI taxonomy): domain Eukaryota; kingdom Metazoa; phylum Arthropoda; class Insecta; order Diptera; family Muscidae; genus Haematobia; species Haematobia irritans. The sequence continues at coordinate 82,465,508 of NC_134399.1, read as the reverse complement.
CAAAAGAAGTTTTTCATATAAAAATTTCAATTTTTTAGGTTTTGGGTGGATTTTTCAATTTTTTGGGGGTGGTCACGAATTAAAGTCCTTTTCGCTCTAGGACGCATATTTAAGGAGATATGGGCAAAAGAATTTTTTCATATAAAAATTTCAATTTTTTTAGGTTTTGGGTGGATTTTTCAATTTTTTGGGGGTGGTCACGAATTAAAGTCCTTTTCGCTCTAGGACGCATATTTAAGGAGATATGGGCAAAAGAAGTTTTTCATATAAAAATTTCAATTTTTTTAGGTTTTGGGTGGATTTTTCAATTTTTTGGGGGTGGTCACGAATTAAAGTCCTTTTCGCTCTAGGACGCATATTTAAGGAGATATGGGCAAAAGAAGTTTATCATATAAAAATTTCAATTTTTTTTTTGGTTTTGGGTGGATTTTTCAATTTTTTGGGGGTGGTCACGAATTAAAGTCCTTTTTGCTCTAGGACGCATATTTAAGGAGATATGGGCAAAAGAAGTTTTTCATATAAAAATTTCAATTTTTTTAGGTTTTGGGTGGATTTTTCAATTTTTTGGGTTGGTCACGAATTAAAGTCCTTTTCGCTCTAGGACGCATATTTAGGCAAAAGAAGTTTTTCATATAAAAATTTCAATTTTTTTAGGTTTTGGGTGGATTTTTCAATTTTTTGGGTTGGTCACGAATTAAAGTCCTTTTCGCTCTAGGACGCATATTTAAGGAGATATGGGCAAAAGAAGTTTTTCATATAAAAATTTCAATTTTTTTAGGGAGCCACCGTGGTGCAATGGTTAGCATGCCCGCCTTGCATACACAAGGTCGAAGTTTTTCATATAAAAAGAAGTTTTTCATATAAAAATTTCAATTTTTTTAGGGAGCCACCGTGGTGCAATGGTTAGCATGCCCGCCTTGCATACACAAGGTCGTGGGTTCGATTCCTGCTACGACCGAACACCAAAAAGTTTTTCAGCGGTGGATTATCCCACCTCAGTAATGCTGGTGACATTTCTGAGGGTTTCAAAGCTTCTCTAAGTGGTTTCACTGGAATGTGGAACGCCGTTCGGACTCGGCTATAAAAAGGAGGTCCCTTGTCATTGAGCTTAACATGGAATCGGGCAGCACTCAGTGATAAGAGAGAAGTTCACCACTGTGGTATCACAATGGACTGAATAGTCTAAGTGAGCCTGATACATCGGGCTGCCACATAACCTAACCTAACCTAACCTAGGACGCATATTTAAGGAGATATGGGCAAAAGAAGTTTTTCATATAAAAATTTAAATTTTTTTAGGTTTTGGGTGGATTTTTTCAATTTTTTTGGGGGTGGTCACGAATTAAAGTCCTTTTCGCTCTAGGACGCTTAGTTTAGGAGATATGGGCAAAAGAAGTTTTTCATATAAAAATTTTAATTTTTTGAGGTTTTGGGTGGATTTTTCAATTTTTTGGGGTAGGTCACGAATTAAAGTCCTTCTCGCTCTAGGACGCATATTTAGGGAGCCACCGTGGTGCAATGGTTAGCATGCCCGCCTTGCATACACAAGGTCGTGGGTTCGATTCCAGCTACGACCGAACACCAAAAAGTTTTTCAGCGGTGGATTATCCCACCTCAGTAATGCTGGTGACATTTCTGAGGGTTTCAAAGCTTCTCTAAGTGGTTTCACTGGAATGTGGAACGCCGTTCGGACTCGGCTATAAAAAGGAGGTCCCTTGTCATTGAGCTTAACATGGAATCGGGCAGCACTCAGTGATAAGAGAGAAGTTCACCACTGTGGTATCACAATGGACTGAATAGTCTAAGTGAGCTTGATACATGGGGCTGCCACATAACCTAACCTAACCTAACCTAGGACGCATATTTAAGGAGATATGGGCAAAAGAAGTTTTTCATATAAAAATGTCAATTTTTTTAGGTTTTGCGTGGATTTTTCAATTTTTTGGGGGTGGTCACGAATTAAAGTCCTTTTCGCTCTAGGACGCATATTTAAGGAGATATGGGCAAAAGAAGTTTTTCATATAAAAATTTCAATTTTTTTGAGGTTTTGGGTGGAGTTTTCAATTTTTTGGGGGTGGTCACGAATTAAAGGCCTTTTCGCTCTAGCACGCTCAGTTTAGGAGATATGGGCAAAAGAAGTTTTTCATATAAAAATTTCAATTTTTTTAGGTTTTGGGTGGATTTTTCAATTTTTTGGTGGTGGTCACGAATTAAAGTCCTTTTCGCTCTAGGACTCATATTTAAGGAGATATGGGCAAAAGAAGTTTTTCATATAAAAATTTCAATTTTTTTAGGTTTTGGGTGGATTTTTCAATTTTTTGGGGATGGTCACGAATTAAAGTCCTTTTCGCTCTAGGACGCATATTTAAGGAGATATGGGCAAAAGAAGTTTTTCATATAAAAATTTAAATTTTTTTTGGTTTTGGGTGGATTTTTCAATTTTTGGGGGGTGGTCACGAATTAAAGTCCTTTTCGCTCTAGGACGCATATTTAAGGAGATATGGGCAAAAGAAGTTTTTCATATAAAAATTTCAATTTTTTAGGTTTTGGGTGAATTTTTCAATTTTTTGGGGGTGGTCACGAATTAAAGTCCTTTTCGCTCTAGGACGCATATTTAAGGAGATATGGGCAAAAGAATTTTTTCATATAAAAATTTCAATTTTTTTTAGGTTTTGGGTGGATTTTTCAATTTTTTGGGGGTGGTCACGAATTAAAGTCCTTTTCGCTCTAGGACGCATATTTAAGGAGATATGGGCAAAAGAAGTTTTTCATATAAAAATTTCAATTATTTTAGGTTTTGGGTGGATTTTTCAATTTTTTGGGTTGGTCACGAATTAAAGTCCTTTTCGCTCTAGGACGCATATTTAAGGAGATATGGGCAAAAGAAGTTTTTCATATAAAAATTTCAATTTTTTTAGGTTTTGGGTGGATTTTTCAATTTTTGGGGGGTGGTCACGAATTAAAGTTCTTTTCGCTCTAGGACGCATATTTAAGGAGATATGGGCAAAAGAAGTTTTTCATATAAAAATTTCAATTTTTTTTAGGTTTTGGGTGGAGTTTTCAATTTTTTGGGGGTGGTCACGAATTAAAGGCCTTTTCGCTCTAGCACGCTTAGTTTAGGAGATATGGGCAAAAGAAGTTTTTCATATAAAAATTTCAATTTTTTTAGGTTTTGGGTGGATTTTTCAATTTTTTGGGGGTGGTCACGAATTAAAGTCCTTTTCGCTCTAGGACGCATATTTAAGGAGATATGGGCAAAAGAAGTTTTTCATATAAAAATTTAAAATTTTTTAGGTTTTGGGTGGATTTTTCAATTTTTTGGGGGTGGTCACGAATTAAAGTCCTTTTCGCTCTAGGACGCATATTTAAGGAGATATGGGCAAAAGAAGTTTTTCATATAAAAATTTCAATTTTTTTAGGTTTTGGGTGGATTTTTCAATTTTTTGGGGGTGGTCACGAATTAAAGTCCTTTTCGCTCTAGGACGCATATTTAAGGAGATATGGGCAAAAGAAGTTTTTCATATAAAAATTTCATTTTTTTTAGGTTTTGGGTAGATTTTTAAATTTTTTGGGGGTGGTCACGAATTAAAGTCCTTTTCGCTCTAGGACGCATATTTAAGGAGATATGGGCAAAAGAAGTTTTTCATATAAAAATTTCAATTTTTTTAGGTTTTGGGTGGATTTTTCAATTTTTTGGGGGTGGTCACGAATTAAAGTCCTTTTCGCTCTAGGACGCATATTTAAGGAGATATGGGCAAAAGAAGTTTTTCATATAAAAATTTCAATTTTTTTAGGTTTTGGGTGGATTTTTCAATTTTTTGGGGGTGGTCACGAATTAAAGTCCTTTTCGCTCTAGGACGCATATTTAAGGAGATATGGGCAAAAGAAGTTTATCATATAAAAATTTCAATTTTTTTTTTGGTTTTGGGTGGATTTTTCAATTTTTTGGGGGTGGTCACGAATTAAAGTCCTTTTTGCTCTAGGACGCATATTTAAGGGGATATGGGCAAAAGAAGTTTTTCATATAAAAATTTCAATTTTTTTAGGTTTTGGGTGGATTTTTCAATTTTTTGGGTTGGTCACGAATTAAAGTCCTTTTCGCTCTAGGACGCATATTTAAGGAGATATGGGCAAAAGAAGTTTTTCATATAAAAATTTCAATTTTTTTAGGTTTTGGGTGGATTTTTCAATTTTTGGGGGGTGGTCACGAATTAAAGTCCTTTTCGCTCTAGGACGCATATTTAAGGAGATATGGGCAAAAGAAGTTTTTCATATAAAAATTTCAATTTTTTTGAGGTTTTGGGTGGAGTTTTCAATTTTTTGGGGGTGGTCACGAATTAAAGGCCTTTTCGCTCTAGCACGCTTAGTTTAGGAGATATGGGCAAAAGAAGTTTTTCATATAAAAATTTCAATTTTTTTAGGTTTTGGGTGGATTTTTCAATTTTTTGGTGGTGGTCACGAATTAAAGTCCTTTTCGCTCTAGGACGCATATTTAAGGAGATATGGGCAAAAGAAGTTTTTCATATAAAAATTTCAATTTTTTTAGGTTTTGGGTGGATTTTTCAATTTTTTGGGGATGGTCACGAATTAAAGTCCTTTTCGCTCTAGGACGCATATTTAAGGAGATATGGGCAAGAGAAGTTTTTCATATAAAAATTTAAATTTTTTTAGGTTTTGGGTGGATTTTTCAATTTTTTGGGGGTGATCACGAATTAAAGTCCTTTTCGCTCTAGGACGCATATTTAAGGAGATATGGGCAAAAGAAGTTTTTCATATAAAAATTTCAATTTTTTTAGGTTTTGGGTGGATTTTTCAATTTTTGGGGGGTGGTCACGAATTAAAGTCCTTTTCGCTCTAGGACGCATATTTAAGGAGATATGGGCAAAATAAGTTTTTCATATAAAAATTTAAATTTTTTTAGGTTTTGGGTGGATTTTTCAATTTTTTGGGGGTGGTCACGAATTAAAGTCCTTTTCGCTCTAGAACGCTTAGTTTAGGAGATATGGGCAAAAGAAGTTTTTCATATAAAAATTTTAATTTTTTGAGGTTTTGGGTGGATTTTTCAATTTTTTGGGGGTGGTCACGAATTAAAGTCCTTTTCGCTCTGGGACGCATATTTAAGGAGATATGGGCAAAAGAAGTTTTTCATATAAAAATTTAAATTTTTTTAGGTTTTGGGTGGATTTTTCAATTTTTTGGGGGTGGTCACGAATTAAAGTCCTTTTCGCTCTAGGACGCATATTTAAGGAGATATGGGCAAAAGAAGTTTTTCATATAAAAATTTAAATTTTTTTAGGTTTTGGGTGGATTTTTCAATTTTTTGGGGGTGGTCACGAATTAAAGTCCTTTTCGCTCTAGGACGCATATTTAAGGAGATATGGGCAAAAGAAGTTTTTCATATAAAAATTTCATTTTTTTTAGGTTTTGGGTAGATTTTTAAATTTTTTGGGGGTGGTCACGAATTAAAGTCCTTTTCGCTCTAGGACGCATATTTAAGGAGATATGGGCAAAAGAAGTTTTTCATATAAAAATTTCAATTTTTTTAGGTTTTGGGTGGATTTTTCAATTTTTTGGGGGTGGTCACGAATTAAAGTCCTTTTCGCTCTAGGACGCATATTTAAGGAGATATGGGCAAAAGAAGTTTTTCATATAAAAATTTCAATTTTTTTAGGTTTTGGGTGGATTTTTCAATTTTTTGGGGGTGGTCACGAATTAAAGTCCTTTTCGCTCTAGGACGCATATTTAAGGAGATATGGGCAAAAGAAGTTTATCATATAAAAATTTCAATTTTTTTTTTGGTTTTGGGTGGATTTTTCAATTTTTTGGGGGTGGTCACGAATTAAAGTCCTTTTTGCTCTAGGACGCATATTTAAGGAGATATGGGCAAAAGAAGTTTTTCATATAAAAATTTAAATTTTTTTAGGTTTTGGGTGGATTTTTCAATTTTTTGGGTTGGTCACGAATTAAAGTCCTTTTCGCTCTAGGACGCATATTTAAGGAGATATGGGCAAAAGTAGTTTTTCATATAAAATTTTCAATTTTTTTAGGTTTTGGGTGGATTTTTCAATTTTTGGGGGGTGGTCACGAATTAAAGTCCTTTTCGCTCTAGGACGCATATTTAAGGAGATATGGGCAAAAGAAGTTTTTCATATAAAAATTTCAATTTTTTTGAGGTTTTGGGTGGAGTTTTCAATTTTTTGGGGGTGGTCACGAATTAAAGGCCTTTTCGCTCTAGCACGCTTAGTTTAGGAGATATGGGCAAAAGAAGTTTTTCATATAAAAATTTCAATTTTTTTAGGTTTTGGGTGGATTTTTCAATTTTTTGGTGGTGGTCACGAATTAAAGTCCTTTTCGCTCTAGGACGCATATTTAAGGAGATATGGGCAAAAGAAGTTTTTCATATAAAAATTTCAATTTTTTTAGGTTTTGGGTGGATTTTTCAATTTTTTGGGGATGGTCACGAATTAAAGTCCTTTTCGCTCTAGGACGCATATTTAAGGAGATATGGGCAAGAGAAGTTTTTCATATAAAAATTTAAATTTTTTTAGGTTTTGGGTGGATTTTTCAATTTTTTGGGGGTGATCACGAATTAAAGTCCTTTTCGCTCTAGGACGCATATTTAAGGAGATATGGGCAAAAGAAGTTTTTCATATAAAAATTTCAATTTTTTTAGGTTTTGGGTGGATTTTTCAATTTTTGGGGGGTGGTCACGAATTAAAGTCCTTTTCGCTCTAGGACGCATATTTAAGGAGATATGGGCAAAATAAGTTTTTCATATAAAAATTTAAATTTTTTTAGGTTTTGGGTGGATTTTTCAATTTTTTGGGGGTGGTCACGAATTAAAGTCCTTTTCGCTCTAGAACGCTTAGTTTAGGAGATATGGGCAAAAGAAGTTTTTCATATAAAAATTTTAATTTTTTGAGGTTTTGGGTGGATTTTTCAATTTTTTGGGGGTGGTCACGAATTAAAGTCCTTTTCGCTCTGGGACGCATATTTAAGGAGATATGGGCAAAAGAAGTTTTTCATATAAAAATTTAAATTTTTTTAGGTTTTGGGTGGATTTTTCAATTTTTTGGGGGTGGTCACGAATTAAAGTCCTTTTCGCTCTAGGACGCATATTTAAGGAGATATGGGCAAAAGAAGTTTTTCATATAAAAATTTAAATTTTTTTAGGTTTTGGGTGGATTTTTCAATTTTTTGGGGGTGGTCACGAATTAAAGTCCTTTTCGCTCTAGGACGCATATTTAAGGAGATATGGGCAAAAGAAGTTTTTCATATAAAAATTTCATTTTTTTTAGGTTTTGGGTAGATTTTTAAATTTTTTGGGGGTGGTCACGAATTAAAGTCCTTTTCGCTCTAGGACGCATATTTAAGGAGATATGGGCAAAAGAAGTTTTTCATATAAAAATTTCAATTTTTTTAGGTTTTGGGTGGATTTTTCAATTTTTTGGGGGTGGTCACGAATTAAAGTCCTTTTCGCTCTAGGACGCATATTTAAGGAGATATGGGCAAAAGAAGTTTTTCATATAAAAATTTCAATTTTTTTAGGTTTTGGGTGGATTTTTCAATTTTTTGGGGGTGGTCACGAATTAAAGTCCTTTTCGCTCTAGGACGCATATTTAAGGAGATATGGGCAAAAGAAGTTTATCATATAAAAATTTCAATTTTTTTTTTGGTTTTGGGTGGATTTTTCAATTTTTTGGGGGTGGTCACGAATTAAAGTCCTTTTTGCTCTAGGACGCATATTTAAGGAGATATGGGCAAAAGAAGTTTTTCATATAAAAATTTAAATTTTTTTAGGTTTTGGGTGGATTTTTCAATTTTTTGGGTTGGTCACGAATTAAAGTCCTTTTCGCTCTAGGACGCATATTTAAGGAGATATGGGCAAAAGTAGTTTTTCATATAAAATTTTCAATTTTTTTAGGTTTTGGGTGGATTTTTCAATTTTTGGGGGGTGGTCACGAATTAAAGTCCTTTTCGCTCTAGGACGCATATTTAAGGAGATATGGGCAAAAGAAGTTTTTCATATAAAAATTTCAATTTTTTTGAGGTTTTGGGTGGAGTTTTCAATTTTTTGGGGGTGGTCACGAATTAAAGGCCTTTTCGCTCTAGCACGCTTAGTTTAGGAGATATGGGCAAAAGAAGTTTTTCATATAAAAATTTCAATTTTTTTAGGTTTTGGGTGGATTTTTCAATTTTTTGGTGGTGGTCACGAATTAAAGTCCTTTTCGCTCTAGGACGCATATTTAAGGAGATATGGGCAAAAGAAGTTTTTCATATAAAAATTTCAATTTTTTTAGGTTTTGGGTGGATTTTTCAATTTTTTGGGGATGGTCACGAATTAAAGTCCTTTTCGCTCTAGGACGCATATTTAAGGAGATATGGGCAAAAGAAGTTTTTCATATAAAAATTTAAATTTTTTTAGGTTTTGGGTGGATTTTTCAATTTTTTGGGGGTGGTCACGAATTAAAGTCCTTTTCGCTCTAGGACGCATATTTAAGGAGATATGGGCAAAAGAAGTTTTTCATATAAAAATTTCAATTTTTTTAGGTTTTGGGTGGATTTTTCAATTTTTGGGGGGTGGTCACGAATTAAAGTCCTTTTCGCTCTAGGACGCATATTTAAGGAGATATGGGCAAAATAAGTTTTTCATATAAAAATTTAAATTTTTTTAGGTTTTGGGTGGATTTTTCAATTTTTTGGGGGTGGTCACGAATTAAAGTCCTTTTCGCTCTAGAACGCTTAGTTTAGGAGATATGGGCAAAAGAAGTTTTTCATATAAAAATTTTAATTTTTTGAGGTTTTGGGTGGATTTTTCAATTTTTTGGGGGTGGTCACGAATTAAAGTCCTTTTCGCTCTAGGACGCATATTTAAGGAGATATGGGCAAAAGAAGTTTTTCATATAAAAATTTAAATTTTTTTAGGTTTTGGGTGGATTTTTCAATTTTTTGGGGGTGGTCACGAATTAAAGTCCTTTTCGCTCTAGGACGCATATTTAAGGAGATATGGGCAAAAGAAGTTTTTCATATAAAAATTTAAATTTTTTTAGGTTTTGGGTGGATTTTTCAATTTTTTGGGGGTGGTCACGAATTAAAGTCCTTTTCGCTCTAGGACGCATATTTAAGGAGATATGGGCAAAAGAAGTTTTTCATATAAAAATTTCAATTTTTTTAGGTTTTGGGTGGATTTTTCAATTTTTTGGGGGTGGTCACGAATTAAAGTCCTTTTCGCTCTAGGACGCTTAGTTTAGGAGATATGGGCAAAAGAAGTTTTTCATATAAAAATTTTAATTTTTTGAGGTTTTGGGTGGATTTTTCAATTTTTTGGGGGTGGTCACGAATTAAAGTCCTTCTCGCTCTAGGACGCATATTTAAGGAGATATGGGCAAAAGAAGTTTTTCATATAAAAATGTCAATTTTTTTAGGTTTTGGGTGGATTTCTCAATTTTTTGGGGGTGGTCACGAATTAAAGTCCTTTTCGCTCTAGGACGCATATTTAAGGAGATATGGGCAAAAGAAGTTTTTCATATAAAAATTTCAATTTTTTTAGGTTTTGCGTGGATTTTTCAATTTTTTGGGGGTGGTCACGAATTAAAGTCCTTTTCGCTCTAGGACGCATATTTAAGGAGATATGGGCAAAAGAAGTTTTTCATATAAAAATTTCAATTTTTTTGAGGTTTTGGGTGGAGTTTTCAATTTTTTGGGGGTGGTCACGAATTAAAGGCCTTTTCGCTCTAGCACGCTCAGTTTAGGAGATATGGGCAAAAGAAGTTTTTCATATAAAAATTTCAATTTTTTTAGGTTTTGGGTGGATTTTTCAATTTTTTGGTGGTGGTCACGAATTAAAGTCCTTTTCGCTCTAGGACTCATATTTAAGGAGATATGGGCAAAAGAAGTTTTTCATATAAAAATTTCAATTTTTTTAGGTTTTGGGTGGATTTTTCAATTTTTTGGGGATGGTCACGAATTAAAGTCCTTTTCGCTCTAGGACGCATATTTAAGGAGATATGGGCAAAAGAAGTTTTTCATATAAAAATTTAAATTTTTTTAGGTTTTGGGTGGATTTTTCAATTTTTGGGGGGTGGTCACGAATTAAAGTCCTTTTCGCTCTAGGACGCATATTTAAGGAGATATGGGCAAAAGAAGTTTTTCATATAAAAATTTCAATTTTTTAGGTTTTGGGTGAATTTTTCAATTTTTTGGGGGTGGTCACGAATTAAAGTCCTTTTCGCTCTAGGACGCATATTTAAGGAGATATGGGCAAAAGAATTTTTTCATATAAAAATTTCAATTTTTTTTAGGTTTTGGGTGGATTTTTCAATTTTTTGGGGGTGGTCACGAATTAAAGTCCTTTTCGCTCTAGGACGCATATTTAAGGAGATATGGGCAAAAGAAGTTTTTCATATAAAAATTTCAATTATTTTAGGTTTTGGGTGGATTTTTCAATTTTTTGGGTTGGTCACGAATTAAAGTCCTTTTCGCTCTAGGACGCATATTTAAGGAGATATGGGCAAAAGAAGTTTTTCATATAAAAATTTCAATTTTTTTAGGTTTTGGGTGGATTTTTCAATTTTTGGGGGGTGGTCACGAATTAAAGTTCTTTTCGCTCTAGGACGCATATTTAAGGAGATATGGGCAAAAGAAGTTTTTCATATAAAAATTTCAATTTTTTTTAGGTTTTGGGTGGAGTTTTCAATTTTTTGGGGGTGGTCACGAATTAAAGGCCTTTTCGCTCTAGCACGCTTAGTTTAGGAGATATGGGCAAAAGAAGTTTTTCATATAAAAATTTCAATTTTTTTAGGTTTTGGGTGGATTTTTCAATTTTTTGGGGGTGGTCACGAATTAAAGTCCTTTTCGCTCTAGGACGCATATTTAAGGAGATACGGGCAAAAGAAGTTTTTCATATAAAAATTTCAATTTTTTTAGGTTTTGGGTGGATTTTTCAATTTTTTGGGGGTGGTCACGAATTAAAGTCCTTTTCGCTCTAGGACGCATATTTAAGGAGATATGGGCAAAAGAAGTTTTTCATATAAAAATTTAAAATTTTTTAGGTTTTGGGTGGATTTTTCAATTTTTTGGGGGTGGTCACGAATTAAAGTCCTTTTCGCTCTAGGACGCATATTTAAGGAGATATGGGCAAAAGAAGTTTTTCATATAAAAATTTCAATTTTTTTAGGTTTTGGGTGGATTTTTCAATTTTTTGGGGGTGGTCACGAATTAAAGTCCTTTTCGCTCTAGGACGCATATTTAAGGAGATATGGGCAAAAGAAGTTTTTCATATAAAAATTTCATTTTTTTTAGGTTTTGGGTAGATTTTTAAATTTTTTGGGGGTGGTCACGAATTAAAGTCCTTTTCGCTCTAGGACGCATATTTAAGGAGATATGGGCAAAAGAAGTTTTTCATATAAAAATTTCAATTTTTTTAGGTTTTGGGTGGATTTTTCAATTTTTTGGGGGTGGTCACGAATTAAAGTCCTTTTCGCTCTAGGACGCATATTTAAGGAGATATGGGCAAAAGAAGTTTTTCATATAAAAATTTCAATTTTTTTAGGTTTTGGGTGGATTTTTCAATTTTTTGGGGGTGGTCACGAATTAAAGTCCTTTTCGCTCTAGGACGCATATTTAAGGAGATATGGGCAAAAGAAGTTTATCATATAAAAATTTCAATTTTTTTTTTGGTTTTGGGTGGATTTTTCAATTTTTTGGGGGTGGTCACGAATTAAAGTCCTTTTTGCTCTAGGACGCATATTTAAGGGGATATGGGCAAAAGAAGTTTTTCATATAAAAATTTCAATTTTTTTAGGTTTTGGGTGGATTTTTCAATTTTTTGGGTTGGTCACGAATTAAAGTCCTTTTCGCTCTAGGACGCATATTTAAGGAGATATGGGCAAAAGAAGTTTTTCATATAAAAATTTCAATTTTTTTAGGTTTTGGGTGGATTTTTCAATTTTTGGGGGGTGGTCACGAATTAAAGTCCTTTTCGCTCTAGGACGCATATTTAAGGAGATATGGGCAAAAGAAGTTTTTCATATAAAAATTTCAATTTTTTTGAGGTTTTGGGTGGAGTTTTCAATTTTTTGGGGGTGGTCACGAATTAAAGGCCTTTTCGCTCTAGCACGCTTAGTTTAGGAGATATGGGCAAAAGAAGTTTTTCATATAAAAATTTCAATTTTTTTAGGTTTTGGGTGGATTTTTCAATTTTTTGGTGGTGGTCACGAATTAAAGTCCTTTTCGCTCTAGGACGCATATTTAAGGAGATATGGGCAAAAGAAGTTTTTCATATAAAAATTTCAATTTTTTTAGGTTTTGGGTGGATTTTTCAATTTTTTGGGGATGGTCACGAATTAAAGTCCTTTTCGCTCTAGGACGCATATTTAAGGAGATATGGGCAAAAGAAGTTTTTCATATAAAAATTTAAATTTTTTTAGGTTTTGGGTGGATTTTTCAATTTTTTGGGGGTGGTCACGAATTAAAGTCCTTTTCGCTCTAGGACGCATATTTAAGGAGATATGGGCAAAAGAAGTTTTTCATATAAAAATTTCAATTTTTTTAGGTTTTGGGTGGATTTTTCAATTTTTGGGGGGTGGTCACGAATTAAAGTCCTTTTCGCTCTAGGACGCATATTTAAGGAGATATGGGCAAAATAAGTTTTTCATATAAAAATTTAAATTTTTTTAGGTTTTGGGTGGATTTTTCAATTTTTTGGGGGTGGTCACGAATTAAAGTCCTTTTCGCTCTAGAACGCTTAGTTTAGGAGATATGGGCAAAAGAAGTTTTTCATATAAAAATTTTAATTTTTTGAGGTTTTGGGTGGATTTTTCAATTTTTTGGGGGTGGTCACGAATTAAAGTCCTTTTCGCTCTGGGACGCATATTTAAGGAGATATGGGCAAAAGAAGTTTTTCATATAAAAATTTAAATTTTTTTAGGTTTTGGGTGGATTTTTCAATTTTTTGGGGGTGGTCACGAATTAAAGTCCTTTTCGCTCTAGGACGCATATTTAAGGAGATATGGGCAAAAGAAGTTTTTCATATAAAAATTTAAATTTTTTTAGGTTTTGGGTGGATTTTTCAATTTTTTGGGGGTGGTCACGAATTAAAGTCCTTTTCGCTCTAGGACGCATATTTAAGGAGATATGGGCAAAAGAAGTTTTTCATATAAAAATTTCATTTTTTTTAGGTTTTGGGTAGATTTTTAAATTTTTTGGGGGTGGTCACGAATTAAAGTCCTTTTCGCTCTAGGACGCATATTTAAGGAGATATGGGCAAAAGAAGTTTTTCATATAAAAATTTCAATTTTTTTAGGTTTTGGGTGGATTTTTCAATTTTTTGGGGGTGGTCACGAATTAAAGTCCTTTTCGCTCTAGGACGCATATTTAAGGAGATATGGGCAAAAGAAGTTTTTCATATAAAAATTTCAATTTTTTTAGGTTTTGGGTGGATTTTTCAATTTTTTGGGGGTGGTCACGAATTAAAGTCCTTTTCGCTCTAGGACGCATATTTAAGGAGATATGGGCAAAAGAAGTTTATCATATAAAAATTTCAATTTTTTTTTTGGTTTTGGGTGGATTTTTCAATTTTTTGGGGGTGGTCACGAATTAAAGTCCTTTTTGCTCTAGGACGCATATTTAAGGAGATATGGGCAAAAGAAGTTTTTCATATAAAAATTTAAATTTTTTTAGGTTTTGGGTGGATTTTTCAATTTTTTGGGTTGGTCACGAATTAAAGTCCTTTTCGCTCTAGGACGCATATTTAAGGAGATATGGGCAAAAGAAGTTTTTCATAAAAAATTTTCAATTTTTTTAGGTTTTGGGTGGATTTTTCAATTTTTGGGGGTGGTCACGAATTAAAGTCCTTTTCGCTCTAGGACGCATATTTAAGGAGATATGGGCAAAAGAAGTTTTTCATATAAAAATTTCAATTTTTTTGAGGTTTTGGGTGGAGTTTTCAATTTTTTGGGGGTGGTCACGAATTAAAGGCCTTTTCGCTCTAGCACGCTTAGTTTAGGAGATATGGGCAAAAGAAGTTTTTCATATAAAAATTTCAATTTTTTTAGGTTTTGGGTGGATTTTTCAATTTTTTGGTGGTGGTCACGAATTAAAGTCCTTTTCGCTCTAGGACGCATATTTAAGGAGATATGGGCAAAAGAAGTTTTTCATATAAAAATTTCAATTTTTTTAGGTTTTGGGTGGATTTTTCAATTTTTTGGGGATGGTCACGAATTAAAGTCCTTTTCGCTCTAGGACGCATATTTAAGGAGATATGGGCAAAAGAAGTTTTTCATATAAAAATTTAAATTTTTTTAGGTTTTGGGTGGATTTTTCAATTTTTTGGGGGTGGTCACGAATTAAAGTCCTTTTCGCTCTAGGACGCATATTTAAGGAGATATGGGCAAAAGAAGTTTTTCATATAAAAATTTCAATTTTTTTAGGTTTTGGGTGGATTTTTCAATTTTTGGGGGGTGGTCACGAATTAAAGTCCTTTTCGCTCTAGGACGCATATTTAAGGAGATATGGGCAAAATAAGTTTTTCATATAAAAATTTAAATTTTTTTAGGTTTTGGGTGGATTTTTCAATTTTTTGGGGGTGGTCACGAATTAAAGTCCTTTTCGCTCTAGAACGCTTAGTTTAGGAGATATGGGCAAAAGAAGTTTTTCATATAAAAATTTTAATTTTTTGAGGTTTTGGGTGGATTTTTCAATTTTTTGGGGGTGGTCACGAATTAAAGTCCTTTTCGCTCTAGGACGCATATTTAAGGAGATATGGGCAAAAGAAGTTTTTCATATAAAAATTTAAATTTTTTTAGGTTTTGGGTGGATTTTTCAATTTTTTGGGGGTGGTCACGAATTAAAGTCCTTTTCGCTCTAGGACGCATATTTAAGGAGATATGGGCAAAAGAAGTTTTTCATATAAAAATTTAAATTTTTTTAGGTTTTGGGTGGATTTTTCAATTTTTTGGGGGTGGTCACGAATTAAAGTCCTTTTCGCTCTAGGACGCATATTTAAGGAGATATGGGCAAAAGAAGTTTTTCATATAAAAATTTCAATTTTTTTAGGTTTTGGGTGGATTTTTCAATTTTTTGGGGGTGGTCACGAATTAAAGTCCTTTTCGCTCTAGGACGCTTAGTTTAGGAGATATGGGCAAAAGAAGTTTTTCATATAAAAATTTTAATTTTTTGAGGTTTTGGGTGGATTTTTCAATTTTTTGGGGGTGGTCACGAATTAAAGTCCTTCTCGCTCTAGGACGCATATTTAAGGAGATATGGGCAAAAGAAGTTTTTCATATAAAAATGTCAATTTTTTTAGGTTTTGGGTGGATTTCTCAATTTTTTGGGGGTGGTCACGAATTAAAGTCCTTTTCGCTCTAGGACGCATATTTAAGGAGATATGGGCAAAAGAAGTTTTTCATATAAAAATTTAAATTTTTTTAGGTTTTGGGTGGATTTTTCAATTTTTTGGAGGTGGTCACGAATTAAAGTCCTTTTCGCTCTAGGACGCATATTTAAGGAGATATGGGCAAAAGAAGTTTTTCATATAAAAATTTCATTTTTTTTAGGGTTTGGGTGGATTTTTCAATTTTTTGGGGGTGGTCACGAATTAAAGTCCTTTTCGCTCTAGGACGCATATTTAAGGAGATATGGGCAAAAGAAGTTTTTCATATAAAAATTTCAATTTTTTTAGGTTTTGGGTGGATATTTCAATTTTTTGGGGGTGGTCACGAATTAAAGTCCTTTTCGCTCTAGGACGCATATTTAAGGAGATATGGGCAAAAGAAGTTTTTCATATAAAAATTTCAATTTTTTTAGGTTTTGGGTGGATTTTTCAATTTTTGGGGGGTGGTCACGAATTAAAGTCCTTTTCGCTCTAGGACGCATATTTAAGGAGATATGGGCAAAAGAAGTTTTTCATATAAAAATTTCAATTTTTTAGGTTTTGGGTGAATTTTTCAATTTTTTGGGGGTGGTCACGAATTAAAGTCCTTTTCGCTCTAGGACGCATATTTAAGGAGATATGGGCAAAAGAAGTTTTTCATATAAAAATTTCAATTTTTTTAGGTTTTGGGTGGATTTTTCAATTTTTTGGGGGGTGGTCACGAATTAAAGTCCTTTTCGCTCTAGGACGCATATTTAAGGAGATATGGGCAAAAGAAGTTTTTCATATAAAAATTTCAATTATTTTAGGTTTTGGGTGGATTTTTCAATTTTTTGGGTTGGTCACGAATTAAAGTCCTTTTCGCTCTAGGACGCATATTTAAGCAGATATGGGCAAAAGAAGTTTTTCGTATAAAAATTTCAATTTTTTTAGGTTTTGGGTGGATTTTTCAATTTTTGGGGGGTGGTCACGAATTAAAGTCCTTTTCGCTCTAGGACGCATATTTAAGGAGATATGGGCAAAAGAAGTTTTTCATATAAAAATTTCAATTTTTTTGAGGTTTTGGGTGGAGTTTTCAATTTTTTGGGGGTGGTCACGAATTAAAGGCCTTTTCGCTCTAGCACGCTTAGTTTAGGAGATATGGGCAAAAGAAGTTTTTCATATAAAAATTTCAATTTTTTTAGGTTTTGGGTGGATTTTTCAATTTTTTGGGGGTGGTCACGAATTAAAGTCCTTTTCGCTCTAGGACGCATATTTAAGGAGCTATGGGCAAAAGAAGTTTTTCATATAAAAATTTCAATTTTTTTAGGTTTTGGGTGGATCTTTGGATTTTTCAATTTTTTGGGGGTGGTCACGAATTAAAGTCCTTTTCGCTCTAGAACGCTTAGTTTAGGAGATATGGGCAAAAGAAGTTTTTCATATAAAAATTTTAATTTTTTGAGGTGGATTTTTCAATTTTTTGGGGGTGGTCACGAATTAAAGTCCTTCTCGCTCTAGGACGCATATTTAAGGAGATATGGGCAAAAGAAGTTTTTCATATAAAAATGTCAATTTTTTTAGGTTTTGGGTGGATTTCTCAATTTTTTGGGGGTGGTCACGAATTAAAGTCCTTTTCGCTCTAGGACGCATATTTAAGGAGATATGGGCAAAAGAAGTTTTTCATATAAAAATTTAAATTTTTTTAGGTTTTGGGTGGATTTTTCAATTTTTTGGAGGTGGTCACGAATTAAAGTCCTTTTCGCTCTAGGACGCATATTTAAGGAGATATGGGCAAAAGAAGTTTTTCATATAAAAATTTCATTTTTTTTAGGTTTTGGGTGGATTTTTCAATTTTTTGGGGGTGGTCACGAATTAAAGTCCTTTTCGCTCTAGGACGCATATTTAAGGAGATATGGGCAAAAGAAGTTTTTCATATAAAAATTTCAATTTTTTTAGGTTTTGGGTGGATATTTCAATTTTTTGGGGGTGGTCACGAATTAAAGTCCTTTTCGCTCTAGGACGCATATTTAAGGAGATATGGGCAAAAGAAGTTTTTCATATAAAAATTTCAATTTTTTTAGGTTTTGGGTGGATTTTTCAATTTTTGGGGGGTGGTCACGAATTAAAGTCCTTTTCGCTCTAGGACGCATATTTAAGGAGATATGGGCAAAAGAAGTTTTTCATATAAAAATTTCAATTTTTTAGGTTTTGGGTGAATTTTTCAATTTTTTGGGGGTGGTCACGAATTAAAGTCCTTTTCGCTCTAGGACGCATATTTAAGGAGATATGGGCAAAAGAAGTTTTTCATATAAAAATTTCAATTATTTTAGGTTTTGGGTGGATTTTTCAATTTTTTGGGTTGGTCACGAATTAAAGTCCTTTTCGCTCTAGGACGCATATTTAAGCAGATATGGGCAAAAGAAGTTTTTCATATAAAAATTTCAATTTTTTTAGGTTTTGGGTGGATTTTTCAATTTTTGGGGGGTGGTCACGAATTAAAGTCCTTTTCGCTCTAGGACGCATATTTAAGGAGATATGGGCAAAAGAAGTTTTTCATATAAAAATTTCAATTTTTTTGAGGTTTTGGGTGGAGTTTTCAATTTTTTGGGGGTGGTCACGAATTAAAGGCCTTTTCGCTCTAGCACGCTTAGTTTAGGAGATATGGGCAAAAGAAGTTTTTCATATAAAAATTTCAATTTTTTTAGGTTTTGGGTGGATTTTTCAATTTTTTGGGGGTGGTCACGAATTAAAGTCCTTTTCGCTCTAGGACGCATATTTAAGGAGCTATGGGCAAAAGAAGTTTTTCATATAAAAATTTCAATTTTTTTAGGTTTTGGGTGGATCTTTCAATTTTTTGGGGGTGGTCACGAATTAAAGTCCTTTTCGCTCTAGGACGCATATTTAAGGAGATATGGGCAAAAGAAGTTTTTCATATAAAAATTTAAATTTTTTTAGGTTTTGGGTGGATTTTTCAATTTTTTGGAGGTGGTCACGAATTAAAGTCCTTTTCGCTCTAGGACGCATATTTAAGGAGATATGGGCAAAAGAAGTTTTTCATATAAAAATTTCATTTTTTTTAGGTTTTGGGTGGATTTTTCAATTTTTTGGGGGCGGTCACGAATTAAAGTCCTTTTCGCTCTAGGACGCATATTTAAGGAGATATGGGCAAAAGAAGTTTTTCATATAAAAATTTCAATTTTTTTAGGTTTTGGGTGGATATTTCAATTTTTTGGGTGTGGTCACGAATTAAAGTCCTTTTCGCTCTAGGACGCATATTTAAGGAGATATGGGCAAAAGAAGTTTTTCATATAAAAATTTCAATTTTTTTAGGTTTTGGGTGGATTTTTCAATTTTTGGGGGGTGGTCACGAATTAAAGTCCTTTTCGCTCTAGGACGCATATTTAAGGAGATATGGGCAAAAGAAGTTTTTCATATAAAAATTTCAATTTTTTAGGTTTTGGGTGAATTTTTCAATTTTTTGGGGGTGGTCACGAATTAAAGTCCTTTTCGCTCTAGGACGCATATTTAAGGAGATACGGGCAAAAGAAGTTTTTCATATAAAAATTTCAATTTTTTTAGGTTTTGGGTGGATTTTTCAATTTTTTGGGGGGTGGTCACGAATTAAAGTCCTTTTCGCTCTAGGACGCATATTTAAGGAGATATGGGCAAAAGAAGTTTTTCATATAAAAATTTCAATTTTTTTAGGTTTTGGGTGGATTTTTCAATTTTTTGGGTTGGTCACGAATTAAAGTCCTTTTCGCTCTAGGACACATATTTAAGCAGATATGGGCAAAAGAAGTTATTCATATAAAAATTTCAATTTTTTTAGGTTTTGGGTGGATTTTTCAATTTTTGGGGGGTGGTCACGAATTAAAGTCCTTTTCGCTCTAGGACGCATATTTAAGGAGATATGGGCAAAAGAAGTTTTTCATATAAAAATTTCAATTTTTTTGAGGTTTTGGGTGGAGTTTTCAATTTTTTCGGGGTGGTCACGAATTAAAGGCCTTTTCGCTCTAGCACGCTTAGTTTAGGAGATATGGGCAAAAGAAGTTTTTCATATAAAAATTTCAATTTTTTTAGGTTTTGGGTGGATTTTTCAATTTTTTGGGGGTGGTCACGAATTAAAGTCCTTTTCGCTCTAGGACGCATATTTAAGGAGCTATGGGCAAAAGAAGTTTTTCATATAAAAATTTCAATTTTTTTAGGTTTTGGGTGGATCTTTCAATTTTTTGGGGGTGGTCACGAATTAAAGTTCTTTTCGCTCTAGGACGCATATTTAAGGAGATATGGGCAAAAGAAGTTTTTCATATAAAAATTTCAATTTTTTTAGGTTTTGGGTGGATTTTTCAATTTTTTGGGGGTGGTCACGAATTAAAGTCCTTTTCGCTCTAGGACGCATATTTAAGGAGATATGGGCAAAAGAAGTTTTTCATATAAAAATTTCATTTTTTTTAGGTTTTGGGTGGATTTTTCAATTTTTTGGGGGTGGTCACGAATTAAAGTCCTTTTCGCTCTAGGACGCATATTTAAGGAGATATGGGCAAAAGAAGTTTTTCATATAAAAATTTAATTTTTTTTAGGTTTTGGGTGGATTTTTCAATTTTTTGGGGGTGGTCACGAATTAAAGTCCTTTTCGCTCTAGGACGCATATTTAAGGAGATATGGGCAAAAGAAGTTTTTCATATAAAAATTTCAATTTTTTTAGGTTTTGGGTGGATTTTTCAATTTTTGGGGGGTGGTCACGAATTAAAGTCCTTTTCGCTCTAGGACGCATATTTAAGGAGATATGGGCAAAAGAAGTTTTTCATATAAAAATTTCAATTTTTTTAGGTTTTTGGTGGATTTTTCAATTTTTTGGGGGTGGTCACGAATTAAAGTCCTTTTCGCTCTAGGACGCATATTTAAGGAGATATGGGCAAAAGAAGTTTTTCATATAAAAATTTCAATTTTTTTAGGTTTTGGGTGGATTTTTCAATTTTTTGGGGATGGTCACGAATTAAAGTCCTTTTCGCTCTAGGACGCATATTTAAGGAGATATGGGCAAAAGAAGTTTTTCATATAAAAATTTCAATTTTTTTAGGTTTTGGGTGGATTTTTCAATTTTTTGGGGGTGGTCACGAATTAAAGTCCTTTTCGCTCTAGGACGCTTAGTTTAGGAGATATGGGCAAAAGAAGTTTTTCATATAAAAATTTTAATTTTTTGAGGTTTTGGGTGGATTTTTCAATTTTTTGGGGGTGGTCACGAATTAAAGTCCTTTTCGCTCTAGGACGCATATTTAAGGAGATATGGGCAAAAGAAGTTTTTCATATAAAAAATTCAATTTTTTTAGGTTTTGAGTGGATTTTTCAATTTTTTGGGGGTGGTCACGAATTAAAGTCCTTTTCGCTCTAGGACGCTTATTTAAGGAGATATGGGCAAAAGAAGTTTTTCATATAAAAATTTCAATTTTTTGAGGTTTTTGATGGGCAAAAGAAGTTTTTCATATAAAAATTTAATTTTTTTTAGGTTTTGGGTGGATTTTTCAATTTTTTGGGGGTGGTCACGAATTAAAGTCCTTCTCGCTCTAGGACGCATATTTAAGGAGATATGGGCAAAAGAAGTTTTTCATATAAAAATTTAATTTTTTTTAGGTTTTGGGTGGATTTTTCAATTTTTTGGGGGTGGTCACGAATTAAAGTCCTTTTCGCTCTAGGACGCATATTTAAGGTGATATGGGAAAAAGAAATTTTTCATATAAAAATTTCAATTTTTTTAGGTTTTGGGTGGATTTTTCAATTTTTTGGGGGGTGGTCACGAATTAAAGTCCTTTTCGCTCTAGGACGCATATTTAAGGAGATATGGGCAAAAGAAGTTTTTCATATAAAAATTTCAATTATTTTAGGTTTTGGGTGGATTTTTCAATTTTTTGGGTTGGTCACGAATTAAAGTCCTTTTCGCTCTAGGACGCTTATTTAAGGAGATATGGGCAAAAGAAGTTTTTCATATAAAAATTTCAATTTTTTGAGGTTTTTGATGGGCAAAAGAAGTTTTTCATATAAAAATTTAATTTTTTTTAGGTTTTGGGTGGATTTTTCAATTTTTTGGGGGTGGTCACGAATTAAAGTCCTTCTCGCTCTAGGACGCATATTTAAGGAGATATGGGCAAAAGAAGTTTTTCATATAAAAATTTAATTTTTTTTAGGTTTTGGGTGGATTTTTCAATTTTTTGGGGGTGGTCACGAATTAAAGTCCTTTTCGCTCTAGGACGCATATTTAAGGTGATATGGGAAACAGAAATTTTTCATATAAAAATTTCAATTTTTTTAGGTTTTGGGTGGATTTTTCAATTTTTGGGGGGTGGTCACGAATTAAAGTCCTTTTCGCTCTAGGACGCATATTTAAGGAGATATGGGCAAAAGAAGTTTTTCATATAAAAATTTCAATTTTTTTGAGGTTTTGGGTGGAGTTTTCAATTTTTTGGGGGTGGTCACGAATTAAAGGCCTTTTCGCTCTAGCACGCTTAGTTTAGGAGATATGGGCAAAAGAAGTTTTTCATATAAAAATTTCAATTTTTTTAAGTTTTTGGGTGGATTTTTAAATTTTTTGGGGGTGGTCACGAATTAAAGTCCTTTTCGCTCTAGGACGCATATTTAAGGAGCTATGGGCAAAAGAAGTTTATCATATAAAAATTTCAATTTTTTTAGGTTTTGGGTGGATCTTTCAATTTTTTGGGGGTGGTCACGAATTAAAGTCCTTTTCGCTCTAGGACGCATATTTAAGGAGATATGGGCAAAAGAAGTTTTTCATATAAAAATTTCAATTTTTTTAGGTTTTGGGTGGATTTTTCAATTTTTTGGGGGTGGTCACGAATTAAAGTCCTTTTCGCTCTAGGACGCATATTTAAGGAGATATGGGCAAAAGAAGTTTTTCATATAAAAATTTCATTTTTTTTAGGTTTTGGGTGGATTTTTCAATTTTTTGGGGGTGGTCACGAATTAAAGTCCTTTTCGCTCTAGGACGCATATTTAAGGAGATATGGGCAAAAGAAGTTTTTCATATAAAAATTTAATTTTTTTTAGGTTTTGGGTGGATTTTTCAATTTTTTGGGGGTGGTCACGAATTAAAGTCCTTTTCGCTCTAGGACGCATATTTAAGGAGATATGGGCAAAAGAAGTTTTTCATATAAAAATTTCAATTTTTTTAGGTTTTGGGTGGATTTTTCAATTTTTGGGGGGTGGTCACGAATTAAAGTCCTTTTCGCTCTAGGACGCATATTTAAGGAGATATGGGCAAAAGAAGTTTTTCATATAAAAATTTCAATTTTTTTAGGTTTTTGGTGGATTTTTCAATTTTTTGGGGGTGGTCACGAATTAAAGTCCTTTTCGCTCTAGGACGCATATTTAAGGAGATATGGGCAAAAGAAGTTTTCCATATAAAAATTTCAATTTTTTTAGGTTTTGGGTGGATTTTTCAATTTTTTGGGGATGGTCACGAATTAAAGTCCTTTTCGCTCTAGGACGCATATTTAAGGAGATATGGGCAAAAGAAGTTTTTCATATAAAAATTTAAATTTTTTTAGGTTTTGGGTGGATTTTTCAATTTTTTGGGGGTGGTCACGAATTAAAGTCCTTTTCGCTCTAGGACGCTCAGTTTAGGAGATATGGGCAAAAGAAGTTTTTCATATAAAAATTTTAATTTTTTGAGGTTTTGGGTGGATTTTTCAATTTTTTGGGGGTGGTCACGAATTAAAGTCCTTTTCGCTCTAGGACGCATATTTAAGGAGATATGGGCAAAAGAAGTTTTTCATATAAAAAATTCAATTTTTTTAGGTTTTGAGTGGATTTTTCAATTTTTTGGGGGTGGTCACGAATTAAAGTCCTTTTCGCTCTAGGACGCTTATTTAAGGAGATATGGGCAAAAGAAGTTTTTCATATAAAAATTTCAATTTTTTGAGGTTTTTGATGGGCAAAAGAAGTTTTTCATATAAAAATTTAATTTTTTTTAGGTTTTGGGTGGATTTTTCAATTTTTTGGGGGTGGTCACGAATTAAAGTCCTTCTCGCTCTAGGACGCATATTTAAGGAGATATGGGCAAAAGAAGTTTTTCATATAAAAATTTAATTTTTTTTAGGTTTTGGGTGGATTTTTCAATTTTTTGGGGGTGGTCACGAATTAAAGTCCTTTTCGCTCTAGGACGCATATTTAAGGAGATATGGGCAAAAGAAGTTTTTCATATAAAAATTTCAATTTTTTAGGTTTTGGGTGAATTTTTCAATTTTTTGGGGATGGTCACGAATTAAAGTCCTTTTCGCTCTAGGACGCATATTTAAGGAGATATGGGCAAAAGAAGTTTATCATATAAAAATTTCAATTTTTTTTGGTTTTGGTTGGGTTTTTCAATTTTTTGGGGGTGGTCACGAATTAAAGTCCTTTTTGCTCTAGGACGCATATTTAAGGAGATATGGGCAAAAGAAGTTTTTCATATAAAAATTTCAATTTTTTTAGGTTTTGGGTGGATTTTTCAATTTTTTGGGTTGGTCACGAATTAAAGTCCTTTTCGCTCTAGGACGCATATTTAAGGAGATATGGGCAAAAGAAGTTTTTCATATAAAAATTTCAATTTTTTTAGGTTTTGGGTGGATTTTTCAATTTTTTGGGGGTGGTCACGAATTAAAGTCCTTTTCGCTCTAGGACGCATATTTAAGGAGATATGGGCAAAAGAAGTTTTTCATATAAAAATTTCAATTTTTTTGAGGTTTTGGGTGGAGTTTTCAATTTTTTGGGGGTGGTCACGAATTAAAGGCCTTTTCGCTCTAGCACGCTTAGTTTAGGAGATATGGGCAAAAGAAGTTTTTCATATAAAAATTTCAATTTTTTTAGGTTTTGGGTGGATTTTTCAATTTTTTGGTGGTGGTCACGAATTAAAGTCCTTTTCGCTCTAGGACTCATATTTAAGGAGATATGGGCAAAAGAAGTTTTTCATATAAAAATTTCAATTTTTTTATGTTTTGGGTGGATTTTTCAATTTTTTGGGGGTGGTCACGAATTAAAGTCCTTTTCGCTCTAGGACGCATATTTAAGGAGATATGGGCAAAAGAAGTTTTTCATATAAAAATTTAAATTTTTTTAGGTTTTGGGTGGATTTTTCAATTTTTTGGGGGTGGTCACGAATTAAAGTCCTTTTCGCTCTAGGACGCATATTTAAGGAGATATGGGCAAAAGAAGTTTTTCATATAAAAATTTCAATTTTTTTAGGTTTTGGGTGGATTTTTCAATTTTTTGGGGGTGGTCACGAATTAAAGTCCTTTTCGCTCTAGAACGCTTAGTTTAGGAGATATGGGCAAAAGAAGTTTTTCATATAAAAATTTTAATTTTCTGAGGTTTTGGGTGGATTTTTCAATTTTTTGGGGGTGGTCACGAATTAAAGTCCTTTTCGCTCTAGGACGCATATTTAAGGAGATATGGGCAAAAGAAGTTTTTCATATAAAAATTTCATTTTTTTTTTAGGTTTTGGGTGGATTTTTCAATTTTTTGGGGGTGGTCACGAATTAAAGTCCTTTTCGCTCTAGGACGCATATTTAAGGAGATATGGGCAAAAGAAGTTTTTCATATAAAAATTTCAATTTTTTTAGGTTTTGGGTGGATATTTCAATTTTTTGGGGGTGGTCACGAATTAAAGTCCTTTTCGCTCTAGGACGCATATTTAAGGAGATATGGGCAAAAGAAGTTTTTCATATAAAAATTTCAATTTTTTTAGGTTTTGGGTGGATTTTTCAATTTTTGGGGGGTGGTCACGAATTAAAGTCCTTTTCGCTCTAGGACGCATATTTTAGGAGATATGGGCAAAAGAAGTTTTTCATATAAAAATTTCAATTTTTTAGGTTTTGGGTGAATTTTTCAATTTTTTGGGGGTATTCACGAATTAAAGTCCTTTTCGCTCTAGGACGCATATTTAAGGAGATATGGGCAAAAGAAGTTTTTCATATAAAAATTTCAATTTTTTTAGGTTTTGGGTGGATTTTTCAATTTTTTGGGGGTGGTCACGAATTAAAGTCCTTTTCGCTCTAGGACGCATATTTAAGGAGATATGGGCAAAAGAAGTTTTTCATATAAAAATTTCAATTATTTTAGGTTTTGGGTGGATTTTCCAATTTTTTGGGTTGGTCACGAATTAAAGTCCTTTTCGCTCTAGGACGCATATTTAAGGAGATATGGGCAAAAGAAGTTTTTCATATAACAATTTCAATTTTTTTAGGTTTTGGGTGGATTTTTCAATTTTTGGGGGGTGGTCACGTATTAAAGTCCTTTTCGCTCTAGGACGCATATTTAAGGAGATATGGGCAAAAGAAGTTTTTCATATAAAAATTTCAATTTTTTTGAGGTTTTGGGTGGAGTTTTCAATTTTTTGGGGGTGGTCACGAATTAAAGGCCTTTTCGCTCTAGCACGCTTAGTTTAGGAGATATAGGCAAAAGAAGTTTTTCATATAAAAATTTCAATTTTTTTAGGTTTTGGGTGGATTTTTCAATTTTTTGGGGGTGGTCACGAATTAAAGTCCTTTTCGCTCTAGGACGCATATTTAAGGAGATATGGGCAAAAGAAGTCTTTCATATAAAAATTTCAATTTTTTTAGGTTTTGGGCGGATTTTTCAATTTTTTGGGGGTGGTCACGAATTAAAGTCCTTTTCGCTCTAGGACGCATATTTAAGGAGATATGGGCAAAAGAAGTTTTTCATATAAAAATTTAAATGTTTTTAGGTTTTGGGTGGAGTTTTCAATTTTTTGGGGGTGGTCACGAATTAAAGTCCTTTTCGCTCTAGGACGCATATTTAAGGAGATATGGGCAAAAGAAGTTTTTCATATAAAAATTTAAATTTTTTTAGGTTTTGGGTGGAGTTTTCAATTTTTTGGGGGTGGTCACGAATTAAAGTCCTTTTCGCTCTAGGACGCATATTTAAGGAGATATGGGCAAAAGAAGTTTTTCATATAAAAATTTAAATTTTTTTAGGTTTTGGGTGGATTTTTCAATTTTTTGGGGGTGGTCACGAATTAAAGTCCTTTTCGCTCTAGGACGCATATTTAAGGAGATATGGGCAAAAGAAGTTTTTAATATAAAAATTTCACTTTTTTTAGGTTTTGGGTGGATTTTTCAATTTTTTGGGGGTGGTCACGAATTAAAGTCGTTTTCGCTGGAGGACGCATATTTAAGGAGATATGGGCAAAAGAAGTTTTTCATATAAAAATTTCAATTTTTTTAGGTTTTGGGTGGATTTTTCAATTTTTTGGGGGTGGTCACGAATTAAAGTCCTTTTCGCTCTAGGACGCATATTTAAGGAGATATGGGCAAAAGAAGTTTTTCATATAAAAATTGCAATTTTTTTAGGTTTTGGGTGGATTTTTCAATTTTTTGGGGGTGGTCACGAATTAAAGTCCTTTTCGCTCTAGGACGCATATTTAAGGAGATATGGGCAAAAGAAGTTTTTCATATAAAAATTTCAATTTTTTTTAGGTTTTGGGTGGATTTTTCAATTTTTTGGGGGTGGTCACGAATTAAAGTCCTTTTCGCTCTAGGACGCATATTTAAGGAGATATGGGCAAAAGAAGTTTTTCATATAAAAATTTCATTTTTTTTAGGTTTTGGGTGGATTTTTCAATTTTTTGGGGGTGGTCACGAATTAAAGTCCTTTTCGCTCTAGGACGCATATTTAAGGAGATATGGGCAAAAGAAGTTTTTCATATAAAAATTTAAATTTTTTTAGGTTTTGGGTGGATTTTTCAATTTTTTGGGGGTGGTCACGAATTAAAGTCCTTTTCGCTCTAGGACGCATATTTAAGGAGATATGGGCAAAAGAAGTTTTTCATATAAAAATTTTAATTTTTTTAGGTTTTGGGTGGATTTTTCAATTTTTTGGGGAGTGGTCACGAATTAAAGTCCTTTTCGCTCTAGGACGCATATTTAAGGAGATATGGGCAAAAGAAGTTTTTCATATAAAAATTTCAATTTTTTAGGTTTTGGGTGGATTTTTCAATTTTTTGGGGGTGGTCACGAATTAAAGTCCTTTTCGCTCTAGGGCGCATATTTAAGGAGATATGGGCAAAAGAAGTTTTCCATATAAAAATTTCAATTTTTTTAGGTTTTGGGTGGATTTTTCAATTTTTTGGGGATGGTCACGAATTAAAGTCCTTTTCGCTCTAGGACGCATATTTAAGGAGATATGGGCAAAAGAAGTTTTTCATATAAAAATTTCAATTTTTTTAGGTTTTGGGTGGATTTTTCAATATTTTGGGGGTGGTCACGAATTAAAGTCCTTTTCGCTCTAGGACGCATATTTAAGGAGATATGGGCAAAAGAAGTTTTTCATATAAAAATTTCAATTTTTTGAGGTTTTGGGTGGATTTTTCAATTTTTTGGGGGTGGTCACGAATTAAAGTCCTTTTCGCTCTAGGATGCATATTTAAGGAGATATGGGCAAAAGAAGTTTTTCATATAAAAATTTAATTTTTTTTATTTTTTGGGTGGATTTTTCAATTTTTTGGGGGTGGTCACGAATTAAAGTCCTTTTCGCTCTAGGACGCATATTTAAGGAGATATGGGCAAAAGAAGTTTTTCATATAAAAATTTCAATTTTTTTAGGTTTTGGGTGGATTTTTCAATTTTTTGGGGGTGGTCACGAATTAAAGTCCTTTTCGCTCTAGGACGCATATTTAAGGAGATATGGGCAAAATAAGTTTTTAATATAAAAATTTCACTTTTTTTAGGTTTTGGGTGGATTTTTCAATTTTTTGAGGGTGGTCACGAATTAAAGGCCTTTTCCCTCTAGCACGCATATTTAAGGAGATATGGGCAAAAGAAGTTTTTCATATAAAAATTTCAATTTTTTTAGGTTTTGGGTGGATTTTTCAATTTTTTGGGAGTGGTCACGAATTAAAGTCCTTTTCGCTCTAGGACACATATTTAAGGAGATATGGGCAAAAGAAGTTTTTCATATAAAAATTTCAATTTTTTTAGGTTTTGGGTGGAGTTTTCAATTTTTTGGGGATGGTCACGAATTAAAGGACGCTTAGTTTAGGAGATATGGGCAAAAGAAGTTTTTCATATAAAAATTTAAATTTTTTTAGGTTTTGGGTGGATTTTTCAATTTTTTGGGGGTGGTCACGAATTAAAGTCCTTTTCGCTCTAGGACGCATATTTAAGGAGATATGGGCAAAAGAAATTTTTCATATAAAAATTTCAATTTTTTTAGGTTTTGGGTGGATTTTTCAATTTTTTGGGGGTGGTCACGAATTAAAGTCCTTTTCGCTCTAGGACGCATATTTAAGGAGATATGGGCAAAAGAAGTTTTTCATATAAAAATTTTAATTTTTTGAGGTTTTGGATGGATTTTTCAATTTTTTGGGGGTGGTCACGAATTAAAGTCCTTTTCGCTCTAGGACGCATATTTAAGGAGATATGGGCAAAAGAAGTTTTTCATATAAAAATTTAAATTTTTTTAGGTTTTGGGTGGATTTTTCAATTTTTTGGGGATGGTCACGAATTAAAGTCCTTTTCGCTCTAGGACGCATATTTAAGGAGATATGGGCAAAAGAAGTTTTTCATATAAAAATTTCAATTTTTTTAGATTTTGGGTGGATTTTTCAATTTTTTGGGGGTGGTCACGAATTATAGTCCTTTTCGCTCTAGGACGCATATTTAAGGAGATATGGGCAAAAGAAGTTTTCCATATAAAAATTTCAATTTTTTTAGGTTTTGGGTGGATTTTTCAATTTTTTGGGGTGGTCACGTATTAAAGTCCTTTTCGCTCTAGGACGCTTAGTTTGAGAGATATGGGCAAAAGAAGTTTTTCATATAAAAATTTCAATTTTTTTAGGCTTTGGATGGATTTTTCAATTTTTTGAGGATGGTCACGAATTATAGTCCTTTTCGCTCCAGGACGCATATTTAAGGAGATATGGGCAAAAGAAGTTTTTCATATAAAAATTTAAATTTTTTTAGGTTTTGGGTGGATTTTTCAATTTTTTGGGGGTGGTCACGAATTATAGTCCTTTTCGCTGTGGGACGCTTAGTTTAGGAGATATGGGCAAAAGAAGTTTTTCATATAAAAAATTCAATTTTTTTAGGTTTTGGGTGGATTTTGCAATTTTTTGGGGGTGGTCACGAATTAAAGTCCTTTTCGCTGTAGGACGCATATTTAAGGAGATATGGGCAAAAGAAGTTTTCCATATAAAAATTTCAATTTTTTTAGGTTTTGGGTGGATTTTTCAATTTTTTGGGGGTGGTCACGAATTAAAGTCCTTTTCGCTGTAGGACTCTTAGTTTAGGAAATATGGGCAAAAGAAGTTTTTCATATAAAAAATTCAATTTTTTTTAGGTTTTGGGTGGATTTTTCAATTTTTTGGGGGTGGTCACGAATTAAAGTCCTTTTCGCTGTAGGACGCATATTTAAGGAGATATGGGCAAAAGAAGTTTTCCATATAAAAATTTCATTTTTTTTAGGTTTTGGGTGGATTTTTCAATTTTTTGGGGTGGTCACGTATTAAAGTCCTTTTCGCTCTAGGACGCTTAGTTTGAGAGATATGGGCAAAAGAAGTTTTTCATATAAAAATTTCAATTTTTTTAGGCTTTGGATGGATTTTTCAATTGTTTGAGGGTGGTCACGAATTAAAGTCCTTTTCGCTCCAGGACGCATATTTAAGGAGATATGGGCAAAAGAAGTTTTTCATATAAAAATTTCAATTTTTTTAGGTTTTGGGTGGATTTTTCAATTTTTTGGGGATGGTCACGAATTAAAGTCCTTTTCGCTCTAGGACGCATATTTAAGGAGATATGGGCAAAAGAAGTTTTTCATATAAAAATTTCAATTTTTTTAGGTTTTGGGTGGATTTTTCAATATTTTGGGGGTGGTCACGAATTAAAGTCCTTTTCGCTCTAGGACGCATATTTAAGGAGATATGGGCAAAAGAAGTTTTTCATATAAAAATTTCAATTTTTTGAGGTTTTGGGTGGATTTTTCAATTTTTTGGGGGTGGTCACGAATTAAAGTCCTTTTCGCTCTAGGACGCATATTTAAGGAGATATGGGCAAAAGAAGTTTTTCATATAAAAATTTCAATTTTTTTAGGTTTTGGGTGGATTTTTCAATTTTTTGGGGGTGGTCACGAATTAAAGTCGTTTTCGCTCTAGGACGCATATTTAAGGAGATATGGGCAAAATAAGTTTTTAATATAAAAATTTCACTTTTTTTAGGTTTTGGGTGGATTTTTCAATTTTTTGAGGGTGGTCACGAATTAAAGGCCTTTTCCCTCTAGCACGCATATTTAAGGAGATATGGGCAAAAGAAGTTTTTCATATAAAAATTTCAATTTTTTTAGGTTTTGGGTGGATTTTTCAATTTTTTGGGAGTGGTCACGAATTAAAGTCCTTTTCGCTCTAGGACACATATTTAAGGAGATATGGGCAAAAGAAGTTTTTCATATAAAAATTTCAATTTTTTTAGGTTTTGGGTGGAGTTTTCAATTTTTTGGGGATGGTCACGAATTAAAGGACGCTTAGTTTAGGAGATATGGGCAAAAGAAGTTTTTCATATTTAAAAAATTTAAATTTTTTTAGGTTTTGGGTGGATTTTTCAATTTTTTGGGGGTGGTCACGAATTAAAGGCCTTTTCGCTCTAGGACGCATATTTAAGGAGATATGGGCAAAAGAAATTTTTCATATAAAAATTTCAATTTTTTTTAGGTTTTGGGTGGATTTTTCAATTTTTTGGGGGTGGTCACGAATTAAAGTCCTTTTCGCTCTAGGACGCATATTTAAGGAGATATGGGCAAAAGAAGTTTTTCATATAAAAATTTTAATTTTTTGAGGTTTTGGATGGATTTTTCAATTTTTTGGGGGTGGTCACGAATTAAAGTCCTTTTCGCTCTAGGACGCATATTTAAGGAGATATGGGCAAAAGAAGTTTGAGAGATATGGGCAAAAGAAGTTTTTCATATAAAAATTTCAATTTTTTTAGGCTTTGGATGGATTTTTCAATTTTTTGAGGATGGTCACGAATTATAGTCCTTTTCGCTCCAGGACGCATATTTAAGGAGATATGGGCAAAAGAAGTTTTTCATATAAAAATTTAAATTTTTTTAGGTTTTGGGTGGATTTTTCAATTTTTTGGGGGTGGTCACGAATTATAGTCCTTTTCGCTGTGGGACGCTTAGTTTAGGAGATATGGGCAAAAGAAGTTTTTCATATAAAAAATTCAATTTTTTTAGGTTTTGGGTGGATTTTGCAATTTTTTGGGGGTGGTCACGAATTAAAGTCCTTTTCGCTGTAGGACGCATATTTAAGGAGATATGGGCAAAAGAAGTTTTCCATATAAAAATTTCAATTTTTTTAGGTTTTGGGTGGATTTTTCAATTTTTTGGGGGTGGTCACGAATTAAAGTCCTTTTCGCTGTAGGACTCTTAGTTTAGGAAATATGGGCAAAAGAAGTTTTTCATATAAAAAATTCAATTTTTTTTAGGTTTTGGGTGGATTTTTCAATTTTTTGGGGGTGGTCACGAATTAAAGTCCTTTTCGCTGTAGGACGCATATTTAAGGAGATATGGGCAAAAGAAGTTTTCCATATAAAAATTTCATTTTTTTTAGGTTTTGGGTGGATTTTTCAATTTTTTGGGGTGGTCACGTATTAAAGTCCTTTTCGCTCTAGGACGCTTAGTTTGAGAGATATGGGCAAAAGAAGTTTTTCATATAAAAATTTCAATTTTTTTAGGCTTTGGATGGATTTTTCAATTTTTTGGGGGTGGTCACGAATTAAAGTACTTTTCGCTCCAGGACGCATATTTAAGGAGATATGGGCAAAAGAAGTTTTTCATATAAAAATTTCAATTTTTTTGGGTTTTGGGTGGATTTTTCAATTGTTTGAGGGTGGTCACGAATTAAAGTCCTTTTCGCTCTAGGACGCATATTTAAGGAGATATGGGCAACAGAGTTTTCCATATAAAAATTTAAATTTTTTTAGGTTTTGGGTGGATTTTTCAATTTTTTGGGGTGGTCACGAATTAAAGTCCTTTTCGCTCTAGGACGCATATTTAAGGAGATATGGGCAAAACAAGTTTTTCATATAAAAATTTAAATTTTTTTAGATTTTGGGTGGATTTTTCAATTTTTTTGGGGTGGTCACGAATTAAAGTCCTTTTCGCTCTAGGACGCATATTTAAGGAGATATGGGCAAAAGAAGTTTTTCATATAAAAATTTAAATTTTTTTAGGTTTTGGGTGGAGTTTTCAATTTTTTGGGGGTGGTCACGAATTAAAGGCCTTTTCGCTCTAGGACGCATATTTAAGGAGATATGGGCAAAAGAAGTTTTTCATATAAAAATTTCAATTTTTTTAGGTTTTGGGTGGATTTTTTCAATTTTTTGTGGGTGGTCACGAATTAAAGTCCTTTTCGCTCTAGGACGCATATTTAAGGAGATATGGGCAAAAAAAGTTTTTCATATAAAAATTTCAATTTTTTTAGATTTTGGGTGGAGTTTTCAATTTTTTGGGGGTGGTCACGAATTAAAGTCCTTTTCGCTCTAGGACGCATATTTAAGGAGATATGGACAAAAGAAGTTTTTCATATAAAAATTAAAATTTTTTTAGGTTTTGGGTGGATTTTTCAATTTTTTGGGGATGGTCACGAATTAAAGTCCTTTTCGCTCTAGGACGCATATTTAAGGAGATATGGGCAAAAGAAGTTTTTCATATAAAAATTAAAATTTTTTAGGTTTTGGGTGGATTTTTCAATTTTTTGGGGGTGGTCACGAATTAAAGTCCTTTTCGCTCTAGGACGCATATTTAAGGAGATATGGGCAAAAGAAGTTTTTCATATAAAAATTTAAATTTTTTTAGGTTTTGGGTGGAGTTTTCAATTTTTTGGGGGTGGTCACGAATTAAAGTCCTTTTCGCTCTAGGACGCATATTTAAGGAGATATAGGCAAAAGAATTTTTTCATATAAAAATTTCAATTTTTTTAGGTTTTGGGTGGATTTTTCAATTTTTTGGGGGTGGTCACGAATTAAAGTCCTTTTCGCTCTAGGACGCATATTTAAGGAGATATGGGCAAAAGAAGTTTTTCATATAAAAATTTCAATTTTTTTAGGCTTTGGGTGGATTTTTCAATTTTTTGGGAGTGGTCACGAATTAAAGTCCTTTTCGCTCTAGGACGCATATTTAAGGAGATATGGGCAAAAGAAGTTTTTCATATAAAAATTTCAATTTTTTTAGGTTTTGGGTGGATTTTTCAATTTTTTGGGGTGGTCACGAATTAAAGTCCTTTTCGCTCTAGGACGCATATTTAAGGAGATATGGGCAAAAAAAGTTTTTCACATAAAAATTTCAATTTTTTTAGGTTTTGGGTGGAGTTTTCAATTTTTTGGGGGTGGTCACGAATTAAAGTCCTTTTCGCTCTAGGACGCATATTTAAGGAGATATGGGCAAAAGAAGTTTTTCATATAAAAATTTCAATTTTTTAGGTTTTGGGTGGATTTTTCAATTTTTTGGGGGTGGTCACGAATTAAAGTCCTTTTCGCTCTAGGGCGCATATTTAAGGAGATATGGGCAAAAGAAGTTTTCCATATAAAAATTTCAATTTTTTTAGGTTTTGGGTGGATTTTTCAATTTTTTGGGGATGGTCACGAATTAAAGTCCTTTTCGCTCTAGGACGCATATTTAAGGAGATATGGGCAAAAGAAGTTTTTCATATAAAAATTTCAATTTTTTTAGGTTTTGGGTGGATTTTTCAATATTTTGGGGGTGGTCACGAATTAAAGTCCTTTTCGCTCTAGGACGCATATTTAAGGAGATATGGGCAAAAGAAGTTTTTCATATAAAAATTTCAATTTTTTGAGGTTTTGGGTGGATTTTTCAATTTTTTGGGGGTGGTCACGAATTAAAGTCCTTTTCGCTCTAGGACGCATATTTAAGGAGATATGGGCAAAAGAAGTTTTTCATATAAAAATTTCAATTTTTTTAGGTTTTGGGTGGATTTTTCAATTTTTTGGGGGTGGTCACGAATTAAAGTCGTTTTCGCTCTAGGACGCATATTTAAGGAGATATGGGCAAAATAAGTTTTTAATATAAAAATTTCACTTTTTTTAGGTTTTGGGTGGATTTTTCAATTTTTTGAGGGTGGTCACGAATTAAAGGCCTTTTCCCTCTAGCACGCATATTTAAGGAGATATGGGCAAAAGAAGTTTTTCATATAAAAATTTCAATTTTTTTAGGTTTTGGGTGGATTTTTCAATTTTTTGGGAGTGGTCACGAATTAAAGTCCTTTTCGCTCTAGGACACATATTTAAGGAGATATGGGCAAAAGAAGTTTTTCATATAAAAATTTCAATTTTTTTAGGTTTTGGGTGGAGTTTTCAATTTTTTGGGGATGGTCACGAATTAAAGGACGCTTAGTTTAGGAGATATGGGCAAAAGAAGTTTTTCATATAAAAATTTAAATTTTTTTAGGTTTTGGGTGGATTTTTCAATTTTTTGGGGGTGGTCACGAATTAAAGTCCTTTTCGCTCTAGGACGCATATTTAAGGAGATATGGGCAAAAGAAATTTTTCATATAAAAATTTCAATTTTTTTAGGTTTTGGGTGGATTTTTCAATTTTTTGGGGGTGGTCACGAATTAAAGTCCTTTTCGCTCTAGGACGCATATTTAAGGAGATATGGGCAAAAGAAGTTTTTCATATAAAAATTTTAATTTTTTGAGGTTTTGGATGGATTTTTCAATTTTTTGGGGGTGGTCACGAATTAAAGTCCTTTTCGCTCTAGGACGCATATTTAAGGAGATATGGGCAAAAGAAGTTTTTCATATAAAAATTTAAATTTTTTTAGGTTTTGGGTGGATTT
Organism: Haematobia irritans; assembly: GCF_050003625.1. NCBI lineage: Eukaryota > Metazoa > Arthropoda > Insecta > Diptera > Muscidae > Haematobia > Haematobia irritans. The sequence continues at coordinate 82,430,305 of NC_134399.1, read as the reverse complement.
TTCAATTTTTTGGGGATGGTCACGAATTAAAGTCCTTTTCGCTCTAGGACGCATATTTAAGGAGATATGGGCAAAAGAAGTTTTTCATATAAAAATTTAAATTTTTTTAGATTTTGGGTGAATTTTTCAATTTTTTGGGGGTGGTCACGAATTATAGTCCTTTTCGCTCTAGGACGCATATTTAAGGAGATATGGGCAAAAGAAGTTTTCCATATAAAAATTTCAATTTTTTTAGGTTTTGGGTGGATTTTTCAATTTTTTGGGGTGGTCACGTATTAAAGTCCTTTTCGCTCTAGGACGCTTAGTTTGAGAGATATGGGCAAAAGAAGTTTTTCATATAAAAATTTCAATTTTTTTAGGCTTTGGATGGATTTTTCAATTTTTTGAGGATGGTCACGAATTATAGTCCTTTTCGCTCCAGGACGCATATTTAAGGAGATATGGGCAAAAGAAGTTTTTCATATAAAAATTTAAATTTTTTTAGGTTTTGGGTGGATTTTTCAATTTTTTGGGGGTGGTCACGAATTATAGTCCTTTTCGCTGTGGGACGCTTAGTTTAGGAGATATGGGCAAAAGAAGTTTTTCATATAAAAAATTCAATTTTTTTAGGTTTTGGGTGGATTTTGCAATTTTTTGGGGGTGGTCACGAATTAAAGTCCTTTTCGCTGTAGGACGCATATTTAAGGAGATATGGGCAAAAGAAGTTTTCCATATAAAAATTTCAATTTTTTTAGGTTTTGGGTGGATTTTTCAATTTTTTGGGGGTGGTCACGAATTAAAGTCCTTTTCGCTGTAGGACTCTTAGTTTAGGAAATATGGGCAAAAGAAGTTTTTCATATAAAAAATTCAATTTTTTTTAGGTTTTGGGTGGATTTTTCAATTTTTTGGGGGTGGTCACGAATTAAAGTCCTTTTCGCTGTAGGACGCATATTTAAGGAGATATGGGCAAAAGAAGTTTTCCATATAAAAATTTCATTTTTTTTAGGTTTTGGGTGGATTTTTCAATTTTTTGGGGTGGTCACGTATTAAAGTCCTTTTCGCTCTAGGACGCTTAGTTTGAGAGATATGGGCAAAAGAAGTTTTTCATATAAAAATTTCAATTTTTTTAGGCTTTGGATGGATTTTTCAATTGTTTGAGGGTGGTCACGAATTAAAGTCCTTTTCGCTCCAGGACGCATATTTAAGGAGATATGGGCAAAAGAAGTTTTTCATATAAAAATTTCAATTTTTTTGGGTTTTGGGTGGATTTTTCAATTGTTTGAGGGTGGTCACGAATTAAAGTCCTTTTCGCTCTAGGACGCATATTTAAGGAGATATGGGCAACAGAGTTTTCCATATAAAAATTTAAATTTTTTTAGGTTTTGGGTGGATTTTTCAATTTTCTGGGGTGGTCACGAATTAAAGTCCTTTTCGCTCTAGGAGGCATATTTAAGGAGATATGGGCAAAACAAGTTTTTCATATAAAAATTTAAATTTTTTTAGATTTTGGGTGGATTTTTCAATTTTTTTGGGGTGGTCACGAATTAAAGTCCTTTTCGCTCTAGGACGCATATTTAAGGAGATATGGGCAAAAGAAGTTTTTCATATAAAAATTTAAATTTTTTTAGGTTTTGGGTGGAGTTTTCAATTTTTTGGGGGTGGTCACGAATTAAAGGCCTTTTCGCTCTAGGACGCATATTTAAGGAGATATGGGCAAAAGAAGTTTTTCATATAAAAATTTCAATTTTTTCAGGTTTTGGGTGGATTTTTCAATTTTTTGTGGGTGGTCACGAATTAAAGTCCTTTTCGCTCTAGGACGCATATTTAAGGAGATATGGGCAAAAAAAGTTTTTCATATAAAAATTTCAATTTTTTTAGATTTTGGGTGGAGTTTTCAATTTTTTGGGGGTGGTCACGAATTAAAGTCCTTTTCGCTCTAGGACGCATATTTAAGGAGATATGGACAAAAGAAGTTTTTCATATAAAAATTAAAATTTTTTTAGGTTTTGGGTGGATTTTTCAATTTTTTGGGGATGGTCACGAATTAAAGTCCTTTTCGCTCTAGGACGCATATTTAAGGAGATATGGGCAAAAGAAGTTTTTCATATAAAAATTAAAATTTTTTAGGTTTTGGGTGGATTTTTCAATTTTTTGGGGGTGGTCACGAATTAAAGTCCTTTTCGCTCTAGGACGCATATTTAAGGAGATATGGGCAAAAGAAGTTTTTCATATAAAAATTTAAATTTTTTTAGGTTTTGGGTGGAGTTTTCAATTTTTTGGGGGTGGTCACGAATTAAAGTCCTTTTCGCTCTAGGACGCATATTTAAGGAGATATAGGCAAAAGAATTTTTTCATATAAAAATTTCAATTTTTTTAGGTTTTGGGTGGATTTTTCAATTTTTTGGGGGTGGTCACGAATTAAAGTCCTTTTCGCTCTAGGACGCATATTTAAGGAGATATGGGCAAAAGAAGTTTTTCATATAAAAATTTCAATTTTTTTAGGCTTTGGGTGGATTTTTCAATTTTTTGGGTGTGGTCACGAATTAAAGTCCTTTTCGCTCTAGGACGCATATTTAAGGAGATATGGGCAAAAGAAGTTTTTCATATAAAAATTTCAATTTTTTTAGGTTTTGGGTGGATTTTTCAATTTTTTGGGGTGGTCACGAATTAAAGTCCTTTTCGCTCTAGGACGCATATTTAAGGAGATATGGGCAAAAAAAGTTTTTCACATAAAAATTTCAATTTTTTTAGGTTTTGGGTGGAGTTTTCAATTTTTTGGGGGTGGTCACGAATTAAAGGCCTTTTCGCTCTAGGACGCATATTTAAGGAGATATGGACAAAAGAAGTTTTTCATATAAAAATTTAAATTTTTTTAGGTTTTGGGTGGATTTTTCAATTTTTTGGGGATGGTCACGAATTAAAGTCCTTTTCGCTTTAGGACGCATATATAAGGAGATATGGGCAAAAGAAGTTTTTCATATAAAAATTAAAATTTTTTTAGGTTTTGGGTGGATTTTTCAATTTTTTGGGGGTGGTCACGAATTAAAGTCGTTTTCGCTGGAGGACGCATATTTAAGGAGATATGGGCAAAAGAAGTTTTTCATATAAAAATTTCAATTTTTTTAGGTTTTGGGTGGATTTTTCAATTTTTTGGGGGTGGTCACGAATTAAAGTCCTTTTCGCTCTAGGACGCATATTTAAGGAGATATGGGCAAAAGAAGTTTTTCATATAAAAATTTCAATTTTTTAGGTCTTGGGTGGATTTTTCAATTTTTTGGAGTGGTCACGTATTAAAGTCCTTTTCGCTCTAGGACGCTTAGTTTGAGAGATATGGGCAAAAGAAGCTTTTCATATAAAAATTTCAATTTTTTTAGGCTTTGGATGGATTTTTCAATTTTTTGAGGATGGTCACGAATTATAGTCCTTTTCGCTCCAGGACGAATATTTAAGGAGATATGGGCAAAAGAGTTTTCCATATAAAAATTTCAATTTTTTTAGGTTTTGGGTGGAGTTTTCAATTATTTGGGGGTGGTCACGAATTAAAGTCCTTTTCGCTCTAGGACGCATATTTAAGGAGATATGGGCAAAAGAAGTTTTTCATATAAAAATTTCAATTTTTTTAGGTTTTGGGTGGATTTTTCAATTTTTTGGGGGTGGTCACGAATTAAAGTCCTTTTCGCTCTAGGACGCATATTTAAGGAGATATGGGCAAAAGAAGTTTTTAATATAAAAATTTCACTTTTTTTAGGTTTTGGGTGGATTTTTCAATTTTTTGAGGGTGGTCACGAATTAAAGGCCTTTTCGCTCTAGCACGCATATTTAAGGAGATATGGGCAAAAGAAGTTTTTCATATAAAAATTTCAATTTTTTTAGGTTTTGGGTGGATTTTTCAATTTTTTGGGGATGGTCACGAATTAAAGTCCTTTTCGCTCTAGGACGCATATTTAAGGAGATATGGGCAAAAGAAGTTTTTCATATAAAAATTTCAATTTTTTTAGGTTTTGGGTGGAGTTTTCAATTTTTTGGGGATGGTCACGAATTAAAGGACGCGTAGTTTAGGAGATATGGGCAAAAGAAGTTTTTCATATAAAAATTTAAATTTTTTTAGGTTTTGGGTGGATTTTTCAATTTTTTGGGGGTGGTCACGAATTAAAGGCCTTTTCGCTCTAGGACGCATATTTAAGGAGATATGGACAAAAGAAGTTTTTCATATAAAAATTTAAATTTTTTTAGGTTTTGGGTGGATTTTTCAATTTTTTGGGGATGGTCACGAATTAAAGTCCTTTTCGCTTTAGGACGCATATATAAGGAGATATGGGCAAAAGAAGTTTTTCATATAAAAATTAAAATTTTTTTAGGTTTTGGGTGGATTTTTCAATTTTTTGGGGGTGGTCACGAATTAAAGTCGTTTTCGCTGGAGGACGCATATTTAAGGAGATATGGGCAAAAGAAGTTTTTCATATAAAAATTTCAATTTTTTTAGGTTTTGGGTGGATTTTTCAATTTTTTGGGGGTGGTCACGAATTAAAGTCCTTTTCGCTCTAGGACGCATATTTAAGGAGATATGGGCAAAAGAAGTTTTCCATATAAAAATTTCAATTTTTTTTAGGTTTTGGGTGGATTTTTCAATTTTTTGGGGGTGGTCACGAATTAAAGTCCTTTTCGCTGTAGGACGCATATTTAAGGAGATATGGGCAAAAGAAGTTTTCCATATAAAAATTTCATTTTTTTTAGGTTTTGGGTGGATTTTTCAATTTTTTGGGGTGGTCACGTATTAAAGTCCTTTTCGCTCTAGGACGCTTAGTTTGAGAGATATGGGCAAAAGAAGTTTTTCATATAAAAATTTCAATTTTTTTAGGCTTTGGATGGATTTTTCAATTGTTTGAGGGTGGTCACGAATTAAAGTCCTTTTCGCTCCAGGACGCATATTTAAGGAGATATGGGCAAAAGAAGTTTTTCATATAAAAATTTCAATTTTTTTGGGTTTTGGGTGGATTTTTCAATTGTTTGAGGGTGGTCACGAATTAAAGTCCTTTTCGCTCTAGGACGCATATTTAAGGAGATATGGGCAACAGAGTTTTCCATATAAAAATTTAAATTTTTTTAGGTTTTGGGTGGATTTTTCAATTTTCTGGGGTGGTCACGAATTAAAGTCCTTTTCGCTCTAGGAGGCATATTTAAGGAGATATGGGCAAAACAAGTTTTTCATATAAAAATTTAAATTTTTTTAGATTTTGGGTGGATTTTTCAATTTTTTTGGGGTGGTCACGAATTAAAGTCCTTTTCGCTCTAGGACGCATATTTAAGGAGATATGGGCAAAAGAAGTTTTTCATATAAAAATTTAAATTTTTTTAGGTTTTGGGTGGAGTTTTCAATTTTTTGGGGGTGGTCACGAATTAAAGGCCTTTTCGCTCTAGGACGCATATTTAAGGAGATATGGGCAAAAGAAGTTTTTCATATAAAAATTTCAATTTTTTCAGGTTTTGGGTGGATTTTTCAATTTTTTGTGGGTGGTCACGAATTAAAGTCCTTTTCGCTCTAGGACGCATATTTAAGGAGATATGGGCAAAAAAAGTTTTTCATATAAAAATTTCAATTTTTTTAGATTTTGGGTGGAGTTTTCAATTTTTTGGGGGTGGTCACGAATTAAAGTCCTTTTCGCTCTAGGACGCATATTTAAGGAGATATGGACAAAAGAAGTTTTTCATATAAAAATTAAAATTTTTTTAGGTTTTGGGTGGATTTTTCAATTTTTTGGGGATGGTCACGAATTAAAGTCCTTTTCGCTCTAGGACGCATATTTAAGGAGATATGGGCAAAAGAAGTTTTTCATATAAAAATTAAAATTTTTTAGGTTTTGGGTGGATTTTTCAATTTTTTGGGGGTGGTCACGAATTAAAGTCCTTTTCGCTCTAGGACGCATATTTAAGGAGATATGGGCAAAAGAAGTTTTTCATATAAAAATTTAAATTTTTTTAGGTTTTGGGTGGAGTTTTCAATTTTTTGGGGGTGGTCACGAATTAAAGTCCTTTTCGCTCTAGGACGCATATTTAAGGAGATATAGGCAAAAGAATTTTTTCATATAAAAATTTCAATTTTTTTAGGTTTTGGGTGGATTTTTCAATTTTTTGGGGGTGGTCACGAATTAAAGTCCTTTTCGCTCTAGGACGCATATTTAAGGAGATATGGGCAAAAGAAGTTTTTCATATAAAAATTTCAATTTTTTTAGGCTTTGGGTGGATTTTTCAATTTTTTGGGTGTGGTCACGAATTAAAGTCCTTTTCGCTCTAGGACGCATATTTAAGGAGATATGGGCAAAAGAAGTTTTTCATATAAAAATTTCAATTTTTTTAGGTTTTGGGTGGATTTTTCAATTTTTTGGGGTGGTCACGAATTAAAGTCCTTTTCGCTCTAGGACGCATATTTAAGGAGATATGGGCAAAAAAAGTTTTTCACATAAAAATTTCAATTTTTTTAGGTTTTGGGTGGAGTTTTCAATTTTTTGGGGGTGGTCACGAATTAAAGGCTTTTTCGCTCTAGGACGCATATTTAAGGAGATATGGACAAAAGAAGTTTTTCATATAAAAATTTAAATTTTTTTAGGTTTTGGGTGGATTTTTCAATTTTTTGGGGATGGTCACGAATTAAAGTCCTTTTCGCTTTAGGACGCATATATAAGGAGATATGGGCAAAAGAAGTTTTTCATATAAAAATTAAAATTTTTTTAGGTTTTGGGTGGATTTTTCAATTTTTTGGGGGTGGTCACGAATTAAAGTCGTTTTCGCTGGAGGACGCATATTTAAGGAGATATGGGCAAAAGAAGTTTTTCATATAAAAATTTCAATTTTTTTAGGTTTTGGGTGGATTTTTCAATTTTTTGGGGGTGGTCACGAATTAAAGTCCTTTTCGCTCTAGGACGCATATTTAAGGAGATATGGGCAAAAGAAGTTTTTCATATAAAAATTTCAATTTTTTAGGTCTTGGGTGGATTTTTCAATTTTTTGGAGTGGTCACGTATTAAAGTCCTTTTCGCTCTAGGACGCTTAGTTTGAGAGATATGGGCAAAAGAAGCTTTTCATATAAAAATTTCAATTTTTTTAGGCTTTGGATGGATTTTTCAATTTTTTGAGGATGGTCACGAATTATAGTCCTTTTCGCTCCAGGACGAATATTTAAGGAGATATGGGCAAAAGAGTTTTCCATATAAAAATTTCAATTTTTTTAGGTTTTGGGTGGAGTTTTCAATTATTTGGGGGTGGTCACGAATTAAAGTCCTTTTCGCTCTAGGACGCATATTTAAGGAGATATGGGCAAAAGAAGTTTTTCATATAAAAATTTCAATTTTTTTAGGTTTTGGGTGGATTTTTCAATTTTTTGGGGGTGGTCACGAATTAAAGTCCTTTTCGCTCTAGGACGCATATTTAAGGAGATATGGGCAAAAGAAGTTTTTAATATAAAAATTTCACTTTTTTTAGGTTTTGGGTGGATTTTTCAATTTTTTGAGGGTGGTCACGAATTAAAGGCCTTTTCGCTCTAGCACGCATATTTAAGGAGATATGGGCAAAAGAAGTTTTTCATATAAAAATTTCAATTTTTTTAGGTTTTGGGTGGATTTTTCAATTTTTTGGGGGTGGTCACGAATTAAAGTCCTTTTCGCTCTAGGACGCATATTTAAGGAGATATGGGCAAAAGAAGTTTTTCATATAAAAATTTCAATTTTTTTAGGTTTTGGGTGGAGTTTTCAATTTTTTGGGGATGGTCACGAATTAAAGGACGCGTAGTTTAGGAGATATGGGCAAAAGAAGTTTTTCATATAAAAATTTAAATTTTTTTAGGTTTTGGGTGGATTTTTCAATTTTTTGGGGGTGGTCACGAATTAAAGGCCTTTTCGCTCTAGGACGCATATTTAAGGAGATATGGACAAAAGAAGTTTTTCATATAAAAATTTAAATTTTTTTAGGTTTTGGGTGGATTTTTCAATTTTTTGGGGATGGTCACGAATTAAAGTCCTTTTCGCTTTAGGACGCATATATAAGGAGATATGGGCAAAAGAAGTTTTTCATATAAAAATTAAAATTTTTTTAGGTTTTGGGTGGATTTTTCAATTTTTTGGGGGTGGTCACGAATTAAAGTCGTTTTCGCTGGAGGACGCATATTTAAGGAGATATGGGCAAAAGAAGTTTTTCATATAAAAATTTCAATTTTTTTAGGTTTTGGGTGGATTTTTCAATTTTTTGGGGGTGGTCACGAATTAAAGTCCTTTTCGCTCTAGGACGCATATTTAAGGAGATATGGGCAAAAGAAGTTTTTCATATAAAAATTTCAATTTTTTAGGTCTTGGGTGGATTTTTCAATTTTTTGGAGTGGTCACGTATTAAAGTCCTTTTCGCTCTAGGACGCTTAGTTTGAGAGATATGGGCAAAAGAAGCTTTTCATATAAAAATTTCAATTTTTTTAGGCTTTGGATGGATTTTTCAATTTTTTGAGGATGGTCACGAATTATAGTCCTTTTCGCTCTAGGACGAATATTTAAGGAGATATGGGCAAAAGAGTTTTCCATATAAAAATTTCAATTTTTTTAGGTTTTGGGTGGAGTTTTCAATTATTTGGGGGTGGTCACGAATTAAAGTCCTTTTCGCTCTAGGACGCATATTTAAGGAGATATGGGCAAAAGAAGTTTTTCATATAAAAATTTCAATTTTTTTAGGTTTTGGGTGGATTTTTCAATTTTTTGGGGGTGGTCACGAATTAAAGTCCTTTTCGCTCTAGGACGCATATTTAAGGAGATATGGGCAAAAGAAGTTTTTAATATAAAAATTTCACTTTTTTTAGGTTTTGGGTGGATTTTTCAATTTTTTGAGGGTGGTCACGAATTAAAGGCCTTTTCGCTCTAGCACGCATATTTAAGGAGATATGGGCAAAAGAAGTTTTTCATATAAAAATTTCAGTTTTTTTAGGTTTTGGGTGGATTTTTCAATTTTTTGGGGGTGGTCACGAATTAAAGTCCTTTTCGCTCTAGGACGCATATTTAAGGAGATATGGGCAAAAGAAGTTTTTCATATAAAAATTTCAATTTTTTTAGGTTTTGGGTGGAGTTTTCAATTTTTTGGGGATGGTCACGAATTAAAGGACGCGTAGTTTAGGAGATATGGGCAAAAGAAGTTTTTCATATAAAAATTTAAATTTTTTTAGGTTTTGGGTGGATTTTTCAATTTTTTGGGGGTGGTCACGAATTAAAGTCCTTTTCGCTCTAGGACGCATATTTAAGGAGATATGGGCAAAAGAAATTTTTCATATAAAAATTTCATTTTTTTTTAGGTTTTGGGTGGATTTTTCAATTTTTTGGGGGTGGTCACGAATTAAAGTCCTTTTCGCTCTAGGGCGCATATTTAAGGAGATATGGGCAAAAGAAGTTTTTCATATAAAAATTTTAATTTTTTGAGGTTTTGGATGGATTTTTCAATTTTTTGGGGGTGGTCACGAATTAAAGTCCTTTTCGCTCTAGGACGCATATTTAAGGAGATATGGGCAAAAGAAGTTTTTCATATAAAAATTTAAATTTTTTTAGGTTTTGGGTGGATTTTTCAATTTTTTGGGGATGGTCACGAATTAAAGTCCTTTTCGCTCTAGGACGCATATTTAAGGAGATATGGGCAAAAGAAGTTTTTCATATAAAAATTTAAATTTTTTTAGATTTTGGGTGGATTTTTCAATTTTTTGGGGGTGGTCACGAATTATAGTCCTTTTCGCTCTAGGACGCATATTTAAGGAGATATGGGCAAAAGAAGTTTTTCATATAAAAATTTAAATTTTTTTAGGTTTTGGGTGGATTTTTCAATTTTTTGGGGGTGGTCACGAATTATAGTCGTTTTCGCTGTAGGACGCTTAGTTTAGGAGATATGGGCAAAAGAAGTTTTTCATATAAAAAATTCAATTTTTTTAGGTTTTGGGTGGATTTTTCAATTTTTTGGGGGTGGTCACGAATTAAAGTCCTTTTCGCTCTAGGACGCATATTTAAGGAGATATGGGCAAAAGAAGTTTTCCATATAAAAATTTCAATTTTTTTAGGTTTTGGGTGGATTTTTCAATTTTTTGGGGTGGTCACGTATTAAAGTCCTTTTCGCTCTAGGACGCTTAGTTTGAGAGATATGGGCAAAAGAAGTTTTTCATATAAAAATTTCAATTTTTTGGGGTTTTGGGTGGATTTTTCAATTTTTTGAGGATGGTCACGAATTATAGTCCTTTTCGGTCTAGGACGCATATTTAAGGAGATATGGGCAATAGAAGTTTTTCATATAAAAATTTAAATTTTTTTAGGTTTTGGGTGGATTTTTCAATTGTTTGAGGGTGGTCACGAATTAAAGTCCTTTTCGCTCTAGGACGCATATTTAAGGAGATATGGGCAAAAGAAGTTTTTCATATAAAAATTTCGATTTTTTTAGGTTTTGGTTGGTTTTTTTTAATTGTTTGAGGGTGGTCACGAATTAAAGGCCTTTTCGCTCTAGGACGCATATTTAAGGAGATATGGACAAAAGAAGTTTTTCATATAAAAATTTAAATTTTTTTAGGTTTTGGGTGGATTTTTCAATTTTTTGGGTATGGTCACGAATTAAAGTCCTTTTCGCTCTAGGAGGCATATTTAAGGAGATATGGGCAAAAGAAGTTTTTCATATAAAAATTTAAATTTTTTTAGATTTTGGGTGGACTTTTCAATTTTTTTGGGGTGGTCACGAATTATAGTCCTTTTCGCTCTAGGACGCATATTTAAGGAGATATGGGCAAAAGAATTTTTTCATATAAAAATTTCAATTTTTTTAGGTTTTGGGTGGATTTTTCAATTTTTTGGGGGTGGTCACGAATTAAAGGCCTTTTCGCTCTAGGACGCATATTTAAGGAGATATGGGCAAAAGAAGTTTTTCATATAAAAATTTCAATTTTTTTAGGTTTTGGGTGCATTTTTCAATTTTTGGGGGGTGGTCACGAATTAAAGTCCTTTTCGCTCTAGGACGCATATTTAAGGAGATATGGGCAAAAGAAGTTTTTCATATAAAAATTTAAATTTTTTTTAGATTTTGGGTGGATTTTTCAATTTTTTGGGGGTGGTCACGAATTATAGTCCTTTTCGCTCTAGGACGCATATTTAAGGAGATATGGGCAAAAGAAGTTTTTCATATAAAAATTTAAATTTTTTTAGGTTTTGGGTGGATTTTTCAATTTTTTGGGGGTGGTCACGAATTATAGTCCTTTTCGCTGTGGGACGCTTAGTTTAGGAGATATGGGCAAAAGAAGTTTTTCATATAAAAAATTCAATTTTTTTAGGTTTTGGGTGGATTTTGCAATTTTTTGGGGGTGGTCACGAATTAAAGTCCTTTTCGCTGTAGGACGCATATTTAAGGAGATATGGGCAAAAGAAGTTTTCCATATAAAAATTTCAATTTTTTTAGGTTTTGGGTGGATTTTTCAATTTTTTGGGGGTGGTCACGAATTAAAGTCCTTTTCGCTGTAGGACTCTTAGTTTAGGAAATATGGGCAAAAGAAGTTTTTCATATAAAAAATTCAATTTTTTTTAGGTTTTGGCTGGATTTTTCAATTTTTTGGGGGTGGTCACGAATTAAAGTCCTTTTCGCTGTAGGACGCATATTTAAGGAGATATGGGCAAAAGAAGTTTTCCATATAAAAATTTCATTTTTTTTAGGTTTTGGGTGGATTTTTCAATTTTTTGAGGGTGGTCACGAATTAAAGTCCTTTTCGCTCTAGGACGCATATTTAAGGAGATATGGGCAACAGAGTTTTCCATATAAAAATTTAAATTTTTTTAGGTTTTGGGTGGATTTTTCAATTTTTTGGGGTGGTCACGAATTAAAGTCCTTTTCGCTCTAGGAGGCATATTTAAGGAGATATGGGCAAAACAAGTTTTTCATATAAAAATTTAAATTTTTTTAGATTTTGGGTGGATTTTTCAATTTTTTTGGGGTGGTCACGAATTAAAGTCCTTTTCGCTCTAGGACGCATATTTAAGGAGATATGGGCAAAAGAAGTTTTTCATATAAAAATTTAAATTTTTTTAGGTTTTGGGTGGAGTTTTCAATTTTTTGGGGGTGGTCACGAATTAAAGGCCTTTTCGCTCTAGGACGCATATTTAAGGAGATATGGGCAAAAGAAGTTTTTCATATAAAAATTTCAATTTTTTTAGGTTTTGGGTGGATTTTTCAATTTTTTGTGGGTGGTCACGAATTAAAGTCCTTTTCGCTCTAGGACGCATATTTAAGGAGATATGGGCAAAAAAAGTTGTTCATATAAAAATTTCAATTTTTTTAGGTTTTGGGTGGAGTTTTCAATTTTTTGGGGGTGGTCACGAATTAAAGGCCTTTTCGCTCTAGGACGCATATTTAAGGAGATATGGACAAAAGAAGTTTTTCATATAAAAATTAAAATTTTTTTAGGTTTTGGGTGGATTTTTCAATTTTTTGGGGATGGTCACGAATTAAAGTCCTTTTCGCTCTAGGACGCATATTTAAGTAGATATGGGCAAAAGAAGTTTTTCATATAAAAATTTAAATTTTTTTAGGTTTTGGGTGGAGTTTTCAATTTTTTGGGGGTGGTCACGAATTAAAGTCCTTTTCGCTCTAGGACGCATATCTAAGGAGATATAGGCAAAAGAATTTTTTCATATAAAAATTTCAATTTTTTTAGGTTTTGGGTGGATTTTTCAATTTTTTGGGGGTGGTCACGAATTAAAGTCCTTTTCGCTCTAGGACGCATATTTAAGGAGATATGGGCAAAAGAAGTTTTTCATATAAAAATTTCAATTTTTTTAGGCTTTGGGTGGATTTTTCAATTTTTTGGGGGTGGTCACGAATTAAAGTCCTTTTCGCTCTAGGACGCATATTTAAGGAGATATGGGCAAAAGAAGTTTTTCATATAAAAATTTCAATTTTTTTAGGTTTTGGGTGGATTTTTCAATTTTTTGGGGGTGGTCACGAATTAAAGTCCTTTTCGCTCTAGGACGCATATTTAAGGAGATATGGGCAAAAAAAGTTTTTCATATAAAAATTTCAATTTTTTTAGGTTTTGGGTGGAGTTTTCAATTTTTTGGGGGTGGTCACGAATTAAAGGCCTTTTCGCTCTAGGACGCATATTTAAGGAGATATGGACAAAAGAAGTTTTTCATACAAAAATTTAAATTTTTTTAGGTTTTGGGTGGATTTTTCAATTTTTTGGGGATGGTCACGAATTAAAGTCCTTTTCGCTTTAGGACGCATATTTAAGGAGATATGGGCAAAAGAAGTTTTTCATATAAAAATTAAAATTTTTTTAGGTTTTGGGTGGATTTTTCAATTTTTTGGGGGTGGTCACGAATTAAAGTCGTTTTCGCTGGAGGACGCATATTTAAGGAGATATGGGCAAAAGAAGTTTTTCATATAAAAATTTCAATTTTTTTAGGTTTTGGGTGGATTTTTCAATTTTTTGGGGGTGGTCACGAATTAAAGTCCTTTTCGCTCTAGGACGCATATTTAAGGAGATATGGGCAAAAGAAGTTTTTCATATAAAAATTTCAATTTTTTAGGTCTTGGGTGGATTTTTCAATTTTTTGGGGTGGTCACGTATTAAAGTCCTTTTCGCTCTAGGACGCTTAGTTTGAGAGATATGGGCAAAAGAAGTTTTTCATATAAAAATTTCAATTTTTTTAGGCTTTGGATGGATTTTTCAATTTTTTGAGGATGGTCACGAATTATAGTCCTTTTCGCTCCAGGACGCATATTTAAGGAGATATGGGCAAAAGAGTTTTCCATATAAAAATTTCAATTTTTTTAGGTTTTGGGTGGAGTTTTCAATTATTTGGGGGTGGTCACGAATTAAAGTCCTTTTCGCTCTAGGACGCATATTTAAGGAGATATGGGCAAAAGAAGTTTTTCATATAAAAATTTCAATTTTTTTAGGTTTTGTGAGGATTTTTCAATTTTTTGGGGGTGGTCACGAATTAAAGTCCTTTTCGCTCTAGGACGCATATTTAAGGAGATATGGGCAAAAGATGTTTTTAATATAAAAATTTCACTTTTTTTAGGTTTTGGGTGGATTTTTCAATTTTTTGAGGGTGGTCACGAATTAAAGGCCTTTTCGCTCTAGCACGCATATTTAAGGAGATATGGGCAAAAGAAGTTTTTCATATAAAAATTTCAATTTTTTTAGGTTTTGGGTGGATTTTTCAATTTTTTGGGGGTGGTCACGAATTAAAGTCCTTTTCGCTCTAGGACGCTCTAGGAATTTCAATTTTTTTAGGTTTTGGGTGGATTTTTCAATTTTTTGGGGGTGGTCACGAATTAAAGTCCTTTTCGCTCTAGGACGCATATTTAAGGAGATATGGGCAAAAGAAGTTTTTCATATAAAAATTTCAATTTTTTTAGGTTTTGGGTGGATTTTTCAATTTTTTGGGGGTGGTCACGAATTAAAGTCCTTTTCGCTCTAGGACGCATATTTAAGGAGATATGGGCAAAAGAAGTTTTTCATATAAAAATTTCAATTTTTTTAGGTTTTGGGTGGATTTTGCAATTTTTTGGGGTGGTCACGAATTAAAGTCCTTTTCGCTCTAGGACGCATATTTAAGGAGATATGGGCAAAAGAAGTTTTTCATATAAAAATTTCAATTTTTTTAGGTTTTGGGTGGATTTTTCAATTTTTTGGGGGTTGTCACGAATTAAAGTCCTTTTCGCTCTAGGACGCTTAGTTTAGGAGATATGGGCAAAAGAAGTTTTTCATATAAAAATTTCAATTTTTTTAGGTTTTGGGTGGATTTTTCAATTTTTTGGGGGTGGTCACGAATTAAAGTCCTTTTCGCTCTAGGACGCATATTTAAGGAGATATGGGCAAAAGAAGTTTTTCATATAAAAATTTCAATTTTTTGAGGTTTTGGGTGGATTTTTCAATTTTTTGGGGGTTGTCACGAATTAAAGTCCTTTTCGCTCTAGGACGCATATTTAAGGAGATATGGGCAAAAGAAGTTTTTCATATAAAAATTTCATTTTTTTTGGGTTTTAGGTGGATTTTTCAATTTTTTGGGGGTGGTCACGAATTAAAGTCCTTTTCGCTCTAGGACGCATATTTAAGGAGATATGGGCAAAAGAAGTTTTTCATATAAAAATTTCAATTTTTTTAGGTTTTGGGTGGATTTTTCAATTTTTTGGGGGTGGTCACGAATTAAAGTCCGTTTCGCTCTAGGACGCATATTTAAGGAGATATGGGCAAAAGAAGTTTTTCATATAAAAATTTCAATTTTTTTAGGTTTTGGGTGGATTTTTCAATTTTTTGGGGGTGGTCACGAATTAAAGTCCTTTTCGCTCTAGGACGCATATTTAAGGAGATATGGGCAAAAGAAGTTTTTCATATAAAAATTTCAATTTTTTTAGGTTTTGGGTGGATTTTTCAATTTTTTGGGTGTGGTCACGAATTAAAGTCCTTTTCGCTCTAGGACGCATATTTAAGGAGATATGGGCAAAAGAAGTTTTTCATATAAAAATTTCAATTTTTTTAGGTTTTGGGTGGATTTTTCAATTTTTTAGGGGTGGTCACGAATTAAAGTCCTTTTCGCTCTAGGACGCATATTTAAGGAGATATAGGCAAAAGAATTTTTTCATATAAAAATTTCAATTTTTTTAGGTTTTGGGTGGATTTTTCAATTTTTTGGGGGTGGTCACGAATTAAAGTCCTTTTCGCTCTAGGACGCATATTTAAGGAGATATGGGCAAAAGAAGTTTTTCATATAAAAATTTCAATTTTTTTAGATTTTGGGTGGATTTTTCAATTTTTTGGGGGTTGTCACGAATTAAAGTCCTTTTCGCTCTAGGACGCTTAGTTTAGGAGATATGGGCAAAAGAAGTTTTTCATATAAAAATTTCAATTTTTTTAGGTTTTGGGTGGATTTTTCAATTTTTTGGGGGTGGTCACGAATTAAAGTCCTTTTCGCTCTAGGACGCATATTTAAGGAGATATGGGCAAAAGAAGTTTTTCATATAAAAATTTCAATTTTTTGAGGTTTTGGGTGGATTTTTCAATTTTTTGGGGGTGGTCACGAATTAAAGTCCTTTTCGCTCTAGGACGCATATTTAAGGAGATATGGGCAAAAGAAGTTTTTCATATAAAAATTTCATTTTTTTTGGGTTTTAGGTGGATTTTTCAATTTTTTGGGGGTGGTCACGAATTAAAGTCCTTTTCGTTCTAGGACGCATATGGGCAGAAGAAGTTTTTCATATAAAAATTTCAATTTTTTTAGGTTTTGGGTGGATTTTTCAATTTTTTGGGGGTGGTCACGAATTAAAGTCCTTTTCGCTCTAGGACGCATATTTAAGGAGATATGGGCAAAAGAAGTTTTTCATATAAAAATTTCAATTTTTTTAGGTTTTGGGTGGATTTTTCAATTTTTTGGGGGTGGTCACGAATTAAAGTCCTTTTCGCTCTAGGACGCATATTTAAGGAGATATGGGCAAAAGAAGTTTTTCATATAAAAATTTCAATTTTTTTAGGTCTTGGGTGGATTTTTCAATTTTTTGGGGTGGTCACGTATTAAAGTCCTTTTCGCTCTAGGACGCTTAGTTTTAGAGATATGGGCAAAAGAAGTTTTTCATATAAAAATTTCAATTTTTTTAGGCTTTGGATGGATTTTTCAATTTTTTGAGGATGGTCACGAATTATAGTCCTTTTCGCTCCAGGACGCATATTTAAGGAGATATGGGCAAAAGAAGTTTTTCATATAAAAATTTCATTTTTTTTGGGTTTTGGGTGGATTTTTCAATTGTTTGAGGGTGGTCACGAATTAAAGTCCTTTTCGCTCTAGGACGCATATTTAAGGAGATATGGGCAACAGAGTTTTCCATATAAAAATTTAAATTTTTTTAGGTTTTGGGTGGATTTTTCAATTTTTTGGGGTGGTCACGAATTAAAGTCCTTTTCGCTCCAGGAGGCATATTTAAGGAGATATGAGCAAAACAAGTTTTTCATATAAAAATTTAATTTTTTTTAGATTTTGGGTGGATTTTTCAATTTTTTTGGGGTGGTCACGAATTAAAGTCCTTTTCGCTCTAGGACGCATATTTAAGGAGATATGGGCAAAAGAAGTTTTTCATATAAAAATTTAAATTTTTTAGGTTTTGGGTGGAGTTTTCAATTTTTTGGGGGTGGTCACGAATTAAAGGCATTTTCGCTCTAGGACGCATATTTAAGGAGATATGGGCAAAAGAAGTTTTTCATATAAAAATTTCAATTTTTTTTAGGTTTTGGGTGGATTTTTCAATTTTTTGTGGGTGGTCACGAATTAAAGTCCTTTTCGCTCTAGGACGCATATTTAAGGAGATATGGGCAAAAAAAGTTTTTCATATAAAAATTTCAATTTTTTTAGGTTTTGGGTGGAGTTTTCAATTTTTTGGGGGTGGTCACGAATTAAAGGCCTTTTCGCT